>NC_141689.1:1071137686-1071881853 GCF_964263255.1 Lissotriton vulgaris | reverse complement strand
TAAGAGAGAGTTTGTGGAGATAAAGGATGAATTAAAAAAGGCTCCGTGTTTACATGCGTTTGTTCCTGGCTTACCAACTTTCATTTTTACTGATGCGAGTGACAAAGGTCTTGGAGCTGTGTTAGTTCAAAGTAAAGATAGCAGTGATTCTCTAATTGCTTGTGCTTCAAGGTGTCTTAGAGGTCCAGAATTAAATTACTCTGTTATAGAGAAGGAATCTTTAGCAATTTTTTGGGCCCTGAGGAAATTTAAGAATTTGGTTTGGGGTACTAAGGTTTCTATTATGTCTGATCACAAACCATTAAAGGAAGTTTTTTCAAAAAAGGGTTTGGATGCTATATCTTCCAGGATCAGAAGATGGATCATTTCATTGCAGGAGTTTGACTTTGATGTGAATTACACTCCTGGTGTCTCTAATAAATCCGCTGATTGTTTGTCAAGACTAGTAAATAAGGAAGTTATAAGTGATGAGGAAAAGGTGGAAGTAGAAGATTTGATCAATGTGTGTGAGGTCACAGAAGGTGTTGTTGGGGAGGTTGAATGGAAAAATGAACTGGAGAAAGATGAGGAATTAATCAGGGTAATGTCCTTGTTGAGAGAAAGTAAACGTTTGGAAAAACCTTGGTCTCTAGTTTGTGAGGAATTATCTATTTCAGATGGTATGTTAACACGTGGTACGAAATTGGTGCCCCCTACAGTGATTAGGAAAACATTATTGAAGCATGCACACTCTGGCCACTTAGGAATTGTTAAAACCAAAGAGATGATGCGTACCCCATTCTGGTGGCCAGGAATGGACTTAGAAATTGAAAGAATGGTTAGGGAGTGTGTAGAATGTTGTGCAAGTGACAAAGTTCTTAAGACTAAACAGATTCCCATGGTCTGTAGAGATTTACCAAATCATCCTTGGGATGAGATTGCAATAGATATTCTAGGTCCACTTAGTGGTGTGTCTGATACTCCTTATTTGATAGTTCTCATTGATTAATACTCTAGATGGATAGAGGTGTGTGCAGTCAGAGACATTACTTCTGATTCTGTGATCAAGTTCTTAGATGATGTATTCAAAAGGGAAAGTTTTCCTAACAGTGTTCTCTCTGACAATGGGCCACAATTTTGTTCTAGTCTCTTTGAAAATTTCTTGAGAAAATGTGGGGTTTCTCATAAAAGATCATCATTATACCATCCTGAAACTAATGGAGCTGTGGAAAGAGTTAACAAAACTCTAAAAGAATGTATACAGCTAGCAAGGGCTAATGGGTTGGATTGGAATGTGGCCCTTAAGGAGAGGATAATTGCTTATTGGTGTTCCCCTCATTCCACCACTGGAAAATCTTCATTTGAGTTATTTAAAGGCAGGATTCCCAATACCATGTGGTGTCCTGGGTGAATGAAATTGAATAAAGGGTTGGTAGATAACAGCATTGGAGAATGGAGGGAAAGGGAGTTGGGAAAACAACCTTCTAGAAAGAAATATTTTGATGAAAGAAAATGTGCTCAATTTCATGATGTAAAGATTGGTGAATTTGTTAAAATAAAAGCACCGGTTGGACGCAAGTCTTGGTCTAAGTATACGGATATTAGACCTGTGGTTAAAGTTTTTAAGAATGCTGTCAAAACAAAAGATGGGAGGATTTGGAATAAGAGTCGTAAAGTAATTGTGAAATCTGGAGTGTGTAGTCAAAATGTCTTTGATTCTGTTAAGCCGTCATTTAATTCTGACAATGCTTCTTCAGATGGTTCTAAGCCTTCTTTTGATGTTCGTGTTAGGAGCCAAAGAATACGGAAGCCACCTGCCTACATGAAAGATTATGTATGACAAGTTTTTCATTTGTTTTAAAGTTTTGTTTTGTTTTTTAGAGATGGTTATTTTTTCTTTCTGCTGTATTCTTAACTTTTCCTTGTTTTTGTTAAGATGGGAGGTATGTAATGGTGTTATTCATGTTTCTGCTCATTTCGTATATGCTGTAATTAACATATGGAATGCACTTCTCATTCTAGTTCCACTGTAGATTTCTGTCTAAGAGAATGTTGTTACACGTTCTGGTCAGTTGACCCGTAGCAGTTTGTGGATGAGGTTAAATTTAAATGTAAAAAAATGTAAATGTATGTATACTTGTAAAGCGCACTATCACCTGACAGGCATCTTGGGGCTGTATACCGCTGTGGAACCCGTCCTGGCTTTCCCTGTGAGATGCTCCCTACTGGGTACCCCCAAGGTGAAACCAGGCATCCCAGCGCTTTAGGGCCGTTGTGGAGATTAAGCAAGCTATTGCCCAGAGTTGCAGAGTGGGGACCCATGATTAGAGTAGGTGCCAAGGCGAGAATAATCGAGTCCGTGGACATTGACCCAAGACCCAGCCGCGTCGGTAATTGAACCCTGGTCCCGGCCAGACCTCTGCATCAGGGTCTGCCGCTCTAACCATTGAGCCACACTTCTCCACTGAATAAACCTAACTTCTTGTACCCACTAAACGATTTATCTATTTATTTATATGTGGACAACACCACAATATGTAAGTATAATAATGTTCAAGAACGGATATGGACAGTGTGTGACTATAGTGATGGCCAGGTCACCATAGAGATAGTGTGTGATTAGAGTGATTACAACAAAATAGTTGGAAGGTTCCCCTGGTTATTTAACACAGGAAGGGGGAGAGTAATTCAAAATAGGAGACCCTGTGGTTTATTAATCCTAAATGGAATCAGAAATGCTGACTAAAGCAGGACAATGTGGGGGCAAGCAGGTCTCTAGGGAGTCCTAAACTATCGATTATAGTATAATGACAAAAGAATATTTTAGAACACTTTTCATTTTATATGTCCTATGTATATGAGATCAACAAAAGTTTGTTATTTAAAAACAAAATTTATTAAAATACCTCCCTTCAGGGTTACAATCTAAATTAAAATACAATAAAATAAATATTCCACATGGTGAACAAATCTTAAAAAAGTCAAAGGCAAAAGGTCGACGCGGCGTTTCGGTGTTCGTTTGTAATGTTCACACCTTCATCAGGACACTTTGACATTTCATTGATAATCTAAAAATTTGAACAACAGTATTTTAGGTATTTTGTAATTGGACAGATGAACAAAAATACATACACAGTGTTTCTAACTCTTTTTGCTGACTATTTTGTCCTCTAGGTTCCTGGATTAGTTCTTTTATTTGAGAACCTCCCTCAGTTCCCTCCTATGGGCGCTGTTATGTGTCTGCCATAGAGCCCTTTTATTCAATAATTCAAGGGGGTTAAAATGACCTAAGAAATAGTTCTTAAAGCTCAAAGGATGTTGAGAAATATATAGGTAAATACCTTATATTTCGAAGTTTCTCTCTCTTTTTTTAAAAATTTAGAGGACTTCTAAAACAACTGGAAATTGGTGTTGCATCTGATCCTTATAGTTATGTAGTACCTTAATAAAGGGAGATAATATATCCACCATTATCTTATCAGTCATCCCTTATATTGGATGATGTACTAGAGGTTTCATATATGATTGTTTACCTGTGATAAGGTCATTGCATATGGTAATGAAACACGGAGGAGCCACCGGGATTTATTCTTGAATTGGATAAACATGCCCCCAATAGCATCATGACATAAATAACGGACGAGAAGTCAAACGGAATAAAATAAAATACATATAAAGACTCAAAAATCAACCCGAGGGTCATCCAGCGACTTCCGGGTCAAAAAACCACTATGATACGGGTGTTAAAAGTAAAAATAATCACAGGTCGTTATTAACAACGAACCGAAGGTCCCGAAAACCGATTAAGATGAGACAGAACAACACGATTTTAAATAAAATAAAAATCCAAGAGTGGCATACTATCGTTCTAGTCCCCTCAGAGATAGTGTGTGATGATAACCATGTTAAAATCTATACAAATATCATGTTTGATCCCAGTAATGACATGGACCCCACAGACATAGAGTGTAATCATGGTGATTCCAAAGTTTCCCACAGAGCTAAAGTGTGATTATAGTAATGCTCAGGTCCCCACAGATATAGTGTGTTATTATAGTTGTTCTCAAATCCCCTCAAAGATAGTGTGTGATTATAGTCATGTTCAAATCCCTTCAGTAGTAGTGTGCGATGATAATCATGTTGAAATCACATCAGAGATGGTACACAGTCAAAATATCGAGTAGCAAATTTCGACCTACAAAAATATCGTGTTTGAAATATCGAAGGTGCAGAATATCGATGTCAAGAATATCGTTGGATAGAATATCGGCCCTAAGGTAAGTAATATCGAAATCCTTAATATCGATGTCAGTAATATCGAAGTTAGTAATATCGATAGCATATATATCAATGTCACTAATTTTAATGACACTAATATCGATATTTGTATTAATTTTTCTGTTTTTTATTATGTATGTGTTATATGTTTTACTTAAGTTTTAAAAATAATTAATATTATATGTGTATTAATGTTATATATTAATAAATGTATTTATAAGTAAATTATATGTTTTAGTACCGGAGCGGGTTGTGGGTTTATAGGGGAATAGGGTGGGAAGTAATTTAATTATGTTAAATTGATCATTAATTAGTAGGATTTATTAATAAATTGTAATTAATTGGTAATTAATTTTAATTAATTTGTAAATATTTTAATTAATTTATTAATTGATAAATATGTTATGAAGTGGGTTATGAGTTTATAGGGAAATAGGGTGGGAAGTAATATAATTAGGTTAAATTAATTAATAATTAGTAGTTATTATTAATTAATTTTAATTAATTGGTAATTACATTTAATTAATTGGTAATTCATTTTATTTAATTTATTAATTGATAAATAGGTTCTGTAGCGGGTTGTGGGTTTATAGGGGAATAGGGTGGGAAGTAATTTAATTATGTTAAAATGATCATTAATTAGTAGGATTTATTAATAAATAGTAATTAATTGGTAATTAATTTTAATTAATTTATAATAATTTTAATTAATTAATTAATTGATAAATATGTTATGTAGTGGGTTATGAGTTTATAGGGAAATAAGGTGGGAAGTAATATAATTAGGTTAAATTAATTAATAATTAGTAGTTATTAATATTTAATTTTAATTAATTGGTAATTACATTTAATTAATTGGTAATTCATTTTAATTATTTGATTAATTGATAAATATGTTCTGTAGCGGGTTGTGGGTTTATAGGGGAATAGGGTGGGAAGTAATTTAATTATGTTTAATTATTTATTAATTAGTAGGAATCATACATTAATTTTAAATAATTGGTGATTAATTATAATTAATTGGTAATTAATTATTGTTAATTGGTAATTATATTTAAATAATTTACTAACTGATAAATGTGTTATGTTGCGGGTAGTGGGTTTATAGGGGAATATGGGAGGAAGTAATTTTAATGTAATTAAGTAATAATGTATTTAAATTAATTGTTTTGTTAATAATATAATTGATAATTAATCATTAATTGGTAAATAAATATTATAAAATGTTATTTTTTAATATTTATTATTGGTTAAATATATTTTTGCTAATCATGTTTTGTGTAATTATGTACAGGTATTGTATATGGTTTATATTTTTGTAATAGTTTATATTTTTAATATTAAAAAATGCTTTTATTTATAAGTAAGTTATTTTAACCTCTACGCTATCCAACGCTTTCCTTACTGTTGCACTCTCTGGAGTTGGAATAGTAATTTTAACCCCTACGCTATCCAACGCTTTCCCTACTATTGCACCCACTGGAGTGGGAATAATAATTTTTACTCCTACGCTATCCAACGCTTTCCCTACTGTTGCACTCTCTAGAGTGGGAATAGTAATTTTTACTCCTACGCTATCCAACGCTTTCCCTACTGTTGCACTCTCTGGAGTGGGAATAGTAATTTATACTCCTACGCTATCCAAAGCTTTCCCTACTGTTGCAATCTCTGGAGTGGGAATAGTAATTTTTACCCCTACGCTATCCAAAGCTTTCCCTACTGTTGCACTCTCTGGAGTGGGAATAGTAATTTATACTCCTACGCTATCCAAAGCTTTCCCTACTGTTGCACTCTCTGGAGTGGGAATAGTAATTTTTACCCCTACGCTATCCAAAGCTTTCCCTACTGTTGCACTCTATGGAGTGGGAATAGTAAATTTTACCCCTACGCTATCCAACATTTTATATAATTAATTTAAAAAATATTAAAAGTATATTTAATTTTTTATGTTTTGTATATTTTATTTATGTTATTGTTTTATGTTTGTAAATGTATTTGTAAATTAGAATATATTTTAATTTATAAGTTAGTTAAATAATTATTACAACATATTGTTCAGAACATATATATTATATATTTATAGTATATATTTAATTAATGTATTAATATAATATGTTTATTATTTAATAATTTTAAACATCATTACATACTTTTAACTATGTATATTATATTTATTAGTGTTATTTAATTTATTTTACATTTATATTTAAAAAAAAACGATATTTTTAACATCGATATTTTTAACATCTATATTATTTTTTCGATATTTTTGTACTTACCATGTTGTAGATAGGATGTCGATATTCTTGCCCTCGATATTTCAGACTCGATATTACTGTAGGTCAATATTTTGGTGGTCGATATTCTGTCAGTGATCCATCAGAGATAGGTTGTTTCCAATCGTGACCTGGTTTCCACAGAGGTAGTGTGTGATTATACTGATGCCCAGGTCCCCACAGAGATAGTGTGTGATTATGCTGATTCCCAGGTCCCCACAGACATGATATGTGATTATAGTAACGTTTAAGTCCCCTCAGAGATAGTGTTTGATGGTAACCATGTTGAAATCCCTACAGCAATAATGCTTGATTCTAGTAAAGATTCAGAAAAGGGGGTGGTGGTGAACAGAGTGTCTGAACTAAGCAGACCACTCTTACCCAGTCCAAAGATCAGGGCTTGATCCATCACCGTTATTTATCTCACTGCACCATCCCAGCTCAGAACCTGGCTATATGCAAATCAGTCTGTCCCTGGCCCAGTGCATCATGGGAACCGGTTTCTGAATCATTTTTGTCCACCATAAGCGTGGAAGGGTATACTCAGATGTGAGTCCCTAGCTCATTGCACCATCAGGATTCAAGCAAGCCGGGCCGAAGACGGCTGAAATGCCAGAAACCGGTCCCCGGTAGCTTGTTTCCTTCCCAGTAAGAATTGGCTTGGTAGTTTGGTCTGCCCTGTTCCCATGATGCACTGGGCCAGGGTCAGACTAATTTGCATATAGCCAAGTTCTGAGCTGGGATGGTGCAGTGAGCTAAAAAACGGTGATGGATCAAGCCCTGATCTTTTGACTGGGTAAGAGTGGTCTGCTTAATTCAGACACTCTGCTCATCACCACCCCCTTTTCTGAATCATTTTTGTCCACCATAAGCGTGGAAGGGTATACTCAGATGTGAGTCCCTAGCTCATTGCACCATCAGGATTCAAGCAAGCCGGGCCGAAGACGGCTGAAATGCCAGAAACCGGTCCCCGGTAGCTTGTTTCCTTCCCAGTATAAGAATTGGCTTGGTAGTTTGGTCTGCCCTGTTACCATGATGCACTGGGCCAGGGTCAGACTAATTTGCATATAGCATCATCACCACCCCCTTTTCTGAATGATTCCAGTAATGGCCAGGTCCCCACAGAGATAGAATGTAATAATAGTGATTCCAAGGTCCTCCACAGAGATAAAGTGTGATTACACTGATGACCATGTCCCCACAGAGATAGTGTGTGATTATACTGATGCCTACGTCCCCACGGAGATGGTGTGTGATTCTAGTGATACTCAGACCCCCCACTGAGACACTGTGTGATTACCAAGTCCCCGCAGTTATAGTGTGCATGATCACAATTTTGTTAGCTTTGGTCTGTAGGTAGAGGTTGGGTTCAACTCATTTAGAAGGACCGGCTGTATCCCTGTGGATGCTTGGCACTTCGGTCTGGACTGTTCCCATGAGGCACAGGGTCAAGACTGATTTGCATATGGCCATGTCTGAACTGAGGTGGCTTGTGAGCAAAATAACAAAGGATTAAACCCAGATCTGTGACTGGGGGTGAATGTTTTACCATTGTGCAACATTCCGTCCATCATCTTGTGTGTTTTGCTGTATCCCTGTGGGTGGCAAATTATTGCTCAAATAAAGGTGCTGAGGGGATTGATGGTGTATAAGGCCACTAAGTATTCAAAAATTGGTGTATGATTATCGAGAAGGTAGGTTCTGACATATAGGCTGGCTCTAGTCTGTCCCCATGCTTACTCTAAATATTTTAGAATAACATTTTGTTGCCTTCTGGGAGGGGATGCTAGGGCCTTCAAGTTGATCAGGTGTTGACTAGGCCAGGTTTGGCCTTCATCTCTCAAATGCCAGGAATATCTTGATTCAATCCTTTGATTTTATAAGTCAAGACAACATCCTATCCAGTCTCTTGCTAGTCCCATATCACAAGGCTACTTTTTATTGCCCAATATTTACTTTTCTCTAAAGAGCTAATTTGAAATTCTACAGCTCTTATTCAATAACCTCTAGTTTTTGTGTACTATAGAAGAATGGTATATTTTCTCTAAATAGTTCATTAATGTGCCCTTGGATTAGAAATATGTTTATTCATAAGTTCCTAAAAACACCAACTTTGTGGGCAATATTCAATTGTCTAATGCCAAATCTAAACATCCATGTGTCTTCAAATAAGCCTAGATTATGATGATAAAGGCATTCAGCAGCTTATTTCTTCAGCATGTCTTTAAAGGAAGTGTCTCTCTATTTTAAATCTTCAAAGTTGCTTACAACTGCGTTATGGGGAACTGCAATTATTGAACAGGGGAGGAATGTTCAAACACCGTTGTGTTGTGTTATGTTACGTTGTACTTGATTTCTAAAGTGTACAAATAACCTTGAGTCTCTTGGTGCTGGTTACTAAGGATACCACAGAGTGGAGCATCTTTTTCAGCAAATTGCCTTAAAATTGTTCAAAAGGTGGTATGAGAGGTTCCTTATACCCCTGAGCACACAATTATTAGTAATCAGTAAATCAAGTTTCCTTGGTGATTCCAATCAATCAGCAAACCACAAATCATATAGAAAATGTCCTTAGATTGTCCTTCAAAGTTTAATTCCAAAATGTTCCAAATTCGTATCCAATACTTAATTCTTCTGTACATCAATACAAGTGGTGAAGGTCAAGTTGCCAACACGTGTTTCGTCGTGTGTACATCTCACACAATGACTTCCTCAGGGCTGAAACACAATATACAAAGGCCCTGTATTAGAATCATACATATAAATAACTAGTGGGGAAAGAAGTTATAGTCCCCATCACCACCGAAAAAAATATATCCCTGTGCAACAGATGTGTGGGCTCCAGATCGGAGAAAAATAGGAGAAAAGAAATACAACAACCAAGGATCGCCAACTAATGATGTGTACCTTATACGCCAAAAACAGAAAAGAGAGAAAAGAGTAGAATTTCAAATTCACCTTGAAGCTATATATGTAATCCTCTCTAGGACTTCTGTTCTCACTCCAACAATTTCCGACCGATGTCTGAACGGTGTAAGAAAACAGACATTACTAAAATATACTAGGAGATATATATATATTTGCAAACGCTCCCTGCGTTCATGGCAGAAGCCTAAATATTGGCTCCAACAAATTTAAGGAGCAAAAGTCCTGCAAAATAGTACACTGTTGCTACCAATAATCGACATTATGCATATCATCCAGTGCAGTATAGACCCAACTTAAGTTTACGTGCGTAATGCCCCACTCGGGCGTAAGTCGATAACTCACCCGCTGTATTGCTGTTATTGACTTTAACTGGGATATCCTATCTTCACTGTCAAATTCATTCTAAAATAAAGTGTTCATACAATGGAACAAGTGTAAACAAACTCTTCATATACCTCAATAGTATACACTACTGGAATTAATATACAATCTCCACTCACCCACTCCAATAATGCAGGTCCCTGTATGCTGGGGCGCTAAAAAAAAATATATATAAAGTGTAAACATTCACTGTAAATGTTCATGCTGCTATTCAAGTCCGTTATGATAGACGAAGTACATTCTCACCACTATATTTCTAAGGTTCGGCTCAGTCCCCAGTCAAATCCGCACCAAACAGTAATAACTGTGATGCAAATCACGTATCTATAATCAAGGACCTATGAACAGAATCACAGGAAGAAAATTATGAGTGAAAGCCTCCCAAATATAATTCACCAATACTCTGAACATAACTCCCCTCGTAGTAGTCTTACCAGAATCTTCACGGTTAAGTCCGGAACAACATCACAGTCCCGACCTGTAAACACGAAGGAAACCGTTTAGTAAACCGGTTTCATACACAGTTATCGCCCCATCCCAAGCCTGGTGTCGGGCAATGAATACGAGGACACTCACCCGTAGTTCAGCGGCAAGTGTCCTCGCTGTGCTCTGGCGTCTGCTGTAAGCGCCATGTTAAAATGTCTATTTCAATGAAAAATCCGCGGTCGCCATCTTGTAATGGTATACTCGCGTATTACTTCTAAGTAAATGCATATCCTAATAATATAGGGGTAGCAATATTCGTAGTAATATATCCTCCGTGTTAATTCAAATATCGTATATATCTTGGATGACAATAAGTAGTCACATGTCACCATTCGTATGGCGGACAAAGGTGGTAATATTGTCGTTATGGATACCACTAAGTACAATGCAGAGATTTATACTCAATTGAATGACTCTCGCTATTATGAGGTACTTAATGGGAATCCTTTAGATAAATTAAGAATCAGTATTAACACCAAACTCAAGGAATGGTATGACCTGACTCTTTTAGATAATGATGAATATAACTTCTTGGTTGTTTCTACACCTAGAGCGCCCTGCCTGTATACATTGCCAAAAATCCACAAAAACAGAGACAATCCGCCAGGGAGACCGATTATCTCTGGTATAGGTGGTCCCACTGAGAAGATCTCGCAGTACATAGATGTATTTTTAAGACCATATGTGCAATCGCTGCCCTCTTATATTCAGGACACTAAGCACATACTTAATGTTATGTCAGACGTGACATGGGAGGAGGGGATGTACTTGGTGACATTAGATGTGGTTTCCCTTTATTCTAATATAGAACATTCCCTAGGCATTTCGGCAATTGAGACCTTCCTCAACAAGAGACCGGTAGAATTTTTTGAACACACGGGGATGCTGTTAAACATGACTGACATTGTTCTGAAAAATAATGTGTTTTTATTTGATCAGAAGTGGTACAGACAGCGCCTTGGGACCGCGATGGGTTCCAGATTCGCTCCGTCTTTTGCTAACCTCTTTATGGGGTGGTTTGAGGCGGAGTGGATCTGGGGCCATCGGGGACGGAGATGGATGGAATACATTCAATACTGGGGCAGATATATTGACGACTGTCTCATGATCTGGACTGGTTCGCTTGTGGACCTACATTGTTTCTTTGATTACTTGAATGGTAATGATGTCAACCTACGGTTTACTACCAAATATGATGAGAGTAGAATAGAATTCTTAGATGTTGAGTTATTTGTAAAAGACATGAGACTCTGCTCGAGGATGTTCAGGAAAGATACTAGTTGCAACGCAGTTTTACATGCAACCAGCTGTCATCCAAACTGTCAGAAGAGATCTATTCCCTATTCAGAGATGACCAGAGCAAGGAGGAATTGCTCGGAAGACGAGGATTTTGAATTCAACCTACAGGATATGTCAAATAGATTTATGGCAAGAGGATATAACAGAGAAGTAGTTGGCAGGGCTAGGAGGAGGGCTAAGAATCTACAGAGGCAGCATACTTTAGCGAATAAAGAGATTACTGGTGAACGTACAGATAAAGTGAGGCTGATCACGCAATATAATACCGAATCTAATACGTTATACCCTATCGTTAACAGACACTGGCATTTATTGAAGGCAGATAAAGACTTACTGCCATTCATAACTACTAAACCTTCTATCACGTACAGGAAGGGCAGGACACTAGCCAATGATTTGAGCCCTAGTTATCCCACCAAAACCAGGAGAGAAGTGTGGTTTGATGATTTTAGGAAGGGCTTTCATAAATGTGGGCGTTGTAACTCATGCAGATGGGCAGAGAAGAAAGTGCTTCGTTTCAGTTACAATGGCTCAGACACATATGCCATAGATGCATTCATTAATTGTGATACCACTTATGTTGTATATGTTATTGCCTGTTCATGTGGTCAGATATATGTGGGTAGCACCATTAGGAGACTGAGAGATAGAATGGTAGAGCACTTCCGAGCATGGAAGAATGGTGACACCAGATACCCGATAGCAGCCCATAGTGTGCAGCACCATGATAAACAAGAACAACATCAATTCAGTTACCATGGAATAGACCATGTTGCAGCAGACCCTAGAGGTGGCAACAGACAACTTAAACTCAGAAGAAGAGAGGTAATCTGGATTATGAAGCTTCGGGCTGTGAGTAGGGGTTTGAATATTGACAATGAGTATCAATATTACCTGGGGCAGGATTAGCTATGTCCATATTGTTGTTTCTGGCTTATACATTATATGTTGCACTTGCTATACATAGAGGATGTAATTGTAATGTTCTGTGTCTGTTTTTAATGTACATGCAAACAGGGTTGAGAAATGATGTATCATTGATATTTACACTATTCAATGTCTCTCAACCGTGTATATATACTGCGTCCAGGTACTTTTCCTTTCCTCTGTGATTTGCCAACTATCACTGTGATGTATGGTAATATGTGGGGTGTATGTTATAGGATGCACACTCATATACTTGTTATGCGGTGTTATTGTCTTTCCTTCCGCTGGCATGGAATCCACCTGTACACTTTTCTTTTTCTTTTTTCTCTTTATTATTTATATGCACCATGTAATATGCCCGGTTACACGGGGTGATACATCATTTAACTTTATAGTGGACCCGACTATGGAATGCATGTGTATTGCTTTCCACTTGATCCGATATTGACTTACATGTCATCTTATTGGATGACTGTATTATTGTTCAGGTTTTCTGAGGCCGCCTATTAGCGCCCTGTTCCTCATCCACCTTTTCAGCCGTGGATAATATGAAACTCTTGTGGGTGATGGCGCCGTTATTAGGCAGTTATTTATGCCTGCTTTAGCGTTAATGCAATTTTGCGGTGACATGTGACTATTTATTGTCATCCGGCATATGAACAATAATTGAATAACGTGGAGGATATATTACCACGTATATTGGCCCCTCTACATAACGCCGATATTTGGCAGTTATTTACACTTGCTCGCACGTTAATGTGATTTCGTGGTGACATGTGACTACTTATTGTCATCCAAGATATATACGATATTTGAATTAACACGGAGGATATATTACTACGAATATTGCTACCCCTATATTATTAGGATATGCATTTACTTAGAAGTAATACGCGAGTATACCATTACAAGATGGCGACCGCGGATTTTTCATTGAAATAGACACCCCCTTTTGTACCGCTTTTGGCCGCCATAAGTGTGGCAGGGTATGCTCAGACGTGAGTCCCTTGCTCACTTTGCCACTGGATTCAAGCAAGCCGGGCTGAAGACGGCTGGAATGCCAGAAACCGGTCCTCAGAAGCTTGTTTCCGGTCCAGGGAATACATGGCTTGGCAGTTCGGGCTGGACTGTTCCCATGAGGCACAGGGTCAGCCTGATTTGCATATAGCCATGTCTGAACTGAGGTGGCAGAGTGGGCTAAAGAACGGTGATGGATTAAACCCAGATCTTTTGACTGGGTGTGAGTGTTTGATTGATTCAGATGCTCCGTCCATCACCACCCCCTTTTTAGGTCTCGTAGAGAGACCTAATGCCGCCCATCCACAAAGCTGACTTTTCATGATCCGGATTTTGACGAGTGCATGTGTTCTCGTGCACGAGCTTGCCCGAGCCTTCTGGCTGCCTCCTGACTTGAAGGCAATCTGCTTCTCCGCCCCCCTGGCAGCCAAACGCTCTTCAAAGGGTTTGCTCCACGCCCCCCGCCTGCACCACTCTCCATACTTCTCCTCCCACCTCCCACGGCCGTCCTTTCTGCCCGCCTCGCACACCACATCAAAGCGTCCAGATCGCAGACTGTCCAGCCTGTGCCTTCTCTCCCTACACTTAACCCTTCACCCTGCCCCCACCACCTCTCGATATCCCTCTCTTCAGGCTGCAGCGGCCTTCTCCTCCTCCCTCCTGCTTGTAAATATTTATTTCCTGCTTGCTCTTTGTTGTGGTTTACCTTTGGCTCCATTCCACCCCCCCTCCCAACCTCCCGCCTGTCGAGTATTTCGGACCTTTTTTTTTAATATTATGTGTGAGGGCTGCTTTCTATCCGGGCCACGTTCATAAGGTTCGCTTATTTAAATTCTGTTCTGCTGACATGCATAATATAAAAGAAACTAAACGTCCTGAACATCGTGTCTTAGGGTTTAAAGAACATGGGATGACTTTTGGAGAGAAGCAGAGTGGAGGTCATGTGCGATAAAGTGCCTGGCAGCAGCAGAGAGCACTATGCTGACATCAGTGACAGTCCTGCCTTCGTAGAACCCTCACGCAGGCCCCGTGATATGGAGAGCGCCTTGCAGTAATGGCAGATGCACTCTCGGCGCTGCACAAAGCGTCACTACCTCAGTGTGCATTGGAAGCCGCAACACACACTAGACCGCGCCTAGAGGCAGTAATCAGGTGCAGTGTGCCCTGCCAGCTTAAAAACACACTGCCGCCATCAAGGAGAATCACCAGGCACTGCGCTGCTGCTCGCTTCGAGGCACCTAGGCGTGTGCACACAGTGTCACTCAGTCACGCTCTTCCTCTCATCCCATTCTTTGCCTAGTTGTCTTCTCTTCTTCTCCATTTCAACCTCTTCTTTCTCTATGCCTCCTGTCTCGTGTGCTCCTCCCGGGTTTGTGTGGTTTCTCGTTTGTTTTTTTCCTCTCTCTCCACAGTGATTGTATCCGTGTTCCACCTTTCTGCTCCTTCAGTGTTCTCCCTTTTCTGTTCTACTTTCCCCTCACCCCACCCTCTCCTTGCACCCTTACCACACCTAACCTTCTCTTCGCGGTCTCTCCACATCTTCCTTTTACATACTTTTCCCTTCTCCCCTGTCCCCAAGCTGAAGACAGTAAAGGGGGGTTGTAAATCCAGTATTTGTAAAGCACGAACAGTTACCCAAGCCTTCTGCCTGCCTCCTGCCTTGAAGGCAATCTGCTTCTCCGCCTCCCTGACAGCCAAACGCTCTTCAAAGGGTTTGCTCCACGCCCCCCGCCTGCACCACTCTCCATACTTCTCCTCCCACTTCCCACGGCCGTCCTTTCTGCCCACCTCGCACACCACATCAAAGCGTCCAGATCACAGCCTGTCCAGCCTGTGCCTTCTCTCCCTACCCTTACCCTTCACCCTGCCCCCACCACCTCTCGATATCCCTCTCTTCAGGCTGCAGCGGCCTTCTCCTCCTCCCTCCTGCTTGTAAATATTTATTTCCTGCTTGCTCTTTGTTGTGGTTTACCTTTGGCTCCAATCCACCCCCCCTCCCAACCTCCCGCCTGTCGAGTATTTCGGACCTTTTTTTTAATATTATGTGCGAGGGCTGCTTTCTATCCGGGCCACGTTCATAAGGTTCGCTTATTTAAATTCTGTTCTGCTGACATGCATAATATAAAAGAAACTAAACGTCCTGAACATACAATCCAACCCCGCCCATCCCCCATGTGCTGTTGTCCTCTACAGCAGCTTCAGAAGGCCGGCGTTTTTAGTGCTCGTCATTAAACTTACAAGGGCGCCGCGCTTCAGTTTTCAGCACAGCGCCTGCTTTTATCAAATGCAGGGGGCCCCATCTCCCCTATCGTTGTCCATGTGGCTAGTAGTAAGTAATTACATGTATTCGGTTTGCTGCAGTCACCAACCTATTAAAAGTAACATGTGGCCTTCTAAATAACCGTATCACATATGGGTGACTTCCAATTTGATGCATGTTAATTACTGTGATGGTATTTGGCGGTGCTGTGAACACAATAAAACATGTCCCTGCAGGCGCCGTCCCACCAGTCACCTGTACATTGGATTCTTGCAGACAACGAAGGTTCGGCTGTTTCTTTCCTCTCTGGTATAAACTTCACGAGACCATAGAAAGCACGGGCGGGACATCTGCCAAGCTGCGACGGACGTCCCGTCCGCTCTATTATAGCGCACAGAGGGCCATTCGCTGCGGCTTGGCACATGTCCCGCTTCCATCAAACTCTGAATCGGGCTGCGAGCCTCTAGTGCTGCGAGGACCAAGTCTGAGCACACTGGTCAACTCTTGCTGTGTGCGAGGATGGAGTGTCAGACCTCTCTCCCCTCTCACTCTCTGCTCTCTTTTCCCTCTCACTCTCCGCTCTGTCTCCCCTCTCACTCTCCACTCTCTCTTCCCTCTCACTCTCCGCTCTCTCTTCCCTCTCTCCGCTCTCTCTCCCCTCTCACTCTCCACTCTCTCTCCCCTCTCACTCTCCTCCCCTCTCTCTCCCCTCTCACTCTCCGCTCTCTCTCCCCTCTCACTCTCTCCTCTCACTCTCCGCTCTCTCTCCCCTCTCACTCTCCACACTCTCTCCCCTCTCACTCTCCACTCTCTTCCCTCTCACTCTTACTCTCCGCTCTCTCTTCACTCTCTCCGCTCTCTCTCCCCTGTCTAGGCTGCTCTCTGACTGTCTCCAGTGGCCTCTGTCTGTCTCTGGTCACCCCTCCTCACCATCACACACCCTCACATCCACTCACCCTCACACCCTCACCCTCACTCACCCTCACACCCTCACCCTCACCCACCCTCACACCCTCACCCACCCTCACACCCCCTCACCCTCACACCCCCTCACCCTCACCCCCTCATCCTCACACACCCTCACTCACGCTCACACCCCTCACAACCCTCTCACCCTCACTCACCCTCACACCCCCTCACCCTCACCCCCCTCACCCTCACAAACCTTGCCCTCACCCTGACACACCCTCTCACCCTCACACCATCACCCTCACACCCCCTCACTCACCCTCACACACCCTCACTCACCCTCACACCCCCTCACTCACCCTCACCCTCACACCCCTCACCCACCCTCACACACCTTCACACACCCTCACACACCCACTCACACACCCTTACCCTCACCCCCTCACCCTCACACACCCTCACCCTCACACCTCCTAACCCTCACCCCACCCCCTCACACACCCTCACACCCCCTCACCCACACACCCCTCACACACCCTCACCCTCACACCCCCACACTCACCCTCACACCCCCTCACACACCCACTCATCGTCACCCTCACACCCCCTCACCCTCACACCCCTCACACCCCTCACACCCCTCACCCTCACACCCCCTCACCCTCACCCACCCTCACACCTCCTCACCATCACATACCCTCACATCCTCTCACCCTCACACACCCTCACTCACCCTCACCCACCCTCACACCCTCACCCAGCCACATACCCCTTCACCCTCACACCCCCTCACCCTCACACCCTCACACCCCTCACCCTCACTCTCACACCCTCACTCTCACACCCTCACCCCCTCATCCTCACACACCCTCACTCACCCTCACCCCCTCACCCCCCTCACAACCCTCTCACCCTCACCCTCACACCCCCTCACCCTCACACCCCCTCATCCCCCTCACCCTCACACACCCTTACCCTCTCACCCTCACCCACCCTCACCCTCACACCCCCTCACCCTCACCCCCCTCACCCTCACCCCCTCACCCTGACACACCCTCACTCACCCTCACACACCCTCACTCACCCTCACACCCCCTCACTCACCCTCACATCCCCTCACCCTCACCCACCCTCACACACCTTCACACCCCCTCACACACCCACTCACCCTCACACACCCTCACCCTCACAACCCCTCACCCTCACACCCCTCACCTCACACCCCTCACCCTCACACCCCTCACCCTCACACCCCTCACCCTCACACCCCCTCACACCCTCACCCACCCTAACTCACCCTCGCACACCCTCACCCTCACACCCCCTCACCCTCACTCACCCTCACACCCCCCTCACACCCCCTCACTCACCCTCACCCACCCTCACACACCTTCACACCCCCTCACACACCCACTCACCCTCAAACACCCTCACCCTTACACCCCCTCACCCCCCACACCCTCACACCCCTCACCCTCACACCCCCTCACCCCCTCACCCTCACACCCTCACTCACCCTCACGACCCTCTCACCCTCACACACCCTCACCCTCACACCCCCTAACCATCACACACCCTCACTCACCCTCACCAGCATAGCATAACAAAACCTAGCATAGCATAGCAAAACAAAGCATAGCATAACAAAGCATAGCATAACAAAGCATAGCATAAAAAAACAAAGCATAGCATAATAAAACATAACAAAACATAGCATAAAACATAGCATACCATAACAAAGCATAGCAGATCAAAACCTAGCATAGCATAACAAAACATAGCATGGCATAACAAAACATAGCATAGCATAACAAAGCATAGCATAACAAAGCATAGCCTAGCAACACACAACAAAACATAGCATAGCATAACAAAACTCAACAAAACATAGCATAGCATAACAAAACAAAGCATAGCATAACAAAACAAAGCATAGGATAGCAAGACAAAACATAGCATAGCATAACAAAACATAGCATAGCATAACAAAGCATAGCAGAGCAAAACATAGCATAGCATAACAAAACATGGCATAGCAAAACAAAGCATAGCCTAGCAAAACACAACAAAACATAGCATAACAAAACACAACAAAACATAGCATAGCATAACAAAACAAAGCATAGGATAGCAAAACTAAACATAGCATAGCATAACAAAACAAAGCATAGGATAGCAAAACATAGCATAACAAAACACAACAACACATAGCATAACAAAACACAACAAAACAGCATAGCTTAACAAAACACAACAAAACATAGCATGGCTTAACAAAACATAACAAAACATATAATAGCATAGCAAAACACGACATAGCATACCAACACAACAAAACATAGCATACCATTGCATAACAAAACATAGTATAGCAAAACAAAGCATAGCATAATAAAGCACAACAAAATATAGCATAGCATAACAAAACATAGCATAACAAAGCATAGCATAACAAAGCATAGCAGAGCAAAACATAGCATAGCATAACAAAGCATAGCATAACAAAACATAGCATAGCATAACATAGCTTAGCATAGCATAACATAGCATAGCATAGCATAACAAAACATAGCATAACAAAACAGCATAGCATAACAAATCAAAACATAGGACAGCATAGCATAGCATAACAAAACAAAACATAGGATAGCAAAACAAAACCTAGCATAGCATACAGCATCACTCAGCACCACCACAACATCACTCAGTGGCACCACAACATCACTGAGCTCCACCACAGCATCAATCTGTGCAACCATTCAACAACAACTGGTTCAAATATGTTATCTCAATGTTTCAAGCTTTATTACAAATGTAACAAAAAGATGTTAATATTTCACTTCTGTTCTTGGATTTTCGTCACAATAAAATACACTGAACATCATCTTCACAAATGTTATTTACAACAGTTTAAGCTATTGCCATTATAAAGTACAATAACTTTTATTTAAGTATTAATTATTTAAAAAAATTAAAAACCAATGTTATTTGTAATATCAATACATGTAAGTCACGTAAATACAACACATATTGCATTACAAATGCTATAGGTGTCACATTTGCGAAAGTTATAACTATTGGCAGTGTAAATGACAAAGCTATTAATTTCGCTATTTTCAAAAACAAAACTGTTGGAAGGCGGTGACCCCAGGGGTCAGGATGACTCTCCTAACCACCCGGAACCTCCTCTCCCACAATTACTGCCGAGTCTTATCGAGGGGGAGTCCCCGCCGGGGAGGACTGATCGTACACACTGTCGACACACCACAACTACGAACAGACACCACACCGTGAATCTTTATCAAGTATGAACTTTATCAAGATAAAAGTAGGGAGCAATACACAGCGATCGAGGGATCGCGAAAGTCTCGTAACCAGGGAATGGGGAAGCGGGACAGTCTTAGAGGGCCAGCGGGGACGCCACGCACCCTGCGCACAGTTTTCAATCCTCGAACGGGGGGGTACGGGGGCTGGCGATGGGACTTGCTGTCCTACTCACTTCTGTTTCAGAGGGTCGTGAGGGTAGCGTCGGTGGTCCAGCCGGACCAGAGAGTTCTTCAAGCCGCGACGAGGTCAGCAGGGCTTGGTCAGGAGTACTTCGTCGTACTCGGAGTCAGGGGGAGCCGCGACAACGTCCGCAGGGCTCCGGATGGTAGCAAGAAACTCTCGTTCTCGAGGGTGGGCCGCGACAAGGTCAGCAGGGCTCCGATGGTTCCGGTTTTACTCTTCGAGAGGGAGCAGCGACAGCGTCAGCAGGGCTCCGATGGTTCAGTTCCGTAGGTTCGAGGATGAGCCGCGACAACGTCAGCAGGGCTCGGTGGGTCAGAGTCTGTTCTCCTCAAGGTCAGCCGCGATCAGATCAGCAGGGCTTTCTTGTCCAAGATACAACTGCCGGCTAGAGGGAAGGCAGGCTGTCTTATAGTCCAAGAGCTCTTTGATGTCCGGACCCTTGGAGGCAGGAGGCCGGAGGTCCGAGGGTAAGGCGCCTGATTGTCTGGCGGCGGTGTCTGTGATGCTTTTGGACCATGCGTCCCGGGAATCCCAGACGCCCATCGCGGTCTGGAGCCAGCTCACTAGGAAGCCAAAAGGTGCGATCGAAACCAGCCCCCAGGGATGGTTCGGAGGTGTGAGGACATCCAGCTCCTCTGGATGGGGGCCGGAGGTGTGATGGAAGCCTTGGTTTCGGGTACTTGGTGAGTCATTCACCCCCCTGGGCGAGTCGGGCGCGCACGCCTAGCTGCAACCGGGAGCGGCCAGGGGCTGCCGAAAGGGAAGAAGGTGGCCGGCAGACCGGGGTGGCCAAACATGGAGTCGGCTGGTCACGTGCAGGGTTGCAGGCACGCGGTCTGGAGGTCGTCTCAGGACCGATGTAGGAGTCTGGTGTATAGTTCTGGTTGGACGGAAATCAGGTCTGTCCGTCGTTCTGGTTGATGGGGAGGGTCAGCGAGGGCCACGCCACGAGGCCGGGTCCAACATGCGTCCCCTCCAGCTGAAAGACGAGGAGAACTACCCATCCTCTTGGGGGTTCTCTTCGCTGAGGCGGAAGAAGCGGGACAGGCCGTCGGCGTTGGCGTGGTCGGCACCAGGCCCGTGTTCCACAGTAAAATCCATCCCTTGGAGGGAGATGGACCAGCGTAGCAGTTTAGGGTTCTCTCCTCTCATCTGCATGAGCCACCGGAGAGGACGGTGGTCGGTCTGGACCAGGAAGTGGGTACCGAACACGTAGGGCCTCAGCTTCTTTAAGGCCCAGACTACGGCGAAGGCCTCTCGCTCGATGGTGCTCCATCTTTGCTCCCAGGGTAGTAGCCTCCGGCTGATAAAGGCTACTGGATGATCAATCCCCTGGTCGTCCACCTGGGAGAGCACGGCTCCTATGCCATGTTCGGAGGCGTCGGTCTGGACCACGAACTCTCTGGCGTAGTCAGGGGCCTGTAGTACTGGAGCGGTGCACATGGCCTGTTTCAATTCCTCGAATGCCTTCTGACAGGCGGGGGTCCAACTAACCTTCTTGGGGTTGGCTTTGGCTGTCAACTTGGTGATGGGGCCCACAATACTCCCGTACCCCTTGATGAATCTACGGTAGTACCCTGTGAGTCCTAGGAAGGCCCGCACCTCGGTCTGGGTCGTGGGGGTCTCCCAGGTGGTGATAGTGTCTATCTTGGGTTGGAGGGGGGCTACGAGTCCGCTTCCGACCTGGTGCCCGAGGTAGACCACGGAGCTTTGTCCTATTTGGCACTTGCTAGCTTTAATGGTGAGCCCGGCTCGACGCAGAGCGCCCAACACCTCCTAGAGGTGGTGCAAGTGCTCGGGCCAGTGAGCACTGAACACCGCAATGTCGTCGAGATAGGCTGCGCTGAAACTTTCCAACCCGGCCAGGACCTGGTTGACCAGTCGTTGGAAGGTGGCGGGGGCGTTTTTCATCCCAAAGGGCATCACCCTGAAGTGGAAATGGCCATCCGGGGTGGAGAAAGCAGACCTTTCTTGGGCCCTCCCTGTGAGGCCGATCTGCCAGTAGCCACTGGTGAGATCGAAGGTACTGAGGAACTGAGCCGAACCTAGGCGGTCAATGAGTTCGTCGGCTCGGGGGATGGGGTGCGCGTCTGTTCGGGTGACTGCGTTGAGTCCGCGGTAGTCTACGCAGAACCTCAGCTCAGGAACGGTGCCGGGGGCGGCGGCCTTCGGAACCAGGACCACGGGGCTAGCCCATGGGCTGTCGGAGGCTTCCACCACTCCTAGGTCCAACATTTTGTCGACTTCAGCCTTGATGCAGGCTCGAACTCTGTCAGGGACTCGGTAGGCTCTGTGTCGTACCGGAGGGCTGTCCCCGGTGTCCACGTCGTGGACGCACCAACTGGTGATGCCGGGGGTGAGGGAGAAGAGGTCTGAGAATTGTCCCAGCAAGTGGCGACATTCTTCATGCTGCAAGGGGGTGAGGGAGGAGGAGAGGCTCACTCCCTCTACAGAGCCATCTTGATCCTTTACACACAGGAGATCTGGTAGAGGGTCCGTTTCTTCTTCCTCTCCGTCGTCGGTGGCAAGGAGTAATCCCAACTCAGAACGCACATAGTGGGGTTTGAGCCGGTTCACGTGTAGGACTTTCAGGGCATTCCTGGTTGATTTCGTATCAACGAGGTAGTTGACCTGGCTCTTGCGCTCTATCACCTTAAAAGGTCCAGTCCACTTGTCCTGCAAGGCACAAGGTTCCACGGGGGACATGACCCAAACCTGTTGGCCTGGTTGAAACTCGACCAGAGTGGCATTCTGGTCGTACCAGCGTTTCATCTCCTCTTGGCTGGCCTCCAGGTTGGCCTGGGCCAGCTCGCGAAACTTCCGCGTCTGGATCCGGAGGGCCAGGACATAGGAGAACACATCGGTGGGTGTGCTCGGGGGGGGGGGGGGTGGCTCCCAGCCTTCCTTGACCAGGCTGAGGGGACCCCGGACGGGGTGCCCATAGAGCAGCTCGAAAGGGCTGAACCCCAAGGATTTCTGGGGAACCTCTCGGTACGCGAACAGGAGGCATTTCAGGGTGCGGTTGAACCGCTCAACCAGGCCGTTACCCTGGGGATGGTATGGGGTGGTGAACCTGTACGACACCCCACACTGTTGCCAAAGGGACTTCATGTACCGGGAGATAAAGTTCGTGCCTCAGTCGCTCACCACTTCCCGGGGGAACCCCACCCGGGAGAAGATCCCCATGAGGGCCCGGCCCACGACCGGGGCCGTCACGGTCCGGAGGGGGATGGCTTCGGGTTATCGGGTGGCGTGATCGACCAGAACCAAAATGAACCGGTGACCTAAGGAGGTCCAGGGGTCCAGAGGCCCGACGATGTCGATCCCTACCCTCTCGAAGGGGGTACTGACAACAGGAAAGGGCTGGAGGGGAGCCTTGCGCTTACCTCCACTTTTGCCGCTAGCCTGACACGTGGGGCAGGACTTACAATGGTGTTCCACATCGGCCCGCATGCGGGGCCAGTAGAAATGGGTTACTAGCCGTTGGAATGTTTTATCTTGGCCCAGGTGTCCCGCCAGGGGCACATCGTGGGCCAGGTTGAGGAGGAGGCCGCGGAAACGTAGGGGTACCACCAGCACGCGGGCTGACCCTAGTTCGGTGATCTTTTGTTCACTGTACAGTAGGCCGTTTTCCCAATAAAGGTAATGGGAGCCGGACTGGTCTCCAGCGGCCTGGGCTGCGGCCTGTTGCCGGAGCCCCTCAAGGGCAGGGCAGGAGGTCGGCTCTCGGCAGAACTCCTCTCGGGACGGTCCTCCTTCTTGGCGCCACTGGGCCAACTCGGGGATATCTGCTAGGGTGGGGACTGGCTCGATGGCGGGTCCGAGGGGACCTTCGTCGGATTCGCTTCCTTCGATGGAGGGCTGGTCGAGGACCGTGGGGTGCTCGCTTCCCTCGGGGACATCAGGGGCTGTACTGGGGGACTCGGGCTCTTCGTTCCCGGGATTGGACATTCTGGCGGTCATGGCTCGGGTGCCCACACAGGCCCATTGGGGCAGACCCAACATCTCTAAATGGGTCCTTCTTTCTACCTCTTTCCACTGGGAACTCTCTAAGTCATTCCCCAGGAGGCAGTCT
This sequence comes from Lissotriton vulgaris, assembly GCF_964263255.1. Lineage (NCBI taxonomy): Eukaryota > Metazoa > Chordata > Amphibia > Caudata > Salamandridae > Lissotriton > Lissotriton vulgaris. Next base: position 1,071,857,528 of record NC_141689.1, on the reverse strand, counting down.
ACAGGCATGTCCGTTCGTACCGCCACCCGTAGATCGCCGGAAACTCCCTCCCACTCAAACAGGACCTGGGCTATCCTGCAGGTGCGGACGGAATTGTCAGCTGCTATCACTCTACAGGAGGTGTGGGGGATGATCATGGACTCGGGGACTAGCGTGTATCTAACAGACGTGATGCTGGCTCCTGTGTCCCTGAGGGCTCCTACGCTGCGCCTGTTAACCTTAACTGTCTGGTGATATTTTTCGGTGTTGTCGGGCAGGTAATCTCCTGGGATCATCTCGCTATTCCCCAGGGAGGCTAAGACCATGGCTGCGGGCTCCCACTCCCCCTGTTCCTCTATCTCTTCCTCTTCTAGGGCCACAGAGGATATCTGTCTGGTGGAGGGGCCAGTGGGCGTGGATTTCGGGGTCATGGGACATCGGGGGTCACCGGCGTAGTGCCCGGGTTGCTGACACTTGTAGCAGGTGGAGCTGGGGCGGAGCCCTGGGGGTCCTGCACTCGGGGCGGCTCTCGTCGCAGGGGGAGAGCGTGGGGCCTGGTTTCTGGGGGGACTGCGCTGGGGCCCTGACTGGGATCCTTGCTGTTTGCCTCGACCTCCCCCACCTCGCTGGCGGGAAGATCCTAGGTCGTTCTGTGGGGGGTCTCCCCCGGGCCCCTTCTGGACTCGGGTGGCCACCCAGCGATCGGCTTCCACAGCCAGTTTCCGTGGGTTGGCGAGCTTGCTGTCCAGGAGGTGCTGTCTTAGTTCCACAAAGCAATTGGCGGACATGTGCTCGTAAGCGACCAGGTCGACTAGGCCTTCGAAAGTGGTCACATTGCTGCCCTTGATCCACCCATCGAGGGCCCAGGTGTAGTAGTTCACATAGTCTACCCAAGTGGTGCCAGGAATCTTCTTGCACTCCCTAAACCGCTGGCGATACATTTCTGGCATTAGGCCGTAGCGGAATAGGAGAGCGTCTTTCATGTGGGGGTAGGCGTTCATGTGTGCGGTCGGTAGGTCCAGCAGGGTGTCTCTTCCCTCGCTGAGGAAGCGGCTCCACAGGCCGGCCCCCCAGTCCTTCTCGGGGACCCAGTGGGCAGACATGGCAACCTCGTAGGCCTTGAACCACTGCTGGATGTCGTCCCCTTTGTAAAACTCCTTCACAACGTCTTTGGGGATGTGCACCTTCGTTTCTTTGGGGACCACCTGCTCTCCAAGTCCCGGTGATCCGGTTGCTTCTGCTCTGGCTTTCAATTCTAGTTCTTTGAGGCTGCGCTCGTGCTTGAGCTGAAGTTTCCGACCTTCATGCTCCCTCTGGAGCTTCTTCTCCTCTAGCTCTCCCTGGAGCCGCAACTGCTCAACCGCCAACTTTTTTTCTGCAAGTTTGAGTTCGCCCTCCAATTTGAGGCGCGCCAGTTCGAGCTCATGGCTTCGGTCCCGTTCTCGGTCGGCCCTCCCTTCCGAGGACCGATCTCTCCCGGTTGCTGGGCTCCGGGTCTGTTGCTTGATTCTCTCACCGGCCGGTGTACCGGGTTCGGTCTGTGGGCTCCCTCCCTCGTCGTCTTCGGTCGGGGGGAGGGGTGCTCCAGACTCTACCCAAGTGGTTAGCGCTTTCTGGAAATCTTCCTTGGTACTTAGTCCGATACTCGGGATACTCAGTTCTCTGCAGAACTGCTTTAGCTCTCTATGGGTGTAGTCTTCCAAGAGGTCTTTGTCGAACATTGTCTTCGCACCAGATTCTGTAGTCGTCATTGTTGCTCTTCCTTTGTCGTGCGTCTGCTGCGTGTGGGTTCAGGTAGTGTGTCAGTGGTACGATCTTTAGACGTAGTTTCGTATCGCGTCGCTGCCACCAATGTTGGAAGGCGGTGACCCCAGGGGTCAGGATGACTCTCCTAACCATCCGGAACCTCCTCTCCCACAATTACTGCCGAGTCTTATCGAGGGGGAGTCCCCGCCGGGGAGGACTGATCGTACACACTGTCGACACACCACAACTACGAACGGACACCACACCGTGAATCTTTATCAAGTATGAACTTTATCAAGATAAAAGTAGGGAGCAATACACAGCGATCGAGGGATGGCGAAAGTCTCGTAACCAGGGAATGGGGAAGCGGGACAGTCTTAGAGGGCCAGCGGGGACGCCACGCACCCTGCGCACAGTTCTCAATCCTCAAACTGGGGGGTACGGGGGCTGGCGATGGGACTTGCTGTCCTACTCACTTCTGTTTCAGAGGGTCGTGAGGGTAGCGTTGGTGGTCCAGCCGGACGAGAGAGTTCTTCAAGCCGCGACGAGGTCAGCAGGGCTTGGTCAGGAGTACTTCGTCGTACTCGGAGTCAGGGGGAGCCGCGACAACGTCCGCAGGGCTCTGGATGGTAGCAAGAGTCTCTCGTTCTCGAGGGTGAGCCGCGACAAGGTCAGCAGGGCTCCGATGGTTCCGGTTTTACTCTTCGAGAGGGAGCCGCGACAGCATCAGCAGGGCTCCAATGGTTCAGTTCCGTAGGTTTGACGATGAGCCGCGACGACGCAGCAGGGCTCGGTGGGTCAGAGTCTGTTCTCCTCAAGGTCAGCCGTGATCAGATCAGCAGGGCTTTCTTGTCCAAGATACAACTGCCGTCTAGAGGGAAGGCAGGCTCTCTTATAGTCCAAGAGCTCTTTGATGTCCGGACCCTTGGAGGCAGGAGGCCGGAGGTCCGAGGGTCAGGCGCCTGATTGTTTGGCGGCGGTGTCTGTGATGCTTTTGGACCATGCGTCCCGGGAATCCCAGACGCCCATCGCGGTCTGGAGCCAGCTCACTAGGAAGCCAACAGGTGCGATCGAAACCAGTCCTCAGGGATGGTTCGGAGGTGTGAGGACATCCAGCTCCTCTGGAGGGGGCCGGAGGTGTGATGGAAGCCTTGGTTTCGGGTACTTGGTGAGTCATTCACCCCCCTGGGCGAGTCGGGCGCGCACGCCTAGCTGCAGCCGGGAGCGGCCAGGGGCTGCCAAAAGGGAAGAAGGTGGCCAGCAGACCGGGGTGGCCAAACATTGAGTCGGCTGGTCACGTGCAGGGTTGCAGGCACGCGGTCAGGAGGTCGTCTCAGGACCGATGTAGGAGTCTCGTGTATAGTTCTGGTTGGACGGAAATCAGGTCTGTCCGTCGTTCTGGTTGATGGGGAGGGTCAGCGTGGGCCATGCCACGAGGCCGGGTCCAACAAAAACATAAATAAAAAATGTGTCATTTACAATACCAATAGCTCAAACTTTCCTAATACGAGAGATATTGCATTGCAAATGCTTGTTTACCGCTAGGAGCTGGATCTACCCAGTGCTTGCAAATTGGCCTCCTGGCCAGTAGTATTGAATAAAATAAAAGAGATCTGGCTGGACCTACGAGGTTACTATTGAGGCCAAAGATTATCAGGGTCGGGTCCATTTCAATTTGTCCTCTCAAGATGCTCTCCAACGTTTTCCTTTTTTTTTTCCTAGAATAAGACAATGGAGTGACATCTTTCAACATGTGTATGTCTGAGGCTTCAACCAACCCACACTTCTTACACATAGCTTGGGACCCATTTAGGAATTTAGATAGTCTAAGAGGAGACAGATAAGCTCTGTGCACAGTGAACAGATGATTCCTCTTCAGCCAGGCGGGTTTAACTAGGCTAAAGAGAGTTTTAAATGAGTCCTGCCATAAGAGATCACACTGTGCATTCCATATCTCCTTTGCGAGCTTAAATTCGCCATCCACTGCCTCTTCTATAGCCCAATACCAATGTGAAACCTCCTTCTTCCCTGCTGGCCTCTTGATTAAGTGTTGCTCAAGACTGTTGCCCCCACCTATAGATTTTCTCTTAACTGGGCTTGTACCCAGCTTTGTAACTGGACGTATTTAAATCTTGAGAGACCGCTACCCACTCTCTTCCTTTGATCTTCCCATGAGATAAATATTTCTTCACTGACAAGATCGCCCCGTACTTTTAGCCCGGCTTCTTTGAGTGGTGTCGCCAACCTGTCCTGGAGGCATTCCAGTGAGCCGGGTGAATCCCAAAGTGGCGCTAGTTTTGAAAAATAATTAAGGCCCACTCCGTTTTTTAACCTTGCCCGTATTCTGGCGAATGCCTGGAGGACCTTGAGTTTAACCTTCTTGAAAAATTTTAGGTGCCCAAATTTAAACAAAGCCCTCCTCCGGGGCGCTAGGTTGCGCACTGCCAAGATGGCCGCACACCTGTGAGGCTCCGGATGCCCGGTGAAGACATCCGCAAAATATTGGTCATCTACCTGTGTTTTTCGTCTGATGCTGCCATCTGCCTGTTGCTAAAACACCTCGGATGCACTGGGCAAAAAAACGGAGCTCCTAGTGTGTTATCTGGGCATAAACGGCGCTGCTCTGCTGGCGGGCTTCAGAGCATACTCCAGTGCTGGAACCCTGCTGGGCTCCCCACGTGGTCCTGGGCCGGGGCCGCTCCGTGAACGAGCCGCATCCTTCTTCCACTGGAGACTTCCCTGCCCGGCTGACTGCCTAATTGCTGGAAGATGCAAAATTCTTCTACAGTCCGAGGTGAGCAGCGCACCACTAACGGCATCCATACCCTCAAGACCAGCGCGGCTTGCGTGCGGCCGCTCCGGACTTCCGCCCTCCGTTCACGCTGTGTCTCGGCACGCCACCATAACTGTGCACCTGGCGACGTGAGGGGCCAGCGTCTACCACTCCTCTGACTGTACTCTGCGGCTGTTGGGGGCAGGCCTGTGGACTTCACCTGAAGCAATCAGCAGGTATTAAACTCACACCCTGTGGAGCAATTAGCTCAAGGCATTACCGCTGCAGCTAGAGGACGATTGTGGCACTTATCACCCTCTGCAAGCAGCTCGCACCCTGGCAGGACCGTGATAGTTACTACATGCTGCGTGGTCTCACCCTTTCTGGCATATTCGGGACTGGCACCTATACATTAGCTCCTAGTCTACTTTGTCAGCCTGTGTCAACTATTTGGACCTGCATCTATGCAGTGTGGGGGATGGGATGTGACCTGTGATGACGTCTATGCAAGCTGGTGGGACTCTTGACTTCCAGGCACTTACATGCTGTGCATTACATACAGACATCTGATATGCACAACCTGCTCCAGAGATATTTGGGGTCTGTGTGGCTGAGGCCCCCCCTCCCCCTCTCTTGCTCCCTGCACACAACCCTGTGGACTGAACCTTGCTCGAGACCCGGGTGTGGGCCCTACCTTAGTGCTGACATGCCGGACATGTCTTCCTGCTTATACCGTACACCCTGTGCCCTCTTCACATGACGGCTGTAGACTGCTGCTGCCTTCAAATATCAAGGTTACAGGTGACCTCGCTACTAACATCCTTTGAACGTCTAGAAACGGCCGGGGGTGCTGTGTGACCCTTTTGAATCATCTCCTACACGTTGCGATTACACACGAAAGGTGAAACGCTTGGTGCTCCTGGGCTGCTGCGATTGAGGCTCACTAGCCTGTCGTGGACCAGGACGTCATGGGGAAAACCAACACCCGCCAACCCAGATTGACATTTGAGGCCAAGAAGACCAGGACACGCTCTACCTTGGTGAACTCCGAACCGCCAGACATGGATCCTAGCCAATCCTCCACGCAACCCCCAGGAGATGACATCAAGACACTTCTTTGGACGTCCAGAACAGTTTGACAGACTTGTCAGGTAAGATGGACACAATTAATAATTGTCTGGACTTCCTGGTTCACAAGGGCGACAGGCATTATGGGCAGCTAAGGAAGCTGAGGGGCAAATTTCTGAGAATGAGGATACCACATCTCAACCACAAGATCAAGTCACGAGCACGGATAAATTGCTCAAAGTCATTGCGGCAAAAAACGAGGATATTGAAGCTCGGAGCCGCAGCAATGATATCCGCTTAGTAGGTATACCGGAATCAACCAACACTGGACAGATGGAGGATTACGTGGAGCGTCTCCTGAAAAGTTCAGATGGGGCAGACTCCTTTTCACCTCATCTTGTAGTAGAGCGTGCACACCGCTCTCTGGTGACACGTCCTCCACCTGGTGCCCCCCAAGACCCATCATCACCAGACTGCTTAATTTCAGGGACCGAGACACCGCCCTGCAAAAAGCCCGTGAAACAAAACCGCTACAATTCGAGGGTAACGCTTTCTCTGCCTACCCAGATTTCACCCTCACAGTACAGGAAGCACGTCGGAAATTTCTTCCTGCAAAGAAAAAGCGCCGCAAGGCCAATATAGAATATGCCCTGTTATACCCTACAAAACTCCGGATCTTCCATGACGGCAAACACATCATCTGTGAAAATCGGCAACAGGTGGATGACTTCCTGAAGAGGATAGCAAAAAATTTGCCGAGACAAGACCGCGACTCCAGATCATCCTCTCCTTCTGGCAGCTGATCAACAACATGATGGTGGCGCTCTGATTTCCTGAAGGACTTCGTTGTGCCATATGGTCATGGGTACTTCAGGTTGGGCCATAGAACTTTCCTCTGCAATCTCATCGTTCGTGCACTGCTGGAAGGCCTTCTGTGTTTGGCGACTGGTCCTGGTCAGATAAGTGCTCTGTGGGCTTAGATCGCAATGACCATTAATGTTGCACCTTTGGCTATAACTGTCTTGTACACTTGGTAGATAACTTAACTTTCACCGGGCACCCCTTCCCCCCCCCCCGTGTTGCTGGTTTCTCCCTTGGTTTTTTTTTTGTTCTCTTCCCTTGGGGTTACACTACAGTGATGCTGGTCATGGAAGGGGGTTTGTGCCCACTTGGCGCCCCCCTTATGGGAGCTTCCCCCTGCATGGTTGTTTTCTGGATTGCTGTTTGCCTGCACTCCATGGTTCCATCCCAGTTTTTCTGGGTTTGGGAACATTTACTGACTTTCTGGAACTCATTGGGTGGGTGGTTGTATACCAGCACGATTGAGGTGCCGTTGTGGGTGGGGGGGGGGGGGTGATCTGAGATTTGATGGCTGTTTTAACGTCACCCTTGCTATGATAGTTCTTGTTGGGGGGTGGGAAGGGATGGGGAGGTTTTTTACTGTTCCGTCAATTGCAATGTACATCTCTTGCATTACGTTAATTTTGGCAAACATACAGGCAAAACTGCTGAGCAAACACACCCACGATAGTTCCATTTCCCACGTTTATTATGGCAGCACAACCTAGGCACATTAGTATCAAACTACTTACATGGAATGTCAGGGGACTGCATGACCATCGAAAAAGGTGACAGATCTTAGCCTATTTGGACCGTCATCAGGTGCATATCGCATTGCTCCAAGAGACGCACAAGGACCCTCGCATGCCAACAAGCTATGGTAATAGATGGGCCTCCGCCCGTACATTCTCCTGTTACTCGACGTACTCCCGTGGTACACTCATTTTGGTTAAAAAGAATACACCATTTATACTGGGAGGTACATACAAAGATAACTCAGGGCGTAGCTGTATTATGTGGGGTACTCTGGGTACGCAGTCGGTCACCTTAGCGTGTAGCTATGGTCCTAATCAAGATGATCCCAATTACTTCACTACTGTATGGGGATGTATTTTGGACATAGGCTCCACACATGTGCTGTGGGGGGATTTTAATATGACCTTGCACCCAGCGGTAGACTGCTCCAACCCCTCACCGCACCATTACACAAATTGCACGTGAAGCTCTCTCAGGGATATTGGAAGAGTACGGGCTTGTGGATACCTGGAGATACACACATCCGGCTGGGAGGGAGGGTACGTTTTTCACATCAGGCCATGACACGTGGTCCCTCCTCGACTACTGGCTCTGCTTGTGTGGTACGACTGCCTGGATTGGCTCGGCTACTCATTTTGCCCACACATATTCTGACCATGCGCCTGTGTGTCTGCCAATAGCTCCCACCAACGCAGTAGCTACCCCCCCCCCCCGTTATTGGAGACTAATACCCGAGACCCTTTTAGACACGGTTTTTCAGGCCAAGCTCGGGGAGGAGATCAAGGATTTTTTTGTCCGAAATAAAGGCTCTGTAGATAGATCAGATGAGCACACTTTGGGAGGCCTTTAAGGTCACTGTCTGGGGTGTAGGCATGTCCAAGAGTTGTAGGGTACTCTGAGCCATCAGACGGAATTTACAACGACTGTAGATTGAGATAAAACACCTGGAGACTAACATGTGGGATGACAATTCGGGTACACAGAGCTTTGCTCCGAGAAACACTCACAGAATAAATGACCACTACAGACCGTGAGGTGAAATTCCAAGGCAAATATTTCACCGCTCGCCGCTATGGGGAGGGTGAGCGACCCGGCCGTACTTTAACTAATGATATTAAGCAACCTTGTTTTTCTAATTACGTGCTGGAGGTGGTCGATGAGGTGGGTGTGCGGCATAGGGATAGCCAAGATATACTTCAAACATTTACCACTTTCTAATTGTATAAAATACAACGTACCTCTCCTCCAGACTTTGCTCCCCTTTTCGGCGACATCACCCTAGGCTGGTTGGGCGACACGCAATGCAAGTTCCTAGCTGCGCCTTTTGTGGATGATGAGCTGCGGGAAGTTATCATGCCAATGAGGTCGGGAAAGGCTCCGGGCTCAGATGGCCTACCCATCGATTTTTATAAATCATACATTGATCAGCTACTCCCAATATTAAAAAGTTTTTCTAGAGGTGCATGAGTCGCAAATTCTTCCGCCCTAAATGAAGGAAGCCCTCTTCACATCATTGTTAAAGCCTGCTAAACCTGATGACCGATGTGAATCTTACAGACCCCTATCCCTGTTGAACACTGACACCAAGATCCTTGTTAAATTGTTGGCTAACCGCTTGGGCCTCCTCCTAGATAAATTAGTCCTTCCGGATCAGGCGGATTTCATGCCAGGTAGAGCGACATCCCATAACCTTAGAGCCTTGTTTTCCATCCTACAGACAGTCAATCCCAAATTGGCACTAGTGGCCGGTTTTTTAGACGCCTCCAAGGCTTTTGACTCGGTGGAATGGGATTTTCTGTTTGCCGTTTTACAATGTATGGGACTCCCTATAGGTTTCCTCTCTTGGATTCGACTGTTGTACACTTCACCTATAGCAAGAGTTATGATCAATGGGAACACCTCACCATCCTTCTCCCTATCCCGCGGCACTCGCCAAGAATGTCCCCTCTCCCCGCTCCTTTTTGGCCTGGTAATGAAACCATTAGCAGCAAGGATTAGGCAACATTTCAATCATGTGGGCCTTCGCTGCCTCCTACGGCCTGTCCTCCTATCCCTCTATGCAGACAATGTCACTCTCTATATAAAAAACCCTAGGGAAAATTTAAACCCAATCATGCGCGAATTTGTTAAATTCGGCGGCATTCTGACATTAATATAAATTGGACTAAATCACAAATTTTCCCGCTGACCAGTGCTGCCACTCCATTAGAGATGGACTACCCTATTGTATGGTGTGACGACGAGGTTAAGTACTTGGGGATCCGTGTTACGGCATATCATGAAGAGCTCATGCGCCTTAATTATGGCTGTGCAATAGAACATGTTGCTGGCTGCATTACCCGTTGGATAGTGCTGCCTCTGACTATGGCTGGTCACATATCTCTTCTAAAAATGGTCATACTTCCAAAATTCCTTTACTTATTCCTCAATATTCCTTATGATCCTGGGAGACACTTCTTTAGTACTCTCCGGTCAGAACTGATTAGACTTGTCTGGGCGGTAATCAGCCGTGCATCCAATGGGACACGTTGACATGACCTTATGCACAAGGATGTTTTGACATTCCGAATTTTTGCTCATTATTGGTTCCATTCCCCCCCCCGTTATACCCCTCATGTCACCACTGAACATTGGCTTTCGGACCCTATCTCACTGGATGGCGTTATACCTTCCAGGGTTGGGCCCCAGGGGCATAGTCCGACCTCTGTGGACTACACAAAAACCGCTTGGACTCGCATTTTGGAGCACACGGCAGCACCTAGCCTGTATTACCCTCTTCTACCTCTAACCTACCACCCCAATATAGCGCTACTGCAGGAAGGTATATTTAAGAACCTGGCACATGCTCTGAATATTCGAAAATGGGGTGATCTTTACGTTGGAAGTAAGTTCTGTACCCTCAAACAGTTATGTCATGACCCCCCACCGTCTACCATGGACACTTTTCTGTATGCTCGCCTACGTCATGGTGTACAGGCGTGTCACTCCAGGTTCCCCTCTGAACCAGCCACTTTGACACCTCTACATCAAATCCTACAGGCGGATTCCGCTTCCCACTTAGTATCTACGCTTTACCACACCTTGTATGTAGATAGCTACTACCCGCCCTGCACCTCTGGAGCTAGATGGGGGGCAGAGTTGGACCAGGAGTTAACCAATGAACAATGGACTTACTGCTGCAAGCAAACCGAGCAGGTCTCCTCGAATAGCAGGCTGCGTGTCATCCATTATAGATTTCTCCACCGCAGCTACTATACCCCAGTTAGGCTCCATAGGTATGGCCTGCATGATTCAGATAGATGTCCTAGATGTCGAGCGGAACATGCAGATTTATTACACCTTGCGTGGGCATGCCCTGGGGTGTATGACAACTGGCACCAGGTCCTCACAGCCCTAGACTCCATGACTTCCACATCTATCTCCAGATCACCACTATTACACTTTTAGGTAATACTGAACACATTCCCGTTATGTACAGAAAGTTTGTGTCATTTTGTTGGGTTTTGGCTAAGCGCTGCGTGGCATGTAGGTGGGGCCGTGGCCTTGCACCTAAATTTAAGGAGTGGCTAGGAGATATGATTCCTTGGCAAGATCAAATTTGCACATATGCTGAATTGCTTCCCCGTTCCTCACGACCCCGTAATATATGAGGCCCGCTGCAGTCATACTTGTTGGAACACCCTGTTGTTGCTGAATCATGAAACCCATGTGCTTTGAACGCTTTTGAGATGTGCCTTCTCCCCCCGTGGTTGTGAAACCTGCTGTGGAAGTCCCCTCCCCCTATGCTGCTTATGTTACACTGAACAGAATGCTTTGCCATCACCCATTATAGTACTGTTGTATACTTGCAATGTATTTTGTGTCTCATTGACATCCATCTACTTTAAATGACACAGTCCTCCATTTGATGATTGTATTTTCCTAAACTGCTCATGATAATGTATCCCTACTGTACCTGTTGAAGGCTTGCTTGTAAATTGCTGACAGCGGTTTCAATAAAAAATTTTTTTTTAAAAAGTAACTATTCCATGCAATCAGTGAGGCGGTACAATGTTTTCCGGATGTCAGTTTTTCCATAATGTGGTAATAAACTCAATTTTGAGCAATGCGCTGTAGTAAAAAAAAAAAAAAAACCCTCCTCCGGTAGACCAGCCCCTCTTAACATGGCCAGAAACATATCTCCTACCCCCGTACTAACAGGCATTTTTAATAGCATCAAAGAATGTGAAAGCTGGAACGCCCTTGCATAATATTGTAGGTCAGGTAGCGCGAGACCTTCCTTCTCTATCCTTCGCCTTAGTTTTTGCCAGGCTTTTCTAGTTCTTCTATATATCCAAATAAGAGTTTACTTCCTGCTGGAATTTATCAATGGTACGTTTATCAAAATGAAGGGGGATTGTATTAAAGGTTGGTTGATTGCTTTATTTCGATATGCATATATCATAAAAGCGATACAAAGGATTAAAACAGCATGTCGAAAAGAGTATGACTGTACAGTAAATAAAAAACATTAAAACACATTATTTCATCATAAATTAGTTAAAAGGAGATTAAATTGATATGGACAGTCTTCTAAGTCTAATCAACCAGGCCCATTTTAAAAACTTGGCAACGGCACAAACAATCGGGGGGCTGTATTAGTTAAGAGAATCCGAAGGGCGACAGAATGCTGGCGAGTACCCAATTCTCTGCAGATAGGTCCAAGCCAACGTGATCTTGGTCGGCCATAATCTGGGCACTCGAAAAGAAAGTGTGGCACAGTCTCTGGTTTGTCGTGACAGAGAGCACAGTATCGTGAAGAGGGCTGGGATTTATTCCAACTGGAACAGAGGTCAGCCAAGGGTAGCAACCCCAGCCGGAATTTGATGTACAGGGACCGGTCCATGGCAATTGTTATTAGGTCCATGTACGGCTCGTAGGCAACGACATCTTTTATCAGCAGAAAAGCTGCGGTGGTTTTGCAGTGCTGCTGGTTACTGATGCGCTTCACACGGACCCACTCCCAAAAAAGTTTTTTTAAGGTCTCCTTCGGGGGAGCGGAGTGACTATACCAACAAGAGTCCAGGCCTAGGTCCCCTAAAAGGTGTTTGATGTTCTTCAGCCATTTGATACTGTGCCAGCCGTCGGCGTGCATCACCTCAGCAAGGTTGTCAGCGTAGGGTTTTAGCTCCGGTACCCTCCACAGGCGGGCCCAGAGCAAGAGGGGTCGAAGGCGAGCCTGGTCCCCTATTGCTTTACAGCCAGCATCCATGAGCACTGGGATAGTCGGACTGCTCGATGGGATGGCAAGGAGATCTTTAATGAATTTTTTTTCTGCCTTGCACAGTAGGTCCACTTTGCCCAGTCCCCACAATTCGGCTCCATATAGTGACGCGGGGACCGCACGAGCTTTATATATGTCAAGTAGGGGGGCAACACAGTGTTTTGTTGAGTTATTAAACTCTTTAAGGAGTGCCCCCCCCACCCTTTTGTGGGTCAATGCCATTTTATTGATATGGGCGGTCCAGTTCATCGCGTCGTTGAGTCGAATTCCCAAGTAGTCGAATTCTGCCACTCTTTCTAGGGGTATAGAATTCAAAATAGGGGGGCGGCCAAGTTTGCGGGGCGGGTGCAAAACTAAGTACTTGGTCTTTTCCACATTGATGACAAGGCCCCTGGAGGTGCAAAAGTCCTGGAAGCGATTTAGTAATGTCTGGAGACCTTGGGGGGTTTTAGAGATGAGGAGGGTGTCATCGGCGAACAGCAAAGTTGGAATTTTTACGCCTCCCAGAGTGGGAGCGTCTGCTGGTTCGCCGAGTAGATGGTCTACCACCCCGTTGATATAGAGGGAGAACAAGGTAGGGGCCAAAACACAGCCCTGCCTTACTCCCCTCTCGACCCTGATCTTGTTGGTCTTTTCCCCGTTCAACCCCCATCTAACCTGAGCATAGGTGTTTTTGTGCAGTTTAATAAGGAGGTTTAGTAAGTACGGGGGCATCCCCAGACCGTGTAGCACCCTCCAGAGTTCCTCCCTGGGAACCAGGTCAAAGGCAGTCTTTAGGTCAATGAAGGCCAAATAGAGACTGCCTTTGCCTAGCTCCACCACCTTCCAGTGTAGTAACAGGAGCCTAAAAACCTGTTCGATGGTTCCGGTGCCTGAACGGAACCCGGCTTGCATGTCAGACAGGATGTGGTTTTCATCCACCCATTGCGAGATCCTCCCCAAAATCGCTTTCCCCGCCAATTTCTGGGTCGAATCTATTAGGCTTATAGGCCTATAGTTCCCTGGTAGGTCCCTACTGCCCTTCTTGTATATGGGGACCACCTCAGCACCTCTCCAGGAATCTGGCACCGGGCTTCCCGCAACAATTGCGTTGAGGAGTGCAGAAATTATTACCCCCCAGTCTTCCGGGTATGCTCGGAGAATATCGCCTGGGAGGCCATCCGGGCCAGCTGCTTTAAGTGGTACCAGGGTTTTGATCTGTTTTGTAACATCCAAAACAGAAAAGGATTCCAGGTCTTGGGCCAGGCTAGAGGGCGGGGGGTCAAAGGGGTCATTTAGTGAGCCTTCAACGGCAGAGTAGAGTTTTTGGAAGTGGGAGAACCAAGTTTGGGCGTTGATGGTACAGGGCCTCAAAGTATCGTCAGGACGGTTCCTGATACCCACCAAATCCCAAAAACGTTTTGCGTCTTTCCCTCGACTGGCGGTCAGAAGGTCCTGCCAGAAGTTATCCTCCCACTCCATCTTTGCGTTTTTTTGGCAGAGTGCGTAGTGCCTCCTGGCCACCCTAGTCCTAGATGGTAATTTGGACTTTACTGCTTCGATGAGAAGTGACTTCGCCTCCCTGCACTTCTGATTGAACCAGCCCAATCTGCCTCGTGGGCTTGGTTTCCTTCTGTTCGTGTTAGCTGGCACTACGAAGAGATCGCTAATAGCCTGGGTTATGGTGCAGAACCTCGAGGACACCTCCGACAGCCCGTCCACCTGGTGGTCAAGATTAGTTAGGGCTGAAGCAAGAAGCTGCCTGATGGCAGAGGTTTTCTCCTCTGAGAGTACTAGCTTTGCCCACTTTAGCCGCCGGCCACAGTTGGCGACTACTGACCGATCCGGGAGGGGGTTACACGAAGTTCTAGTCACAGGGCAGTTTATCCACCTGTGAGACATGGTGAGGGAGAGAAGATTGTGGTCACTCTCGACAGATGGTATGATCACCATGTCCTCCACCATGCTCCACATGTGTATGTCAAGGAGAAGATAGTCAATCCGTGACGTGTGCCCTGGCCTATTGTAAGTGTGGGCCCCAGCTATGTCGGACCTGGTCCTGCCATTGGCAGCCCTCAGGCCAAACTCCATGGCTATCGAATTGATCTGGAGGGCCACTTCTGTCCACTTTTTAATGGGGTTCAGTTCAAGGGACGGGATCCCCCACCTGGCGTCGAGTTCCTCTTGATCAGATAAGATTTCGAGGTCCAGGGGCGCAAAGGTGCAGTTAAGATCGCCCCCCACCAGGGTGCAGGACCTATGAGGTGATAAGCGGAGCTGGGCTTCTAAGCAAGATAATACTGGGGATTCTCTGCCCCCCTTTGTGCCTCGGGCGTAAATATTAAAAATATTTAAAATAACTCGGCCTTGGGAGTTTTTCAACACTATGTTCAGGAGATCCGGGCATTTAGTATCCCGCTCCACCACCCTGCAATTGAGTTCTGAAGCCACCCAAATTAGGAGGCCACCCGAAGGGCGGCCCCTACCGGTTACACTAGGGGCTGCTGGCAGAAAGTGGGTGGAGTAACCTGCCTTGTGCAGGGGCACCCCACTCCAAGTTTCCTGGAACAAGCATATGGAGTATTGCTCCACCAGCGAGTTCCAGTCTGGGAGCGCTAGCTTCCTCTCGAGGCCCCCCACATTCCAGCTGAAAACCCTAAGCAAGGGGTCCGTCACAGCCGCAATGCTACGGTTCTCGACAGGGGGCAACGTCTCCTCAGCCCCCACAACAGAGAGGCCAACCAGTCTGCCGGGAGGTTCCCCAGTTTCCCCTTGCTCTGAAACATACTTGGCAGTAACCTGGCTTTGTAGTACAGTCGAGGGGCAACAGATTTTAGGGGAGGGGATGGACTCAACAGCAGGACTTGGAACCGCAGGATCCTCCCCGGGAACGTCAAGGAGTCAGCAGCCCCAGAAGCCCCAGTTCTGCATCACTGGCGCTGGGTAGAGCTGCTGTGCGAAGACTCCCGGGGAGGGGAGGCCGTGGGCGATGTTTAGAGGAGGGGGCCCGACAGGGCATAGTGGAGTGGTCGGGATCGTTCTTGGGTAGAAGAAAGATAGGTCGACAGCATCGACCCCCATTCCAGCCGTACGGCCTTGGGAGCATATTGCATGGGCAGCTCTTATATCTTGGAAATTGACCACCACGCAATCACCCTCAAAAAGTTTTTTCCCGTGGCCAATCCAGCTCACCCTCCGCACCCCAAGGATTAGGCCGTCTACACCCACTGGAAGAGGTCTATTAGTTTTCATCAAGTGGATGACTTTGTTTTTCAGCGCCTGGTGTGTTTCCTGTTGTGCTTCTTTTAGGGGGGGGACTTTAGTGAGGACAACAACATACGGGTGACATTCCGGTGGGAGATTTACCGGAGGACACTTGCGTGGCGGAATATGCTCGGAGGCCGCTGGGGGAGGATTTTTAGGCAAGGAGGGTTTTTTTGACAGAGGCAGATTTTTAGGTGGAAAGGTTGGTTTGGTAGCCCTAGAGGTAGGTGCTGCTCCGTTGGATTTAACAGGCGCAGCAGTTGTCGAGTGGACGCTTGGGCCAGTCCCTTTCTTCTGTGGGATCTTTTGGGCAGGGTTCGGCACAAGTGCCGTCACTGCTGAGGGGGGAATGCCGTGCACCTGAGCTACTTGGGTGGGTTCACTAGTCGTCGGCCGCTTCGCACCGGCCAGAGGGACTGGGGTAGGGGCTTTCCCTGTGGCCGGTGTTTTAGCCTGCAGTGACGACTGGCCTCTAGTTGTTTGGCCTGCTGGGACCTCCTTAACCACATTCCTATCTGGGATGAATTCAGTAGGTCTAGATTGCACTTTCAGCAAGGTTTTCAGAGAGAAAAAGTTGTCCCTAGTGGCCTGTTCAAAATTGTCGAGTCTAACCCCCAGGCTCCTGACTTGATCAAGTAGCGGATTAAGCAAAGATTTTAACAAATTCTCGAGAGACTCGAGAGAAGTAACCTGGTTTGCTATGGCCGGTGTGGCTGGGGGCAGGAGGGGCGGTGTCGGGGGCTCGGCTGCATGCTGAGGGGGACCCGCAGTCCTAAGGAGTTCCAGCTCCCCAGTGCCTTGGTGTGAAGTGCCCCTATTAAGCTTTGTCCTAGAACGCTTGTGGAGCATGGAATAATTCCCCCTCCGAGTGCTGATTCCCCTTTTCCTTTTCCTATGGGCCCGCGGAGATCTAGTCTGGGGAAGGGGTAATGTGTGAGGTGAGGGAACAATGGGGTCCGCGAAAGACCTGTTGTCAGGAGGACTGGCTGTGCATGCGGATGGACCAGAAGCAATAGCCTCGATGCAGCGACTACCTGGGGAAGGAAGTGATATGAGGCTTTCTATCCTGTCTAGTCCAGCCTCTAGCACTGCAATGTGTTGCTCATCCGGTTGAGGCAAGATGGCAGAGGGCATAGGCGGCGACAGGGCATGAGCCACAGTTCCCAAAGAGGAGCGCTTAGATGGGAGGAGGTCTAGTGAAAGGCGGCGTTCCGTCATTGCGATCTCCTTTTCAATGACGTTAGCCACCCGGGTGATGAATTTGTCCATTGTTCCAATCATCGTGGAACCCCCTAGAACGCTTGCACCACCACCCCTCAAGGCTTTACCAGATCTGGTGGACATGGTGGATCCGAAGCCTGCAGTTGGACTCGGGGGGATGGGAGACGTGGAGGTCGAATAAAAGGGGGGTGGCCCAGCCCAGCCTCTGTCAGCCCCTGACTGCCACAGACTGCCCGCCCTTTGCTCGGGCTTCGCTCGGCGTCCCGCTCGCGTCCCGCGGAGCGCCTTGTAAGACCTTAAGTCAGAGGGCGTTGCAGGCGGGGGGCGTGGCTGGTGGTGGGCGCGTCCACTCGCACACCTGATCCAGCAGGGACTCCTGGATCTTCGAGTCCCTGCTAGCGCCAATGCCCGGTGGTTGGTTCTCCCGGCGCCTCCTCAGCCCAGCGCCTTGAAGTTAGATCCGCCTCCTCAATCCGCGAAGCGGCACCAGCGAAGCGGGTGCGGCGAGGGGCAGCGGCGGGAAGCAAAGGAAGCAGTTCCCAGGACAGCGGTACTCGCTGAGGGCTCCACACACACCACAGCTCCACTCGCAGGTAGGGTCCCAGGGAGTGCAGGGACACGCGTCTTTTTCAGGCTGGCCAGGCGGGGGGCGTGGCTGGTGGTGGGCGCGTCCACTCGCACACCTGATCCAGCAGGGACTCCTGGATCTTCGAGTCCCTGCTAGCGCCAATGCCCGGTGGTTGGTTCTCCCGGCGCCTCCTCAGCCCAGCGCCTTGAAGTTAGATCCGCCTCCTCAATCCGCGAAGCGGCACCCGCGAAGCGGGTGCGGCGAGGGGCAGCGGCGGGAAGCAAAGGAAGCAGTTCCCAGGACAGCGGTACTCGCTGAGGGCTCCACACACACCACAGCTCCACTCGCAGGTAGGGTCCCTTTGTATTAAAGAGAAAGGTGATCTTGGGTAGTTTCGTAATTTTCTCCAAATTCACCCTCCCCAAGATGGATAAAGGGAGGTGGGCCCATAACTTCATTTGTGCATGACATTCTCTTTGGACCTGCGTTAAGTTGGTTTCAGGTATTTTATTCATGTCTTGAACTATTCTGACTCCCAAGTAACGCATGTTGGAGCTGACCTGATGTTGTGTTCCCATAATATTCCAAGTCATATTCTCGGTCTTCCCAGCATTTACCTCGTGTCCCGAGATCTGCCCAAATTACTCCGCCAGTCTAATAACTGCCTGGAAGGTTGTATCCAAATCTGTTGAGAGCATCAGGATATCGTCTGCATACAGGGCCACCCTCCCTTCCCAATCCCCAAGCCTGAAGGACTTAATGCTAAGATCTTCGCTGAGTCATTGCCCAAAAGGCTCCATATAGATGTCAAAAAGATGGTGGGGAAGAGAGGGCAACCCTGTTGAGTTCCCCTGGTTATGTTAAAAGCCTTAATCAGACTTCCATTGACCAACAGTCTGGCCAACGGTGCTTGATATAACAGCTGGATGGTGCGACAAAACTTATCCCTCAGGTTGAATCTTGCAATGACCTCCGACAGGTAGACCCAATTCACCCTGTTGAAAGCCTTGGTGGCGTCCTAAGTTACGTCTGCTAGAGGAACTGAATAGGGGGAAGCAATATCTATTGCACCGACCAGATCATACGCGAGGTCTGCTAACTGCTTCCCTTTCACAAACCCTTTCTGATCTGGGTGAAGGATGTCATTCGCCACCATCGCCAGCCTATTTGCTAAAATGGAGGTGAAGATTTTATAATCAGCGTTTAAAAGCGATATTGGTTGATATGACCCACGATAGATGGATTTTTGCCGGGCTTCAGGATCAAGATATGAATGTCAGCAGCCCTACATGCCAAGAACAGATGCATACTGGTAAGTAGCATATTCCGTTCAAGGCATGTGGGCTGCTGAATTCATATCTGTGCATAGACTGTATAGCAGTATGTCCTCTAGCGGTGGTTACCTGTGCCAGCGGCAGCAGTTTGGAAAAGACTTTTTAGGACAGCTTGGCCTACAGCAGCTTGCTGCTTTGCTTGCACGTCTACACAGCAGTGTTTGGTGAAAGTGTGTATGGTAGTCCATGTGGCTGCCCTACATATGTCTTCAAGAGGAATATTCCCTAGGAAAGCCATGGATGCCCCAATTTTTCTTGTGGAGTGTGCTCTTAGGGGGACGGTTATAGTGTGTTTGGCTTTTTGATAGCATATCTGAATGCATTTAACTATCCATCTGGCTATTCCTGATTTTGATATTGGATTCCCTTTATGTTGTGGTGACAAAGCAACAAATAATTGCTTTGTCTTTCTAAATGATTTAGTTCTGTCCACATAGTAAAGTAGAGCTCTTTTTACATCCAGTGTGTGTAGGGCTCTTTCAGCTACTGACTGGATTTTGAAAGAACACTGGCAGTTCTATCGATTGATTAATATGGAAATTTGAGACGACTTTTGGCATAAACTTAGGGTTTGTTCTAAGAACTACCCTGTTAGCATGTACTTGCATGAAAGGTTCTTGAATTGTTAGTGCTTGTAATTCGCTAACTCGCCTGAGTGAGGTAATAGCAATTACAGAAAGCCACCTTCCACTGCAAGAATTGCAGTTCGCATGAGTGTAGAGGTTCGAAAGGAGGTCCCATAAGTCTGGTAAGTACTATATTTAAATTCCAGACTGGGGAAGGAGGGTGTCTTGGAGGGATCACCCTTTTGAGACCTTCCATAAAAGCCTTGATTGCTGGTACTCTAAACAGTGAAAGGTGTTGCCTGTTTTGAAGGTATGCTGCTATAGCAGCTAGGTGTAGCCTTATTGAAGAGTATGCTAGGTTGCATCTTTGAAGAGGCAGCAGGTAACATATAATGTTTTGTATGGAAACATCTAATGGGTTGATTTGGTTATTGTTGCAGTAAATAACAAATCTTTTCCATTTCGCTGCATAGCATGCTCTAGTAGTTGGCCGTCTTGCCTCCTTGATAATGTTCATGCAATCAGGAGGCAAGTTAAGGTATCCGAGCTCTAAGACTTCAGGAGCCAGATCGCTAGGTTCATCTGATTGGGATCTGGGTGCCTGATTTCTCCATGGTTCTGAGTTAGAAGATGAGGTGCGAGGCACAGCCTTTGATGAGGAACTACTAAAAGCTCCAGGAACGTTGTGTACCATGGTTGTCTCGCCCATGTGGGAGCAACTAGGATTAGCGTGAGTGACTGTTGACGCAGTTTGCGTGCCACCAGCGGAATCAGCGGTGCTGGGGGAAAAGCGTACGCAAATCTGCCTGACCAGTTCATCCATATCGCATTGCCCTGTGACAATGGATGTGGGAACCTGGTGGCAAAGTACTGGCATTTGGAATTTCCTTTTGTGGCAAACAGGTCTATTTCTGGGTGACCCCACTCTTTGAAGAATGGCTGGAGAACTTGGGGGTGAATTTCCCATTCGTGTAGTTGTTGGCTGTGCCTGCTGAGCAGGTCTACTATCTGATTGTCTTTCCCTGGAAGGTGTTCTGCTAGGAGAAAGATGTCTTTTGGAATTGCCCACTTCCATATGCTCTGTGCTAAGTGGGACAGCTGCGGAGAGTGTGTTCCTCCCTGTTTCTGGATATAGTACATTGCGGTCATGTTGTCCGTCCGGATCAACACAGTCTTGCTGTACAAGTATTTTTGGAATGCTTTCAGGGCTAGGAATATCGCTATCAACTCTAGTTGGTTGATATGCAGTTTCTTTTGTTTGGTTGTCCAGAGCCCTTGTACTGCGTAGTGAAGGAGGTGGGCTCCCCAGCCTGTCAGTGATGCGTCCGCTGTTAGTACTAGTTGTGGAACCGGCTCTTGGAACAGTCGCCCTTTGGAAAGGTTTTGTGGGTTCTACCACTGCAGAGAGCTGTGAGCGCGACTGTCTACCAACACTAGGTCCCTTAGTTGTCCTTGAGCCTGGTTCCATTGCCGTGCTAGGCATTCTTGCAACGGACGCATTTGAAGTCTGGCATGGGGGACAATGAATATGCAGGAGGCCATCATGCCTATGAGCTGCATGAAGACTCGAGCTGGCAGAGAGTGTTGTGGCAGAAATTTGTGAATGAGCATCTGCATACTGGCTATTCTTGCTGAATTTGGGTATGCCTTTGCCACTGAGGTATCTATAGTGGCTCCCAGATATTGTTGTATGTGGGACGGTTGCAGATGCGATTTTGGATAGTTTATTGAGAAGCCTAGGCTGTGTAGCAGCTGGAGTGTTTGGGACGTGTTTTCTGCACATTGTTGGTACGATTTTACTTGTATTAGCCAATCGTCCAGATACGGGAACACATGAATGTGTTGTCTCCTGAGATGTGCTGCTACTGTCGCTAAGCATTTTGTAAACACTCTTGGAGCTGTGGTTACCCCAAAGGGCAAGACCTTGAATTGGTAGTGTTGACTTTCTATTGTGAACCTGAGGTATTTTCTGTGAGCTGGATGGATGGATATTTGGAAATATGCATCCTTGAGGTCCAGTGTTGCTAGGAAGTCTCCTTGTTGTAGCAACGGGAGCACTTGCTGTAGTGTGATCATATGGAAGTGCTCCGACAGTATGTATTGATTTAGGGGTCTGAGGTCCAATATTGGTCTGAGGGAACCGTCCTTCTTGGGAATAAGGAAGTATAGGCAATATACTCCTGTCCCTTGATGTTGGAAAGGGACTGGCTCTATGGCCCCCTTTTCCAGCATGCATTTCACCTCTTGTTGCAGCAGGGTGATGTGTTCTTTGGACATAGGACGGTGTCTGGGTGGTATGTTTGGGGGGTAGAAGTGAGTTCCAGGCAATAACCATACTGTATAATTTGTCTTACCCACCTGTCCGTGGCAATTGCGTTCCAGACAGGTAGGAATTGTTGGAGTCTGCCTCCGACCGGTGTTAGGTGGTCCGGAGGTAGCGTGATGAAGTCACTGTTTTGTGGCAGTGGAGGCTCTGGTGTTATTGCCTCCACGTCCTCTTCCCTTATTATTATTTCCCCTATATCCTCCTCTGTTGGAGTTTTTGGTAAAGGAGTTTTGTGTGTTGCCTTTGTATAATGATGACGTTTGGGAAGTATTGCCTCGTGTAGCTGCCCTGTATGAGGAGCGTTGAAAGGAACTTCTGTGTTGCTGAAACTGCAATGCTCCCATTGACTTTGCGGTTTCTGTGTCCTTCTTCATTTTATCTAAAATGGTGTCGACAGCAGGGCCAAAAAGGAAGTCTTGGTTGACTGGCTGATTAAGGATGGTGGACTGCACCTCGTTTTTAAAGCTTGAAATACGCAGCCATGCATGTCTCCTTAGTAAAACACTAGTGTTAATCGACCTGGCTGCGGTGTCCGCTGCATCCAGCGCACATTTGATGGAGGCATTTGTGATGAACTTTCCCTCCTATATGAGGTCATCAGCTTGGGCTTTAAAAGGCTCAGGTAGGTGTTGCATTAAGCTTTCAAGCTGGTCGTAGTGTGCTCTATCGTACGAGCTAGTAGAGCCTGTGTATTGGCAATCCTCCATGAATTGGAGGCTTGTGCTGCTACCCTTTTACCTGAGGCTTCTAGTATCTATGATTCTTTGTCGGGGGAGGGGCTTCCTCGTTGTTTGTGAGTTAGCCCTCTTTCGTGCATTAGCCACCACTAGTGAGTCTAATGGTAACTTCCCTCTGATGTAGGTGGGGTCTGTAGGGGCTGCTCTATACTTTTTTCAATCCTGGGATTGATTACTCGTGCCCTGGCTGTATCTTTAAATATGTCAGGTGTGTGTTTTAACACTCCCTTTAGCATAGGAAGTGTTTTTACACTTTTTTCTGAGGTAGGGAAGGTATCAAATAAGAAGTCTTCCTCTACGGGGTCATTATGCATATCTACATTGTGGTATTGTGCTGCCCTGTCTATCAATTGGTTGAAGACAATGGTGTCATCAGTAGGTGAAGGTTTCGTTGGATAAGAGGAGACATCGGGGATGGGATGGGTGTTATAAGGGTCAGTTGGCTCCTCCCAAGGTCCATTTTGTGGCTCAGGAACCTGTGGATAATCATAATCAGGCTGAGGATCCTCCCCTGTGTTCCCCTCATTGTCCCCATAGTGAGAAGGAGAGTGAGGAGGAAAAGGAATAGGAGGCATAATGGGATAGAATGGAATGAAGGGTCTAGATGGAGAAGTCCCAAAGTCCTTTTTCTTTAGTGGAATAGATGAATGAGAGTCAGTATCCAGTGGCCTCTTTTTCCTGTGCAGGATTGTCACTTTACCAGTGTCTGGATTAATGTATATTTTTGCCTGGTCGTCTGCTGGATCGGGATGGAAGAGTTCTTCCACTGTTCTTGGTTGTGACTTTTTTGGGTCGACAACACCTTCAGCTTCGATGACTTTTTGGTGCCTTAGTGCTTTTCTTCGGCTCGGGGCCTTTTTTGGCTCGACCGGGTCTTTCGGTTTGACGCGTTTCTTGTGCTCGACAGGTTTTTTAGGTTGACTGTCCTTTCCCGAGTCAATGGTCTTTTTAGGATCGACTGGTGTTTTTGGAGCACTGGTCTTCGGGTTGATAGCCTTCTCCGGCCGGATTATAGGCTTTGATACTGCACTTTTGCTGTCGGCGACCTTCTTTGGTTCAGCGACTTTTGGCACAGCCGGCCTTTTCGGGTCGACATCCTTTTTAGTGTTGCCGCTTTTTGGCTTGGCGTCCTTTTTGGGCTCGACGACCTGTTTCGGGTCGGCGCCCTTCGTTTCGACAACCTTTTTTGGGTCGACGTTTTTTTTTGGGGTCGACGCCTTTAGGCTGCACGGCCTTCTTCGGCTCAACGTTGTTTTTTGGATCGATGCCTTTAGGCTGTATGTTTTTCTTGGGGTCGACGGCCTTCGGGTCGACAACTTTTTTAGGCTCTGGAACCTTCTTTGGGATCGCGGTACTTGGCCCTGGGGTCTCAGAAGGTTTCGGTTTCGGAGCCGAGCCGGATGGCGGGGCTGGCAAATGTTTCTTTGGATCTTGGCTAAGGCCTTTTGGCGATGCCTTGACCGGAGCCTTTGGTAACGGGGTAATCGGTGTCGGGGGCAGTGTACTCACGATTTGCCCCGGTGGGATCTCGTCATCGGAGTCCGAGTAGTCTTCGACGGTGACGATCTCTAGGTCGGAATCTGGAGCTTCTTGAAGTTCTTGGTCATCATCGAAGATGTTGTCCGGTTCCGGTGCCTATCGCTGCATCTCTTGCCAAGCGACCCGGTCGATTCCGTATGGTTTTCTTTGACCGAAACTGGACGCAGGCTGAGCAGGTTTCTTCCTTATGGTCTGGAGAAACGCACTTGTTGCATACTTGATGCTTGTCAGTATGCGGAAACTTGGAATGGCATTGTGGGCATCTTTTAAACGGGCTCCTTTCCATCGACAGCAGGCCCACGTGGCGTCGAAAAGGCCCAACGGCCCGCGTCGACAACCGATTTGAGATGGAAAGCTTTATCGAGTCAAGGGGTACCGAGCGAGAACAATACCGTCGAATTTGAAGGCCTTTTGCCGTCTAAAAAAGTTTGTTTCGATTCCGAAGTTGGAGTGCAGGAATAACATCCGAACCCAATGGCAGAAAAAAACAATCTGAGGATGCAGAAGATGCCCATGCGCACTGTAGTCCAGGGGAGGAGTCACCTACCTCCTGATACTTCGAAGACTCTTCCAGGACAACAAAGTGCAATCATCCGGACCCAAAACTAGGCGGCGATCTATGCACAGATATGAATTAAGCAGCCCACATGCCTCGAACATCTAGTTCCATCCAACCATTCCCTTACTTTAGTTTTATCTTCTGCACAGGTCTGTTTGTATAGATCTTGGAAATATTCCAAGAAGGCCTCACCAATATCTTCGTCTGAAGATAAGGAGACTGCACCGTTTTCCACTGTAATTTCTTTAATATGGTTTCAGAGCTGCTCGGCTTTAGTTTTCCATGCAAGTAACTTTCCTGCTCCTTCCCCATACTCAAAATGAGCGATCTTACTTGCCTCCCATCTACGCATTATCCTCCTTTGGAGAACGCCCTTCAGCTGCTCCTTTAATTTTTTTAATCTATCCAGATCTTCCTATGCCAGTCTGGCTATTCAATTTTAACTCCACTTCCCTCATTTCTGCCTCCAAGGCTGAGGTCACTTCCTTATTAAGCATGAGCGAATTTTGCGGATCTCGCGTTCGCGAATTTTGCGGATTTGCGGAATCGCAATCCGCAAAATCCGCGAATTCCCGCGAATTTGCGGATTTTTTTTTTTTTGTGTTCGCCCGTGTTTCTGCCAGTTCGCGAGGGTTTTGTACACTTTCGCAAATTGCGAACTTACCTGTCGGGTCGCAAGTTTCGCGAACTTGTTGTTTCTACGTGTCCAGCCTGTTTGGGACACTCTTCTTCATCACTGCCACTCTCTGCCACCACTGCCACTCTCTGACTACTCATGCCACCCTCTGGCCCACCCATGCCACCCTCTGTTTCATCACCACACCCTCTGGTTGTCCAGTGTACATTATTTTCGGCAAAGCAAAGCACACCTTCCCTGCCTCAAGTGACCTGAATTAATTTGGGGCTGATTAATGTGTCACAGAATATTTTTTTAGCTGGCACCTGCTTCCTTAGTGCGCCCTGATTAGTGATCTTTTGCACTTGCTAAGTGCTTTCATTGTTGCAAAATTAGTTACAACACCTGCCCTGCCCCAACTGACAATAATGAATTAGGGGCTGATTAATGGATTTTAACTTCCAGCCTGGCTCCTGCTTGTCTCCCTTAGCTGTAATTCAGGACCTTTGTGGCATATGTGTAACTATTCTGAGGTTCAGAGCAGGGTCACATAATAGTTTCAACTGGCAACTGAACTCTGGAGGGGCCCCTCAGGAAGCACTACAGGAAATGGCTACTAATGATGAGCCTGAACTTTTGAACCTGGTAAGTAGTTACTTTCAGTTTTGCTAAGATCGTATTTCTGCAATTTTGCACTTATTCGCGGGGCGCGAACTCACGCGAACAGTGCGAGCAGTGCGAGCAAAATCCGCTGCTCGCGGATTTGCGGATTTTGCGGGAAATTCGCAAATCTCGCGGATTGCGGATTTCTCGAAAATCCGCAAAATCCGCGAGCGGAACGGATTTTCCGCCCATGCCTATTCCTTATACTTTTTATTCCTATAACTCGATCCATTGGTTATGATACCCCTCAAAAAGGCTTTAAGGGTATCCCAGACCATAGTAATATCGGCTGTCCCTGAATTGTTCTCTAAGAATAGATTTGTTTCATTAAATAGAAAGACAGTCTCTTCCTCTTCATAAACTAAAGATTGGTCAAAGGACCATACTCTAGTCTGCTGTGGCTGTATTTAGTCAAGGGCTAGTAATATGCCTGAGTGGTCCGAAACATGTGATGGCAGATATTTTATGTTTTTAAAACTATCCCTAAGACTATAACTGAATGAAATATAGTCTATTCTAGACTTATGTTTATACTTAACATTTCTGTATGATACCCCCAGTTGCTGGCCCGACCTTTCCCTCCAAATATCGCAAAGGCCCAATTGGGATTAAAAAAAAAGTTTCCCTTAGTAACAAGATTTCCTGTTTTATGCAGTTTGTTCTTAAGCCAATTTCTTTCCATCCACTCATTTAATTGAAGAGCTACTCCATCATGGCCATGGACTTGGAGGGAGTGCCACATACAGATTAAAATCTAATTGCATGTCATCTGTATCAATGTAGAAATACATCCGAAACATCTGAACATTGAACAACTCTGGTGCTCAAAGGTTGGTGGGGTGACCTATATTGGCAAACAGCAATTTACTGGGTCCTGTCTTCCAGGAAGGAGGACAACCTTTCTAATACTTTGCCAGATAGCCAACTGAGGGTAAGACAGGAGATTATAATGTTATGTCTATAGTATCAATTCCCACTGAGAGATGGAGAAAAATCAAGGTGACTTTCAGTATATGCTGCTATTTTCAGGTCAACTATGGTTAAAAAAACACATTTTAAAACATGGGTAGTCCATTGATATTTGGGTGAAAACAGTTTTGGCACCATCAATGATATGATTGCCTTCTGGATATGGGACACTTGAGTGGCCACAAGATTTATAGGAGCATAATGACAGCCGGTAGGAGGGCGATGGTTCTGTCATTACATAGAACATTAGGGTCCAGATTGGGCTTTTTAAGTAGCGGTTTTACTATGCCTTACTTCACTTTCACCTGGACAATGCCAGATGCTAAGGAGGATTTCATATGTGGTTTTAATAAAGTCCTGTGGTTTATTGAATAGTATTCAGATAGATATTGAGTATAAGAAAGAGCCTGGTGGCTCATTATATTCAACAACATTTCAGCCATCAAATAAGGTCAATATGGCAAGTACCATGGTGGGCAGCAGAACAGTGTGTGTCTTAAAAATAATTCCCTTCTCATCAATAAGTCTGCACTATGTATTCCATCAAATCCGCAAATGGCGATGCAGTGCGCGCAATGTAATTGGTTTTATTTATTTATTTAGTTACTCAACTCTGTTCGGCTGTATGCCGTAGTTTACTACCCCTCACCCTGCCCCTCCCCTCCATCGCCCCGCCCCACGCCCTGTAGCACTCCCTCAACGAGCCGTAACTGCATCATGCCTATGTACATGCAGTGACCATCAGGTTAATGTGTGCCTTTTGTGTATAGTGAGTAATGAGTGACTATATTTGAATTGCCATACCCCAAATGCACATGCAGCCCTAGTGGGAGACGTCTTACTCACCAATGAGCCACATGCCACTAAAATCAGTAGCAACACATCATAGTGCTGAGAGGTAAAAGGTGACTGACTGAAGGTACATCTGTCAAGTATAGATAAGTCAAACAGATCCTGACATCGTAGACAGCTTACACATTGATGGGATGCCACATGTGTCAGTTTTAGAAAAGTACTGCTGTTTGGTTAAATAGCTGAGGTGTCACGTGGGTGCAATCAATTGCAACCACCACACAAGCAAAGTGGGCAAAGGCATAAAAAGTCCCTTGTACGTACTCTTCCTTTCACATGGGTCAAGCCTTGCGGGGGAATGCCCACCATGCATACATTATACCTGACACAGGTATAATGTAGTGCGCATCTGCCTAGGAGAATCACTTCATAAATATGGCGCAACATGGCGCATTATTTACACTGCGGCTGCAACACAAAAAGTGACGCAACGGCGGTGTAAAAGTGATGCAGGGGCTCATAAATAAGCTGCTGTGTCTGTGCAAATTTAATGAACATTTCAAGGGAAAATGTGCGGTCTGTGAAGTGCGCTATGACCCAATGCTTTAGTTACATAAAAAAATTCACCTGGCCTCATATCCATTAATGTTTGGTCAGTCCGAAAGTTTGTCATTCGGAAAATTGGGTTATGCTTCTTAAATGTTTGGGAAGCACCGCCTTACATCTCCACAGGGGCGCAACTAGGTCTTAATTTCGGGGGGGGGGCTAACCTGGCAAATGAAGGCGTGGCTAATGTTAATCAATGGGGCGGGGCTAAAATGGCAGATAATCAGGATCGATTAATGCGCAGGTCAAGCGGAGAAAACATGCAACCCTAAAATTACCCCCTCGCACCCTAAAGCCCATTACCACCCTGAACCCTGAAATCATCCCCCTAGAACCCCAAACCCCATACCCGCGCTGATCCCTAAAATTACACCCTTACCCCTCAAAACCATTACCCACCCTGAACCCTAAAATTACCTCTGGCACTCCAAAACACATACCCGCACTGATCCCTAAAATTACACCCTTGTCCCCTCAAATCCATTGCCACCCTGAACCCCAAAATTACCCTCCTAGCACCCCACAACCCATACCCACCCTGAACCCTAAAATTACCCCCTGGGACCCCAAAACCCATTACCACTCTGAACCCTAAAATCAAACCCTGGAGCCCCAAAGCTCATACCTGCGCTGATCCTAAAAAATTACACCCTTGCCCCCTAAAACCCATACCCACCCTGTACCTTAAAATTACCCCTGGCACCCCAAAACCCATACCCATGCTGAACATTAAATTCTCCCCTGGCACCCCAAAACCCATACCCACCCTGAACCCTAAAATTGCCCCCCCTGACACCCTAAAACCCTAAAGCCCGCCCTGGTCGACTATGAGGGTATTTTTAATCCATTTTCACGTGCACCACATATTTTCGAATATTTTGGTCCTGACGAAGCGCCAACGACCCTTAAGGCGACACAGGCACGAAACATGTTGACCTATGTCTATACCCTGGCATAGTATGCCCTTGGGGCTAGATTTTATTCATTCAGCAGTTAAGACTGCTTTGGGTACAAGTTACAAACATTTGCTGCATGGTTACCCACTATGTACTTTACACAATAATTGGACGCACTTTTTATCACCCTCAACTGACCCCCTACCCCGCACACCCACATGCACCATCCGGCAGTCCTAAAAAGATCTCCGATAAAGAGACCCTTCGGGGGGCCCTTAGGGAATTGCAGCGCCGGCCCTACAAGGAGCAACTGCCTGATGATGAAGCATGACACCTCTCGAGGTGTGTGAGGGCAACAGAGGACTAAATGTTTTCCCTGTTCACTGTGGGTCACTTTACCTAGGAATTCTGTTTCTCTTTTCTTCTTGGTTGTTAAATATGGGTGACTTTTTGCACCCGCATACATAGGTGACTTTTTGCACCTTGTATTAGGAACAGTGTCCCCTTTGTTGTAAGCACCCTAAAACCCACACCCACCCTGAACCCTAAAGTTACCCACTAGCACCCCAAAAAATGAACACTACAAACTTACACTACATTTGCATATTCGGAGGGAACTCTCCTCTTTGACGTTTCCATGTAAGTCAAAAACAACATTCACTTAGAGTAACCTAGATATGCAGGCAGTAGGTAATGCTGTGCTGAAGAATGCATTAAAGTTACTGAAACTTACATAAAAAACGGCTGCCTGCTCTTCTGATACTATTCAGTTGAGTTGGGCTGATCAGCAGCACTGTGTCCTGGCATCTAGCCCCTCCCGAAAATCTCACAGTGTGGACAGGTGTGGGTCAAATGTTTCCTGGTTTCTCCTTGCCAGGGCCTCCTCTGCTTCTGCGTCGTTGGTGCCCTTGGATGCAAAAAGAGAAATGGGCCTGTTCACCATTTATCTGGTGAGCAGCGCCCTGGATGTGAATTCCCTACAAGTGCACAGACAGTAGGGGGAAAGGGATGTCCAGTGCAGGTGAAGCTTTTCCTTTGTAAATTAATTCTGCTGGCGTCATAGCCCAGGGTTTGCTGTCTGTGCACTTGTATGGAATACACATCCATACAAGTGCACAGAAAGCACACCCTGGGCTATGACGCCAGCAGAAATTCCTTTACAAAAGAAAAGCGTCACCTGCACTGGCCGTCCCTTTCCCCCTGATGTGTGCATCTTCCCACTCCCACCCCATGCTGAACACATCAAGTTCTTAGGTGAAATCCCTGCCTTCAGGCAAGGATATCACCTCGGCGCCAGTAAAGGAAAACAAGAGGTGGGGGCAGGGGGTTCACTGAAACTGTTCAGAGGCTGGCTGGCTCGGGCTGCTGGGCCTCTCAGAAAGCATCATAAAAATGACATTCTCAGCTACGATGCGCAGTCATTTCAGTGCGTGTCAAATTAGCCCGGGCTGAAGAAGACGACGGGGGGGGGCTGAAGCCCAGTGAGCCCAATGGGTGTTGCGCGCCTGCATCTCCAATGTGTGTGGAGAATAAGCTTGAACTGCTTCAACACGTGTTGCATGTTTTTTTCTGAATAAACCGTGCACTGCTGCTGTTTGTGTTTAATATGAACGTGGGTTAGGAAAGCTTGCACTTCTGCTTACCATGATGTAAATGATGTGTGTACGGTGTGGGACGCTTACAGGGCTGCTGCATGCTCTCTGCCGGATCTGTGTGTATTAGGGAAGTTTGTACTCTTTCCGCTTGAATTTTTTTTCCTAGTTCTGGTATTCGATTCTGTGTTTATTCAAGCTTTCCCTACTTATGTCCGTGCTCTATGTGTGAAAGGAAGTTGGTACTACTATTGTCCGTATTGTACCTGTTGCATAACTGAGTGACTATTCCACCACTGCTTCAATGGTATACCTGTTCAATGTGTGTGCAATAAGTTAGAGAAACCCTTTTCAATATATAAACTCCCATGCTATTTGGTTGATCCATAATTGTACAATATATATATAAACTGTGCCTTGCGTGTATTGTCACAAAGTACATGTGCGAGGTATAAATGCACCTTTATGGCAACTTGCCATTCAGAAAATTGAATATCCACTATTCCCCAAGAGCGAAGGGCGTCTTAATGATAATAATATTTAATGTAAGTATTTATCAGCGACGGCTCGTGCAGGGAGTTACGGTGGGGCAGGAGGGTGGGGAGGGGGAGGGGCAGGGTGGAGGTTGCTAAAAACCGGCATATGGATAATTGCAGGTAAGTAAACAATTTAATTAATAAAACGAATTTCGTAGTGCGCCTTGCATCGCAAAATGCAATGCAGTGCGAGCTACGAAATTCGTTTTATTAAGTAAATTGTTTACTTACCTGCAATTATCCATATGCCGGTTTTTAGCAACCTCCACCCTGCCCCTCCCCCTCCCCACCCTCCTGCCCCACCGTAACTCCCTCCACGAGCCGTCGCTGGTATTTATTTACATACAACACATAATAAACCTAGCTAGCAAGTCTTGTGATAAGCGTAATCATTACACTATGAATTAACACATCCAACGTTGACCTCAAGGGGGATGAAAAGCTCTGACGGCAGGTCTCTGGGAAGCGCATTTACCTATTGTACCACTCTACCAGGGAAATGCAACCTTCCTTTAGCTTGGAATCCTTTAAGCGCAGATTAACCTTTAGTATTAATTTGTCCTGTATAATTTGAAAAAATACCTACATTTCAACTTGCTTTGTTCCCAATATGTGCTTTTTGAAGCAAGGAATCACTACTGTTCAATTTAAAGAGTTTTCACCAAATGCCAACCATTTTTTCCAGATCTTTTTAAATGAATCTCTTACTTAAAGGGTCAGCCAGTGTTTCATCAATGCGACAATCACATTCTTCACAAATCATTTTAATAGTGCATCAAAACACGTCCATGTATCCTGGCAGTGAAATAGTGGTCTTTTTGAAGTACCTCGAATTTGACTGTGCTGAGGGGCCGTAAAGAGGGCCCAGCCTGCATGTTCTTTGCCCTGTACTAAGCAAAATAGATTTTTAAGAGTTATTGTTGCGGTCAGGTCTTAGGGCACAATTAAAGATACAAGTAGCATTTTACTTGCTATCCATTTCCCCTTCAGAATAAGAGAAAATAAGTCGTTTCCACCTCCTCTTTCAATTAAATGTACCGAAAAGAAAAGAAAATGCATTGCGGCTACTCGCAATTCCTAGCTTCTCCTCATCACCATTACAACTAGGATGGGAAATCAGACTTTGCATTTCACGCAGAGTGAAGTCAAGGCCCTGCAAAAGAGTTGTTCTCAAAACTTTGGAATGAAGGCTCCCACCCTTCTCTGAACAGCAGCGCACAGAGAGCAATGGATTAACAACACAATGGTTTCCAGGCCTCCTACCTGAAGAGGTGTTAACGAATGCAAATCAGGCTTTTGTTCAGGCTTTTGTTTCGCCTTTCAAAGGCAGGAAACACAGGTCAAAGTCAAAGGTGGAGGCCTGCACTGAAGGAACACCGCTCCCTTCCCCCAGCACCTAGAAACACGCTTGGGCTGCAATTTCAACATTTGGAAAGGCAAAGAGCTGAAGGTGATCATTAGTGTAATGCAAGCAGCAGGGAATTTGAAAACGAACGAGTTAAGTTACTTTAAAAAAATCCTTACTTTGATGCTTCTGCAGCTGTGAGAATGCAAGAACTAGATAAGGCCTGTTATTTAATAGTGTAAGGTGTGCGTTTCATTCTAACCTATAAATGCATGAAATGATTTAGAATGACCAATGCCACTAATTCATCTGGTGGTCCTTATTCACCTTAAGTTTATCATTTTTTATTAAACCGTTTCTTGTTGTAATTATCGTTTGTAAAAGAAATACAAACTAAACAGAAGTGGTTAAACCAAATATTATTTTCAGAATATCCATTTTCCTTGTACCTAAACGTTTTTTACATAGTTAAACATCTAATCATGATTAAAGAATATAATTTAATGAATTGCTTCAAATGTGAGAGGGATGACAAAACACCCTCCTGAGACATTTTGACCTATGCACCACTGCAAAAATGACCGCATATGCAAATTGTGACGTTTAAGCAATAGCACTGATTTTTTAAAAATTCGATAGCTCATCCGTCAGCACTGGAACGTACCCCCAGATTTTACTGAGTGGTTTCTATTTCTTCTATTTAGCGAGCAAGCACTAATATTATGTGCAAAGCGAATGTCAAAACCTGTTTGAGCGTGTTACTTTCTAGTGGAAGCAGATAATAATTGGCTGCAAATAAAAAACAAGCATTGACAAAGCCAATTTGTCTCACCTCTGAGACATATTGACTAGGAGAACGAGTTTCAGCCATGCTGCATTGCTGCAAATAATGTAAGAAAGCGCTATGATGACACTGTTGCTTCATTTTGTACTCTTTGCAGAAACTGAGAGCCTTATTGTATAAAAGCCAATTGGGTGGATGACCAAGAGAGAATGCAAAAGGCTGTGAAAAAGAAGGAAAGATGAGCCTAGAACAGTTGGCCAAGTAGAGAAAGGCAGCTATCCCCAATATCAACTTAGAACTGGGCCTGGCAGGATGGACCAGGCACACACAGAACAATTTCTCTCCAAATAAATCAGGAGGAAGGATTGGACACAGGGGGTTACCAAGGCTTAACAGACCACTTCGTAGTCTGTGGCAGTCTCCAAATACAGTCAAAACAGATTTCAAGCCCGGCCCTAATCAGTCAATCAATCAGGGTGATTATAAGCGTGCTACTCACCCGTGAGGGTCTCAAGGCGCTGGGAGGTGGGGGGGGGGCAACTCTGCTCAGTCGCAGAGCCATGTCTTGAGGGCCTTCCTGAAAAGGTTCAGTGAGGGGGCGCGTCTGATGTTAATGGGGAGCTCGTTCCAGGTCTTGGCTACGATGTGGGAGAAGGCTCTTCCACCTGTTCTGTCTCTGTGGATATGTGGGGTTTCATCATCAAGTTGGCCTTGGATTCACTGGTCTCTGCCTCGACGGAACTTTTGTGGCATCCAGGTTACTGGAACTACCAAGGCCCACCTCCAGGCCCGGGAGGAGATGGAGCGGTGAGGCAGTCATTGACTGCACGCTGTGCGAGGTGAATTTCCAGCTTTGCCCCGCTGAAAGGATCCATGTGGCTCGGGGGTTGCTGCGGTTTGGGGACTTGAGGAGTGAGCAGAATTCGTGGGACACACTGACTTGGGGGTTTGAAAACATCACAGCGCTAATCCACCCCCGCAATACCTACCAGCAAGAATCATGCATTCGGGGACCTGTCGGCACCATGCATTAGGCGGCCCACAGGAGGTATAGGCACATGGATTTCACCTTGGGGGTCGGAGCGGCTTATGAGTAATCAGGATGGGGCGGGGTATTTAGACCCGGAATAAGCACCTGCATCCTGACAACACCCCTGGCGCTGAAGAAGGCAAAAATACGCCGAAATACTTTCGCCATGCTGTGTGTTTCCTGAATAAAGCTGATTACAATGGTTCCTCTGCTGTGGCCTCTTCTCTTTCTGCTGAGGAGTTGTGGATATAAATATCCCGTTTGTGAACAGGAAAAAGCCTTTTGGGATGTATCATCCCAAAAGGCATTTGCAAAATAGGGACTGGCAATTTTTGCGAGTACCTATTTTGCGAATGCATTTAAGGAATCACAAATTGCGATTCCTTAAATGCAATTTTGGAAGCACCCAAAATATGCGATCTGGCCTTAAGGAATCGTGATTTCCTAGAAAAATTTACTTTTTTTTGCATTTTTCTAAGTGTCATGTTGTGCACATACAGGCATGTATGTGCGCCACATGTGCACACATGCATAGTTCAGGGATGCAACAGGGTGTCCTTTTGGCACCCTTGAAATTGCATGCGCAATTTGCGAGTACCTATTGGGTACTCAAAAATTGTGCATGCAATTCCCATTCATTTCTATGGGCCTGATTCACAGAGTGAAC
Source organism: Lissotriton vulgaris (assembly GCF_964263255.1). Taxonomy (NCBI): domain Eukaryota; kingdom Metazoa; phylum Chordata; class Amphibia; order Caudata; family Salamandridae; genus Lissotriton; species Lissotriton vulgaris. The sequence goes on along the minus strand of NC_141689.1, from coordinate 1,071,822,514 downwards.
TTAAGACTCAGTCCTAAACTTACTACTGTTTTGGTATTCACAGATTGCACTTACTACTTTTGGTATTCACAGAATGAACTTACTACTTTTGGCATTCACAGAATGCACTTACTACTTTTGGTATTCACAGAATGAACTTACTCATTTCGGTATTCACAGAAGTTAGGACTCCTAACTTTAGGACTCCTAAATGCCTTCTGTGAATACCGAAAGTCTTGAAATTAGGATTTTTCTCAATTTAGTAGTAGTAAAGTTAGGACTCCTAACTTTAGGACGCCTAAATGCCTTCTGTGAATACCGAAAGTCTTAAAATTAGGATTTTTTTCAATTTAGTAGTAGTAAAGTTAGGACTACTAACTTTAGGACTCCTAAATGCCTTCTGTGAATACCGAAAGTCTTAAAATTAGGATTTTTCTCAGTTTAATAGTAGTAAAGTTAGGACTCCTAACTTTAGGACGCCTAAATGCCTTCTGTGAATACCGAAAGTCTTAAAATTAGGATTTTTCTCCATTTAGTAGTAGTAAAGTTAGGAGTCCTAACTTTACTACTACTAAATTGAGAGAAATCCTAATTTTAAGACTTTCGGTATTCACAGAAGGCATTTAGGAGTCCTAAAGTTAGGAGTCCTAACTTCTGTGAATACCGAAATGAGTAAGTTCATTCTGTGAATACCAAAAGTAGTAAGTGCATTCTGTGAATGCCAAAAGTAGTAAGTTCATTCTGTGAATACCAAAAGTAGTAAGTGCAATCTGTGAATACCAAAACAGTTAAGTTTAGGATTGAGTCTTAAGTTTATTCTGTGAATCGGGCCCTCTGGGCCTCCTGGCCCATAGAAATGAATGTGAAGCCATTGCTTATTTGCGAGTCACAATTTGCGAGTCGCTAATAAGGAATGCGCAGGAATCGCAATTTTAATAGTGGAACCTACATACATTTCATTTTGCGAGTCCTTAATAGCAAATTGGTAAAATTCGCTATTAAGGACTCGCAAAATACAATATTGATACATCTGCCCCATAATAGACATTGATGCCTGCAGGGTATTTGCAAAAAACGATCAAATTCCTTTATATTGTAATGTGGCATAGTGCACCATCATTACTTAATTGCAGATAATAATAAAACTGTAATAGTGAAGTATTCTGGGATTTGAAACTGACCCAAATTGATTTTAGCAAAGTTTATAATAATTACAAATAATTTTCAGAAACAAATAAACTAAATTCAATGGCTTCATGTAAATAAAGTTTTTCTTTAATATATAGAACAAAGGTTAGTTTGCATTAAAAATATTTTTAACATGAGGTTATGCAGCATTTCCTTTGAAATGTCTTTGCTTTCTGCTGCTAGCATGTGTTTCTAGTGAGCAAAGTGTGTTTATTTTCATTTTTTAAATTATTTTTTTGATTTTTTGGCAGTGAAACATTGCATGATGGGGAATACAAACAATACATAGAAGCATTACAGTACATTAATTAATTAGACAGAAAACATTTTTTTACAGAAAATTGATACAGGAACAAACTGATTTAGATCCAATTTACAATCGTTGACCATAATTTTTGACCGAAAATCTTTCTTTTCCGACCTTTAAGTTTGTACACAGCATTTTCTAGTCAATAAATACTAAGCAGTTTGAATTGCCAATGGTGAAACATCGGAGGATCAGCGTCTAACCATCGCGAAGTTATGCAAAATCTATATGCAGACATAGCCGGGAATAGGAAGCCCTCTTCTTCAGAAGTCTTATTCCCTATCTGGTCAGCTTGAATTCCGAGAATGACTAATTCAGGTGATAGAACACAGTTGATTCAGCAATCATATTTAAAAATTCTTGCACTTTTGATACAAATTGAGTTAATTTCGGACAATGAAAAAACATGTGGATCGAGTCTGCATCAAAGAGGCCACAGCGACTGCAGGTGGTAGCCTTCTGAGCATTCCATTTTAACAGTTTTAAAGGTGTATAATAAAGATCGAAGATGGACATAAAGTGCTGACTTTTGAATGATCCGTTAAATATGACCTTGCAGCCAACCTCTAAAGACCTAACAATATCCACCTTCTCAATACCCAGACTTCTTTGCCATTTGTCTACATAAACATCTATATTATCTTGAATTCTACTTAACATCATTTGGTATATTGTACCGATTCAGTCTTTTTTCCTACAGCTTTCGATCACATCTATTTTATTCATAGATTCTGTACTTAATAGGTTCCTTGATTCTAAAAAACTACGAATTAGCAAGAATTAAAAAAAATCCCCTCTATTGAGACCATATTTATTCTGTAATTCAGCAAATGATGCAAATCGCTTATCTTGATGCAACGACCCTAATGAGCAAATGTTCAGGTCATTCCATCTATACATAACAGTATCACTAAAAATCCCAGGTAATGAAGGATTCTTCAAGAGGGGAGTATAATAGCTCAAATTGGACGACAAATGAAATTTCTTATTAATTTGTTTCCAAATTTGAAGCGCCGAAACCATAATTTTAAACTTTGTTTTTTTATAATAACTTGGTTCTAAGATCCTGAAAAAGCTTTTTCAGGAACTTAGAACCAAGTTATTATAAAAAAACAAAGTTTAGAGCAAAGTGTGTTTAAATGCAAAGTGTGATTAAGACTGCAGTACCGCCTCCTGTCCACAGGGGCAGAGCTGAACAAAAATGTAAACACACTTTACGAAACACAGGTCCCCACAAGGCAATTTTTAAAAAAGTTGTAAAAATTGACACAGATGTTCCCCAAGTCATTTTTTATCATTTAGAAGACATTGCCTTGTGGGGACTTGTGTTCAGGTTCCCACAGTGCAATCAAGTCCCCACAGCATGAGTGTATTATCACACCCAAGTCCCCACAAGGATAGTAACACAAACCCACACACACACACACACACACTCTCTCTCTCTCTTACAGAGCGCAAGTGTTGCAAATTCAAATCACCCCAAACACAACCAGGTGCAGAGTGGATTCAGCCAACTGGTTTATAATAAGCTCATCACTAACGTCACTATTTACTCCCTTGGGAGGAAACGACAAAGCTGTGATGCCCAAACTGAGAAAATAAACTACAAACAACAACATTGTAGTTTGATCCCTAGCGCTAAGAAACAGTAAAATGTCAAACAGTCTCAGAAAAAATGCTTGTGGCCTATAGCCGGGAGGCATTGTTCTTCACCTCCCCCCAACTGGTCTCTGAGTGGATAGATCAGCTTCCCCAGGAAGAGGGTGCTCACCCCAAGAGCAAGAAGCAATCTGTTAACGGTTCTAAAAACGGAGGAAGGAATGGTGGAGGACCTGCTCTTGATGCTCCCTCCAGGTTACAAGCACGTCAAGAGTAAAAATAGCTGGTCAGAGAAGTGGCGTCTCATAGTGGGGCTAAATTGTACAATCATACTCAAAACACTGATGAGGAGAAGGGAACTGAAACACAAGGGTCCACTGCTCTAGTTCTAAATCGGAGGAGGTTCTGCCACATGTTACACCGGGCACATGCGATTATATCTTTCGACAAACTGTGCAGATACAATAGAAGCACAGGTTGGGGGAAGAGCACATTATATGTAGTAAAATGTTATAAAAATATAAAAATGGGATGGGTGACGGCATTCTGATTGAAGGTGGGTGGTATGAAAGGTGGCGTGGAGGTGGATTTATGGGCGTAACCCCACATTTTGAGAATGGAAGTTTGGGGATTTTAGGTTTGGATGGGGAGTGTGCTCCTTATTGTCCTGTGGTTGGGGAGCTGGGGAATATGGTATTGGTTATATAGGTTAAGTAGTGTTATCAGTCCATTAGTCTATCAAGCGAAGTATATGTGTGATGATTGGAAAAAGAAAAAAAGTTTCACATGTCGTAAAATTTTATTAGTTGGAATGTGTGTTAATTGAATAAAACGACTAAATGCATCAAAATTGGAAATTAGGATTACCTAATTGCGATTTTCTGAGAATCGCAATTAGGTAATCGCAATTTCCAATGTATGAAACTCCATGAGTTTCATATACAGATTCGTAGTGGATCGCAAACCAACCTATCTCATTAATATTAATGAGGTAGATCGCAATTTGCGACTTCCTAGGAATCTGAAAAATCACAGGGATAGTGGCCTGCTGAGGATAGCAAACCACCATGTCTGTGATTGCTTTTAAATAAAACAATCTATTTTTTTGTAAAGCAGTCCGTTTTCTTTAACCCCTTCCACGCTGATGACGAGCTGGGCTCGTCATGGCGTAGCCTCCTCGCACGCTGATGACGAGCCCAGCTCGTCACGTAACATGCGCTTTTGAAAATCTCAGCGTAGGAGCGAAATTCCGCTAGCGCGCATGTGGTTAAAGGAAAACAGGATGAAAAACGGGATGTCTTACAAAAAGAAAAATTCAAAACTTTTCCTATCATTTTTTAATAGCAGGTAGTGGTCTGTGGCACTACTGCCTGCTCTAAAAAAATGCTTTTACAAACATTCACAAAAGGGAAAGGGTCCCCTAGGGACCTCTTCCCATTTGCGAATGTGTTACCACCTACTTGATGTAGGTGGTAAAATGCAAACGATTTGCGACAGCATTCCAGTCACAAAACATTCATACATACCGATGCGATTTGGTATTAGGAAGGGACGCCCTTAACATGCATCTTCCTAATACGGAATCGCAAAACCCAATTTGCGATGTGGTAACATGTTACCGAATCGCAATTTGGGTTTGATGCATATGAAAATCCTTTTTTGCCTTTCACAAACGGGTCGATTCTGGGAATCCACCCGTTTGCGAAGACAAAAATGCTTCATGCATGTGCCCCTAAATTATAAAGTTCATACATGTTTAAAAAGGCGGGGAGTGCATTTTGCACTACTGCAATAGGCTCATCTCTCAGTATCTGAAAAGGGATGTGCTATGTAAGAGATGGCGGGCCAGTTGTATGACACAGGATAATCTGCATTTTGATATGGGTTCAATATGGTGGGGAGACTGCTGACTTTGCTCTTTCTTGCCCTGAGGAGGGGCAGGGGCCAGGACTCCAATCCCCAGTGTTGTTTGACGCTGCTCATCACCAACGCACGCATTTGCGTGCCACGAGGCTCTTCAGAACGGACACAACACTAAGGTAGATAAAGGGTCTCAGGGAAAAGTTTAGAGACCTGCCATCACAAAATCCCCATTCAATTATATATCAAACAACCAAGTCCGCGGGTCTATCAGGCTCTCCAAGGAGAGACCAAGAGCACGAACAGTACAAGTAAATCTCTCCTACTGAGACATGAAGGAAGTCCTATTTAAGAGGATAGAATTCCATCACCCACTGAAGTGGCATGCATCATCATCTGGGTTCTCCTCTTGGTTGCAAGTCCTAGTGCAACCAAGGGCAACATCCCCCTCACTGATAGGGAGGAGCTCAGGGATGTTTGATTGATCAGATTGAAGATCTCCTAAAATCCGTTTAGATGTGGAGAAATTGCAGTGCAGAGTAGTTTGAGAAAGTGAATTTAAAATTGACTACCAGGAGAGAAAAGACATTTTATTATTATCTCTTGGTGTCAATATTAAAAGACAACAGTGCAAGCGAGGTCTAAAAAAATTGTCGAGTGTGCAGGTCTAAACAAAGGGTCATCATGTTTTGGCCATGATAATCAATCTTTGATTGCGGCCTTCTTCAGGACCTAGATGACAATTGCAACTGCAAATACTATGTGATCAAAAGAACGGTGAAATTGAAACGAGACAACATAAAAACACAAGTGATATCCTACTTTGAAAAAAATCTACAGGATTTGTTGTTGTCACCCTTAATTTCACGGGTGGAGACCTCACCTCACCTGGCTCAGGTCGTGAGGCCCTCTCTCCGTCGGTACCCTGGACCTTTCTTCTGGCTGCCACCGCTTAAGAACGGCCCAGGTCTCCCGCAGCATGAGAGAGACCTCTGACTTTGTTCATTCTTGCCCACAGGAGGGGGCAGGGGCCAGGACTCCAAGCCCCAGTGTTACTTGCGGCTGCTCTCCGCCAACACCTGCATCTGTGCACCAGGAGGCGCTTAAAAGAACAGCCCAGGTCTCCGCTGACTTTTTTCTTTCTTGTCCTCAGCAGGGGGCAGTGACCAGGACTCCAAGCCCCAGTGTTACTTGCAGCTGCTTTCCGCCAACACCCGCATTCTGCGTGCCAGGAGGAACTGCCCAGGTCTTCCGCAGCGCCGGGGAGCGATGAGTTTGTTCTTTCCTGCCCTCAGGCTGGGGCAGGGGCCAGGACTCCAAGCCCTAGTGTTACTTGTGGCTGCTCGCTGCCAACGCACACATATGCACGCCAGGAGGTGCTTAACCCCTTGCATGCCTATGATGAGCTCATTTCGTCATGAGGCACAGTGGAGCTGTACTCATGACGAGCTAAGCTTGTCATAACTGCCGCGGACAGCCCACACGGGGCTAATTCCCCACCTTTGCGGGCGTTCTAATGGAGTGGGCGGAGTCATGCCGAGCCCAGCTCGTCACGAGCACAGCTCCACTGTGCAGCATGATGAGCTGGGCTCGTCACAAGCACTGCAGCGCCACGCATGGCCCCTCCCCCCGCACCGCGGGTGAATTAGCCCAGCAGGGAAGGGCTTAAGGACGGCCCAGGTCTCCCGCAGCGTGGGACACATGCGGGCGTGCCCAGACAAAGCCAGGGCCAAGGGAGGGCCCATCTGTGCCCATCAGAGCCCAGAGGAGGCTGGGCCATCCTTCTTAGTGTTATTTTCCGGTGCCTCGACTACTGAACTCCATCTGATTATACTAGCGTGGCTGCTCTACAGGGAACCACAGAACGGCAAGCCAGGTCTAAGGTGTACTCAGCACGGTCATTACAGGTCTGGAGCTAATAGACCACAACGCAACAAGGTAAGCCCGAAGGGGGCACTACATCAATCTTATTAACTGGCACTTTTATATAGACTGTGAGTGAAGGGGACAGAGGATCTAAGGACCCTCTGACGTTTGATCTTCAACCTGCACCCAGCGATAGGGCTTTTTAATTTGACACCGGGCCATATCCTCTCATTTATGGTCCCGCCTGGTTAAACCTGGTCATCCTCGGATATTAGCTCAGTTAAGGACTTCATCTTAAAGGCCCCGATCAACCGGTATAGTGCTGTCCAGCCCTTTTTACACACTCACAGAGTTGGGAACTATGGGGAAGCGCAAGACAACTGCTGTTATTCATTCAGCTCCAGCTATTACGACCATGGACTGTTTTTTACAGAGAGCAGCGGGGGTCCTCGATAAAGAAATTGAACTGGTGGCTTGTCAACATCCGCGGTCGGTAGCGGTAGTGCCTGCCGGGCGGTGACGTGGGGAGGGGAAGGGGCAGAGTCAGGGGGTAGTAAACTATGGATTACGGAGGTTTACAGGTAAATTAACATATAAGTAAATAAAACGAGTTTCGTTACACGCACTGCATCGCATTTGAGGATGCAGTGCACGCAACGAAATTTGTTTTCTTTATTTATATGTTTACTTACCTGTAAACCTCCGTAATCCATAGTTTACTATCCCCACCCTGCCCCTCCCCCTCCCCACATCACCACCCGACAGGTACTCCCATTACCGATCGCGGCTGCTTGTCAACTCTCACGGTCTCCTGTGAATCTTGTGTACCCCCCAGTCTCTGTTCCTGAACATGGTTTACAGTGTTACCAGAAGGTTCTAGAGTTAGCAGTTCCTTTCTCACCCCTCATTGTCCATACAATCCAAGGCCCAGGCAATTTGAGGAGTAATGGAATTTAGAGGGGCAGTCTGGAAGGTAACAGTCTACCCTGGTGCTTACGTCAGGGAATAGGATACTGCCCAAAATCAATCATATCAATGCTTCTCAAGTTGTTATGTAGAATGGGTGGTCTGGAGGGATGGCTGGTCTCAGGGCCAAGCATAAGTGCTCCACCCCAGGGGCCAGGTCAAAACATCTTAAAGTGGATACACCAACCCCCAGCACTCAGGGAGCAGTTCCCGTCTGGAAAGACTAATTGACAGCCTTGCTAGAAGCATGTGTTTCCTTCTTGAAGGTATGGACTGCAAATTAGAACCAATATAGCAACGGTTGACCGCCATCAAGAGGGAATTCTCTAATTTGTCTCTACTTATCAAGACCCCCAAGTTTATCCCCAGTACCAGTGTTGTAGTTGCAGTCCCCACATCAGATACAGGAGAGGCTAATAATGCGTATATCATGCATTGAGGGAGTATCATCCCACGTCTGGCCCTCCTACTTGTAATGGCCAACACTTATCCTCCACAGGTGGACCACAGGCGAAAGCATGCCTCCAGGACTTACCTAGGCCAGAGTCTAGGCATCACAGCGAGTTGGCATCCAGCAAGAGGATGATAGGTGGGGAAGTCTCACCTATTGCCACCGGGGTACAGGACACACAGTCCCAGGGACCCAATGTCATTAATCTACCCACGGAAGCAACCCCCATGTTGTGGTCCTAGGAAATGTGCCAGTTTTAAAGCCGGGTGTCACTGAGGATTTTCACCAGTTAAAGAACAATGTCCTTTATTGGCTTAATAGCAATACTCCCTTGGGTCTCAGAGTGGAGAGACACATCATTATGGTCCGGAGGGTGGCTTGGATAGGAGGTATAAAAAAGTGAAGTGGTGGTGAATGTATAATCATCAACTTTAATCAACCACATCTAGCAGAAAGAATTCTTCATGCAGCTAGCCACTATAATAGTAAGGGTCTTCACCGGTTCCACTCTTTAATACTTTTGCACCACTGGGGCAACTTGATAAGTGTGATTGACTGGAAGGGCCAGTATTAATGAACCCTAAGGCCCCTTGCACACTTTCTGATTCCAAGGACCAGCTGGCTCAGTGGAACCTCAGCAGTCATGTTCTGGACACTAATTTTAGTAATATTATTTCCCGGAACATAGCAAGTAAGTTTGCGGATCCAGAATGACTGTGTTTTATGAAAAAATATGATATTATCTGTCTGCAGGAGACCTGGACCATCAATAACACTTACTTTATGGAATGCTTCAAGTTATTTAACATTCCTGCAACCCCCTCAAGGGCTTGTCAACCAAAGGGAGGGTTTGTAGTTTATGTTTCACTTAGGATAAGGGATATTGTGGACCAGAATACTGATAATTCCTGTCTCCAGGCCTTATTATTTCCATCAGTGTCGTATAGACTACTGCTGTTGAACTTTTATAATGCTACATCTTCCCTCCCCGAGGTCTGTAATGTTACTCAATTAGGCACATTTATGATGAATGTTCTGACCTCCCCACATAAGATTGGTATTATAGTCCTGTTAGGGGATTTTAACATCCACCCGTGTGGGGTCTTAAGGCGGCAGGGTTTTCGGGTTTTGAGGGCTCCCCTGTCTGCGTGCAGCGGGTGAGCATTTTGAACATAGTAGGCAGGGGGACAAACTAGTGACCTGGACTTGCAACCAACAATGGGAAAACTGTACCCCCTAGGGAGGAACCAAATTCCCACCTTTAAGGGGCTAGGACATGAACCCTCTATCATTGATTTTATCTCAGTCTCTACTCCTCTTTTTTATCAGATTTTTGACTTTTCAGTAATAGCCAGTAACCACAGCGACCATAACCCACTGTGCATTAAAGTTAACTGGCCTATATTAGATCTGAAAAGGCAGAGTATCAGAATAGGTAATTTCGGCCCAGGGATGGAGAAAGAAGGCTCAAATGGGCACAATTTTCCTCAGGCTCCCTGTATGAGTCACTCTTGGAGAAGTGCCTGAGTGTGTTTCAGATTTGTCGGACCGTGGAGGGGAGTCGGATCAGTCTATCATCCATGCCTTTGAACCATCACCAAGTCTTTTGCTGAGTTATTAACGGTCCCTGCACCCAGAGTTAAAAAGGAAAGGGCACCAAGATGGTTTGGCCCAGAATGCTCGCTTACTGGTAGGAGGCTTAGATTAGCGCTGTATGCCATCCCGAGGAACAGCTTCCTAGTTAAAATTTGAAGGAAGCAGTATAAGCTAGCCCTTAGTAGGCACAAGGAGGCTCTGAAGGAGGAAGCTTGGGGGTAAACTCATGGAAGCAACAAATGTCAAGTGTAGTGCCAAGTGTAGTGCCAAGTGTTGGAGTATTATTAACACTCCTTTTTAGAGAGTAGAGGCTGCAAACGTCCTTGACGCACACATTACAGAGGATGAATGGGTTAGTCACTTTGACAGCATGTTTAAGGGAACTTCGGCCCTGGCACCACCATCTGAGAACGTTGGTAAAACCACAATTCTATCAGTATTGGAGGATGAAGTGAGGCAAGGAATTACTGGTAGACATGCAACAAGACCCCGGGACCTGATGGAATTTCACCTGTCAGATGTGGAGTTCTGGGCTCTATTGATTACCTTTGTAATTAATGCGGGGTGAGGTCTGGCACTCCTGCCTCCTGGGCCACCTTCATTATTTTCCTGGTATTCAAAAAGGGGAACAGGGATAGTACCCATTGTCGTTGTTAGACTCTGTGGTGAAAGTGGTTGGGCAGAGATTGGTGGGCAGGTTATCGTCTTGGGCCCTTGACAATACCATCTTGTTGGAGGCCCGATACGCTTTCCGTTCTGGCCGTTCCTCAATTGATCAATGTCTACACCTTTTCATGATAATGAATAAGTAAACGGTAGCCTGTCGTGGCACCATTGTTTTGACTTTTATGGACCTGTCTTCTGCATTTGATTGCATGAATAGAGGTAAATTGTGGTAGATACTTTCTATCTCAGGGGTGGACAGGAACATAGTCTCCTTTTTTATACGATCTTCATCGAGACACCAAGGTGGTTGTACATAATTCGGACGGCCTGACTGTATCACCTTCATTCCCCGTTCAGGTCGGAGTCCATCAGGGTTGTATCTTGGCACTGTTTTCATTCAAGCTTCATATTAAAAACCTAGAGAAAACCTTCTTCGAGACCAAGGCAGCCTTCCCCCAGGCATGGCGGCGGGCCTTCAGGTCCTGTTATATGCAGATGACGCCATCCTGATGGCAAGGACTGAATGGGGTCTGCAAACCCTTTTAACCACCTTTGAGCAGTTTATGGGAGACTTGGACCTGACGATTAACAACTCGAAATCATACATCATGCAAATAGGGACTCGGCTCAGCAGACCATATACCTTTAAGGTAGGGCTTACCCCAATACCTAGATCGAGTGTGTTCTCCTACTTGGGGGTACTCTTGAACGAAAAAATTAAATTGGGCCCCAACTCATACGCAAGAGAAATTACCTCAATATGGAGAGTACAGCAATTTTTAATTTTGCCTTTAGATTGGGGAAAAGACCCATGGGGCACTACTTGAACTCGATAGGGCTAAGTGTATCTCAAAGGCCCTGTATGGCAGTGAAATTTGGGGATACACTGACACAAACAATATTCAAATCGTGGAAAATAAATTCCTGAGAAGTCTGTTGTTAGTTTCCCAGGGTATCCCCTCTTTCACCTCCCATGAGGAACTAGGTATGCCCTACATTACTGATTTGATAGCCTTTCGTCCAGTGTCTCTGTGACTAAAAGTCTAGATCGACGAGCGAACCGCGCTAAATAAAGCAATTCTTGATTATGCATCCAGGATACCATGGCTCAAATACATAAAAAAGTGCCTTATGAGTCTGTGAAGAGATCTTTTTTCAAACCCCGATTATGCATGCAAGGAAGATTTAGCCCTTATTAAGGTGGCATTCATCACACGCCAGACCATAGTAAGGGAAGAGAGGGAGCTTGTGAAGCCCAGCGTACGTCGCTTCATTATGTTAAGGACAACTGTGATGGCGGAGCCGTACCTGCTGGGGTTCATAGACTCATACGATTGCTTCCTCCTGACCAGATTACGGTTTGATTTTTGTTATCTTCTCCTCGCCCATCCCAGGGGTAAAAATAAAGGGCAATCATTCCTGTCCTGCAGCTGTGATGGTATATCTCTGCAGGACATGGTTCATTTTATTATGTTTTGCCCATTTTATTTTATTTTGACACTCCTAGGAAATCCTTTTTTTGCCCATTTTGCAACAGGTCAATTTTATACAAGTAAGGCCCACTTTGATATTTCTCCAGATGTTGACGGCTTACACCGTTTCTTATGTGTTACATTTTTTAAAATCTGCTATTAGGCTTGGGGCGAGTTGTAGTTAACTCGCTTGATTTTAGTATTAAATCTTTTTATTAAGAGAAAAAACATCGCAGAAAATACAGCGACTCGTGCTTGAAGAGGCACTGGCCTACCAATGATAATACATGCATGTAAGCAGGGCAGGAGTGAGCTCCATTCGTTGCGCGTTATACACAGCAAGCCGCCTACAACCCAACTGGGCCGGCCGCGTTTTAAAGGTTGCATTGTATCATGAAGCAGAAATGAAAAACAACCCCAACAAGCCCCCCCCCACCTCCTCCACCACCCCCCTCCTTGTCCACCGAGTAAAGAAACAAGCAATAAACTGACACCACTGTAAAGGGTTTCCTGGATGGCATCTCACCCCCGGACTTTGCGCTTGTGTGGCTGTGTTTTGGGATCTGCGAGTGGGGTATCCACAAGGCGCAGCAGTCGCAGGTAGCGAGGACAGCTCAGTTCCCCGAATTCTCCTGTAAGTAGGGTCAAGAACGGCCGCCAGAGGTCCGAAAACTCTACACTCCTCCCCGCCCTTGCCAGCGACAGTTTCTCCATTCCCAATACCGTCCAAAGCCTATGCAGCCAACCAAGTTGTAGGGGGGGTTGAGTGTCCCTCCAGTGAGCCACAATATTCTGTACTGCCGCCCCCAGCGCAATCGCTATAAGCCTTCCCCTCATGGATTTCAGGGGGTACATCAAGGTGTTAGGGAGGCCTAGCAGCACATAGGCGGGAAATCGGGGAAGTTGAATGTCCAAGTAAATGTCTATTAAGTCTAGGATTGAGGTCCAATAGGGTTGTAAACGCTTGCAGCTTCAAAGTAGGTGCTCCAGTGTGCCAAGCTCCCCACACCCCCTCCAGCAGCGATCACTAACTGGAGGGTCCCAGCGGTGCAGGCGGTCAGGCGTGTGGTACCAATAAGTGACCACTTTGGTCGGCGTTTTAGTAAGGCCCATGTGGTAGGCCGAGTGTCTGGCTCTGTGGTATATGCCTTCCCACTCCCACCTGGCCCTCCCTGCATTGTACGAGTAGATGTTGGTGAGAATTAGGTGTTGGTACAGGTCAGAGAGCAAATGTTTATCGGATGTGCGCGTCAATAGCCATTTTTCATACGGTGTGAGGAATCGCTGTGCGCCGGGTTTAATCGACGGGTGTAGGACCCAATGTCGGACTTGCAAATAGGGCAAGCGGTCCGCCTCTGGTATGTCATAGTCCTCTTTCACCTTCTGGAAGGGGAGGACACCGCTAAGGTCAAACATGTGCCCCACATCCCTGCAGGGTGTCGTCCTCCAAACAGCGAACGCCCGAGGGTCGAGGCCGGGGGAAAAGTCCGGGTTGTCGAAGAGCGGTGTCATCGGAGAGGGAAACCAAGTGAGACCCCGCCGGACTGCCACCCTGTCCCATGTGTCCAGGACCGTGCTCGTGATCTGCAACTCATAAAGATTGGGTGGTCTATGGCGGCACGGTAAGAACGGAACACCCTGAAGCGGTCGACCTGCCACCGCCTGGTCTTGAAAGAGCCAGTGTTTACTGGACTCTAGCTGGTGCCACTCTACAAGCATGCACAGCTGGGCTGCCTGAAAGTATAAAGTAAGGTCGGGTATTCCCACTCCGCCATGTGCAGGAGGGAGTGCAGCAATCGAATGCTTAAAGTGCAGGCGGCGACCATTCCAGATGTAACGATCCAGGTCTGATTGCGTATTTTGAAGCCATCCCGCTGGTGGGAGCAGAGGGAGAGTTTGGAAGATATAGAGAATCTGTGGCAGCAAGGTCATTTTGGCGGCCGCTATGCGGCCCAGCCAGGAGAGTGTGAGGTGTTTCCATCTCCTAAGTTCCTCGCTGAGACGCGAGCTAAGCCTCGCGTAGTTGGCGTCTGCCGTGGCTCGCACAGTCGGCGCCAGCAGGACCCCCAGGCAAGGAATGGAAGAGTCAGACTACTGCAGGTCAAATTCAGCCTTGGCCTCCGCTAGTACGTCCGGTAACAGGGATATGTTCAGGGCCTCTGACTTCTCCACGTTGACTTTAAAGCCCGAGGCCAGTGCAAAGGTATGAAGCTCCACAAAGAGCGCTCAAAGGGATTGCATCGGCTCCATCAGGGAGAGTAAAATGTCGCCTGCGTATAGACTGACTTTATGCGTATCACCGCCGAACGGGATGCCCTTAATAAGGTTGTGCTGCCTAATTAGTTGCGCTAACGGCTCCATGTATAGCACGAAAAGCAGGGGGGAAAGCGGGCAGCCCTGTATGGTCCCCCTGCCAATCGTGAACCACGGGGAGGTATGGCCATTGACTCTGACCGTCGCAGTCGGCTGTCGATAACAGTTAAATAAAACGGTTGCGGAGAGTCTCTCCCATGCTGAACCTCTGCAGTGCCAAGTCCAGGTAAGGCCAGTGCACTCGATCGAATGCTTTCTCAGCATCGACGGTGAGGAGCATGCAGCCCGGTCTCGTCCGCAATCCAGCCTCTATTAAGTGGAGGACTCGCCTAGTATTGTCACTGGTCTGTCGTTGCGGAATAAAGCCCGCCTGATCAGGTTCCACTAATTGCTGCATATACGGGGCCAGTCTATTGGTGATGATGCCCGTGTAAAGCTTAAGGTCGATGTTTAACAGGGATATTGGCCTGTATGAGCTGCACCGAGCGGGGTCCAGGTCCGCCTTGGGTATCACCGATATCGCGGCCTCTAGCAGGTCTGGAGGTATGGCACCCGGCTGATCGAAGGTATTAAATAGGTCACGTAGCAGAGGGGCTATTTGTGGGCAGAACGTTTTATAGAAGGCCGCTGAGTAGCCGTCAGGACCCGGCGATTTACCCAGTTTGAGGCGGGATATCGCCGAAATCACCTCCTCTAGACCTATGGGTCGATCCAGGTACTTTGCTTGTGCCTCGCTCAAGGATGGGAGGGCAGCTCCCCGCAGGTAGTCGCTGCTCGCCTGCAAGTCCAATTGGTCTGCCGCATAGAGTCCAGCATAAAAGTCCCCAAAAGCAGTGGCAATAGTCGCATCCTCCGTGACAGGGTCACCTTGACTAAGCTGGAGGGCCCGAATATGTTGTCTCTGCTCCTGCTCCCGCAGCCTGCTCGCTAGTAGTCTCCCGCAGCGGTCCCCTCCGTTGTAATATGCATGCCTTAGCTGCAGGGCGGCGTACTCGCCCACATCCTGGTCTAAGGCTGCTAGCATCTTCCGCTCTATGCACAGCTGGAGCCATGTCTGGGCTGCCCTCGTGCATTGGTGCATTTGTTCCAGATCTGCCACACGTTGGGCGATTTCGGCCCTCTTTGGTGCGCGTTCTCTGTTATTGGCTGTGGTCAGTGAGATAAATCCACCCGGAGGACCGCCTTGAGCGCCGCCCATTGAGTGGCTTTGGAGGTGTCTTCATTAGCATTGTGAGGGAGGAATTGGCTGAGGGCAGCCTTGATCCGCTCTATTATGGCTGGGCTCTGTAGTAAGCCGTCTCGTAAGCGCCAATGCCTCTGAGGGCCAGGCGTGGCTGGCATCAGAAAGGATGCCACCACTGGAGAGTGGTCTGACAGAGAGGCCAGAAGTATCTCGATGTCTCGTGCGCGGGTCGCTAATTGGGAGGAGCACAGAAAATAATCGAGTCTTGCATAGGTTTTATGGGCCACTGAGTAGTGAGTGTATGCTGTGGCATGTGGATGCGAATGTCTCCATAAATCGACCAGACCTAGATCTGCAAGGCGAGTCTGACCCATCATGGGCAATGCCCCCACTTAGCCAGATCGTTGACCAGAACGGTCCCCTGTGTTGTGAAATACTAGGTTAAGGTCACCTCCCAGCAATAAGTGTGGATGCATGTTGACCGTGGCCGCCTCTAAGGCCTTATGTATGAATGCCTCCTGACCTTCATTGGGTGCGTATATGGAGCCTATCAATAGTGCCTGCTCCGCTACGAGAAAGCGGTGGACCAGCAACCTGCCTTTGATCTCTGCCTCCTTCTGCAGGACCCGCCCCCAAAGGATTTTGCTACCAGGATCGCTACTCTAGCCACCTTCCTGCTCGCAGAGGAGAAAAATTGCCATGGGAAGGAACGGGATTTAAGTCTATGGTGATCTTTGGGTAGTAGGTGCGTCTCCGGCAGGAGGCAGATGTCTGCCTAGGAATGTTCCAGGAGAGAGAGGATCGCCTTGCGTTTGACTGGGTTATTAAGCCCTCTCACGTTAAGTGAGAGAACAGTCAATGGGCGTGTCATCTTAAGCAGTCAGATGGAGCAGCTGCGCGTTGCGCTCGGGTCGTGGTGGTGAAAAGGGAAAAACAACCCCACTCAGCACTCGTGGACAAGGAGGAAAAAACCCCCAGTGGACAAGGAGGACCCCCGGTTCCCTCTCCCCCCCCCCCTTGAAGCACAACAACCCCCCCCCCCCGGAACCCTCCCTAACCGCAACTCCCATCCTTCTCCAAACTCCCGAATCCCCCCAAACATCAAAATAGTCCTGAGCCAGTCATGTCCTTGAACAGGCCCTTAGAATGAAGTGATGTCGGGAAACGTGGCACTGGCGACCCCAGCGGCCTCCCGTCCGGCCCCTTTCAAGCCCAACAACATCAATGCTAATGGAAGAAGACCCCCCTCCCCTTTCCACTGCACGTGAGGAAGAGACTTGTGTTGCAGTATCCTTGGACCCCTCCTCGATGGCTGCTGCCTTCTCCTGTGCCACTGTCTCCGGGTCTGGCCTACGGGCCAGTCTGGACGCTCGTCGACGCCGCACTTTCTGCCAGCACTTTCTGCCAGCTCTCCCCCAGGTTGTTCTCTCCCGCGAAGGGCGCACGCGTGCGTCAGGGATCTGAACTGATGAAGTGCGCCATTCCATTTGAAAACCAGGTGGAAGGGGTGACCCCAAGCGTAAGGGATCCCTTTCTCGTGAAGGAACGAGGTGACCACTTTGAATGTTCTCCTTTTTTGCAAAGTGATAGCGGAAAGGTCTTGATACAGTGCAATCTGAATGTCTCGGTAGCGCAAGGGTTGCTTCTGGCGCGCTTCCTGCATTATCCTCTCCTTCAGTGGGAAATCCGGCAGGAACGCCAAAATGTCCGGCGGAGGGGCGGGTGCCTTTCTTGCTAATCCCACTCTATGAGCTCTGTCGATGCGTATTACGAAGTCTTCCCCTTCACCCAAAACATCCTGAAACAGGCCCTGCAAGAACTGGGTGATGTCGCCCCCTTCCGCTTTGGACAGTACACCCCGGAGGCGTATGTTGTTCCTCCGGGAGCGATTTTCTAAGTCCTCCGCATGGGCCTGTAGGTCCAGCTGCTGTTCCTGCAGGCGCAGCACCTCCTGCTGTAATTGCTCTACTTCCTCACTCCGCGTTTGGTCGGCCTCTTCGACAGCGGCCACCCTTTCACCCAGTCCATCGACGTCACAGCGAAGCTCCCGATACTCTCCCGCCATTTCCTGTTTTAGGGTCTGGAAGTCCTCCCGTAAGGAGTTGAACAGGGATTCCAGGAACACCCTGGTGACCGGGGCCCCCTCATCTTCTCGCTTTACAGAGTCCGCGGCCGCCGCAGGGCCCAGGGGGTTCTTGGTCCCTTTAGGTGCTCCCTTCGTCAACATGTTTGTGGCCTCCTTTGCGTGATCCCCCTGACATGGTGGACCTGCCGGATAAGTGCCTTTCGGGGCTCCCCTCCGAGGCTCAAGGCTGCTTCCCTTTGTCTCCACTTCCAACTCCTAGGCCTCGTCCAGGCCGCCCGGTGGGGGGGTCAGTTGGCTATGCGATGGCAGTCGCCCAGTTCCCAGGCTCAAGAGGGCCCTCATGGCCCAGCTTCAGACCGCTCTCCACTGGGTGCTCGAGGAGCTCGCCCGCGCCACGCTCCAGGCGTCACGTGTCTCGGGGGCCCCTCATGAAGGCTGCCTCCCGCCCATCAACCAGGGCCACGGAGAGGGGTCCCCCCAACCAGGTCTCGAGGGCCGCGGTGTTCTCCAATAGTGGGCCGACCGTTGGTGCTGGTCTCCCACCGCCACTTCAGGGTTGTCTCATGTCTCGCCAGGTAAGTTGGGAGCCACCGCAGGGACCCCGCTCCGTGCAGGGGCAGGCCTCACCACTGCAAGCGTCCCACTCTATGGGCTGTTCTCGGGCCCCAGTGCTATAGCCCCGCCTGTCGCAAGCTCTCTGCACTCACCCGGCCTGGTTAGGTGCCTCCGCAGCAGTAGGCCTCTAGTCCCCGGCCTCGATTTGTACGGCGCCCGCCGGGCCTCAGATCGGCTACGCCCGTCCTCGCTGCTCCTTCGGCGTGCCTCGCCGACTCTCTCTGTGTCTCACACCAGGGGGCGTCTCCCGGCGCTTCCCACTGGCGGCCTCGGGGCAAAGGTCACTCTGCTCACCCCAGCTTCACTGAGAGTAGGCCCTGGAGCTGGGACCTCGATTTGGCTCTCCCCGGGTGCGGGTGTTCATTGCCCCAGGGAGTCTCTCACATCGGCGGCTGCTGTGCTTTTCTCCGCTGCAGGGCCCTCGATGGCTGGGCCACCGCCCACTGCTCATTTCTAGCGGCTCCGCTCGCACTCTCCAGCCCCAGCAGGCCACAGCCTGGGTGCACACAGCTCGTGGTCCGCGGCCGCTCCGCTGCGGCCGGATCTCCGAGGTTAGGTGTCGTCGGCGCTCCGGCTATTTTGTCGAGGGGCACCCTGTGTTGTCTGTGCCGGGGTCCCTCAGTTGCAGGCACCGGAGGGGGGTCTAGTGCTGCTTATCGGGCGGTCACCGGGGCCGGGCTCGGGAGCCTCTTCAGCACACGTCCACTGCGGTCGCCATCTTGGCCACGCCCCCAACTCGCTTGATTTTAGCTACTATTTCCGGTTTTCATCCACCTAACGTGCTCTAATAACCTGTTCATTCTCTAACTTGACGAGGTGTAACGGTTTTTAATGTACTCTATATTGTGTCTTTTTAGTAGGTGTTAAGTCTGTTCTAGGTTACCGAAAAACCAGATACATTATGTGCATATAAAATTAATTGTTTACGAGATGATTATTCCGCGTATGTTCCCGATGGGATTGCACATAATGTATCATATTTTATCCTGCATTCCACATTGTGCTTTTACTGTTATAACATATAAAACTGAATAAAGATATTTTGATTGATTGATTGATTGATTGATTGGTGTGCCTTTCCAAAGAAACAAGCAGTAGACACCAAAAGGTTGCGCAGCTTTGATTATAGAGAATATTTTAAAAAGATGGAGGCGGAACGCGATAAGGTGGGTACTTTATTGGCATGGCTCACAAATCCAAAGAATAGGGGCTCCCAGATACTGGAGGTAGAATCTAAGGTTGGCACATACCTATATGCACAAGAGGCCATCAACAGTAGAATTAAAGATTATTTTACAGGTTGTTATAAAGGGCCATTGGTGCTGTCTACACAGTTTATTCGATGCATTTGCACAGGATTACAGTGGAGGAGGCAAGAGATCTGGGTGGGGATGTTACTATTCAAAATGGCAAGAGGGAAAGTTCCGGGGTTGGCTAGACTCCCTATAGAACTTTATGGGGCTTACATGGAGGTGTTGGGACCGAAACTGGTTACCTGGCAGCCCAGGAGGCATGGCATTTGCCCCACACCACTGCAGAAGCTATAGTGATTCCTTGTTAAAACCAGGAAGAGGCCCTGAGGATGTACAGGTGTATCGTCCTCTTTCTATGTTAAATTTGAATTATAAAATATTGAATCGAATCCTAGCAACGCACTGATCACCATTAATTACTCAGAATTATATGCAGATGACGTTGTTATTTCTAAAAGACGTAAATGTAGATTTTCATCATGCAATAAACCTCCTAGATTGGTTTGGGCAGGCATCCGTATTATTCATTAACTGGAATAAATCATATTGGTTCCCGTTGCAGAGATATGCGCAACAGCCTGCTGCTTTGAGGGCACTCAATTGGGAGGGAACTTGTCTAAAATATCTGGGGGTTTGATTATATCATACTCCAGTGGATTGGCTGGAGTGCAATATTGGTGTGGTAGTCAGAAGACTAGAGGCTAATGTGGATGTCTGGAGAACACTGCCACTTTCTGTTGCTGGACAAATAGTGACAGTGAAAATGGTGGTGTTGTTCCGATGGCTTTATCTTTTCACTACGCTGCCCTTTGTGATCCCTTCTAAAGGTTCCGGAGATATTAACTCTCCGTCTGTATCTCTGATATGGGGAGCAGGTAGGCGAAGTGTGGCTATGGCTAAGTTACAATGGCCCACTTCACAAGGGGGATTAGCAGCGCCAGCTATGGAAACTATATCACCTTTTGGCACAGATACAATGGTTCACACAGTGGATTTATATGGGTAGAAATCCAGGTGAGGTAAATTTGGAGAGGACACCAATTTTAGATGTGCTCTATAAAATACTTTTGGCCCCTGTTAAAGGACCAGTGTGGGGTATGCACACTGAGTTGAAAGTTGTATGCATTGTGGTGTCGAGCTCTTCATATTCAGAAACCGTACTCTCCTGACATTCCATTGATGAATTTTGGAGCAGACCAGTCTGGGGGGGTGATTGAGGGGCTTGATAAACTGGGATAATTATGTGGTAATTAGAGTAGGTGATCTGTACAGAAATGGGGTGCTGCTTCCATTTGAGGATTTCGCAACAGTTTAGGAGATTCCTAGAGGACAATTTTGATTACTTCGAGCTTTGATTGCTAGGGTGCAACGCCATTGGGGTTTGGGCTTAGAGGAGCCCCGATTGCACCATGCTTGTCACATTCTGTATACCACTACAGGTTGCATAAGGGTGGTGTCATGTCTCTATCAGGCTTTAAGAGGTGGCACAGTAACACCCCTTGTGGGGCTAAGAGAAAAATGGAAAGGACTTGACGCAACTGATACCAGAGCATGAATGGGCTAAGAATCTTGCAAACACTGGAACTGTGTCTAGAATATGAATGATGTCTGGGGATAAAATTGAGAAGTAATGTAATGAAAATGAACTGCGTATTGGAAAAGTATGCTTCTTTAAAAAGTATCCTTTAAAAATTTGTAATTAAAATGTACTTCACAAAATAATATATGTAAAACAGAAGGTACTTTGCGAAATAAGATGTGACTTTATATGCTGTGAAGGGGGACTGGACTAAGGTGGGGGAGAGGTTGAGGTAGTTACTGTAATTGTACTGTTGTGTATTTTTTATTAAAATGCTAATAAAATTATGTTTTAAATAAATATCAACAATTAAGGCAAAAGCAAGGCAGACACTTATCCCCATCCATTTCTAGGGGCTCTGCTAAAGTGACTGAACAGTCAGAAGACTTTCTCACGTTCTTTCTGACTATCTTCCTCTCTCCCATCTCTTTCTCTATGTTAACCTCTTCCCCTCTGATTACCTGTTACTCTGTCTTTCCCTCACTGTCTTGCTCACCCCTCTTTATCTCTTTCTCGTCTTCTCTGTCTGCCTCCTGTTAAGTTACTCTTACCTACCTTTTTGACTTGTAGTTCTGCTCAGTGGCTCTATTTCTGCTCACCTTTCACTACTGTAGTGTCAGACTCAACAAATGAAGCTTCAAACTTTTCTATAATTATATTAAGTATTTTATTCAAATCAAAGGCCCGCAAAGAGCTGGGAGGAGTGATGACAGGAGTGGACAGCTGGGGCTAGAATCACTGACAGGGTGACGCGCGCTAAATAAGGGGAAGGGTTCCTGATGATGTGTAAGCTGGGTTACCAGGGCCGGCTCTAGGCATGTGCAAGCTGTGCACCTGCACAGGGCCACCAAACCCCAGGGGCCACCACACCAATATATATCCTTAATATATTAATCCTCTGAGGATGGATACATATTTGCGTGGTGGCCCCCGGCAGGGATTTGGCGGCCTCTGGCTCTGTTCCACTACTAAACACCCTGACCCCCTCCCCTCTTTACTGGCCTGCGCGCTCCGCCCCGCCCGGACCACCTCTTCCGGGCCCCCTACCTACGCTCCTTGCCCAGGGCCACCATGAGCCTAGAGCCGGCCCTGGGGTTACCAATGGGAAGGGACAACATTATAATACAGAATTCCTGATATCATACGTAAGGCTGTTCCGCAACAAAGCGGACAGGTTTATACAACAACTACATTAGCTCTTTCTCTCTGTCTTCATCGCTATGCTGTTGTATATAATCTATCCTTACCTCACCGATTATAAATCCCTCCTGTTTCTTTACCACACTTCTCTAGAACACCACTGTATGTGACAACCTTTATGTCACCTCTCTACACCACTTTGACCGCTCTTTTTTTGCTTCTACCTTTGTTTGTGTCCCATGTCTCACTCCTCTAATTTAACACTGTCTCTTTACCTATTTTTTTTAACATTGCCCTGTACCTATGGCTATGCACCTACAGATCTGTTGCTCTGTTTACTCCCTCTACTTAATTCCTATTTCAGACGACTTGTCAGCCTCATATCATAACTTTGCCTCTCGACCACTCTCTGTGGCTTCCTCTACATTTCTACCTTTTTGTCCACTCTCTTTGACCTCAATCTCGTCTAGCTCACAACTTTCTATAAAAATTTCTCTGCCATCAACTTCCCCTCTCTCTCAATTTCATCTCACCTTACAACACTATTGCTTTCTCCATGTGTACCTCACCTCTTTCTGCTACTCTTTCAGCCACTCTCCAGCACACCATTCTCTACCTCATTTCTCTCTCTGCTCAACAACTCACTACTTCATCTCTATCCCACTTCTCTCTCACTACATAACCTCTCAATCTACCTCTCTTCTCTACCCCCTTCTTTAGCATTCTACTTTCTCTATACTCCACCATTCCCATTAACTTACTCCTTTCTTGCTACCTCTGCATATTTTTCTCTACCAAAAAGTTCCCTCTCTCTCATTTTGCTGTTTCTCCTTCACTATTTCAGCTCATCCTACCCCTCTACCTCACCTCTATCTCTACCTCCCTCCCTATCCCACTGTATCAGTCTAATCTCCCTTTTTTACCTTTCTTTACACCACCTTTTCTTCCTAACCTCATCTTGCTTTCTTTCCTTCAGCCCGCCTATATACTTCCCTCTCTACCTGAAAACTCTTCTTACCTGACCTGTCATTCTGTGTTTCAATTCTCTGTCTACCTCCTCCACTTTCTTTTTACTTCTCCCTAATTCATCGGACTTTTCATTCTACTCTCTCATATACCTCGCCCTTTGATGTACCTCACTCATCTCCATCTTTCTGTTTCCTTCTCCCTATCTCTTTCACTCTCTACCTCTCTGCCTCACTTTAAAACATTACTAATATATTTTCCTCTGTTTCTCTAACCTACTGCTGCCTCTTTCTACTTCTCCATATTTACCTCTTTGGCAAATTCATGTTTTTCTTTTTAAATTATATCTCTCACTACTTCTCATGTATCGCTAAATAATGTCAATCTTTACCTCCCTACTTCTCCCTACTTACCTCTCTAGCTATACAATCCTTTGAACCTCTGTGTTTTTCTCCTGTCTTCCTTGCATTTCTCTTAATAAAAGCTTGTTCAAGTTTTCTTTTGTTGTTATTTGGTTGGCGAATAATATCGCCAACAGACAATTTGCACTTTCAACAGTTTTTAGGCGCCTCAGGGTTCATTTACCAAGATTTATTACTGTGTTTGCATCACAAAAGTGGCACAAAATGATGCTACAATTTTTTTACCTATTTACTTTCCTGCATAAAATCTGTTTAACGGTGGAAAATGACTTTAAAGTAATGCAATGCAATGCATAGTGCTGCTTTGCATTACTCGCCAAGGGAGCGCTCCATGGGCGGTGCATTGGCATTCCCATGCAATCAGATACCTATAAGAGGGGACCCCTCTACTGTTACTTTGAGGTCAGGGAAAAGAGGGGAAAACACAATATACTAAAGAAATTCCCTCAAGACCTATATACTTTTCATTTGAAAAGTATATAGGTCTTGAGGGAATTTAGTATATTCCCATGCAATCATCCATGGTTACTGATGATAAACCCTATTTACTTAAAAAAGTAGGAAAGGTTTAACATTACAACATTTTGCCCACTTCAACCAGGCGCTATCACAGAGAAATGCTTCCATCTCTCCTTTCTTTCCCGGCTTTGCATATTTGCTGCACTGTACAGTATACAGGCAAGGTGAGAAGAGGTTTAAAGTGAGTGTCAACAAAGTAATTTGTACTGGAAGGGTATCCTTCCAGTAAAAAACCTATGCTAGACTCACGGCTATACCCTTGCACTATGGTGCAAAGGTGTATCTGTGGCACATGGTAGAACATTTCTGCACCAGCGCTAGGGTGAGGGGAGGAGAGTGCCATATTTTTGTAAATATGACATTCTCTTGCTCTCTCTCCTTCTCATGCAGCCCAGCATTTGTGGCTGCTGCACTGCGTGACAATCTGTGTAACAATCTGGTAAATCGGGCCCATCATTTTTAAAATCGTTTAAATCCGTTTATAATTCATTGTTGTTTGGTTTCCTAGGGGCTTGAACGTGTTAACATTTGTAAAAAGAATTCACATTTGTTCTGAACAGGGGGACCGAATATATCTAACCCGGTAACCCATAAATACTTAAGATGGCACAGACAAGCCTAACAATCTGTCAGGTAAATGTCAAAGAGACAGTGCTCCAGTGTACCAACCAACAGGAAATTGCGCATCTTAAAAAGGTAAAATATTGGAGAATGACGTGTTCTGTGTAAATGGCCGTGATCCAACACTATCTTCGGACAAAAATGAGAACCATCCAATAACACCCCAGGAACTCAGGAAGACGATGATTGAGGACAATGTAATGCTTGAAAATGCAACAAAAGGCTATTTGATGTAACATGTTTGTATACACCCACTTGCAGCACACCTGAATTGAAACTGTATTTGGTCGAGACATGTCCGATAAACAATGAGAAGCCCTTAATGTACTATAACAACAACATCAATTACTCAATTTGGGATCACTGAAACAATATCGTAAACAAATATATCAAGTGGACAGGAAATCATGTCAAAAATATCAAGAAGGTAAGTGCAAAGAGGTAAGTGTAGATTTTCTATTTTTAACTCTGCATCTACGTACCGTGTTGACTTATTGTTTTCACAGCTTTTACCTAATGTTAACACCATTTTTTGCATCAGCAATTTTTTAAGATTTGCCCTAAGGTTCAGATGCCCTAGAGGTGATTAACAGTTACTTCCCACCTGCGTATTTACACATTGTTATGCTGATACAATTGTAATGTAACCTTGCTGCTTAATGTGGTCCATTTTTATGCGTTGCCAAGAGTCTGTCAATTTCTGCTTGCAGCTCCTCAGCTTTTATTTTATTGTTTTAGCTGTCTGTTGGATATCTTGTAAATCAGTATATATGGCCACAGCGTAGGTAACAAGTGGATATGATGTGCTGATTTTTATCTTTTTAAAAACAGTCTCTTTTTATGGCTAAATTGACTGCCGAATAAGGATTATAATTATTCTTCAATTTGGGATCACTGAAACAATATCGTAAACAAAAATATTGTGTGGACAGAGAATCGTGTCAAAAATATCAAGGGCCAAAGTATCAAGAAGGTAAGTGCAAATAGGTAAGTGTAGATTTACTGTTTTCAACTCCGCATTTACATACCTTGAAGATATATATATATATATTCACATGTATGTAGTTATATATTGTAAAACTTTGCTTACCTATAGAAAATTACCTTCACAATTTTTTGGGCCTCGATATTCTTGACATAATATTTTGTCCACGCAATATTTTGCTTCTGATATTCTATCTACACAACCTCAATTTAAACTTAGCATGAGCTAAACTGCAGTAATGAAGTGTTAACACACTACCTAATAATTGGATTTGGGGAACTCTGGCCTGGGTATGGACGCTTTTAATAAAGCAAATGGTCATTCCTTTTGGACTACAATACACACTACTTTGGAAAGGGGGTCCAAGGGCCAGTTTAAAGACTCAAGACTAGATACACACCCCTACCTATAACATTTATACACAGAAAGCATCTAGGAGTCAGAGAAGAAAAGCTCAATTCACAGAAGACCCATGACATAACAAAGATTAGTTTTTTGTATGTATTGTAATTGAAATAAACGTGGTCATGCAAACTGGGAAAGACAAACCCAAGGGTAGGTAAAATTTTCCCATCAGTTGCCGATCTGTTCCGTCACTTTTTACATCATATGGGTTCTCCTTACCCAGGAGTCAATACATTCACAGTTCAAAGGATATAGGGAAGACTGTGAGAACCTTATGACCCACGTATCAGCAAGTTGGTGGTACAGATGAAGAATAAATGTAAAGAGGCAACTGAAAAAAAGCAGTGCAAAAAGTGTAAGTAGTGATAGGATAAAATTCGATCATGTTGAGTAGAGGTATCATTTTTAATATTTTCTCTCAGCTCCTCCAAGACTAAAATTAAGTGAAGAAACAAACAGATTTAACAAAATATGCAGAAACATGCCGACCATTAATTGCTGAACAGATATTTTGTTAAATCTGTTTGTTTCTTCACTTGATTTTAGCTTCGGAGGAGCTGAGAGAAAATATTAAAAATTATACCTCTAATCAGCCTGAACCAATTTTATCCTATCACTACTTACACTTTTTGCACTGCTTTTTTTTCAGTTGCCTCCTTACATTTATTCTTCTTCTGCACCACCAACTTGCTGATACGTGGGTCATAAGGTTCTCACAGTCTTCTCTATATCCTTTCGACTGTGAATGTATTGACTCCTGGAAAATGAGAACCCATATGATGTAAAAAGTGGCGGAGCAGATCGGCAACTGATGGGAACATTTTACCTACCCTTGGGTTTGTCTTTCCCAGTTTGCATGACCACGTTTATTTCAATTACACTACATACAATAGATCTAGTGGTGTTTTACAAAAAACTAATCTTTGCTATGTCATGGGTCTTCTGTGAATTGAGCTTTTCTTCTCTGACTCCTAGATACTTTCTGTGTATAAACATTCCTTTTGGACATCAAAAAATATGGCTGTAGTAGGTTTGAAAATTAAGAGGGCTCATGCAGAGCAGTCGGGGTGCGTTCCCAACAATACAGTTAGTGTTTCAAGGCCCAAATGGAAGACATTTGTAATTTAAGCTCTAGCTTTGTTGGCCCTCTTATGCCTAAAAAGGGCACATGCTCTTTGAAAATATTAAATCAAGAAATAAATTGATTAATCCGAAAACAGCATTTGCAGTTTTCCACGGGTTGCCAGCAGGAAATTAATCGCCCTAAACGAGAAAGGAGTCACTGTAAACTCAGTGAAAGGAAAAGGGATTGCGATTCTAAGTGGATCGGCTTGAGAGAAGTTGCAAGGGCTAAAGACTTCAGAAAGTACTCGCGCCTGATAACGGGTTCTGCAACTCATGGCAGAAGGCACTGTCTACCCTATCCTAGAAAAGGACTGGGTGGATCACATCTCCCTATTATATACGAACTATAGACCAGTTGTTCCTGTGATGATTGAAGCAGATGAGCCCCCTTTTTCGGAATATGGTCCTCCTTCAGGGGAGGATTTATTGGGGTTTATAAACAATGATAGAACATCTGGTGTCCAGGGTCTTGACGAAATTTCCATTGCGTTAATTAAAAAGGAGGCTGTTGCTTGTGGAGCCCTTCTTGCTCCACTGTTTAATAATTGCTTTTGAACTGGGAAAGTTCAACTTTCTTGGAAGGGGAGTGTGGTAGTCCCTTTGTACAAGGAGTGTCCCAAAACCTCTCCATCCAGCGTCAAACAGATTACTTTGACAGACGCCTCAGACAAATTATTCGCTATGAGCATCCTCTGTCATTTGCAACAATGGGCCCATGACCAGAATATTATACCTCCAGAAAAAGCAGGTTTCAGAAAGAAGCATAGTATTCTGGATAACACTGTGGCCTCCATACTATCGTAGAGAAATATGTCTTCTTACAGGGCATGCCAGTCAATGCGGCATTTATTGATTTCTCCACAGTGTTTGCCAGTCCACTTTATCAAACACTGTGGAGAAATCAATAAATGCCTTCTTCAACTGGGTGTCCTACATAATCTTTTGGTTCTCATTGTGGAATTACACTCAGATATCTAGTGTCAAGTTTTTATGGGAGGATCGCAGGGATTATCCCGTAGGATTAGAACACACAATTGGCTTAAGCGGGGCTGCCTGATAGCCTCTCTTTTGTCTTCTTTATACATATCTGATCTTCCTGGTGGCCTAAATTTGATGAAGGGGGATTCCCCCAGAATTGGTACAATTTCAGTTGGTTCCCTATAATATGCTGATGATGTGGCCATCTTCGATTTAACACCTTTTGGCTTGCAATGTCGTTTGGAAGCCCTGACCAAATATACACAAGGCCCATTTCTTGAAAATCAACATCGCCAAAAGCAACATCTTGGTCTTTCGTAAGAAAGGGCTTAGAATAAAGAGGTGTTACCAGGGGATGTTGGGGTCTGAAAAACTAGAACTGATTGATTCCTATTTATATCTTGGAAAAGTATTTTCAAAAACTGTGCGGGATATAGAACATATTAAAATGTGTATAAGCAGGGCTTTTTCCCAGGCTAGTGCACTGCACATATTCTACAGAATATGTGGGAGATGCCACTTTGGCAATGTGTTACATTCTGATTTCATCAGTGTGCTGCTTTCATATGCTCTACATGAAAAGCATAGAGCGTGCCTGCTCTCTCTGCTGTTCCATGTTCTATGTTCTGTTTGTGGCTGTTATTTTCTACCAGCTGAGCTGTTCAGACGTACTGTGCTGCTACTAAGAAAAATCCTTAAAACCACTTACCTGCTGGTCCTCCTCGTCCTTACAAGTGGCGACGATTTATGGAGAAGACACCCTGATACGTTTCCTTCACAGCACAGGTGCGATGCTATCTTCTGGACTCTCTGTGTCAAGAGAATTGGGCAGTTTAGAAGATCCTTTATCTTGTTTCCATGGTGGTGCTGTGTTCTAAGGATTCCTGAAAACCGCACCTTCCTTCAAGCTACCGATCCGTTCTGAGGCATTTTCCGACTCGTCGTTGGAGGCCTTCTTCTGCACTGGCCTATGTTATGCCTGTTGATCTTCACTCCTCCGAGCCTCCGCTGATAATGGTGATGTATGTGACTACGCATCATCTCCGACATTCTGTGCTTGGTTCTATGTCTGCCCAACTTCCTTGAAAGATCTGTATGTAACCTATGTAGGGCGGCCAATTTGTTTGGCTTTCATCTCTATGGTGTACAGTGACACTTTATATTGACTGCTGCCATGTCACGTAATTGTACACCCCATGGCGATATTTGTTGTTTGATTGGCGCTATTTTAATTTGGCATTTGTGTGTTTCGCAACAGTGACACGCACACCTTTAGTTCTGATTTCGCTATTGACTGCTGAGCAATTCTGTTGTTGTTTGCTTGGTGCTATGTTTATTTGGCTTTAGTGTATTTCGTAACGGTGACACACACACCTTCTGCGCTGATTTCATTATTTTGGAATTGAAGAGTATCAAGACAGTGACACACACACTTTGCATGGTATTGTGTAACAACAGTTATATTTTAACAGTGAAACGCACTCCTTCAGCTGGGTCACTATCACTCCTACACTGTAGTGTATTACGACGGTGACATGCACACCTCTTATTTTGCATGTTACAATGGTGATACGCACACCTCAGGTACTTTACTTTATCGTCTAATATTATCACATATTTGGGCAATTCTTGTGTTTGATTTCCTATTGGTTTTTACCTATCATTGCAGTGATAGACCTATATTTATATATTCATATAGCCTTTTTCTTATTGTTGTGCTTAAGGGTGTTGGTGACTTACTGCCTTCATAACACCACATGGTTTATTCCAGTTCAAACTGATGCCCTTTGGTTTGGCCTCTGCTGCCTCAGTGTTTCAGAGAGCTATGTACCATATATTCAAAAATCTTAGTGTCTTTGTCAAATGCTTTCAAGATGAAATTCTAATTTTTTCCAAGAACAATGAAGCTCATTTGTGCCCTATCAAGCTAGTATGTGATAGACTACAAAATGTTGGTTTGACACTCAAGGCTGGTAAATGCAAATTGTTGTGTGAATCTGTTGATTATCATGCCCTTTCTCTGTCAGGTAAGGGTGTTATGCCTGAAAAGCCATGGTTGACGCTATTATCAAAGCTCCATTACCTGACAATAAAGAAAACTTGTTGTCTTTTGCAGAGCTTTATAAATGCTACAAGTTTATACCTAATTTTGCTAAAATGGAACTCCTCAGTAAATTGACGAGGAAAACTTCTGATTTTTGCTGGTCTGAAAGACAAGAGTCTGCTTTTCAACTAATTAAGAGGGAGATTGTGGATACTCCTACTCTTAAATAATTTTGCCTTAACAAATTGTGTGTGATTATGGTTGATGCGAGTTTATATAGCTTGGGTGCTCTCTTGAGTCAAAAGGGTGCTAAAGAGGAGTGGTGTGTAGAGTTTGCTTCCAGAACTCTCTCTGAAACTGAAAGGAGGTATGCCGTTATTGGGAGAGAGCTTTTAGCGTGTATTTGGGCTATTGAGCATTTCAGAAATTATGTGTGGGGCAGCAGGTTCTTACTTAGAACTGATCATAAACCTCTTGTTGGAATTTTGTCCCCTGGTGGTAGATGGAATTCTACTGCACATATTGCTCGACCTACTTCTAGACTTCAGGAATATAATTTTGAGGTTGAGCTTGTTCCTGGTAAGAGTAATGTCACAGCGGTTTGCTTGTCAATGTTGCCTTGCTCTGATGATACCAGTCTTCACGCTGATAACTTTGGATGTGGTTGCTTCTCTTAAGGATTGTGCTTCTTCAGAATTTTCTGATGTTTCTGAAGTTGAATGGAGAAAGGAAATGGATAACGATCCAGTATGCCTCTCCATTTTGAATGAATTAAGGTCCTGTTGGCCTAAACCTAAAAGTGCGTCAATTGAGTTGAGTCCCTTCTATCAAGTTGCTGAAGAAGTTGTGGAAGAGGGTGGCTTACTCTTTTGGAGTGGCAAGATTAATCCCCCTGTTGTTTTACAGAATAACATTTTACAGCTTTCCCATGAGGGGCATTTTGTCATGTCTTCCAGGAAGCGTCTTATTAGAGGTAATTTTTGGTGGCCTGGTCTTGACAAGATGGTGGATAGAACTGTCAGGGACTGTTCTTTCTGTATTAATGGTGACAAGATGCTCAGAGTTGTTTCTGCTCCTCTCAAACCTGTGACTTTGCCCGAATCACCCTGGAAAAAATTTTCTTTTGATATTTCAGGGCCTTTCAAATGTTTAACTTCTGATGCTCGCTTTGCTCTAGTTATGGTGGAATACCATTCTAAGTAACCTGAGGTCAAGTATGTTGCTAGTGCTACTTCTCTGGTTTTTGTCAGGGAAGGTTGTCCGGATGTCCTAGTTTCTGACAACGGAGTTCAACTTGTCTCTCAAGAAATGGAGGAGTTTTTCACCAAGTGTGGGATCAGACAAATCACCACTTCCCTGAATGGTCCTAGGGAAAATGGTCAGGTGGAAAGATTCAATCATGCTCTTAAAGATAGTATAGGGTCTGTTGGTGTGTCTGGTGAGCCTTGGAGAGAAGTCTTGAGGAGGAGATTATGGATGTAGCGTATTGCTCCCCATTCTGTTACAGGTGTGAGTCCTTTTAGGCTTCTTAAGGGGAGAGATCCTGTCTCTGATATTTGCCCTAGGTAGATAAAGAAATCCTGTAAGCAGGTGGATGCTATTGATTTGGATGTCATTGCTGGTAGGGTAAGGAGAGGAAGCAAGATAAAATGAAGGAAGCTTTTGATGAGAAATGGAAGGTTAGAGTTCCTTATTTTGTTGTTGGAGATTTTGTCAGGATCAAGAAACCTGTTTTTTTAGCCAAAGGTCTACCATATTTGGTCCTCCTGTTAAAGTTGTGAAAGTGTGTAAAAACGGTGTTGTTACTCAGGATGGTAAGGTCTGGAGTGTAAGAAAAGTTGTCAGATGCAGGTCTTGTGAAGACTCCAAGTTCACTGTTTTTAAAACTTCTTTGGGAAATCGTCCTGTTCCTGATGAAGGGTGGTCTGTTGCTTCATGGGTTAAAATTAACAATAGAACCATTTCTGTGCCAAAGAGGTAGAGTATTTAATGTTATCATTTTCTTCTGTTATTTTTTTATTTTTGTTTTTGTTTATTTGTTGTTGTTGTTGTTTTCTTTTGTGTTATGGGGTGAGAAAACCACTGAAGGAAATGCATTTTTCGTCTCATTTATAGTGTAGAATTATGTGGATCTCCGTATGGGGTTCAGTATAAAAATAAACTTGACTTGACTTGACTTGTGACTCACTACCTAATCCGCTTCCACCCCTCCTGAAATGGAATTGATTCCTGATCTGAAATTTGTTCTGATGTACACGAGTTTGTATAAACCTGTTTGCCCACTTCCTGAAGTGAAAATGCATTTTATAGACGATAAACAATGTCAACTCATGTATCCGGTATATTCAGCTGAACTACTTCCTGTAAGCCATTAAATTGCCTGAACTAAAATGTATTCAATAAAGTGTCACTTCGCTGTCTAACCTGGTTGCATGCCATCAGAATTAAAAATGGATCTATTGTGCATTTTTAAATAAACCTGCTTGCAGACCACCAGAATAAAAAATGTACTGAAGGTACAATTGTCTACATAAGCAAAGCCAGCTCAACAAAGGACCATTACATGTACTACACCAGTTCACCAATCTAAAGCTCGCAAATGTAAATGTAAATGTACAGGAATTTATATAGAGCAAATCACCGAATGGTTTCGAAGCGCTTGCTTACGGAATCCGTCCTGGTATTCCCCTGTGAGATAACCCCAGCAGGGTATCCACAAGATGAAAGCCAGGCATCCCGCCGCGAGGGGCCGTTGTGGAGATTAAGCAAGCTATTGCCCAGAGTCGCAGAGTGTGAACCCGTAAATCGAGTAGGCACTGGAGCGAGAATTGTCGAGTCATGGACATTTATGGACTCAAGACCCCGCCGAGCCGGGAATTGAACCCTGGTCCCGGGCTGACCTCTGCTTCCAGGTCTGCCTCCTCTAACCAGTGAGCCACACTTCTCCAAATACTTAATCACTATGGGTCGAGCTGCCTCACACCATGTGTACCCCATAGACTAATGTGTCAGATATACCGAGTGCGAGAAATAAGGACAACCTGTCACAGTGAGCCACCAAAGTCAACAAACTAATCTGTGCTTAACCCGCTGGTAGCTTGGCACAAAAGCAGTCAGGCTGAACTCAGACACAATATGTAAAGTACTAAAGTAAAAAACAAAACACAAGCAACATTCCACACCAATTTATAAAAATAGAGTGAATTTTAATCAATTATTTGCACCAAAACAACAAAATCCAATCAATAGAATCAGAGTTATGAATTTTTTTAATTTAAGGTAAAAACAAGTGCCTAAAAGATCAAAGCGCCAACCGCGAACATTTAGTCAGAGTCAAAGTTTAAACATATGGCTGACAATGATGTAGTGCAGGTCATATACAAGGGGTGGATTGGGTCCATTTGACTCTTACCTTCGAACTTAGAAGAAATCTCAACAAAAAAATGTCTGAGAATGAAAGTTTCAGAGTGGCACGGCAGTAGGCGGTGTCCGAGGAGCAGGGTTGTTGAGGCGGATTCACTAGACGAAGTTGCAGTGAAGATTTCTACATTTGGACTTAGTCGCTGTTTTGAAGTTGAAAATCTCCAGCAGGACGAAGCTGCAGCATGCAGCCGACAAGAGCTCCACCCTGAGGGACCGAAAAGGGACCCATTCTCGGAGGTGCTGCTGAACAGGATTTGGTGCTACGGAGAGTAACGTAGCAGTATCGGCCATGAAGTTATGCTGACCAGTAATGCACCTTGGGTGGATTGATGAGCAGGTAGGTCCCTGTCTCCTCTCGGTTCTTGGAGCAGTGTTACGCCCCAAAAAATTAAAGTGCCAAGTTGTGAATTTTGGGTATCTGGGTACCTTTGGGACCACTTCCAAGGGTCCAGGACTGGATCAGCACCACTTGCAGGGTCCGTACTCACTCAGTATGGGTACATGTGTGTGTTCAAGATGGTTGGAGCCCTTTCTGTCCCTGAGGCTCTGATCAGAAGGCCAGCCAGCTATCCGTTGGAGTCACTCTGGTAGTCCTGGGTTCAAGTGGAACAGGGCTTAAGCAACAGGAAGGCTGCTGAGGGTTTAAGGAAAGCTTTGCGCAGCAGAGCAGTCCTTCCAAGTGCAGCAGAACAGTCTTCTGAAGTACACAGCAGGTCACAGCAGTAGGCAGGTCCAGAAGGTGAACTGAAGAGTGAGTATGAGGGTCATATTTTTATACCCGGGGCCTTCTTTGAAGAAGAAGGTTCTAGAGATTTTCTTTTGAACTGCTTGAAATTGACTGCCTTTAGGGAGTGAGCATGTGCACTTTAGCACTGGTTAGCAGTGGTAAAGAGCACAAAACCCTAAGGCCAGCAAAGACGTATTAATACCACTCCCATGGAACACTAGAAAAGGCAATTCACACTCAATGCGGTTACCAATCTAACGTGGCAAAAATCTACATGCTTACATGACTGTGTCTATTCGCTGACGGTGGTTCCTATTCTCTATGAGGTCTGAGATTATTGCTTGTGTTACTGTACAGGATGAAAAAGTACACAAAGTTTTCTCCAGGAGCATGTCAAACTGTAAACAATGGCTCTATATTTTGACAATTGACGGGAGCATTAAAAACAATACTCTCGGGCTATGAACCGCTTCTTTGGCAACACAAGATCAGATCCAGCCCGACTAATCTGAAATCTTTCCTAGGAATAAACTTCGCTCCCTTAATAAATGTAGTAATATACGATTAGCATGAATGACTCCCAAAATGCTCCAAGGGTATGACTGAAGGATTTCTTTTACAATGAAGGACTTAATAATATGTCATGTTTTGTTTATGATGTACAGGTAGCCATTTCAGATGTGTTGTTTATTGACAGCACTGTATATTTTAAAATCCTTTTTCTGTTAAGTTCTAGGCACAAAAAAACTGATGGATCTGGGCACTTAAGTACAGTGATTAAATATAGTGAGTTGGTCTGGTCACTGCTGAGGGTGTGAGTGGAGGGTGGGGAAGATTCTTGAATCCTTCCAGGGCTTATTCTGAAAGATATACAAATTTTCTCATGACCTATGACAGCACTTCCACTTGTGTTATGTATTATTTACTCATTCCGAATGATCACTAATCACACATAAAGAGAGTATCTGTAACCTGGCGGCAAGCAGCCTTGGACCGATAAAGTATTCACAACACGTGATCTATTTAGTCATCAATGGAGAGCACACCGCTAGCCCCTCCTCCGGATCGCCCCTCGGGACTCTGCTACTTGCAGTTCTTTAGTGGATCACCCAGGTGGGTGCAAGTCGATACTTGTAGGACCGATGAATCTCTAGACCCGATACATGTCCCGGGTTTTAGGATATCGCCCAAGACATGTCTCGGGTTTCGGGATAACTTCCCTCATCAGTAGAGAAAGATCGTTAGGGGTGGAAGAGAAGGCCGCCACACAACAGTCAAAAATTTTTACAACAAGGGGTGGTGAGGGACAGAGTCTCTGAATTAAGCAGAAAGCTCTCACCCAGTCAAGAGATCAGGGCTAGATCCAACACCGTTTTTTAGCTCACTGCACCATCCCAGTTTCAGAACCTGGCTGTATGCAAATTAGTCTGTTCCTGTCCTTTCTCACTGCTCCATCAGGATTCAAGCAAGCCGGGCCGAAGAAGGCTGAAATGCCAGAAACCGGTCCCCGGTAGCTTGTCTCCTTTCTGGTGAAGAATTGGCTTGGTAGTTTAGTCTGCCCTGTTCCCATGATGCACTGGGCCAGGGACAGACTGATTTGCATATAGCCAGGTTCTGAGCTGGGATGGGGCAGTGAGATAAATAACGGTGATGGATCAAGCCCTGATCTTTGGACTGGGTAAGAGTGGTCTGTTTAACTCAGACACTCTGTTCATCACCACCCCCTTTTTGTAAATCGTTTTTGGCCACTATAGGTGTGGCTGGGTATACTCAGACATGAGTCCCTTTCTCACTGCTCCATCAGGATTCAAGCAAGCCGGGCCGAAGAAGGCTGAAATGCCAGAAACCGGTCCCCGGTAGCTTGTCTCCTTTCTGGTGAAGAATTGGCTTGGTAGTTTAGTCTGCCCTGTTCCCATGATGCACTGGGCCAGGGACAGACTGATTTGCATATAGCCAGGTTCTGAGCTGGGATGGGGCAGTGAGATAAATAACGGTGATGGATCAAGCCCTGATCTTTGGACTGGGTAAGAGTGGTCTG
Organism: Lissotriton vulgaris; assembly: GCF_964263255.1. Classification (NCBI taxonomy): domain Eukaryota; kingdom Metazoa; phylum Chordata; class Amphibia; order Caudata; family Salamandridae; genus Lissotriton; species Lissotriton vulgaris. The sequence continues at coordinate 1,071,786,142 of NC_141689.1, read as the reverse complement.
TTTAACTCAGACACTCTGTTCATCACCACCCCCTTTTTGTAACACAACAGTCAAAGGCCTCGATGCCAGAACTGGCACGCAGGTGCATCTTCCAAGAGCCCGTTGGCCCAAAGCTCAAGGGAGCCATATTGTGTTTAGTCATCAATGGAGAGCACACCCTAAAACCCGGGACATGTATCGGGTTTAGAGATTCATCAGTCCTACAAGTACCGATTTGCACCCACCTGGGTGATCCACTAAAGAACTACAAGTACCAGAGTCCCGAGGGGCGATCCGGAGGAGGGGCTAGCGGTGTGCGCTCCATTGATGACTAAACACAACACGTGATCTATAATATCAGCTATACCAATCATGTATCCTTCAACATTCTAACTTGAAATGCTCTTCAAAGCATTTCTCCAGCATTAAGTAATATTCCAGCAGGGTCTCTCAAGTGATCTGTCAGCTGACTCTCAATTCATTAACCCCTTGACCTATGACAGCACTTCCACTTGTGTTATGTATTATTTACTCATTCCGAATGATCACTAATCACACATAAAGAGAGTATCTGTAACCTGGCGGCAAGCAGCCTTGGACCGATAAAGTATTCACAACACGTGATCTATTTAGTCATCAATGGAGAGCACACCGCTAGCCCCTCCTCCGGATCGCCCCTCGGGACTCTGGTACTTGCAGTTCTTTAGTGGATCACCCAGGTGGGTGCAAGTCGATACTTGTAGGACCGATGAATCTCTAGACCCGATACATGTCCCGGGTTTTAGGATATCGCCCAAGACATGTCTCGGGTTTCGGGATAACTTCCCTCATCAGTAGAGAAAGATCGTTAGGGGTGGAAGAGAAGGCCGCCACACAACAGTCAAAAATTTTTACAACAAGGGGTGGTGAGGGACAGAGTCTCTGAATTAAGCAGAAAGCTCTCACCCAGTCAAGAGATCAGGGCTAGATCCAACACCGTTTTTTAGCTCACTGCACCATCCCAGTTTCAGAACCTGGCTGTATGCAAATTAGTCTGTTCCTGTCCTTTCTCACTGCTCCATCAGGATTCAAGCAAGCCGGGCCGAAGAAGGCTGAAATGCCAGAAACCGGTCCCCGGTAGCTTGTCTCCTTTCTGGTGAAGAATTGGCTTGGTAGTTTAGTCTGCCCTGTTCCCATGATGCACTGGGCCAGGGACAGACTGATTTGCATATAGCCAGGTTCTGAGCTGGGATGGGGCAGTGAGATAAATAACGGTGATGGATCAAGCCCTGATCTTTGGACTGGGTAAGAGTGGTCTGTTTAACTCAGACACTCTGTTCATCACCACCCCCTTTTTGTAAATCGTTTTTGGCCACTATAGGTGTGGCTGGGTATACTCAGACATGAGTCCCTTTCTCACTGCTCCATCAGGATTCAAGCAAGCCGGGCCGAAGAAGGCTGAAATGCCAGAAACCGGTCCCCGGTAGCTTGTCTCCTTTCTGGTGAAGAATTGGCTTGGTAGTTTAGTCTGCCCTGTTCCCATGATGCACTGGGCCAGGGACAGACTGATTTGCATATAGCCAGGTTCTGAGCTGGGATGGGGCAGTGAGATAAATAACGGTGATGGATCAAGCCCTGATCTTTGGACTGGGTAAGAGTGGTCTGTTTAACTCAGACACTCTGTTCATCACCACCCCCTTTTTGTAACACAACAGTCAAAGGCCTCGATGCCAGAACTGGCACGCAGGTGCATCTTCCAAGAGCCCGTTGGCCCAAAGCTCAAGGGAGCCATATTGTGTTTAGTCATCAATGGAGAGCACACCCTAAAACCCGGGACATGTATCGGGTTTAGAGATTCATCAGTCCTACAAGTACCGATTTGCACCCACCTGGGTGATCCACTAAAGAACTACAAGTACCAGAGTCCCGAGGGGCGATCCGGAGGAGGGGCTAGCGGTGTGCGCTCCATTGATGACTAAACACAACACGTGATCTATAATATCAGCTATACCAATCATGTATCCTTCAACATTCTAACTTGAAATGCTCTTCAAAGCATTTCTCCAGCATTAAGTAATATTCCAGCAGGGTCTCTCAAGTGATCTGTCAGCTGACTCTCAATTCATTAACCCCTTGACCTATGACAGCACTTCCACTTGTGTTATGTATTATTTACTCATTCCGAACGATCACTAATCACACATAAAGAGAGTATCTGTAACCTGGCTGCAAACAGCCTTGGACCGATAAAGTATTCACAACACGTGATCTATTTAGTCATCAATGGAGAGCACACCGCTAGCCCCTCCTCCGGATCGCCCCTCGGGACTCTGGTACTTGCAGTTCTTTAGTGGATCACCCAGGTGGGTGCAAGTCGATACTTGTAGGACCGATGAATCTCTAGACCCGATACATGTCCCGGGTTTTAGGATATCGCCCAAGACATGTCTCGGGTTTCGGGATAACTTCCCTCATCAGTAGAGAAAGATCGTTAGGGGTGGAAGAGAAGGCCGCCACACAACAGTCAAAGGCCTCAATGCCAGAACCGGCACGGTGGTGAATCTTCCAAGAGCCCGTTGGCCCAAAGCTCAAGGGAGCCATATTGTGTTTAGTCATCAATGGAGAGCACACCCTAAAACCTGGGACATGTATCGGGTTTAGAGATTCATCAGTCCTACAAGTACCGACTTGCACCCACCTGGGTGATCCACTAAAGAACTACAAGTACCAGAGTCCCGAGGGGCGATCCGGAGGAGGGGCTAGCGGTGTGCGCTCCATTGATGACTAAACACAACACGTGATCTATAATATCAGCTATACCAATCATGTATCCTTCAACATTCTAACTTGAAATGCTCTTCAAAGCATTTCTCCAGCATTAAGTAATATTCCAGCAGGGTCTCTCAAGTGATCTGTCAGCTGACTCTCAATTCATTAACCCCTTCGCTGCTCATGACGAGCTCAGCTCGTCATGCAGTACACTGGTCGTGTGCTTATGACGAGAGGGGCTCGTCATGAAATAATTTATTTCAAGGCTCTCCAGCATATGAGGGGAATTGCCTTAGCAGTCATGTGGTTAACCAGCAGAGACTCTCAAGTAATCCTCCAGCAGAGACGCTCAAGTGATCTTCCATCACAGTCTCTCAAGTGATCTTGCAGCAGAAACTGTCAGGTAATCCACCAGCAGAGACTTTCATGTAAACCACCAAAAAAGACTCATGTGTAATCTTCCAGCAGAGACTCTCATGTAGTCTATCAGTAGAGACTCATGTAATATACCAGCAGAGACTCTTGTGTAATCTTCCAGCACACACTCCTTTGTAATCTACCAGCAGAGCAGAGACTATCATGTAATCTTCCAGCAGAGACTCTTGTGTAATCTGTCAGCAGAGAGTCTTGTGTAATCTACCAGCAGAGCTGCAACCAGCAGAGCAGAGACTCTCATGTAAACCTCCAGCAGAGAAACGTGTGTAATCTACCAGCAGAGAGTCTTGTGTAATCTTTCAGTGGAGATTCTCATGTAATCTTCCAGCAGAGACTCTCATGTAATCTACCAGCGGAGACTCACAAGTAATCTTCAAGTAGAGACTGGTGTGTAATCTTCCAGCAGAGACTCTGATGTAATCTTCCAGTGGAGACTCTAATGTAATCTTCCAGCAGAGACTCTGATGTAATCTTCCAGTGGAGACTCTTATGTAATCTTCAAGTAGAGACTGGTGCGTAATCTTCCAGCAGAGACTCTGATGTAATCTTCCAGTGGAGACTCTAATGTAATCTTCCAGCAGAGACTCTGATGTAATCTTCCAGTGGAGACTCTAATGTAATCTTCCAGCAGAGACTCTGATGTAATCTTCCAGTGGAGACGCTTATGTAATCTACCAGCAGAGACTCTCATGTTATCTATCAGCGGAGACTCTCATGAAATCTTCCAGTGGAGACAATTGTGTCATTTTCCAGCAGCGACTCTCAAGTAATCTTAAAGCACAGACTCTCGTATAATCTTCCAGCAGAGACAGTAAAGTGATCGAGCAGCACAGAATGGAAAGTGAACTTCCAGCAGAGGCTCATGCAATCTACCAGCAGAGACTCTCAGGTAATCTTGCAGCAGAGACTCATGTAATCTACTAGCAGAGACTCTCATGTAATCTTCCAGTGGAGACTCCTGTGTAATCTTCCTGCAGAGACTCTTATGTAACCTACCAGCAGAGACTCACGAGTAATCTTCCAGCAGATGCGCTAATGTAATCTACCATCAAAAACTCTCATGTAATCTTCCCTTTGGAGACTCTCGTGTAATTTTCAAGCAGACACGCTCATGTAATCTTAAATCACAGACTCCCATATAATCTTCCAGCAGAGAAGCTAAAGTGATCGATCAGCAGAGAATGTAAAGTTATTTTCTAGCAGAGACTCATGGAATCTACTAGCAGAGACTCATTCAGATGTAGCTTTAAGAAACTGAATGAGTGACACCCCAAGCAACATATTTGGGGCAGAGCAAAAGAATGATGAATCTGCATTGCATCTATCAAGACATTTCTCATTTACAAGTGTGTGGACTAGAAGTAAAGTTTAGTATCGATGTCTGAAGTTTAGAACATGTGCAGTAGGGTTTCCATTTGAAAGGAGCACCTCTTCAATCAGCTGCACCACTTCCAAACTTCAATAACATCCCTGAGTAGCTCTGAAGGGGGATGCGGAAAGAGATGATGGACAGTAAGTCATGGTAGGCCGTCACAGTTTACAGACTCATGGGGAGCAAACTGGAGGACTCCACATTATTGGCACAAATTAATGGGTTGCACGCTTCACAAAGCCATTTGCATGTAAAATAAACTTTCAAGTGACAATTGTTACATTTATGAGGGAAAATTCATGTTTTGTGTCCATTGTGTGCATTCTGCAGCCCACATAGTAAAAGGATATTTGCCTGAATAGATTGATTTTTTGCAGGAAGGTGTCCCTTCCTGCACAAAATAATTCAGCCTCGCAATGCAGGCACCCTTCCACCATGGTGCAAGGGTGCCTGTATTGGCACACAACAGCCCACTGCGCGCCGGGGGAAAGGACAGGAATGCACTGTTTCAGATAGATATGGCGCATTCCTGCCCTTCCTACCCTTTTGTTTTGACATAGGACAGTGCAGCAAGATTCCTTGTGGTGCTGCACTACATCTAAACCTCATAAATTAGGCCCAATACAGGGCCTAATTTTTGAGGTTTTGCCATAGGCCAGCGCCACAGGCCTTCCTACTACGCTACCCTACAGCAAAAGAAAAGGACAGGAATGCGTCATATCTATCAGATACAGCACATTCCTGTCCTCTACCCCTCCACCGGCATACAATCGGCTGCTGTGCACCAACACAGGCACCATTGCTCCATGGTGCAATGGTGCCTGCATTGCAGAGATGAATATTTTTGTGCAGGAAGAGAAACCTTCCTGCACAAAAACAATCACAAGAGGCTTTTTCTTCTTGCTGCAGAATACAGCACACATAGTAAAAGGAAAAACAAGGAGAAATAAAGATATTTCTCCTCGTTGCGCATCCCTTTCGCCTCCGGTAGGGAAGTGTATGTTTTTGGCGCTGCCTCAGAATTATGATTGTTCTTAAATCTGCCATGGATGTTGCTGGAAATGCCCAAGCAACACCCATTGCATGGTCATTTAACCAAGAAAACTGTGTTAAAGGGAAAGATATTCGCAAGGCAGCATTAAGCCAAAAAAGTGACTTAGTGCGGCCTCGCAAATATGGAGCAGGCTCCTGCACCACCGGAGTGTCACAAAAAGTGACGTAATTGCCGCACAAGGGGCTTCATAAATGAAGCTCCTAGTTTTATGGGAAAACTGCGTGTGAGTAATTCTGTTCCTGCAGGAAAAGAGTGGGCGCGTCATGGGGAGATTGTCCTGGAGTCTTTGTGAATAGCAACTAAAGGATGGGTTTGTGGGTATTCGTAAAATTGTCCCCACCTCATTGCCATCCCACACATGGTCAAAGATTAAGGACGGGAGTAAATTTTTTTCCGGGGGGGAATTGGGCATGGATCACCCCCAAAGTCAAGTAGAGGGATGAGGTTTTCCCATGTGGAAAATGTTTATCCCTGGGAGAATAAAAAAAAGTCAGCATGTTTCTTTCCGAATGCTCATTTTTTTCAGATGAGCAAATTCACAGGTGGAAGCTGAATTTCCAAAATAATTTAGGGACATACTGGTTAAAACTGTAACTATTTCAGCTTCCTCAGAATAATAATGGAAAACTTTGTAACTTCAAAACAATCACAAATGTCCTCCTAATTGAGGGGTAAACATATAGACGCAACTTGTAAGATACAGAGACAGCTTGATAATATTAGTAACAAAAGAGGTCTCGATAAAATGAAATGAAAGGACACTTGTATAGCGCATGGCAACCTGGAGGTCTCCCATTGCTGGGCATAACTAGTAATCAGAGACGAAGAGACTTAGGGGAACAGAAGTGTTTTCAGTTGTTTTCAGAAAACAAGGTGGCTGGATTTCCAGCTGAGAAGTAGCGGCAGTGCGTTTGGCTGCGTTGAGGGAAAAAAGTCGGCCACCGCTTCTGGCCCTCTTAATTCTTGGGACTTCAATTAAATGAAGTTCGTCCGAGCGGAGTTTCTTACTCGTTTTGTAGGGGCGGATCATGGTCGAGATTAGTGGTGATCCGTTCCCCTGCTGGGACTTGTGGGCGATACAGTGGGCCTTAAAATTAACTCTTTCTTTCACTGGCAGCCAGTGAAGGGAGCGAAGAGCGGGTTTAGCTGAAAGGCGCTTTGAGATTCCCAACAGTAGTCTGGCCATGCAGTTTTGGTTCGTTTGCAGTTTAGTGATTACTGCGATCGGGGCTCCCAAGTAAAGTGCAATTGCATAGTCTATATTTGAGAATATCAGTGATTGGACTAGGATTTTCTTGGCTTGGGGAGGAAGGAGAGGAAGTACTTTTCTGGTCATTCTAAGCAGGCTAAAGCAGGTGGCAATTGCCTTCCTTGTTTGCCCTTAAATGTCAGGTACTGGTCTAGCCAGATGCCTAAACTCTTTATTTCGGTCTTGGGGACCGGGACTGGGCCCATGCATGCTGGCCATATGGTCCCTAGTGTCACATTTGAAGGGTTGCCCAGGATCATTATCTCAGTCTTTTCCCCATTAAGCTTCAGGTAAGATGCCCCCATCCACTTGGAGACTTCAGTTAGGCATGCGTTAAGGGCCTTAGGCTGCTGCTTTGTTTGGTTAAGCGCCACGGCCAGTTGGGTGTCGTCGGTGTAAGTCACCATATGGATACTGAAAGGGGTCACAATTGCCGCCAGAGGGGCCATATATACATTCAAAAGGGTTAGGCTCAGTGATGAGCATGGAGGGGCACCACACAACAGAGGCAAACATTTGGAACTCATGTCTCCTTCAAATATCTGGAAAGAACGTCCCTCTTCGATGAAGGATGTAGTGAAGCGTGACATGAAAAAGATGCTCTTCAGATAAAACCCTTCTTTGAATTGACACCTAAAACTAAAAAAACAAAGTTCAACGTGTTCCTTTTGTGCACATTTCTTTTTTGGTAATTTTTGTCTTTAGTCCGTGTTTGGTCATTGTTTCAGTTCAAGTAAAGGAGACAATGAAAACAATATCAATAATCGAATGAATTTATATAGCATGTTGTGCATTTTAAAAGAAATGTTTTATTGTATTTATGTAATTGTTCTTTTATGGTATTCATGCCGAAATAAAGATTGAAATGAGAATATCAATAACTCCTACCCAAATTAAATGAAACCATCCATGTTAAATTTAAATATCCCATGTTTTCCGATATTTTACAGAATCTAAAGTGCCCTTGGTGGCACTATACAAATGCGCTCTGGCATTGACTAAGCTCGTTGATTTATCCAAATAGTCCAGGATTTTCATGTGGCCATAAAGACAGGAGACTGCCCCACTGACAATAATCTAGTCCCTACTCTTTGGTAGCATGACACAGGCCACACCCTTGTGATGCTGCCTGGCACTAGCCTTGGCTCTCTGTGTAATCAGTAGAGTGCCATCACCGAATGAGAACGACAGAGGTCCAGGAGGCAAAAGGAGGTACAGGCAAATGAAGCCAGCAAAATCACTGCTCAGGCTCCAATGATGGCTCAACCATCTCTTAAGCTTTGCTCTCCTCTCACTCAGTGATTTGTGGTGTGAAGATAGAGTTAAAAGTGTGATGCACTTCAGTACTGTAAGTGAATAAAAACAGCAACCCACAGATTGTGGTTCATAATGTTTTCCTACTCAGTGACTACAGACATAATCTGCATTCAAATATTTTACACACTGGTTCTGAAAGACCCCTAGGAACCACAGGATAGTCAGAAACTCTTTTAGATTGAGGATGATAATAGATGGGATTCAGGCTGTAACTATGGGGTCGGTGGGTGACTTTAGGGCCTAGCAGTTTATTTCTTTTAAAAACAGATGTGTGTGTGTGTGTGTGTGTGTGTGTGAGTGTGTGTGTGTGTGTGTGTGTTAAGGGATGTAGTGAGAATTAATGAGCAGAATACAAGTAAGTATGTATATCTATGTGGTATTTGTACATCATGAATCTAGCCTAAAGGTAACAGAACACTGTACAGGATCAAAAGGCAGCATACAGTCAACAAATTTTATTTATTTATTTTATTTTATACAACTTGTTAAGCACGCGCTTACCCGGGGGGGGTCTTGCCGCCAGACAGAAGATAAAAAAAAAGAACTAGGGTTGTAAAAGAATTAGCTTTAACTATTGGTTAAATAACCAGGTTTTTAGCTGTTTTCTGAAGAGAGTTAATGTGGGAGAGCTCTTAATTTGATTGGGAAGGGCATTCCATAGTTTGGCTGTGGCAATAGAGAAGGATCTGTCTCCCCATGTGGCTTTTCTTGTTTTAGCTATCTCCAGGAGATTTGCCTTTGCGGATCTGAGAGAGCGACATGGTCTATATGGGCAGAGGGCGTGTTTTAAGAAAATTGAGCCTTTTTTTTTTTGAAAATCTTTATTGACATGAAGGCATAAGATGCATACACATTAGTACAATCAAACTTCAGCCCTGTATTTATATATTTACGTATCTGTAAACCATTATATTCATTACGTATTTTAATTTATGCCTAAATCGACCCCAACTACAACGTGTGTATTCGTTCCCATATGTCCATACAGCAATCTTCGGAGTACAGTGAAAGGCTTTTCGTTATGTGCTGTACATCGTTTAACCCCCATAACATAAAGTCTAAAAACCTAACATGAGTCATCATTCTCAGGTATGCATTTCACGTTTATCTCTACTCACCAGCCATCTCCCATGCCCCTCGATTTACCTTTCAGTTAAGCTGCCACAAAACGACACTCCACTTGGTCCAAAGAAGTAGCCACCCATCACCCAGTCCACTACTCATCCTCCCCTTCGGAGTCTAGGTCTTCTCCTTCCGTTAAGGGTTCACATATTTCTCCCCTATAAACATTCCAAGCCGCCCATACCTTGTTCCATTTGCGGGGGCAAGCCTGAAGCACATATACCGCCCTTTCCGTAACCATCAGCATGTCCATATTTTTAGCCCATCTATTCGCTGTAGGCAGTTCTGGAGCCCCCCATTTCTGCGCAATATCTCGCTTAGCCATGGCCAGTGTAGCCCAAATCAGTCCATATCTATCTAGGTCGTTGGGGTCCCAGATGTTCGGGTAAAATGGAGATCTTAAGTGTTTGTGAGATCGTACGCATGATTTGCTTCCAGAATTCTTGTATCTGTGGGCAGTCCCATAGTGTATGAAACAGTGTCCCCTTCTCCCCGCAACCCCTTAAGCAAAAGGGATGAGGTGCCCTATGTATTTTGTGAAGAAGCATCCTAGTGTAGTAGATGCGGTGTAAAATTTCCAGTTGCACTAGTCTGAACTTTGCCAAAATGCCCACTTCTCTCGGGGAGGCTAGTGCCTCATTCCACTCCGATTCGTCTGCCTCACCTATCTCCCCCACCCATTTTTCTTTAAGTTTCATTGTAGGGTCCTCCAGGTTGTTGACCAGTTTTTTATATGTGAGGGAGGTCGCGCTTTGTTGCATAAAGTCTGTCAGTAGTCTATACTCTAGTGGTGAGGACTCTGGTATGTCAGTGCCCGCTGGGATCGCCCGGAGTAGTGCGTGCCGGATATGCACGTACCTAAATGTTTCGGTGGGGCTTAGGCCATACTGTTGCTGGAGCTGCGGAAACGCAATCACCGTGCCCTTGTCCCATAGGTCCCCCACTGTGGAGATTCCTATGCGGTCCCATTGCGTAAATCCTTTACAGGATCTAAGGTTCCCCAGTGATTTCGTGTCCCACAGCGGTGTCAGTTTGGTGATCTTTCCTTTCCAGCCTAGTCGTGTTTGTGCTATGTGCCCCAGGGCCGCCGTGTGCTGCGTTGGACCCAACAGTTTTTTAAGTTGCGATTTATTATATAATACTGAGAGCATGCAGTCCGTCCCCAGTTGTGACCAGTCCGACCTGTATGCTGGGTCGTCTCTCGGGGTGTGGATCCACTGGTTAATTATTTTAAGTTGGGCTGCCCAGTAATACAATTGAACGTTGGGTAGTGCAATTCCTCCCTCATACCAACTTTTCACCAACTTGTCATAGGCTATGCGCGCCGGTCCATTATTCCAGAGCAGGTTTGAGACTAGTGCCGCAACTTGTTTGAAATATCGCGGTGTGATAAGGTACGGGTTGTTTTCCAGCACATATAGGAATCTGGGAAGCGCCATCATTTTATATAGAGCCGCCCTCCCAAGGAGGGTCAGGGGCAGGGTCGCCCAGTGCTTAACGTCTGCACGTAGGCGATCCATAGGTGGCTTCAAGTTTTTTGCAAAGAAGTCCGCGGCATTATTTGTAATGACGATGCCCAGGTATTTAAAGGAGGCCATCTGCAACGCCAGAGGACAGTTTTCCTTCAACATTGGTTCCGGACCCTTCAGTATGTATATGACCGACTTGGACCAGTTCAGGGTATAGCCTGATGACTTCCCATGTGTGTTGCAGAGATCTAATAAGGCAGGGATCCCGTTTTCAGGTTCAACCATATAAATGAGCATATCGTCCGCATATAGGGAGATTTTGTCCTCCCACCCCTTTTCCCACTTGATCCCTTTGAATAAAGGCGTTGTTCTAAGCAGGATCGCCAAGGGTTCTAGCACCAGGACAAAGAGTAAGGGTGACAAGGGGCATCCCTGCCTAGACCCCCGTCCCAGCAGGATGGTCGGCGAGATGTGGCCGTTGGCCACCACCTGCGCAACCGGTTTCGTGTAGAGTAGTCGTATCCAAGTTATATACTTCGGTCCAAAGCCCATACGCGCAAGTACTGCAAACAGATATTCCCACTCCACTAGATCGAAAGCCATTTTGGCATCAAGGGAAAGAATCATCGCCTTCTCCGAGAGGAGGTGTGCACGAGCCATTACCCCATGAACCCTCCTGAGATTCAGTGCTGTACTCCTGTGGGGCATAAAGCCCGACTGGTCAGGGTGGATCAAGGTGTGCAGGTGTGGCATCAGACGGCTAAAATTGGGCCTTTTTCATGGATGGATTTGAAGGCTATGCACAGAGCCTTAAATTTAATTCTCTGCCTCACAGGCAACCAGTGACGTTTTTGGATGATATTTGAGATGGGTTTAAACTTAGGTGTTTCGGTGGCAAGTCTGGCGGCTGCGTTCTGTACCAACTGGAGTTTGTTTAACACCTGTTCTTGTGCATTAAGCAAGGGAGCATTGCAATAATCAACTCGGGACATGAGTAATGTGTAAATCAAGGTATTGGTGGTATTTAGAGGGAGGTAAGGTTGCAGTTTTGTAATCATATTTTAACGTGAAGAATGAAGCCGAGACTATGGAGTTCGCTTGATGTGTGTAAGAGAGTTTATTATCAAAGATCACTCCTAGGTTCCTAACCTTGGTGACAGGGACGGGAGAAGGTCCAAGTTGAAAAATGAAAGGAGGGGTAGGTGGAGTCTGTCAGCAAAAGTGTATGGTTACTGCAACAAGATGTACTATTCCTTAAAGAGGTTAGTTTTCAACTCTTTCTTAAAGTGGAGGAGGGTTTGGGTGCTCCTGATAGATACAGGCGTGTTGTTCCTGGTCCTGGGTGGATTGATGGAAAGACCCTGTTTTTGTGCTTTCCTTTTTCACACTTCTTAGTCTCCCATCAGATGGTGTGCAGAGCGTCTCCAGAAATGGCAAGGTTGTCTGCAACATAAGAGGGTGTCAGTCATGGCTTTGTAAGTATGCCAGTTGGTTATGATGATGGTGCGGGATGGTAAGAAGAGCCAAAGAAGTTCCCTCAGGATGGGGGTGATAGGATAATATTTATTATGGCCTAGATAAGGCATGCTACAGCATGTGTTATGCCTTTAAGGGGGACCGATGTGGAACCTGATAGGCCAAAGTACAGGGAATTTTCACCATTCCGATGCAAGAGAATTATGGCCTAAACAGCAGTAGTGAAGTATGTTTCTGTAAGGAACGATTTCACTTTCTTTGGAAGAGATGACGTTTGCTTTTTTTGGCATTGTGTTTTCTTGAGGGTGAGGCTGGTGTCCAAGGTAAATCCAAGTGAGACTGGTGTCCAAGGTAAATACAAGTGACTTGACATTCTGTAAAAGTTGAGATTTGAGGTTGTGAAGGTTCATATCATTGAGCCAGGTTATACTATTTCTTGCTTGTTGCTCCTGGTAAGTGACAAGAATTCTGTCTTTTTGGGGTTCAGCATCAGGTAGACACTGGACATCCAGGCCTAGATGAGGTGCAGGGAGTGTTTGAGGCACTGGATGTCTGGGGGTGGAGGAGACTTTCAGGAAAAATCAGTGCTAAATGTTCTGGTGGGGGCCACTGGCACTTATTTTTGGGGACCAGCACTTATTTCTCTGCATCAGACATTTTTCGAGAGCAAGAAAGGAAAAACACACAAATCAGAGGAAAAGAAAGATGGAAAAATCAACAAAAATGAACAAAGCAGGATCCTGCACGGGTGAGGTTTCTGCTAATGTATTAAAGAGGCATGGGGTGGATTTAAAGCTATCAGCCTTGGTATTTGTTGCACCAACTTTTAATTGCATTGGCCAAGGACTTTTGAATAGAGCTGCGGGCATCAGCACTCCTTTTTTGCTTTACAAATTAAGCACTGAGCATAGTTATATATCATCAGCGTATTGGTGAATGTTGATTCTGTTATTTGTAAGTAGGGCCCTAAGGGGCTCCTTTTAGAGTTTGAAGATGACTGGGGGCATGATAAAACTCTGAGGGACCTCACAGTTGATAACGATATTTTGGGATTTGGAGGTACAATTGTGAACAAACAGGTGTCAGTTTGAAAGGAAACTGGTAAATGATAATGTCAGTAAATGATGGACCTGTAGTTGTGAGGTCATCAGGGCCTAGTCAGGGTGCCTTTTAGAATGGGAAATCTGGCTTATCTTGAGAGCTTCTGTGAGGATGCCTTGATTAAAGAAGACATTGAAAGTGGTGAATAGAGTTGAGAGAGTGTCCCTAGAGAGGCATCATCTGGATTCTACAAGAATGGGTGAGTATCAAAGGAGAGGCAGGTTTAGTGTTGTCGATGTGCTATTGTATGTATGTATGTATGTATGTATGTATTCCGACTTATATAGCGCACGTATCACCCAAATGCATCAAGGTGCTTTCCTTGGGAACCCGTCCTGGCTTTTTCCCTGTGAGATAACCCCTACTGGGCATCCCCAAGGTGAAAGCCAGGCATCCCGCAGCGGGTGGGCCGCCGTAGTGGAGATTAAGCAAGTTATTGCCCAGAGTTGCAGCGTGGGACCCCATGATAAGAGTAGGCACCGAGGTGAGAATTATCGAGTCCGTGGACATTATTGGGCTCAGGACCCTGCCGCGTCGGGAATTGAACCCTGGTCCCGGGCCAGACCTCTGCATCAGGGTCTGCCGCTCTAATCAGTGAGCCACACTCCTCCACTATTGGATCTTCCATATCTTCACTGACAAAGAGATTTTTGGCACAGAGATTAATCACACTGCATTTGTCGGTGGATTGTGAGTTAGGAGGATCAGGCAGGGCATTTATGAAGTGCTTGACTATCTTGAAGAGGGTTCTGCTTCTATAGGTTACTTCCATGATGGTACTATGTTTTGGGTATAGTGGTGAGCTATCTGCATGTTGAGCGGATAGACTTTGTCATGAGTTCTGTTTTACTAGCATTTTATTTGCTGTCTGTGGATGGAGGGTTTATTGTTAGTAAGGCCTTTATTTGGAGTGGATGTCCACATTGTTTTCCCCCAAAAGTTTTCAAATTATTTAGAAGCGTGTTGGCATTTGATGTGGAGTTGGTAGGGCAGAGAGGAGTTCATGAATTATGTTTTTGATAGAGACACTATTGAATAATCTGAACTGTTGGTTTCCTATTTTGGAATGACCACAGGTTGTTGGTAGGATGCTGAACTATGGAGATAGGGAAAGGGAGGTACACGATCTAATCTAGGGTATAGGTAGTTTGCATTGGATGGTTAGTGAGGTTGAAAAGATGAGGCTGAAGATGAGGCCTTTGGAGTTTGTTTGTTGGGTGACGTGCTGTACCACATTATTATTATTATTATTATTATAGAGGCTTTTGTAGCGCGCTCTGTTACTAAAAAAATAGTATCCTGGTGCGGGGTAGGTGAGAGGCAGAGCAGAGTGATTCCAGTGTAGAGATAGGAGAGAGACCCTATACAGTGATGTTAAAGAGGTGGGTCTTCAGTCCTCTCTTAAACACAGTAATGGATGGGGCTGTTCTCAGATGGAGAGGAAGGGTGTTCCAGGCTCTCGCAGCTCTGACGGAGATGGATTGGCCACCAAGCCTGCTGTATTTAAACTTTGGTACAGTCATTTGGTGCAGATTAGTTGATCTGAGAGGTTGGTTGGGAACATATAGGGAAAATCTTTTCCTCAAATAGACTGGGCCGGTTTGATGGACAGCTCGATAAGCGAGGACAAGGATTTTGAATGAAATCCTGTGAGCAACTGGGAGCCAGCGAAGGGTGCGGAGAGGTTGGCGAACACTTAAGCTTTTGGGTATGTTAAACAAAAGCCGCACAGCGGCATTTTGAATAACTTGGAGACGATGAATCAGGTCGGCTGGTAGGCCACAGAAGAGGCCATTCGCGTAATCCAATCTGGATAATATAAGGGCGCGAATGACAGTCTCCTTGGCCTCTCTCGGGAGGAGAGGGAAGAACCTGCGTAATGTTTTAAGTGTGGAGAAGCAGATCCCAGTAAGTTTTTTTAAATGATCCTCGAATCTGAGGTCATTGTTAAACCAGACTCCAAGGTTTTTTGCAGGGCCGCCGATGGATTTGGGGCATGGCAGATCGGCAGGCCAAAGAGAGTCGCTAAAGTTGTCTGGGAAGGAACCATATAGCAGGATTTCCGATTTGCTTTCGTTACATTTTAGTTGGGCGAGGGCTAGCCAACGAAAGACTGATGATAGGCAGGATTGGGATCCCGACGTATCCAGGTTGTTTTTTGGCCATGTGAACAGAAGTTGTGTGTCGTCAGCGTAGGCCATAATTTTCGCTCCCAGCTGTTCGGTAAGATAGATGAGCGGGGTCAGATATATATTAAAAAGCAGGGGGCTAAGGGTAGAGCCCTGAGGTACACCAGTTGCAAGTTTCTTGGGAGAGGAGGTAAAGGGCGGCATCCAGACTTACTGAGATCTATTGTCTAGAAAAGATGTCAGCCAGTCAAGGGCGGAGCCTGTTATGCCTATGGCCGCTAGTCTAGTGAGCAGAAGGGAGTGAGGGACCGTATCGAAGGCGGGAGAGAGGTCCAATAAAATCAGAGCCGCTCTGCCACCTCCGTCCAGGCACTCCCGGATAGCCTCGGATATTTCAACTAATGCCGTCTCTGTACTGAAGGCTGCTCTGAAGCCTGATTGCGCTGGATGGAGTGCCTGGGAAGTTTTTACAAATTTGTCCAGCTGTGTGAAAGCAACCTTTTCACATATTTTTGCTAGAGCCGGCAACAGTGATATGGGCCGGAAGTTAGCGGGGACAGCGGGATCTAAACCATTTTTTTTTAAGAGTGGGAGCAATTTAGCTTGCTTCCAGCAGGCCGGAACAGTAGCAGTGAGGAAAGAGCGGTTAATGATATGTGTTACCTCATGGCCGACTGTGTCTGCAAGACGCGCAAACACTCTGGCAGGACAGGGGTCAGAGGGGGATCCTGATTGTAGGGCAGCAAGGATTCTAACAATGTCTGTTTTTTCTACTGGGGTGAAATGGCCAAACTGTTCCGAAGGGGCAGGCAACACGGGGACGGAATGACCAGTGAAGGTGGAAAGCTGTTGCATACAGTAAGTAAATCGTCCTGAATTTTGGTGATTTTGTCAACAAAGAACACAGAGAGTTCTTCGCACCATTTCTCCGAGGAGGTTAGTACAGGTTGAGCAGCACAGGGTGAGACAAAGCTTTTCACAATAGCAAAGATCTCCCTACTATTGTTATTGGCCTTAATTATACGCCCTTCGTAGTATTGGCTTTTTGCAGATCTAATCGCTGCATAGTACTTCTTTTGCGCCATCCTCAAGTCCTTCTTAGCCTCGGGGAGATAGGCTTGTCTCCATATCCGTTCAAGTTTTTTTGCAACCTGATTTAAGATCACGGAGGGTGTGGGAGAACCAAGGTTTGGAAGGGGTAGAGCGCAATCTGCAAACCCGACCTGTTTTTATTGATGCAGCAGTCCCACATTCAATCCATGAATTGAATGAACTAACGGCTGACTCAATTTCAAGAGGAAGAGTTGGGCGGGAGGTGTCTAGATGTTCAGACAAGATCTCTACGTTAATTTTCTGTTTGTGAGCAGCTGGGTGGTTGATCTCAGCCGGGCGGGTCAGGGTCCAAGTAAATCTAATCAGCATGTGGTCTGACCAGGTCACTATTTCAGGGTGAATCATGTCAATGTCAAAATTGGTACAAACCAAGTCAAGGACATGTCCACCTGAATGAGTAGGTGCCTTAACCCATTGTTCAAGCTGGGCCATAGCAAGAGCTTTGTTTAAGCGGGCCATGTCAGGTAGATCTAGATTATCCACATGGATATTAAAATCCCCCAGGAGAAGGTATCTGGAGTATCTCAAAGCCCGTGGGACTACTATGTCCTCCAGTGTACCCAGGAATTTACCTGCATGACCTGGTGGTCGGTAAACCAGATTGCCCCCTAAAGTAAAATGCGCCCCAAGTGATAGTGAGAAATGAAGCATCTCGGCATCAGCTGGGGGGCCCTGAAGGTCAAGAGAGAGTGTCCATTGTTCTCTAAATATGGCTGCTATGCCGCCACCTCTGCCTAAAGGGCGATCATTTCTAACAATTTTAAAACCTCGTGGGATGGCAAATTTGACCGCTGGGCTGCATGTCTCATTTAGCCAAGTTTCCGTGACAAAGAGGAGATCAAACTGATTGTCGCTCAGTAATTCAAAGATATCATCGGTGTGCTCGACCAATGATCTGGCGTTGATCAGGCCTGCACGGATGTGTGGTGAATCATCGGAATGTTGAGTAGGACATTTAAAATTGGGCTGAAAGCGAAAGTTGCAAGCTTGACAAACCCGCGAGGGATTGTCAGCAGCCTCCCATTTGTCACTGCAAGGGCAGGAGTTCGCTCTTAGTGCCACAAGGTACTCACGGGAGTAGCGAGTTCTGGTCCTGTGGGGTATATGTGGGGCACCGACAGGGGGGCTGGTGCTGGCCGCGTCCGGGACACGGACGGGCACAGACGGGCCCTCCTTTGGCGCGCAAACGGCGCGCCCGCTGCGCGTGGCCGCTGCGCGTCTTAAAGTGCATGACTATTAAATATGTTGACATTAAATATGTTGATAAAATTGAGGAGGGTGTCTCTTGTTTTTTGAGCTTCCATTGTGTGGAATGTTTAAGTCACTTAAGAGCGTGGTGCATGTATGTCAGATGGTTGAGGTGATGAGGAGATCTGATGTTTCATCAATGAAATGCCTGTTCTGACTTCGATGCCAGATGATTAGAGGGGAGGTGGTGGTCTGAGTTGTAGAGTGGGAAATGGAATATCAGGAGTTCCATGAAGTTGAGTGTCACTTACTTGCCAGCGGTGCAAGACTAGGAAGGCTTATGGATAACAGCAGGGCCACCTTTCTTATTTTATGCCGGGTCCACACAATGGATGCTGTAGTCTGTGGGGAGGCCATCTAGGATGTGCAAATATGCGTGATGAACCATGTTTCTATGATGAAGAGGGTGTCACATTTGTGACTGGGGATGAGGTCTGAAATGTCTAGTCTGTTGAGTACTGCAGAGCGAGTGTTAATGAGCATGAGTTGGAATATGTGTTCTGTAGTTTGAGAGTGTGTTGTAGTTAGTGATATGTGTATGCATTTGGGACTATGTGTTGTGAGGATGCTTTGTGAATGTGTGTGTCGTTTCATATGATTCTTACTGTATTTAAAAATATGAGTTACTGGGTGAGGCAAATATTGCTCAAGCACAGCACAAAGGCGATGGCCACAGGTGAGCATCGGTATGTGAATTCTAGGTAGACATCTTGAGGATGTTTAAGTAGTATCTACACTGATATTGGGCCAAATGTGTCAAGTCAACCAAACTACATTTGGATATTAAACAAAAAAGGGATAGTTAGGAAGATTTGTGTTCAGTTCCATGCTTGGCGCACTCACAAACACCAGTCACCATCCTAGCATTTAGTAATCTAAACACATACTAATTTAGAAGCACATTGTGAGTTTATTACTTAATGATTACATTAGTACTTAATATATACAGTTCATAACAGTCAGTCAGTCATTGTACAAAATACCTACTTCTTTATATTCAAGCAAATGATCATGAGAAAATTGCCTCTCAAGTCAGAGCTTGAAATATAATTGGAAGTGTGTTGCATAGAGGGAGAGCGTTCTCCTCATAATTCAACAGGACACATGGTCTAGTCTACTGCCAGGGAAACTTTAACTGCTAATAATAAGGATGTTTCGTACAGTAATTCTCATATTTTGTTCACTAAATTTAGTTCTACTCTTGATTCTTATGCAGCTTATTTTCATGTATCTTTGATGTACATATTCCCTTGAAAAAGAAGCCATGCTGTGAAACACATGTTGGTGGTGTTAGATATTTTGCAAAGAATGTCTTCTTGAATATATTATTGTGTATACATTAGCTATCACATAGCTGTTGATAAGTAAATGTATTTTTGTGTATTAAATAACTGTTATCAAATTATGGATAGTATATTTTATGGACTAAATGAGCCATTAAGTAATGAATGTCCCCTTAATGAGGTCCCTCCAATGGGTATGTATTTGTTGAGATTCCTTTGCTCTCAAGGAGAACTACAACTTGGCCTGATGTGGGTTGTGTGGATTGGCCTAACTCTTCTAAAATGGTTAAGACATTGTTCTAAAATGGTTAGGTGGGCTACATATTCACAGGCATTAACTGATTTGTACCAGCCTCTTTACATTTTCAATGATTCTCAAATTAAATGTGTCATAACAGGGAAACATCAAGGGACCTTCTTTCTCAGTGATCTTATGCCATTGTTCAAGCCAAATACAAATATGAAGTTGCAAGTCTATTTGCCATATGATGACCTGGTGTCGGGGGCATAGGAAGGGAGGGTGCAGGGGAATTTGGGGGGCAGCTGTCACAGGGTGTCAAATGCAGGAATCACCAGCACCCCCCCAGTTCTCACATGCGGTCGCCGCAGGGCAGCAAATGCAGGGATCGTCACGGGCCGCCAATGGTCTAGCTATTTCACTGCCTGCTGTACCTTCAGGTGGTGCCTCTACCCCCTTTCTAACAGGTACAGTCACATTTTCCCTCAATTCTCTGATCGGTGCTCACAAGCAATACCCGAGCGGCTCTGTACACTAACCAACTAATACCAGCGTGGCACACTGTGACGTCAATTTCACTCTCCATGAATGCGCTCTCTCAGGAATTTACACTGAAAACAAATGCAAGCAATTTCAACAACTAACTTTATCTGCTCCTCTAATGAAATTAAAGATTTTCATACACACAAGAAATGTTCCAGAACAACTTGTTCCAATCTACCCAGAAATTGACTTCTAATGAAACCTCGACTAGCTGGTTCTCACTCAGATTGATACAGTTCATCCCTGTGCACTAAGATTCACTATACAAGGTACACCTCTTAATCACGAAAAGATAAAGTCCCTATCTCAACAGTGCTGTTGATTGCGTCTCATGACTAGCACCAGAACACAGCAGACAACAGCACCCAGTGTCTTCTACACTGATAACTTATCTGTTTATGCCTGGAATTTAGGTCACATCGGACCCGATAACCATTTCAACTTGTCTGCATTAAGCACCGCATTCACAAACCAACAAAAAAAATCTCTGCAGAACACCACACAATCACTACAAAAAACCGCAAGTTAAGCATAAGCAATTGCAATGAGCAACCCAATTAATACTCACACCTCCGCTGCTAAAACTCATTTATGAACCACTGGAACTCCATCAATCCTTCCAACAAACCATAGGCTTTAGGGATTTGGACTGGGCTTGGGCAATTTCTGAATGGGACACCCTATCTTTCCCTTCAGGGACAAACCATCCGTGGGCTACCAAGTTGATGCAGCACTGGGCCAACCTACTTAGCATTGTTATCTGGTGGACCTTTTCTTGTTAACTGAGAGTAAAGGGAGTTAGTATTAAACCAATATATATCATGAACAGTTCAACCCATTTGGTTACACAATAAGGAACAAGAATCAGTGACTATAGTTAAGAAGATTCTTTATAAGTTAACAGTTAGGTTAAGATAAAAAAAATCGTAGCACCATGCTACATAGATACAGAATAACAGCAGGGTAACCTAACCTTATAAAGAAGTTTAAGCATACCAGTATAAGGCAAACAAGAAGTTCGGTCACAAGAATGCAAAAGATCAACAACAGAATTTGATGCTCAGAGAATAGTTTCTGATTCTCTCTTCTATACATTAATGAAGCCTAGCATCATATAAATTAGAGTCCAAACTAAGTAGGATGGTTTAAAACCTTAAAAGGATATCAAAAATAAAGGAAATATTGAAAAATAGGAAGGCGTCAACATTTCAATAGCCCAGTCAAGAGTCTTCTTGGGTCAATAAAATGAGTGTGTAGTCTAAGCCTCACTCAGTAAAGAATCAAAGGGGATAAGCATAGATGTCTAAATATCTCAAAAACAAAAGGAAAGTGAAGTAACCTCAGACTGTGTGAACACTGGTTATTCCCACCAGAATCTCCAAAGTAACAACCTTCTGTTCACATTATCAGCTGCTCCATTGTCCTTCTCATCCTCATGTTGTGAGCTGAAACATCAACGATTTCTCCCAGGGAAAACATGGGAACGGTATTGTCCTTGGTCACCTGTGAGTCTTTGTAACAGTGCTGAATGAAAACTTTCAGCTAATGCTCTGGCTCTCCATTTTCCTTGCCAAGGTTGACTTCTTAGGCTCTCTCTGTCGCTAATACAGTATTACATCTATTCTCAAACTAACATCCCATGCGAACCTGGAAAGAAAAGCCATGCAAGCAGTAAATGGAAAACAGTATTTCATGCAGAAAGAAATATGAGCCTAGCAATGCCAAATTCATATATTACATCAATGGTGCACATTTATTATGCATGTTCACATTCACATACAGATTACATCTTGAGTACCTTGTTATAAGTATGACTAAGAACTACATTTAAGTTCAAATATGGACTATTAGTACACACATTATATAAATCTTTCTTGTTTCTAAAATCAATACATTTTAATAGTGTGAGGATGGCTTATTCGATCACCTAAACAGTAAATGTAATTAAATAAATTAAGGCACAAGGTGTACATATGATTTTCTAACACTACAGGGAATGCACTTTAATAGTGATGTCAAGTGCAACACTTTCCATTAACATTGTTAAGACAAAGTAAATGTCCTTAGTGGAAAATCTGGAAAACATTTGGCCAAAAAACCATCCCCTGGCTGCGGCAGATCTGCAATCAGTCCTTAGAAGAAGGAATTGTCCCGGAGGGCTGGAAGCAAACGGTGGTAACTCCACTGATTAAAAAGCCCTCAATGGACCCGTCAATCCTGGCAAGTTTCAGACCCATCTCTCTCCTGCCATATTCGATTAAAATCCTGGAAAAGGCAGTTAGCAGGACACTATTGTGCTTCCTGGAGGACAATCACTTGCTTGATAGAGATCAATTTGGGTTCCGCCCAGGTCATGGGACTGAGAAGGCCCTGGCCACCATGCTGGACCATCTACGCATGCGAGTCGACAACAGGAATGCTACTGTTCTAGTGCTTCTTGAAATGTCAGCTGCGTTCGACACGGTGAGGCATTCAATCTTAGTGGAGAGATTGGAGAAGATAGGAGTGAAAGGACGGGCGTTGCAATGGCTTCAGTCCTATCTAGCGGGGAGACAGCAGGTGGTAACCTTGGCACAGTTTTCCTCCAGCAAATCCCTGGTAGTCTATGGGGTGCCACAGGGCGCTGCGATCAGCCCTATTCTTTTCAATGTCTGTCTGCAGCCCCTGATCCCTATTATTAAATCATTTGGAGTCAACCTAGTCAACTATGCCAACGATACACAACTGGCGTTCTCCTTTGAAGGAGAACATGCTGTATCTCTGGACATGTTCCAGCAATGTATGCGTCGGATGGCTGGCTCAGAATAAATTCCCTACAGTTTAATGGTGGGAAGTCCGAGGTGGTGTACTACTCCTCTGTCAAGATGTCTAAACATCTACCACTTGAGTTTAGACTTTCTCCTGAGGAGGAACCGCTGACTCTGGTCAGCAAGGTACGCAATTTGGGGGTACTGATTGATGACAATCTTCAGATGGAGTTACAGGCAAATAAGACCACCAGTGTGTGCTTCTCCCTAATGCGTATGCTACGCCAGATACTCCCTCTATTACCAAAAGAGTTGCGCTCCCTCGTAGTGAGAAGCACAGTGTTAAACAGGTCGGACTACTGCAATTCCCTGTATTTGGGAGCTCCACAATACATCATTCAGGGATTGCAGAGAGTCCAATCTACAGCAGCAAAACTGGTGCTTAATAGGCAGTGGTGTTCATCTACCGCTCTGGCCCTGAGAGACTTACATTGGTTGCCTATCACAGAAAGGGTCCACTTTAAGTCACTCTGCCTGGTGTTCAGAGTGGTGCATGAGCTGGGCCCAGTCCCACTGCAGGAAACATTTACCTGGTACCAGCCCAAGAGGCAGCTTTGCTCCTCTAGTGCCAGTCTACTTACGATTCCCAGGTTTAAACGTTCTAGGATGGGAGGGAGGGCATTTAATGTAGTTGGTGCCCGTCTATGGAAGGAGCTACCCCAGAACATCAGACAAACTAATTCCTTGACTGAGTTTTGAAAGAATCTTAAAACCTGGCTCTTTCCTAGGGTTTGATTTCTTTTCCATGATTTTTCTGTTCTGACCTATTCTACTCTGGTCAATTCTTTTTAGTCTGAAGTGCCAGAATACCCGTAGGGTGACAGCATGCACTATATAAGAATCACATTTCTTCATTTATTCAAGTGCACATTTATATTGCATATTTGTGACATGTAAGGGTGGAGCCACAAATTACGCTGCTCCACTAGATATTGCTGCACATAAAGTGCCCCCTCAACACGCTATGGAGACATAAATGGTTAGTGGTGTCTACATCAGTGGTGCACATGCTTGTTTACCTGTTCCCCTAGCAGAGGTTCAGATGACCTGCTTTGTGTAAAATCTGTTTTCTCTCACATATCTCTAGTAGCTCACTTCTTCCTAAGTAGTTGAGGAGGATGTGATTTGTATGTAACAAATGTGTTGCATACTTAAGAGTCCTTGTGTTTTGCAAATCATATTTGGCTAGGGCAATGTTATTGCATCAGGAGATGATAATTCCACTTCAGAGTTATGTTTAGTACCAGAAAACCAAATTATAGTTAGATATTTAAAATCTGTGTATTTGGCTTGAACAATGACATAATATCACTGAGAAAGATGGTCCCTTGATGCTTTCCCTGCAATGGCACATTTAATTTGAGAATCATTGAAAGTTTAAAGAGGATGTTGTATTATATGAAACTGCCTCTTACACCTACACAATACGGAGCAGGTAATGCCTGGGAACATGTAGCCCGCCTTATGTATTAATAGAAAAACGATTATGGTATATGATTGCCACACACTGTTATTTCTTTGAGTGTTGATCAATGCTCACTCTTCAGGTCACCTGTTAAGAAAAACCCGACAAGTAAACTTCAAAATGCAAAACTAGAGGAGCATAGTTTTTGTACAAGTATATGGTTCCGTAGAACACTTGTGTCTCATATCTCCCAGAACACACATATAGAAGAACAATCAAACACTTCTTCAGTTAAAAAGAAAGACCAAGAGAAATATTTTTATGTGCTGAATCTGTATCTTTTTTCTTTTTTTATTTATAAATCTTCTTCACATAACATATGTTAAAAAATATACAGCTCACGCGTTTCGTCCCAAACTCAGGGGACTGCTTCAGGGCTGATAAAAGAACACACATAAGACATGACTTTTTAACAAGAAAACAAGAAATTAAATGTTAATTCATAACATACAGCAAAAAAATTAATTAAGAACCCAAATGAGTGAACATAGCTAACTAACAAAACAAAGAGAACAACAGATATAACCTCTAAAAAGTTTGTACAGTAGAGTCACATATATATTTCAAGAAATTAAATCCATAATTTGTTCTCCATAGTTCATTGGATAGTGTAGACATACAATTACTGCATCCTACTTTGAGGCACCTTCTCTCAACACACCCTCAATTGAGTTACATAAACACTGCGTATCAAATTTCATTACCTAAATTTGGAAAACCTTGCATGCTAGCTGAAATCAATATTTTTGCACAGATTGCCTAACAGTTAAAAAAAACAACTCACCTGTCTGTAATTCATAAGGATTACAACTATTGGAAAAAACTCAAGAAGTTTTTTCATGAGCAGAAAAATGTAATTTGATGCTATATATCATTACAAGCAAGGGTGTGCCCCACTTCAATAACCCTCTTGGTGTATAAACAAGAGAACTCACCAAAGCATAAATGTAGACTATTCTGATTCGATGAGAAGAAAAACATAATTTTCTCAGAATTCCGTCATATCAAAATTAAGAATAGCAGAACATGTCTTAGTACTGCCGAATTGTTCATAATTCTGTCATAAGAATATGTTGTTTAAATGCTTAGTTTGTCTTATCCATATTTGTTCAGCTCATAATAAAACATGCACCAAGAAATAGTGTATATTTCTTAATATTCTGTTTTTGTCCACAGATTTAAGCGTTCAACAGAATTATTTCTCTGGTTAAAGCTGTGCCAGAAACTGTGTCCTCTGTATAGTACATCAAAAGAAACCGCCATTAAGAACCTCTCATATTCATATATGACTAAAGAGAGACAATCGCTATTCGCACATTCTTAAATGTGTTTACCCTTCACGTAGAAATGGTCAGTCAGTAAGTTTCCTTCCATCTGTACCAGTTTTCAGGTGCACCCATTAAGTAGTCCAAAATTACAGAATTTGAGTCCATTCTAGAACTAATCATCATCTAGAAAAGTGGGGAAAAAACACTATAATGAAAAACTGCTTATAACTGCGTACCTGTAAATGTAAGCCGGAATACTTTAAATTATGTCCAAGTATAGATATTGGGGACTACAATGAACAACCATTATTTATTCAAAAAATTAAGTATGTTGGGTACTAGATTAATTATTTCTAGTGAAGCGTTAGTAATACAAACAGAGTGACAACATGTTAAAAACAGGCTATGGATAAACCCAGCTGTTTGCCACTCATGGGATCTAACCTGAATAAAACAGGAAGGGCCGTCCGGCACGAAAAGCGTGAAACCACACACACAGTTTCACATTGCTTAAATACCCCACATATCCTATCAATTGGTTTACAATGTCGTGTAACGACATAAAAATGAGATTGCTTCTGGCAACATAGTGTAGACCATCTTGTAGTGGGTAAACATTACTAGTTCTTCTTCATAATTTTTGACTGATAATTTCAAAAGCTACATTAATCATCCCCTGAGATCCCTAAAGTATTTTTGGAAATCAGTATTCTGGATTTTTGGTATAATAGGTGGACAATTTGAAATAGGTAAGTGCTACCATATCAGAAAGTATGTAAAATTGTCGGCTTTAAGGATTAGTCAAGTCAAATACATTTTCATTTCAAACTAGAGATTATAGTAGCATGTAGTGTAATTGTAAATATGATTACAAATTCCAGAAGGACCCTTGATATTCTTTGAAACAAAGCAAAGCGATATCATAATGTCTCCATATAAGATAGATTCCAATGTTCTGCAACATTCAGTAACAAGCAGTTTTGATTGCTCACCACTATTTCTCATTGGAGACAGAGTATTGCAGCAACCGCCTTATAAAAATGGTTTGCTACATTTTAAAGTTTCACTAATAAAAGAGAAAGTTCTATTTGATGGATATATCATGATATCTCTGTATAGTGTACGTTCAGTTGTTCTAAAACTGCTAATGTCTAGCCACAATGTTTCAACACAAGTAATACATGGAAGCAATCTATCGGAAGAGAGGCCATCTAATACCGATTGACTATATCATGATAGCACTGATATAAGGATACGTTTCTACTACAGAAAACAAAGGACATTACAGTATTAAGGATATCACTCCATAAAGGAAACTGCAGATGCAGTATTAACATCTCTACAGAAAATGATGGAGCTCATGTTCTTTATTGAGACAAACTCTACTGTACGTAAACAGAAATCCACTTTGATTCGTGTTCCCTTAACAAAAGTTCTGTCACCACCTCGTACATTAGCCTTAACCAAATCAATGCCATGAAAAGTGAAAAGTAGAGTCTCAATTCCTATCACATACATGTCTGGATAAAGGATAGGCAGAATCACCATACCTCGTGGCTCTAAGATGTTCCGATATTGTATGTCTAAGCTCTCTCGTTGTACTGCCTACATACACTTTCCCACATGTACAGACAATAGCATAAATGATAAAAGTATTGATCTTATATTTAGCAGTAGTATTGTACATGAACCGTGTAGTCTTATTGGTGCCCAAGTGGCAAATGCTGCATATACCACATGTGAAAAAGCCCTAGGGTTTGGGAGGCAACCAATTCAATGTTTTACTGTCCCTAACTTGTGGTGTATAACTTGGACTGACTTTGGGCCAGATGTAGGAACCCTAATACCGGTCGGTAATGGCCCAAATTACCGAATTTCGGCCGTTACCGACCGGTATTAGGCATTTGGGATGTATTGCATGCATCCAGAAATCACCGCTTACATCAAATCAGATCCATACTGTATAAAGCCCTGAAGAGTCAGAGCAATCTGTACTCTGATGAAACACGTGTCGGCTGGCGTAAGGTCTCTCGAGCAATAAATGACAAAAATTGCTCAAAAAGAAAAAGTGAAATATTAATTTCTAGGACTAAACCAAATGGATGCATGTTCATAATACTTTGTACTTAAATTGATATGTTGTGTGCATAGGAAATTTGTTTTGCATTAAGTCCAGGTGTTGTTTACGATACCTTGTGAAGGGTTCAGAGGGTTTCCCTTTTCCTGTGGCACCACCAACAACGTTTTTTCTAACCAAACAGGTTGTCAGAAACTGAGCAGAGCGCAAGTTTTCCCTGTAGACATAAAACCCAACGTCTTTGTGAATAAAGAGGTATAAACAGGTTTTGCAGCCGCACTGACTTATTTAGGCTATAACTAAAAGAGCAAATTGTGGGAAAACAGTATCTCACGGTGTTATAAAAATGGAAAGAGATAAGGAAGCGGATGAGCTATTTGGTAACATGACAACTGAGTCTGGCTCTAACCAAACTTCAACAAGTGGCAACAAGAATAGAAAAGAAGGCTTGAGAGATAAATTCCTCAAACTGGAAAGATTAAAAAAGACAGAGAATGCCCGATGGTGGGATGCCACCACACTTAAACAATATTTGAGGCTTAAAAGAGTTCCTAGAGGATTGAGAGCACAGATTCTACCAACATATGATGAATTAGATGATGACCTATTAACAAGATGGGAGGATTCACTTAATATAAATTTGTTTACATTGATGGATATTCTAATTGAATCCTCAGAGCGTAAGGTCATTAAATTGCAATCAGAAATAGATATTGTAGAATCTGAAATTAAAGATTTAAATTTGAAAGAAGCCACAGAAAAGAATTATGCTATCTTAAAGTACATACTCACAGCCCACCAAAAAGACATAAAAGATAGAAAACTAAGACAACTGAAGAGGGATGAGGTAGGTTATAAAACAGGTGAGTGTTCACATATGCCAGAAAGTATGATGCAGTGCGTGTTACAAACACCAAAACAAAAGAAACTCCAAGAAGTGAGTCTGCATCTCTCTCTTCTAGCACTTCCTCTCTTAATGCACCTACCCTAAGTGAAAGCGAAAATGAAGACACAGCCGGTAGCAATGTAGCAAGATCATGTTTTTTTCAGGAGGTCAAAACAGCAAGGAGAGGCAACCGGCGGATGGGTACAACCCCTTTAGGAGTCACAAAACCAGCAGAGGCAACAGGGGCGGTAAACGACAATTACCGACAAAAACTAAGATCAGGCAAAGGGATGACGAAGTAGGGGATAAAACAGACGAGGTACACGTAGTGAATTTATCTTCCAATCCTCTGACTGAGGATATGGTTATTCTCCTGAGTAGGGGTTTGAGTTTTAATCCTAGTGAAGATGGGGACTTATACAGATTGAAAATTGATTTATATAAATTCATACGTACCTTAAAACTAAAAAAGCATTTCCTGTGCAATCCAATGAAAAATAAAAAAGAATGCAACAAGAATCTGGGTGCTGTGTATGATGTATCATCCATTCAAGATGTACAAGCCACAAGGATACTATTGTCCATCACAGAAAGGGAAGAAACTCCTTACACTATGTCTCAACTTTTGAGTGAATTGGAAATTGATACAGATCTCACACTATCTAGTGGGTTTAAGAACAAATCCAAATGGACGCCAACATTACCGGGGGATAATGCAATCGATGACTTCCATAAAAGAGTCTTAGAAGATTTAGATTTGATCACATCAAACAGATCTACCAGGAAGGGGCTCAGACATTGCAACCTAACGGCAGGAGAGAGAAGAGCCCTCACAGAACTAGCCAATGATCACTCTATCATTATTAGAGAGGCAGATAAAGGGGGGAATGTTGTGGTAATGAATGTGATTGATTACAACACAGAGATTTTGTCCCAACTTAACGATACTTCGTGTTATGAAGAATTAGGATATAATCCAATGGGACCGCTCTGTATCAAAATCAACACGGATTTGGCCAAGTGGCACACACAAGGGATTCTTGATGATGATGAAGTATCATACTTAAAAACTACTAGACCCACATATCCTATCCTCTACACACTTCCTAAAATTCATAAACACATGCCGTTCCCACCAGGTAGATCTATAGTTGCTGGAATTGATGGACCCACCAAAAGGCTGTCAGAATATGTAGATCTATTTATAGGACCTATAGTCCGTACCATGGCGAGTTACATCCAAGACTCGAAGCATATATTAAGCATACTAGAAGATTTACAATGGCAACCTAACCTATTACTAGTAACACTAGATGTGGTGTCTCTCTACACCAGCATAGAGATAGACAAGGGCCTAAAAGCAATCACTCGCCTACTGAGTAATCGACCTGCTACACAGTGGTTGCACAACGAAATGCTGATTGGTATGATGGAAATAATTTTAAAGAATAATTTCTTTTTATTTGACAACAAATGGTACAAACAAAACAAGGGGGTGGCTATGGGATCTAAATTCTCACCTTCTTTCGCAAACCTCTACATGGGCTGCCTCGAAACCGACTACATATGGGGTATTGAGGGGTCAGACTGGATTGATTATATTGTTTATTGGGGTCGGTACATTGACGACTGTTTACTCATATGGTCGGGCTCGACCGTTCAATTGTACCAATTCAGTGAGTATCTGAACAAGAACAAATATGGCATGCAGTTCACCATGGAACAAAGTGCAGAGAGAATACATTTTTCTAGATATAGAACTGTACATTGAGAATAACACACTGAATACCAGACTTTTCAGGAAAGACACTTCGTGCAATTCCATATTGCATGCATCCAGTGGTCACCCCTTACATCAAATCAGATCCATACTGTATAAAGCCCTGAAGAGTCAGAGCAATCTGTACTCTGATGAAACACGTGTCGGCTGGCGTAAGGTCTCTCGAGCAATAAATGACAAACATTGCTCAAAAAGAAGAAGTGAAACATTCATTTCTAGGACTAAACCAAATGGATGCATGTTCATAATACTTTGTACTTAAATTGATATGTTGTGTGCATAGGAAATTGTTTTGCATTAAGTCCAGGTGTTGTTTACGATACCTTGTGAAGGGTTCAGAGGGTTTCCCTTTTCCTGTGGCACCACCAACAACGTTTTTTCTAACCAAACAGGTTACCGCATTCTTTAGTGCGCGCCGCGTTTTTAATGGCATCTGCCTAGTGATTGGTCTTCGCTGTGCTGTCTATTTAGTAGCCTTGACGTGAGAGGCTATATTTACTTTTCGTCCGTCATTTATTGCAGTTGTATGGCATATTCTGTGCGCGAACGAGCATGGCAGAGTGATTAATCTTAATTAGGAGCTGTCAGAGTGCCCGTGTAATGCAATCCAGATGGTGCAAGCGCGTTCACCATTGCATTGCATGTATCATGCGCGCATTTAACATTTACCTTTCGCGCACGGCAGTCCATTCATTTTAATTATGAGCTGTCAGGGTGCCGCGTTCACTGCGGAGATAATGGAAAGAAGTTTCCTGTAGCTTCAAGGGCAGGCACAGTACTTTTTAAGATACCTCGCATACAAGCACCCTTGCCTTGCCAATCCGCATGTCTTCTAAAATAAAAGTGCGCAGTCTTTCAAGATTTCTGAAAAGATATTTCTGTTGTTGCACGAACATTTGCCTCTTCTCTGCGAGGAGTGATTTCCGTAGCTGTTTTCTCCTCCCTTCAATATGGTAGAGTTTAACAGAGATTGTCGCAATAAACAAAAACGCCTATGTAGATTGCGGCGTGTTTTATTTGCCATCACCTTGAGTTGATTTTTACGTACGTTTTTCACACACACACAGTAGTGAGGGCAGAGTAGTGAGGGCAGAGTGTAGAGTAGTGAGGGCAGAGTAGGGAGGGCAGAGTAGTGAGGGCAGAGTAGTGAGGTCAGAGTAGTGAGGGCAGAGTGCAGAGTAGTGAGGGCAGAGTAGTGACGGCAGAGTAGTGAGGGCAGAATAGTGAGGGCAGAGTAGTGAGGGCAGAGTAGGGAGTGCAGAGTAGGGAGTGCAGAGTAGTGAGGGCAGAGTAGTGAGGGCAGAGTAGTGAGGGCAGAGTAGGGAGTGCAGAGTAGGGAGTGCAGAGTAGGGAGTGCAGAGTAGGGAGGGCAGAGTAGTGAGGGCAGAGTAGTGAGGGCAGAGTAGGGAGGGCAGAGTGCAGAGTAGTGAGGGCAGAGTGCAGAGTAGTGAGGGCAGCGTAGTGAGGGCAGAGTAGTGAGGGCAGAGTAGTGAGGGCAGAGTAGTGAGGGCAGAGTAGTGAGGGCAGAGTGCAGAGTAGTGAGGGCAGAGTGCAGAGTAGTGAGGGCAGAGTGCAGAGTAGTGAGGGCAGAGTAGTGAGGGCAGAGTAGTGAGGGCAGAGTAGTGAGGGCAGAGTAGTGAGGGCAGAGTAGTGAGGGCAGAGTGCAGAGTAGTGAGGGCAGAGTAGTGAGGGCAGAGTAGTGAGTGCAGAGTAGTGAGTGCAGAGTAGTGAGGGCAGAGTAGTGAGGGCAGAGTAGTGAGGGCAGAGTAGGGAGGGCAGAGTAGTGAGGGCAGAGTAGTGAGGTCAGAGTAGTGAGGGCAGAGTGCATAGTAGTGAGGGCAGAGTAGTGAGGGCAGAGTAGTGAGGGCAGAGTAGTGAGGGCAGAGTAGGGAGTGCAGAGTAGGGAGTGCAGAGTAGGGAGTGCAGAGTGCAGAGTAGTGAGGGCAGAGTAGTGAGGGCAGAGTAGTGAGGGCAGAGAAGTGAGGGCAGAGTAGTGAGGGCAGAGTAGGGAGTGCAGAGTAGGGAGTGCAGAGTAGTGAGGGCAGAGTAGTGAGGGCGGAGTAGTGAGGGCAGAGTAGTGAGGGCAGAGTAGGGAGTGCAGAGTAGGGAGGGCAGAGTGCAGAGTAGTGAGGGCAGAGTGCAGAGTAGTGAGGGCAGAGTAGTGAGGGCAGAGTAGTGAGGGCAGAGTAGTGAGGGCAGAGTGCAGAGTAGTGAGGGCAGAGTAGTGAGGGCAGAGTAGTGAGGGCAGAGTAGTGAGTGCAGAGTAGTGAGTGCAGAGTAGTGAGGGCAGAGTAGTGAGGGCAGAGTAGTGAGGGCAGAGTAGTGAGGGCAGAGTATGGAGTGCAGAGTAGGGAGTGTAGGGTAGGGAGTGCAGAGTAGGGAGGGCAGAGTAGTGAGGGCAGAGTAGTGAGGGCAGAGTAGTGAGGGCAGCGTGCAGAGTAGTGAGGGCAGAGTAGTGAGGGCAGAGTAGTGAGGGCAGAGTAGTGAGGGCAGAGTAGGGAGTGCAGAGTAGTGAGGGCAGAGTGCAGAGTAGTGAGGGCAGAGTGCAGAGTAGTGAGGGCAGAGTAGTGAGGGCAGAGTAGTGAGGGCAGAGTAGTGAGTGTAGAGTAGTGAGGGCAGAGTGCAGAGTAGTGAGGGCAGATTAGTGAGGGCAGAGTAGTGAGGGCAGAGTAGTGAGGGCAGAGTAGTGAGTGTAGAGTAGTGAGTGTAGAGTAGTGAGTGCAGAGTAGGGAGTGCAGAGTAGGGAGTGCAGAGTAGTAGAGTAGTGAGTAGAGTAGTGAGTAGTGAGTAGAGTAGTGAGTAGAGTAGTGAGTAAAGTAGTGAATAGTGAGTAGAGTAGTGAGTAGAGTAGTGAGTAGTGAGTAGAGTAGTGAGTAGAGTAGTGAGTAAAGTAGTGAGTGCAGAGTAGTGAGTAGAGTAGTGAGTAGAAAGTAGTGAGTAGAGTAGTGAGTAGAGTAGTGAGTGGAGAGTAGTGTGGTGAGTAGTGAGTAGAGAGTAGTGAGTAGTGAGTAGTGAGGAGTAGAGTAGTGAGTAGTGAGTGGTGAGTAGTGAGTAGAGTAGTGAGTAGAGTAGTGAGTAGTGAGTGCAGAGTAGTGAGTAGTGAGTAGTGAGTAGAGTAGTGAGTAGTGAGTAGAGTAGTGAGGTGAGTAGAGTAGAGTAGTGAGTAAAGTAGTGAGTGCAGAGTAGTGAGTAGTGAGTAGAGTAGTGAGTGGAAAGTAGAGTAGTGAGTAGTGAGTAGAGTAGTGAGTAGTGAGTAGAGTAGTGAGTGCAGAGTAGTGAGTAGTGAGTAGAGTAGTGAGTTGTGAGTAGAGTAGTGAGTAGTGAGTAGAGTAGTGAGTAGAGTAGTGAGTAGAGTAGTGAGTAGTGAGTAGAGTAGTGAGTAGTGAGTGCAGAGTAGTGAGTAGTGAGTAGAGTAGTGAGTAGAGTAGTGAGTAGTGAGTGCAGAGTAGTGAGTGCAGAGTAGTGAGTGCAGAGTAGTGAGTAGAGTAGTGAGTAGAGTAGTGAGTAGTGAGTGCAGAGTAGTGAGTAGAGTAGTGAGTAGTGAGTGCAGAGTAGTGAGTAGAGTAGTGAGTAGAGTAGAGTAGTGAGTAGGACATCACAGGCAGCAGCTGTGCAAGCTTCTTACACTCACAAGGAGACCACAGGCAGCTGAGGTGCAATCTTCTCCCACTCACAAGAACGACATCACAGGCAGCAGCAGTGCAAGCTTCTTACGCTCAAAAGGAGACCACAGGCAGCAGAGGTGCAAGCTTCTCACACTCACAAGAAGGACATCACAGGCAGTAACGGTGCAATATTCTCACACTCACAAGGAGATCACTGGCAGTACACACCACATGAACACACTCCATAACACATAGCAACAATACATTGGCATTTACAATGCCATTAGCTCAAACTCAAATAAATCCGAGCCCGATTGCATTTCTAATGCTTGTTTAACAGTGCCATGTGGCAGACATACATGCCCTTAGGACATGTATGTGTGCCATATGTGCACCCATCCACTATTCAAGGGTGCAACAGGGTGTCAATGTGACACCCTGCCACCCTTGTAGACCTTCCCCCCATAGCGATTCGGTATTTACGGAATCGGTATTCCCCATTCATTCCTATGGGCCTGGAGGCCCATAGGAATGAATGGGGAATATCGATTCAGAAAATACTGAATCGGTATTTAGTGAATTTTACAGATTCAGTCAAAATTACTGAATTAATACCTACATACCATTTACCCATTCTAAAATACCGAATCAGTAAAATTCGGTATTTTAGAATCGGTAAATGATATTTTCCTACATCTGGCTCATAGTCCCTTATCGATGAGACCTCTTCTATAATTTGTTATTGGTTTATTGTCGACACCTAACCCCAAACCTGGAACACCTGCCAATAAGTTCCAATGCTTTTTTAAATTCACACCAAATCTGATGACTTGTAGAAGTGAAAGCAGTGATCAGTGCTAGGGGCTTTCTTTTTTTAATAAACTTTCTTGTTCTTACGTGTGTTCTTAAGTGATCCCATGTCATAAACTCTCAGCGACATTCTGACAGTTTAAATTTCTTTTGCACTCGCTTGGTTCACTACAGTTCTGTTTGATTTGTAACATTTCTCCAACGGGGGTAGATCTGATAGTGTTCATTGGGTGTGCACTACTTGCCTGTAGCGTGCTATTTCCAGCTGTAGGTTTATGATAAAGGATAATGTGGATCTTATTATCTTTAATCTAGAACAAGACATCGAGGAAAGCTATCCTGGTTTTGAGATTATTAATAGTAAATCTAACATGGCAATCATTGTCATTCAGGTATTTGAAATACTCCTCCATTTGGGCAAGCGACCCTGTCTATATTATTAAAATCTCATCAGTATAGCATCCCCAAGAATTGACAAATTTTGTCCACTGGGATGTCTTCCAAGCCCAGGAATGCCTCCTCTCAGAATTTGTCCATATGATGATATTTTAGTAATTTAGAACTAGTAATGTTTACCCAATACAAGATGGTTGAAACTATGTTGCTAGAAGCGGTCTCATTTCTATGTCGCTACACAACATCATAAACCAATGATACGATATGTTGGGTATTTAAATGAAGTGAAAATGTGGGTATGTTTTCATGCTCTTCGTGCTGACGGCCCTTCCTGTTTTATTCCGGTGAGATCCCATGAGTGGCAAAGGGCTTGGTTTATCTTCAGCCTGTTTTGAACATTTTATCACTCGGTTTATATTACTAACGCTTTACTAGAAATAATTAAACTAGTACTTAACTTACTTAATATTTTGATTAAATAATGGTTGTTCGTTGTAGTCTGATATATCTATATTTGGACATAAAGTAGTCCAGTGTACATTTGCAAGTATGCAGTTATAAGGAGTTTTTCCTTATAGTGTTTTTTTTTTCTTTTCCACTTTTCAAGATGATGATTTGTGCTAGAATGGACAAAAAGTCTGTCATTCTGTACAACTTAATGGGTGCACATGAAAGCTGTTAAAGACGGAAGGACACTTACTGACTGACCATTTCTACGAGAAGGGTGAACGTTTTTAAGAATGTGCGAATAGCGATTGACTCTCTTTAGTCATATATGACTATTGAGAGGTCCTTAATGGTGGTTTCTTAATGGTGGTCTCAGTCTCTGGGACGACTCTAATCAGAGAAATAATTCTGTTGAATGCGTAAGACTGCAGACAAGAACAGAATATTAAGTAATATACACAATTTCTTGGTGCGTGTATTAATATGAGCTGAACAAAGATGGGCAAGAAAATCTTAGCATTTAAACAACATATTCTTATGCCGGAATTATGAACAATTCGGCAGCACTAAGACATCTTCCGCTCTTCTTAATTTAGATATGATGGATTTCTGAGATAATGACATTTTTCTTCTCATCAAATTAGAATAGTCTACATTCATGCTTTGGTGAGTTCACTTGTTTATACACTAAGAGGGTTATTGGCGTGGGGGGCACATACAGCTTATAATGACATATGGAATACAATTAGTTTTTTTGCTCCTGAAAACACTTCTTGAGTTTTTTCCAATAGTTGTAATCTTATGAATTAGAGACTGGTGAGTTGTTTTTTTAACTGTTAGGCCATCTGTGCAAAAATATTCGTTTCAGCTAGCACGCAAGCCTTTTCAAATGTAGGTATTGAAATTCGATAAATAGTGTTCATGTAACTCAATTGAGGGTATGTTGAGAGAAGCTGCCTCGAAGTAGGATGTAGTAATTGTATGTCTACACTATCCAAATAAATATGGAGAACAAATAATGGATTTACTTCTATAAATATATATGTGACTCTACTGTACAAACATTTTAGAAGTAATATCTGTTGTTCTCTCTGTTTAGTTAGTTAGTTATGTTCACTCATGTGGGTTCCTAATGAACTTGTATGCTGTAAGATATGAGCTATCATTTAATTTCTTGTTGTCTTGTTACTAAAATCATGTCTTATGTGTGTCTTTTAACAGCACTGAAAAAGTCCCCTGAGTTTGGGACGAAACACGTAGGCTGAATATTTTCTAACATATGTTATGTGAAGAAGATTGACAAATAAACAAGAAAGAAGATACAGATTCAACATATGAAAACATTTCTCTTGATGTTTCTTTTCAACTCAAGAAGTGGTTGGTTGTTCTTCTATAAGTGTGTTCTGGGAGATATGAGACACTAGTGATCTACAGACCCAAAT
Organism: Lissotriton vulgaris; assembly: GCF_964263255.1. Lineage (NCBI taxonomy): Eukaryota > Metazoa > Chordata > Amphibia > Caudata > Salamandridae > Lissotriton > Lissotriton vulgaris. Next base: position 1,071,749,283 of record NC_141689.1, on the reverse strand, counting down.
ATAGTCTTGCAAAAAATTGCTCCTCTACTGTTGCATTTTTAATGTAGCTACCTTAGTCAGAGAGAGAGAGATTTCAAGGAAATGTCAACAAAGCGGTACGCACTTGTGCAGATGCTAGACTTGAGGCAGAACAGAAATCTTGGAAAGCTGATGTGATTGAGTGAGCTAGATTATACCTGGAACTAAAAGTGAAGAAGAGATGAACGGTAAAGCAAAGGATAAGAAGAAGAAGAAAGAGGCAGATGATGCAGAGAACGTAGCTAAGGACAGTTATAGCAATTCAAATGAGTATTTTATAGCCAAATTATTATTAAACCTGCCACCCCCATACTATGTGACCCAAGCTAGAGGAGTGAGAAATACAAATACTGGTGAGAATTTTGATGCGCCTTCGGCACTAGTAGATGCAAGTGCAAACTCAATGAGAGAGAGTTCAGGGATGACATTCCCTATAAATTCAACTGCTTTAAATGCCCCAGATGCACTGACTGTTCCTGTCACCATTGGTCCTGTAGTTCTGCATTATAAACCAGGACTGGAAGCAAATACTACACATGGTTTGACTATTCCTACTGGGATGAATACCCCATGTAACAATCCTGTAGACTCGACAATGAGACCAATTTCTCATGTTCCTTTTGTTGTTTCATACACAAGGGAATACCCCATGTGCCGCAAATCCAGACCCTATAATAAATCAGACAAGGATTGACCCAACTGGAACGTTTTTCCACAGATCGCCACCCTTTTGCATGCCTAAAGCAAATGTGCTTCCAAGTGTCAATAATGGCACCCCAGATCAGAATTACCTATGGGTTCCACAAGGTCTGACATGTCTCTTTTGACTTCACATATCGGATTAGAGATGTCTCTCCCTGGAACTGAAAAGGAAGATGAGGATATACACATGCTTCCAATGAGAGAAGTGACTGGTGGAGTTTATGTCCGCATACCTTGGAGAAGTAGTGATCTTGATTCATACACAAATGATCCCGGAAATTTAGAGAAAACCTAGTCGACCGGTTTGTGAAGATATCAAAGGTTATATGGATAGATCTGAAAACCTTATTTGAAATTGTGGTTCCAGATGTGTTGCACAAGCGGGACTTATGACTATGATCGTAAACGAAAGTGAGAGAATTTTTTTATTTAATGGTCTTTGTATAGCATGATAAAGTTCCAACGTTCCTTTGAAACCTAACCTGAGATTAGTTAAATGATTCAGCAGCATTTAGTTTGTTGGCAGAGTAAGTCCATTGTGGAAATGTTGAGATATTGCAAAATGCTGCAATGAGGTAATGGAAATGAAACATAAGAAATTGAAAGAGAAGTTGATGATCAATCAATCAATCAATCAATACACCTGTAGAGTGCGCTACTCACCCGTGAGGGTCTCAAGGCACTGGGGGGGAGTGCCGCTACTGCTCGAAGAGCCAGGTCTTGAGGTGTTTCCTGAATGTGAGGTGGTCCTGGGTCAGACGTAGGTGGGCGGGGAGGGAGTTCCACATCTTGGCCGCCAAGTAGGAGAATGATCTTCCGCCGGCGGTGGTTCTGTGGATCCGTGGGACGGTGGCGAGGGCGAGGCTGGCACAGCGGAGTTTGCGTGTTGGAGTGTAGAATGTGAGGCGGTTGTTGAGGTATTCGGGGCGTATGTCGTGGAGCGCTTTGTGTGCGTGGGTGAGGAGCCTGAACGGGATCCTTTTTCTGACGAGGAGCCAGTGCAGGTCTCTCAGGTGGGCTGATATGTGATTGTGGTGGGGGATGTCGAGGATGAGTTGTGCGGATGGGTTCTGTATGCATTGGAGTCTTTTCTGAAGTTTGATTGTGGTTCCTGCGTATAGGGCGTTCCCGTAGTCTAGTCGGCTGGTGACGAGGGCCTGGGTAACTCTCTTTCTAGTTCCAGTAGGGATCCACCGGAAGATCTTACGGAGCATGCGCAGGGTGTTGAAGCATGAAGATGAGAAGGCGTTGACTTGCTTGGTCATCGTGAGAGAGGAGTCCAGGATGAATCCCAGGTTGCATGCGTGGTCAGTGGGTGTCGGTGCTGTATCCAGTTCTGTGGGTCACCAGGAGTCGTCCCATGCAGATGGGGATGGTCCGAGGATGAGGACCTCCGTCTTGTCTGAGTTCAGTTTCCGATGGCTCTGTTTCATCCATTCAGCGATGTTTTTCATTCCCTCCTGGAGGTTGAGTTTGGCGGTGGCTGGGTCTTTGGTGAGGGAGAGTATCAGCTGGGTGCCATCGGCGTATGAGATGATGTTGAGGTTGTGTTTGCGTGCGATGGTGGCGAGGGGGCTCATGTAGATATTGAAGAGGGTTGGGCTGAGCGATGAGCCTTGGGGTACCCCGCAGATGATCTTGGTGGCCGCGGAGCAGAAGGGAGGGAGGCGGACTCACTGGGTCCTGTCGGAGAGGAACGAGGAGATCCAGTCCAGGGCTTTGCCTTGGATCCCGGCGTTGTGGAGGCGGGTTATTAGGGTGCAATGGCAGACTGTATCAAAGGCAGCTGAGAGGTCTAGGAGGATGAGGGTGGTGGTTTCTCCGTTGTCGAGTAGGGTCCTGTTGTCGTTGGTGGCTGCGATGAGGGCAGTCTCGGTGCTGTGGTTGGCTCAAAATCTGGACTGGGATGGGTCGAGGGATCCATTGGCCTCGAGGAATGCGGTCAGCTGTTTATTGACGATCTTCTTGATGACTTTCTCCGGGAAGGGAAGAAGAGAGATGGGGCGGAAGCTTTTGAGGTCTTTAAGGTCCGCTGTGGTTTTCTTCAGTAGGGTGTTGATCTCTACGTGCTTCCAGCTCTCTGGGAAGGTGGCGGACGTGAGGGAGTTGTTTATGATGTTCCATAGGTGGGGAGTGATGATGGTGTCAGCTTTATTGAAGATGTGGTGAGGGCATGGGTCGGAAGGAGAGCCGGAGTGGATGGTGTTCATAGCGTGGGCAGCGTTTTTGGTGCTGATGGGAGTCCAATCGCTGAGGGTGGTTGTAGGGGGTGTTGGTTCGGTGGTTGGGGGCTGCGTCTGGGGAACGTTGCGAGGGAGTTGCAGAGGTCTTGGGAAGGTGTGATGTCGATGCTGTTGGCATTGGGATTGGAGAGCTCTTTTATGATGCTGAAGAGTTCCTTGCTGTTGTGTGTGTTGTTGTCCAGCCGTTCTTTAAATGATGTCTTTTTGGCGGTGTGGATCAACTGGTGGTGTTTGCAGGTGGCGTTCTTGAGGGCTGTCATGTTTTCAGTCGTCTGTTCGCGGCACCAGGTTTTCTCGAGGGATCTGCAGGATTTCTTTGGTTCTTTGAGGTTGTCGGTGAACCATGTTGTTTTCCTGTTTGCGGGCTTGCCTGGAAGGTTCTTCAGTGGTGCAAGGGTGTTGACGCAGTTGACTATCGACTGTGTGAGGTTGCGGGCTGTGTAGTTGGTGTCAGTGGTGATGAAAGGTGGGTTCTGGTTCAGTGATGTGGTTAGCTGGTCTGCAATGATTTTGCTCCAGCATCTACGGGGGATCTGTTGCGGGCGGTGGTGGGATGTGGTCTTTTTAAAGGTGAAGTGGATGCAGCTGTGGTCGGTCCAGTGTAGTCCGGTGAAGTGGCTTAAGGCAAGGGGGCAGCTTGCGTAGAAGATTGGGTTGAGCTTGTGTCTGGCGTAGTCGGTGGGAGTGTTCACCAATTGCTTGAGTCTGAGGTTGGTGAGGTTGTCGAGCAGGGTGGTGATGTTGTTGTCATTGTTGTTCTCCAGGTGGAAGTTCAGGTCCCCTAGGATGATGTAATCTGATGAGGCGAGGGCATGTGGGCTGATGAAGTCAGCGATGGCTTCACTGAATTGTTTACGTGGGCCCAGGGGTCTGTCGATGAGGGTTTCTCTGAGGGTGGTCTTGGGGTCGGTGTGGATCTGGAAGTGTAGGTGTTCGGCAGTGGTGAAGGCATCTTCAGTGTTGGTTGTGACGTTGATGGTGTTTCTGTAGATGATGGCTTTTCCTCCTCCGGTTTGATTGGCACGGTCCTTTCAGGTGATCTTGTAGCCGTTCGGGATGGCTCTGGCGTTCATCCAGGTTTCTGTGAGGAAGGCGACGTCTGGTGCTGTTGTGTCAAGGAGGTCCCAGAGTTCGACGGCGTGCTTGTGGACGGAGTGGGTGTTGAGCAGGATGCACTTGAGTTGGTTGTTGTTGTTGCCTGGTATGGGTGGTAGGATGTAGGTTTGGACGCAGATGAATTTGCAGGTTTGGCAGGAGAAGGGTCCGTGGGTGCGCTCGGAGTGGCTGGTCGGCCGGTGTTTAGTGCGTGGAGGGTGGTGGTGTCGTATCTCAGTCGGTTTTCTTGGTTTCAGCAGGGGCCAGGGGTTCTGGCGCTGGGCGCAGTCCAGGCACGGACGGGCGCAGACGGGCTTGCCTTAGGCGTGCCTTTGGTTTAGTTAGTGATTTACATAACTTTCCAAGCAGATGGTCTGCGAATCCAGCAATACTGTACTATCTATCCTAGTTCACCAGATCAAATAGGTCAATCAATACATGTAGTGAAATTGTTGGTAATTTGTTTCTCCGAGATAATTTTAGATTGTGGTCAAAGACATCAAATATTTAAAAAAAACAATCATCCACGTTTGTGTTTATTTCATGATCATCAGCACCTCCCAGGGGCAAAAAGACCACACCTGAGACTCCGGCGGATCAAGGTGGGCAGGAACAGTCCTCTGCAGGCTCTTCTGCTGGCCCCAGTAAGTTGTTCTGTTGTTATTATTAATAATTATACTTCCCTAAATTTTAAAGCTCCTATTCATTCCAAACTGTTTCCTAATTCTATTTTTTACAAAATAGTCTTTGATCTTCTTGTAGACTGTTTCTACATTCTTATCCTGCCTCTACCATCACTCTCTGTGCTACTACTATTTACTATTTTTATTATGAGTCGGTCTGTGTAGGTAGCTAAGCTTTCCCAGTAGGCAAACGGTGTTAAAAAAACCTCTAATCTAGCAATAGCTCTAGAGGGACTGAGTCCAGTCCTCTAGGTTGCCCTTGCTGTCTATTCCAGTCTTCTCAATGTTAGTGCTTTGACAATCTCCAACAACAAAATGTCAATGTCCACCAAGAATAAGCTAGTAGTTGGCTTTTTAATTTGATAGTAGCACATACCATACCGCTAGTGTTTCAGGGACTATTCTCTACATACAGAAGTATGGACAAGAGAAATAGGACATTGTTGATGATAGGTGCAGTTCGACTTTCCACATACCTCAGTCAGAACAGAAGTTGAACCCCCAATCCCCTGACCGACTATCTACTGTGTCTGACCAATGATTATACGACCCAGAAGAACAGAAGAAGACTACAGAGTCCCGACCTATCAGAGTCACGGAAGCATGCTTGCAAAGTGCAGTAGTGCAACTGCAAACCCTTCAGCTCACTCACTCGTGAACAAAAACCACACAGTGTTTTTTAGTTTTAAAGTTTTATTTTCAAATAAGAAATAAAAAAACAATTTCTTTATTTTTAATAGCGCAGTATTCCCATCGAGCAGTGGTGATAGATGACGTTAACGTTTAAACATCCTTCCCTAGTATATATTTCAACTTAACACATCTAATTATCAATAGAAACTGTGCGGGACTCGGGAGCCCTCACCGTGTTGGAACTTCAAGTCCTCCTGGTGGTGATGAGAAGCAGGTGGTTCTGTCTGTAATTGGAAAAATGTCGCACGTTAAAAAGCAAGCATTCATCAGTTGTGCCAAAAAGTGTTGCAAGTTATGGCTAAGCATATAAGTTAACACCCTCCCCAAAACCGCAACTTTTTTTCAGTCCCAATAATTATAAATTGTTTAACATTTTCTCTTCCATTACGAGACGAAATAGGGGGTGGTGTATGGCATCTAAAAATATGACATGTTTTTTCTAGGCGTCATCACAACATCGGATGCAGCCCTTCCCACCACCAGTGTCGGGGCCAGCAGCGCGGAGGGGTCCACTCCAGGGGCGGATGCGGCGGCGCCACAAGTGCCACCAGGAGGAGCTGCTGCGGTGGATGGCTCAGCAGCGGCGGACGGTGGTAAGTTATTATACTCCTTACTTATTGACATTTTAGAGTAGGCTCGCAAAGGGGTGTATGATGTACTGTACACTAGACAGTATAGACAGTACACTAGTAGAAGTACACTGTACTGTTATGAACAATTACTAAAATTTTTGCCAATCACGGAGAAGACAGTCACCCTTGACTTAGCCATAGCACTAGCGGTGGTAGTTCTCGAGTAAGCAATGGCCCCCTCTATTTGACTTCAACTCAGCTGTGAAACTTTTATCGTGAAGCCAAGTCAGATCAGATGCACTTGAGGGATGTGATGAACTAAAAGGGAAAGAAGGGTGTAAGAAATGATACGTGTTTTTGAATGCATGCAGAGGTGGCTGATAGGAAGGAATCAGATGCATGGTTGCTTGAAGCAAGGATGGTTGGAGGAGAAAGAAAAGATGACTGCCTGTGTGGGTGAATCAGAAAATGCATGTGTGGTGTGCATTGCAATATATCATTTGGGTGAAAGTGAAATGCAAGTCAAGATGGTGGTTTACCAAATAAAATGAAAAGGGTGTTAGTTGGCTGTTGAGAAAAAGTTAAATTAGTACAGTTGAGACATTAAGAAGAATGATAGACGTTTACTTTGGAAGCATGGATGGTATCTTCTTCCTCATAGATAGCAGAGGTGTATGTAGAGTAGACGCTCAGTGGATGAAGAGTGTTACTTTGTTTGAACAGCATGTATGTGCCAGAGTAGCAAAGCAGAGGAAATCCAAATACTAGAAGTTGTGATTGTTCAGAAATTCCCCCTTGACTAACAGTACAAGAGTGTACGCATATACAGCATATATTGTGTATGTATTGTACAGTTGACATGATATCAAGTCAAGTCCCTTCCTCCGGCAATTATGGGTACCACATTCACTCTCTATGTTAATAATTTTCTTTTGGCGGTGTCAATCATGGGTGGGCTATCGCTGTTGTTCACCTAGTCTATCACAACAAAGCACCTAAAGTCATCTATCATATAAGCAAATATCATGTGATCGGCTGGATACATGATCAGAAATGAATAATCTTCATTTTCCTTTTGTAGTACTGAAGACCCAGTGGGGGGGAGTGCGAAATATAAATTACATTGAGCAGTAGCCCTTGATGTAACCTATTATGGCCAGTTCCACCCCTATAGAAAAGTAAGAGCTTCCCTATCCCCACCTGCATGTACTGCTTAAAATAATGCGAGTCTGCGTCATCATGGCTTGTGTCTGTTTTTCTTGGGTGTAAGCTGACTGAGCTGGTATTATGCCGGCTACCACAAGTTCACGTACAAGTAATTTCTTTTGCAAAACTAGAGAAAAAATGAAGATGACTGGTGTACTCTCTGACTCTCTGACTGAGTAGTGAGTCCATAGTGCTGCTAGTAGAATTCCTGAAACTCCCACTAATGTTACAGGCCTACAAAGACGACGGAAAGATACATGCCAACATTTTATACTGTGCTTGCAAGTTGCTAGTGTTACTGTGAGACAACTTTCTGTTGAATTATTTTGTGTTATTGTTAAAGAGTATTGGTTACAGTATTTTTCTTTCTTTCTTCATATAGATACTCCTGAAAAGCTCACCAGAAAGGAGATGGCTGTCTGGGCTAGTGACCAGAAGCTGGAGGCCATTTGCACAGAATGTCGCCGGCTGTGAGCTTGGGAACAGGAGGAGGAGGCGGCAACAGCTGCATCCTCCTCCAGTGCCCCCGGGTCCACCAGTCAGCAGAAGCACCAGCTCCAGGACCTCCACAGAGAGCTGCGGGACCACCTGTCCACAGGACACCCCCGGAAGTGACTGTGTCCCTTACCCCTTTTTTTAAAGACTGTTGGGGGGGTGGGAATTGGGAGTTGGGGATTCTGACTGACTTTTTGCGGGACATTGAAATGGACATTTGTTGGGGTTAGGGAGGGGGGGTTTGGGTCTTTGGACTAGTTTATTTTTGTTAGGGTAAATATATACTCATTTATTTTACATACTTCAACATAGTGTAGGCGTTCATTCATATTACTTTGTGGAGTGGTGGACGGGGGTTACTGCACGTTTGGTTTCCTCAAACTTACCAGCATGAATTATCTAAAACATCCAAAAATGTACAAAAGTGCCACTAACAGAGTTAGTGAAGTCAATTGTCCTACTAGTACTTTAATAGTACTACTGTCAGACTCTCCTTTCCTCCGAGTCCTAACCCATTATTCTACCTCCCCAAAATGCTTATCTTACCTGTGATTCGTGTTTGAGAATAGAGCTAGGCACAGCGCTGGCTGCATGGCGATTACGGTTGCCCATGACATCCATCCAGGACAGAAATTCAATTGTTGTGGTGGTAGTAGGAGTGGTACAACACTATCAGTAGCAGCATATGAAAAAACAAAGGAAAAAAAAGAGACATTGAGTGGCCTGTGAGGAGTATTAGAAGGAACAGTATATTTGTAGCCTAAGGAATGCTGAAGATAAGTATGGAAAAAAAAATGGATGATTATGGCTTTAACAAGAACAGTGACATAGCAGTGAAACTAGTCTTGACATGTAGGAGGATGATGTTGACGATGGATCCCATCGATGGTGGGCATGAAATTCAGAATTTATTTGAAAATACTCATTTGTGTTTTTTTATCAGAATTACAATATCCTAGGATTCATCTACCTGCCTTAAAATTAATTTGAGGAGGTTGCTTGCACTTTATCCTCCCCAGCAAGTGTGTGGAATTATTGCTGTCATTTAGTCACACCGCAATGAAAACCACACAGCCCGGGGGAAGAGGGTTAGGGTTTGAAAATTGGATGGGAATGTTTTTTTTTGGGAAAGTCTTGTGGAGAGAGGAAAGAAAAACACAGCATGGACAAACAAACAAATGAAGAAAAAAAATCTTTGGATACAAAGATATCCATAAATCTTTTAAGGGATATAACGGAAGTGCATGCATGAACTTGTTTGCTAAATGGATGGTTATAATACTGAAAAGTAGTAGTAACTACAACTTACTAAGTAGTACTAAACTATTAGAGAGTACATGGCTGCTGTAATTACGCAATTTCACTCAGAGAGAGAATGACTTAGTAGTACATTACATTAGTTTTCAAAATAGCAAAGAAAGTTATGAAATAGCTGTAGGGATGAATTTGAAGCAGATAGTCGCACTCATAGAAGTTCACAACAATAAGTTATTTAAGAGATAAGTAGAAGTGACGAGGATACTGTAACTGTATGTTGTTGTTGTCCTGTTCAATTAGGGAAGTTGCATGCATCCAGACATTCCTCATATTCGCGGTACTCCTCCATTCCATCTGACGCTCCGTCGATCAATCTTGGTGACCAGACACACTGTCCCCTGCCTGCCTGGCGGATGCAGAATTGCGGATTGATGTTGTTCCCATGGCACAAGGTAAAAACCGGCCTGCAATAGTTGATGGAAAAACAGGAAGGGATATTAAAACAGCACTGAGAAAAAATATAAGGTATGGTGTGTAGTGCAAAAATAACACTTTCAGAGGCGACAGTATTACATACAGGCATCATTTCTAAAGTGCGTACTCTGAGTCTCCTTTCCAAGGATAGTAATTGCACACAGCAGGCCAGGGCCATGCAGACGGTCAAGGCGGGTACCACTGAGTGAACCACCATGATGATGTAGCATACCTCTTTGACACAGACAGACAAAGCATATCTAATTTTATGCAGCAAACCACATAGCCACAATTTTACATGAACTGCTGTCTGGTCTCTGGCATACACTACACTGGCTCGACTACTCCCATTCCACGACTAGACAGACATTTTGGTCTGCTGTGGTTGTTGTTGACTTGTTTACCTGTTGTTTGCCACTCACAAAACGGCCATATTTCTTACGTAAACCGACAATGATGATGATCCATCCATCCCAGTGAATGACTGTGTAAAGAATAAAGATAATATGTAACTTTAATCATCAAGACTCTTCATAGTCATGGTTTGTAATTGGCAAACTCAATGTTGTCGACACACTGAGTCCAAGGATAGTTTCCATATTGAAAAATGCAACATAGTGGCTGGCCCCTGCAGTAGAAATACAATTTGTATTAAACAAGGTAACAGAGTCACTTGAGTTACATTTAGTGTGTAAAAGATTAAATAATAATAACAGAACACATAGATAGGATTCACTTCATCCAAAACAAACAAACAACACTTGCTTTCATCAGAGCCAGACAGCCAGTGTTGTCCACCACTGCATGCCATCTCATCATTCATTACCTGTTCCACTTGTCATCATCTTATTCTTAAGTGAAGGGCCACAGGGCACTGGGCAGCCTCTCGTGTTCATTTCAGAAGGTGCAGTCAGCATATTGAGTCATTCCAGTCCCACTTCTTTTGAGGGGACTAGTGTACAGACTGAAGCGACAGTTTCTAGATTCAGCGTAATCCGGCCATCTGTCTTGAGGGAAATGGATAGGGGGAGTCTGGAGGAGGAGGATAGAGGAGCATGACTGAGATGTGAACTTCAGGAATGCAGACAGCGGCACGTTCAATATGGAAAATAAGACAAAGACAGTGCTGCTGATGGATTTGTTGCCATTAAAGTTTTGTTGTGCTAAAAGTTGCAAATCAAAGAAAGACACACATAAGTCAAAAAGGACGGAAGAAAACAAAAAGTACGTTTTTCAAGCCTAGTTGTCATCAGGGAAGTAGAGCTTGTCCTCAAACTCTGTGAATTGAACATGGAGTAGGTCAGCTAACAGAGAAGAGTTTCCGTCACCTAAGTCGGTGTCCTCTTCTTCCTGCGTGGATTCACATATTTTGTAAACTGGAGGTATGAAGTGCTGATTCATCTTGATCATTGTTAACCTCTCCACATTTTTGGGCGAGAGGCGGGACCTTTTTGAAGTGACATTGGCACCAGCAGCACTGAAAACTCGTTCCGAAGACACGCTTGCGAGTGAGCAAGACAAATAATTTATAGCCAGCCTGCTGAGCAGTGGCCAGTGAGGCCTATTCCCATGCCAATACACCAATGGGTCACGATCAATGTAGACCTCTGTTGGGTCTTCCAGATAGGCCTGCACCATCTACTCAAGGGCCTCCCTGGGTGGTGCTCCACTTTACGTACCATGTGTTTCCTTTGCATCAACACTGGAGCGAGCAAACCCTTGCAGAGTTATCCAATCCGCTTCCGACAATATTATGGCTGGGCCTGGTGCAGGTGATGATGACGAGGATACTGTTGCTGCTGTCGGTAATGGCTGTGAGGGAAAGTGACTGCCTTTGGCCACAGAAGTGGACCTTGATGCCGAATGGCCTGCTGCTTCAGTAGTACTTGTGATGTTTCCTTCAATTTCCTGCCGCTCTTTTTCGAACCGAGTGGCTGACACAGATAGCCAATGTTTGTACTTTGAAACATCTTCTTCATCAAAAGGAATGAATACTTTGCTGGTCAGTGCCTTTTTGTACTGTGGATCCAGAATCGTGGCACAAATGTAATGTTGTTCTGAATGTATTTTTTAAGCCTTTCATTGACAAGTAGCCGGCTTAATAAGCTCTCCGCCAACCGATATGCGTCTTGTTTGTGAACATCAGCTCGGAACGTTGACTACACCGCCTTCAGTTGTTGCTCTAGCATTAACAACAATGGGATAGATTTGCCCAAACTACAGTCCTCCCTGCTGACTTCACGGGCGAAGACCTCAAAAGGACGAAGCATGTCCGTCAGGCTTTTAACTAGGTCCCATTCCTCCGGCTCTAGCCTCATATCTTTCATAGCAGCAGAGTGTATGTTAATGCTATTGACATACTCATTTATTACCAAGTACTGCTCAAACAGACGTTCCAGTATGTAGAAGGTTGAGTTCCAACGTGTTGCCACCTCCTGGATGCGTCCTTTGACTGGCACTCCACGGCCACGTTGGGTGTGAGGCATGCCATGATCCGACAAAGGTAGCTAAGCCTAAAAGGAAGGTTCCCACAAGTTTTCCACTTATCGGTGATGACGACAAACAAGAAGTGGTGTATTCAGCCATCACTCCAGGCCCAGCGGGCATGTAGCAGACACACATTTTGACCATATCCCGAATTGCTGCTGAGCGTGATGTGGGCAGCGTGGCACTGGTACCACCACCAATGCAGTTAACTACTACACCAACATGACCTACAGCTTCCATATTTTCTCATTAGAAGGGCCGGCAGGGACCTCCATCCAGCTTGACCTCCATTACCTCAAGTAGTGGTGCTGTAAGTGCACAACAGAGTCAGATTCAGCCACCCCCATCCTCCACTTCATCTGGCATTGAAAGTAGCACCTCCACCACCAGCAGACCTCTCAGCCCCCAAATTGGGACTTCTGTAGTATTAGCAAAAAGGCGGAAAATATGGTCATTTGTTTGATTTGTAAACAAGTAGTTAGTCCGGGTAAGCTTGGTACCAACTATGGTACCGGAGGCCAGGGAGGTCATCTCCAAAAACACCACACTATCATGTGGGAGGCACACATAAGGAAGATCCGGGAATCCAAAAGTACAACAAACCCAAGCGTAGCCTACTGGCTAGTGTGACTTTACAGGCACCCCAAAATTTAAAAAAAATCCACATATAACAGTGAGCTAAAATTCCATGACATAAATGAGATTTAAGTTCAACCAAACTCACAGAAACAGTTGTGTCATGCACCCATGACTAACCCAGGGCCTACTGGATACTGTGGCTACCCACAATATATTTTTTTAAAGTTGTGTAAAAATGTTAAAATTGTAGTTGCAGCAACTGCAATGCCCCAAACAAACAACAAGAACTTATTTGCAAAATCTCAAATCCAAAAGTGATCCAAACTCCAAAGTCCAAAAAGTACTCAAATACAAATATCCAGCAACCGCCACAAAAAGTAATCCTTCCAGCTCCAGATCCAAATGAAAAGTGACCAGGACATGGACAAAGCACTGGGAGGAGTCTGCTGAACAGGAACAGGAAGTTGGAGACTCAGAGGCACTTCCTTCCTCCCACCCCCCCCCAAAATGGACTCCTTGCACAAAAAAGTGCAGCCAAATCTCAATCTGAGGAGTTATTCTGATCAGAATCATCATTTTCACAAGGTTTATGCTGCCTGCGGTGGATTTCTTGTGCAGAATTGCAATTTTTGCAAGTTCGGGAAAGCGAGCTGTTCAAATCTCCCGCCGGAAGTCAGCTGTGCGCCGCATCTACGTGTTCGCAATTGTTTACTCCCGTGATGCGTGATCGCGGGCCCTTATGACGTACGTGCGTTGTCAAACTCTCGCTGTGCAAGATGGCGGGCAGCAATGACGTACTCGCAGTCAAAAAACTCTTGCGCGATCACGCAGCAAGATCCAAAATGGCACAGTGCACGCAAACCGGGGGAAAAAACACTTTGCGAACTCAGAATCATGCTAAGTCATCGCCACATGCGCAATATTGTATTTTTCAAGCGCGACCTAGCAAAACAATCCGCCAGCTTACGAATTGCGGATTTCTGGGAAAATTTGCGCAATTCGCACAACGCGAATTTGCCACAAATCCGCAAATTCCACGAACTGAACGGATTTTACGCCCATACTTACCAGGGGGGCATGGCCGCAGAGTGGCAGCAGCGGGAAGCGCGAGGGAGGAGAGCGGGTGGGGGGCAGGGGGGAGGGTACTGAGCGGATTTTACGCCCATACTTACCAGGGGGGGCGGGGCTGCAGGGTGGCAGCAGCGCAAAGCGCGAGGGAGGAGAGAGGGTGGGGCAGGGGGGGAGGGTACGGGCACTAGGGGTGACGGAGAGAGGTGAGAGGAGACCAATAAAGTTAGCAAGGAAAAGCAGAAAAATGGCACAGAAAGGAAAACAAGGGGGAAAAAGTCTGAGGCAGATGAGAGGACTTGCAGCTAACACAGGCGACACAGCAGGCAGTGTGGCAGCGGCAGCACAGGGGGACCGTGTGGTGGCTGAGGGGGCGACCTTCCTGGTGACAGGGTCAAAGGTCGCTCCCTTCACCACCGCGCGGCCTCCATAAGAAGGGCTAAGGGAGGGAGGAGCAGCTGGGAGGGGGGAGCAGGGTGGCGAATGGGGCACCAGGGTGTGGGGCCGCAAGTTGGCAGTGGCGGGAAGTGCAAGGGAGGGGAGCGGGTGGGGGATGGGGGGGAGGGTACGGGCACTAGGGGCGACAGAGAAAGGGGAGAGGAGACCAATAAAGTTAGCAAGGAAAGGCAGAAAAATGACACAGAAAGGAAAACGAGGGGAAAAAAGTCTGAGGCAGACGAGAGGACTTGCAGCTACCACAGGCGACACAGCAGGCAGTGTGGCAGCAGCGGCACAGGGGGACCGTGTGGCAGCTGAGGGGGCGACCTACCTGGTGACAGGGTCAAAGGTCGCTCCCTTCACCACTGCACAGCCTCCATAAGAAGGGCTAAGGGAGGGAGGAGCAGCTGGGAGGGGGGAGCAGGGTGGCGAATGGGGCACCAGGGTGTGGGGCCGCAGGTTGGCAGTGTGGTGGCTGAGGGGGCGACCTTCCTGGTGACAGGGTCAAAGGCCGCTCCCTTCACCACCGCGCGGCCTCCATAAGAAGGGCTAAGGGAGGGAGGAGCAGCTGGGAGGGGGGAGCAGGGTGGCGAATGGGGCACCAGGGTGTGGGGCCGCAGGTTGGCAGTGGCGGGAAGTGCAAGGGAGGGGAGCGGGTGGGGGGCAGGGGAGGAGGGTACGGGCACAAGGGGTGGCGAAGAAAGGGGAGAGGATACCAATAAAGTTAGCAAGGAAAGGCAGAAAAATGGCACAGAAAGGAAAACAAGGGGAAAGGTCTGAGGCAGACGAGAGGACTTGCAGCTACCACAGGCGACACAGCAGGCAGTGTGGCAGCAGCGACACAGGGGGACCGTGTGGCAGCTGAGGGGGCAACCTACCTAGTGACAGGGTCAAAGGTCGCTCCCTTCACCACTGCACAGCCTCCATAAGAAGGGCTAAGGGAGGGAGGAGCAGCTGGGAGGGGGGAGCAGGGTGGCGAATGGGGCACCAGGGTGTGGGGCCACAGGTTGGCAGTGGGGGATGGGGGGAGGGTACGGGCACTAGGGGCGACAGAGAAAGGGGAGAGGAGACCAATAAAGTTACCAAGGAAAGGCAGAAAAATTACACAGAAAGGAAAACGAGGGGAAAAAAGTCTGAGGCAGTCGAGAGGACTTGCAGCTAACACAGGCAACACAGCAGGCAGCGTGGCAGCGGTGGCACAGGGGGACCATGTGGCGGCTAAGGGGGTGACCTACCTTGTGACAGCACAGATAAAAGCTGCACAGCGAGGTCAGAATCATGTAGGGAGTGTATCAACAGGGAGTTCCTATGATGCAAGGTGGTAATGCATTTCAACAACAAGGTAGAGGTCGTGGTGTCCCAATTGATCCGAGTACAGGGATTGATATGCCTACTTTGAAGAAAATGAATCCTTGCCTCATTTGCAGCAAGTTGGGGCATTGGAAGCAGGAATGTCATCTTAATGTTGGAAATCAGGCTCAGAATGGTGGATTTGTACAATCTCAATGTAATAACATGGTTCAGGCACACAATGTATAGGAGCAGAGAGTACAAAATGTTTATGTGCACCAAAATCAGGTAATGGAAGCTCCACTAACCATTTTGTCATGTTTGAATGCAAATGCTCCTAGATTTGTTCCAAATCGATTTCATAATGTAAACACCAATCCTTTCGTGAATCAGGGTGTATCTCAGCAGTACTCTATGATACAAAAAGATGAAGATTACTGGTCAGAGCTGTTGCATCGATGGTTCCAGTGGGGGGGGGGATTGCATATTTGGTGCAACCTTAGAGGTAGACCAGGGTGGACCATTCACAGATGGTGAAGTGATTAGCCACTCCGTTTTATTCTTGATCGATACTGATGCTACCTGCCCTACTGTGAGAACAGCAGGTGTCCCATCTTACCTCTCTTGGGAAAAATAATCCAAGTTGTAGGAGTTGGAAACAAACATATGACTAGCCCGTGCTCAGAAGCAGTACCTGTTAGAATGGAGTCCTTGAGAATTATCCCCAATTTGTGGTGTGTGATACAAGTCCAGTAAATCTACTTTGAAGACCTTTTGTGCAAGCTGGTTGTTCTATTAACAGTATCTCAAATGACATCCAATTTCAGACTCATGATGAAAACATTGACTTTAAACTTGTCAATCAGAAAACAGGGATCGGATTCACAGTTGAGACACAGGGGCTTATTCACAAGCACCTCGCGCCACCGGTACGTCACTTTTTCTCATAAAAAAAGTGGTGCACCAGTGTTGCAAGGGGCTTGTAAATAAGACCCGCAGTGTTACCTGAAGTCGGGGACTTTTTAGGGAAAGACATAGGTCTCATTAAAGGTGTTTAACCAGTCCGCATCACAGTGAAACCTAATGCTGAGTATTCAAGAATTCCACATATAATATTACCCCAGAAATGATTGATGTATTACTGCTGTAACTGACTCTGCGATTCAGCAAGGCATTCTGAAGGAGCTTATGGGGAGTCCATGTAACTCACCCATTATGGGCTTGCAGAAACCCAATGGTACGTATTGATAGCACAGCATTTGAGAAAGATCAACACCATTGTTGTCCCTTGCTGTCCTGTGATACCTAATCCTGCTGTGATGAGGATAGTGAATTCACCTTTGCTTTCCCGTTAGGGATCCATGTCTTGTCATGGTACGGAGTCCCACAAGAATTTATGGCGAGTCTGTCTATCTTCAACAAGATACTTTAAATTAATCTGGAGTCGTTGGTGATGCCCTATCACTTAGTCCTGGCTCAGTACATTGACAACCTATTGGTGGTATCAATTACACAGGAGGCTTGTAGATGAGACACAGTTGCTCTTTTGAACCACTTAGCTGAGAATGGACAGAAGGTTTCCGCGATCAAACTGCGAGAGGTCCTGTACATAGGACATCACATTGAGAAGGGAGTGAGGACGGTGTCACAAAAGAGAATATCGGTGATTCTGAAAATGAATTTGCTAAATACCCAGAAGGAAGTCAGGATGTTCTTCAGAATGTTGGTCTACTGTTGGCAGTGGATCCCCAGCTTTTCCCTAATGACTAAGCCTTTATAAAAGCTGACACACGGACATGTGTTAGAGCCGGTACCATGGGATGAAATCCTCATGGGTGTTTTCCCAGAGCAGAGAGGAAGTCTCTGTCATGTCCTAGCACTGGGAATGCCTGATTGGCAACAGAACCCCAGCAGGCACGAGACACGATCCGAACTGGAGGCCATTTTTTGACCTGGAGGAAACTGCACTTCATTCCCTGAACTAAGACTGAGTACCTGGGGAGGAAATATCAGTGCCTCTCCCCATTCAGGTTATACCCCAAATCTTCAAGATTGATTTGCTCCTACCCAAGACAAGTACGGGGTGGACACATTAGCCTAGTCTCTGTCATCGCAGGGTTCAAGGCTCCTTCATACAGACAAATAGGAAATTGCATCTACAGAGATAGGACGAGTATTATAGCACCCTATACCGTG
This sequence comes from Lissotriton vulgaris, assembly GCF_964263255.1. NCBI lineage: Eukaryota > Metazoa > Chordata > Amphibia > Caudata > Salamandridae > Lissotriton > Lissotriton vulgaris. Next base: position 1,071,731,787 of record NC_141689.1, on the reverse strand, counting down.
CCACATTTCCGAATACCAACAGGACTTCTACAGGCTGTAGATTCCTTATCTTCCGAATGAACACAGAATATGATCTTGAATAGTAGAGATCTACTCACCCACATTCTGATCTAAGGGGTGTTGTATCAGACCCCCTGCCACGACAGACAACTAAGAAAAGTCTTGAAAAAGGTGGAATTAATCAGTGTGTACCACCGAAACGTGTCAACGCACTTCCAGTACAATTCAAGTCTCCATCACTTATGTTTATATATGAATGTTCTAATGATAAAACATAGGTGATAGTACCTGGGAGCCAGAAATGTACAAATTGTATTTTACAATTCTTATGTTTTACAGTTTATGTCTGTCTTGTCAATTATGCAGGTCATAGTTGATTGTGTAAATTGTTTAGTCTTTTTTTAGGAACCAAAATATGTTTAACAGTATTATGAACTGTTTTTAACTATTTATGTTTAATAAATAATTTGTACTATATACATTTGTGTTTGTAATAGACTTAATGTTACTGTGATTTCCAGGCTATGTGTTAGTTAATTCCTTTGATACTCTCAAGGGGATTCACTTTTTCTCAGGTTAGATAACCTCATTTCCCTTGAGTTCTTTAAGGGATACCTCTCATCTACATTCCCAATGCCTGAATACAACAAATGTTTTGCTTTGTTTTGCAGTGATAAGGGCATGCTCGCAGACCTGTTGCATATTTTTGATCTACAGTTGACCCAGTAGCTGCTGCTTTGTCCAGCCATCTCAAAGTTGTGGCTTTTACAGGTGTCAGCATTGAGCAGTGTGAGAGCATTGTCATGGGCCACCCTCTGACCATTTGTGTTCTCCATTCTGTAGATTTAGTGTTAACTCATACCAGGACTTAGTACCTCACAATTAACTGCTTGACCAAGTATGAGCAGGTAATACTTGCAGTGGAAAACATCACCCTTGTTGATATACTACCCTCAACCCTGCTACTCTTTTGCGTGTACATGGGAATGATGTTGTGGAAGAGGAAGTTGAACATGACTGTCTTGAGTTTACTGAACTATACACTAAGCCGAGATCTGACATACAAGATGTGACACGGCCTGAATCAGATTATGTGATGTTGGTTAATGGCTTCTGTTTATGAGGCCATGAAGGAAGCCTGAGAGAGACGCCTATGCAGTTTGCACTGTCTCAGGTGTGGTTAAAGTCTCCTGAATTCAAGGAGTGTTTTCTGCACAAGTGGCTGAATTGGTTTCTCCTACTAGAGCATGCTGTGTTTCAGACCAGTTGAGAGTGACTATTTTACACTGATAGTCAGTATGACTTTGGTTTTGTTCATGACTTTGAACAGTTATGGTCACAACATGGATTTATGACCTCTTCGGGGTCACTAATGTGCAATGGGAATAGTGCACATAACTTATTGAAGTTATTACAGCTACCTGCCCAGACTGCAGTCATGAAGTGTGCTGCACACAGCAACGGAACCTACTATGTCACTGTAGGCAACAGATATGCAGCTCAACCAACCGGCTATTTTGCCTTAAGAACTTGTTCTTTCAATGAAGAGTACTTAAAAGAAGGAACAGATTAGACAAATTGTAATCTGGTGTTAATCACATTTGATACCTGGGAGGAGGTTAAGAGGTTACAGGAGGAAGTGCCAGAAGCATAACAGCAAGTCTAGATTAGAGCTGGCTGTGTCAAAAGAGATGAGGACACATTTTGGGTTTCAGAAGACGGAAGACCTGTGTTTGCCAGATAGCTTGCTGCCTCCAATGGAAAGACAATATCATGGACCTGCACATGTTGGTAGAGACGCCATGGTGTGGTTGTTCAGGGAAACCTGGTTCAATCCCAGGTTCAGATTGATGGCTGAAGGGTTGTGTCACAAATGTGTTGTGTGTCAGAAGGAGAATGTCGGCAGGAGAGCAGCATTAACATTGGGTCACATAGGGAGATCAGGAGGTCCCTTCAAAAATATGGAACTAGACTTTATCGAGATGCCTATTTGCAATGGACTGTATGTCCTAGTGAGTGTGGGCATCTTCTTGCATTCGGTTGGAGCTTACCCAACCAGTTGAAAAATCTCACAGTGACTAAGTTGTTGTTGAGGGAGTTAATACCACGTTCTGTGTTCCCGACTTCTCTGGAGTCAGACCGAGGAACTCATTTTAATAATGAGGTCCTAAAGATGTTGTGTGCCTTTGATTTGGTGCACAAGTACAAGTCCCTAATAACCTCGACAACTGTTAAGTCGGACTCAAAACCGTTTGTTGTGCCCCCTAAAAATTCACCAAACCCCTGTCCTGAAAGAACCCCCAAAGAAAGTGGGGGTTTGAAACGCTTAGACCGGGATCAATAGGGGATCCTAGTTCAACCAGTATCAATATGGACGTATAAATTCATACAACAAATTTGAGGTCATGAGTATTGAGTAAAATGTACCTTATGGATAAGTAGAGACGTGTTTAAGTCTCACAACCACCTAATTTTGTTTTGTGTATACAATTGTCTAAGGCCCAGGGTGGTTGTGGGTAAAGGCCAAACCCCCAATTCACTCAGCAGGAGCAATGCCATGACCTCAGTCCCGGTGACTGGGTTATGGTGAAGAAGCACATGGGCAAGTCGTGCTTGGAACTTTGGTGGCTAGACCCTTACCAAGTCATCCTGGACACTACAACAACTGTGAGGTGCAGAGGTCTCCCAAACTTGGAACACGCCACCCATACTCACAGAGACTCTTGTCCCCTTGATAAGATTACAGCACCTATGCCTGAAGTGCTGGTGGTTACAGTGAGAGAAAGGGAGCAGAATAGTCAAGCTGTTGGGGACCAGCAAGGAGCTGGAAGAGCACTTATTCGGCCTGAGGGGAGTCTGAGAGAGTCAACAGTTGAAGTCGGTACCAAATGGTCTCATCCTGTGGTGTTGACTGCACCAGATTCAGACCCTGCCGAAGGGTTTAGTGCAGCAGTAACGCAATTTGTGTTTGGAGACCAGTGGCCAAGAAGACAAGAGAGAGGGAGATACGAAGTGCATGTGCCATACACTAGCATGTCTGAGAGGATATTGAAGGATCTGGCTTAAGTGACAATGATGAGGAAGTACCAGCAATAAGGACATCAAAGAGAGGAAGACTACCCTGTCAGAGGTACTCCCCACCTGAATGGACATACCTTGGTGCTAATAACTGAAAGAGAGAATTATGGATATTTTGTTATTACAATCAGCATTTAACTGAGCCTCCTTGAAATGAGCTTTGTGACTGAACTGAGCTTTGAAATCACGTTGCCACTAAACAGATTGGGTCAATTTATCATGGATGTGATCATTAGTGAATTTGAGTAGTGCATTTATTTGAAAGAACTTAATAGATTTTGCCCAACCTACTAAGAAGAGTACCAAGGTACTAGTCTTCTGAAGGAGCATATGATTGTCATTTAGAAGAACACAGAGTAAGGTTAATGAAATCTCACTGCGATTATTTGTTCATACCATGCTGAAAAGACACGTGAACTTTGTTCTGCTATTTGCGCAGATGGAAACCTACCAAGAGACTGTTTTGCTTAACTGGCGTAGTGCTACGCTCCGCCCACGGAGTATTCGTAGTGCTGCCTACTCTGCATTTTGTGGAGCCGGCGTAGTAGGCAGCACTACGCACGCTCCATGGACGCAGCGTAGTTGCCCGCCACCCGCCTCCCTACCGCCCTCTCCTAAATACCTCATTAAAGCTTAATATTATACAAAAGTAAATTAAAACCACTTACCTGGTATCCGGCGTCCCGGGGCTCCCTCTTCTCTTTCGCCGCCGCGTCTTCGATCTCAATGCCCGTGCGCGGCCACCCGTGCATGCGCATTTCTCACGGCTACGTGGAGTGCGTGGGTGGGCGTAGTTTTATGCCCACTGCGTAGCCCCACTACGCATACTACGCCCACCCTTAGTTTTGCTATCTTTCACCCAAACGGTCTGGCCTCAGAGAAAACAGTGGAGCCTAGCCCTAAAACTGGTAGATGTAGATGCATATATATAGCAGTATTTGTTGTGACAGCTGTATTAATTGCTTTGCTTGTAATGTTGAGTTTACCCACACCCTCAATATAGAGGAGGTTAGGCCTTCAAGTGTCCCTCAACTACAAATTCCTACTAACAGTAGTTTGCCTTCTATAAATAAGAAAGATGTCCATGTAGATGGATCTAGAGGGGACTATTCATTGAATGTTTATTCCAAATTGCTTTATGAATACGTTGACACTATGGATGCTATGGGCTGTTTTGTGTGTTTGCAATTCCCTGCAGTAGAGTGTATTACATATCACCATATTCCCTTGACTTATGGTGTGTCCTGTAGTTTGTTGATGTGTCTTTTCTATGGAAAGGGACATCTCCAATATTATTATTCTAATTATGATTTAGGGCCTGATTTAGATCTTGACGGACTGGTTACTCCATCACAACGGTGATGGATATCCTGTCTGCTGAAATATGAATCCAATTATATCCTATGGGATTTTGGTGGACAGGATATCCATCACCGTTGTGAAGGAGTAATCCATCTAACAAAATCTAACTTACACCCTTAGTCATTTCAGGAATTCCTTAGCTGAAATATTTGAATTGTCAGCCTAGATATAGTTGGACATTTCTTTAAACCCACCATAACTTTAGATACAGCTTATGCACATAGACATAATCTGGTGGAGAAGTGTGGCTCACTGGTTAGAGGAGGCAGACCTGGAAGCAGAGGTCAGCCCGGGACCAGGGTTCAATTCCCGGCTTAGTGGGGTCTTGAGTCCTAAAATGTCCATGGACTCGACAATTCTCGCTCCGGTGCCTACTCGACTCACGGGTTCACACTCTGCAACTTTGGGCAATAGCTTGCTTAATCTCCACAACGGCCCCTCGCGGCAGGATGCCTGGCTTTCACCTTGCGGATACCCTGCCGGGGTTATCTTACAGGGGAATACTAGGACGGGTTCCCTAAGTAAGCGCTTAGAAACCAGTGGTGATTTGCGCTATATAAATTCCTGTACATTTACATTTACATTTAATCTGACTTGTATAGGGACAGAAGAAAAGTATCAACTCAGCAGAAGGTACGAAAATAATTATTATGGCTAGAGCAGCAAATTATACGAATGCACAACATAGGTTAAAGAAGAGCTTGAGCATAAGGTAACAGGAAACACAGCCACATTAGCATTAGATTGGCAATATCATGGGAAACTAGGTGTAAATATACTAGATAATCTAATTTAGATATTTATTTTGTAGTCTGTTGTGAATGTAACCACTCTTTTGAAACTCATGGATATTGGGGATTTTATTTGGATGGAGCAGATCCTGTTATTCCAGGAATCTACTATATTTGTGGGAAGAATGCTCATCACAGATTACCCAATGGTATGAAACATGTTACATGGGAATTATTACCAAAAACTTATCATGTGAGACATCTTGATGACCTAACAGGGGGAGATCATTTTAGAATTATGAGAGGTGGTAGTGCTTGTGAAATTGTAGGAGACATCTTTGGTGCTATAATACCATCAGTAGGAGTGATACTGAGTTTGCAGAATATTATAAAGCTTTCCACAGTAGTTGATAAGTTGTGTACTAGTGTGATTGGAGGATTTTTGAATAGTGAGATGGTTACTTTCTTTCAAATCCATGGGCTTGCAGAATAGACCTGCATTAGACGTCCTTCTTGCGAAAAAGGGCAGAGTCTGACGGATGTTAAAAGTTCAACAATGTTGTATTTACATTCCTGACAAGAGTAAGGATGTGAAGAAATACATTAAGAACATTACTGACTTAAAGAGAGATTTGAAGGGATTAGAAGCAACAGGTGCATAGGAAGCAATAAGGAATAGATTTTTTGTGATAGGCCGATGGTTTGGAAATTTAGGGAGTGGAATTGTTGGAATCATCTTGAAACCCCTACTGATTATTGCTCTTTGTGGATTATTCTTGTTTGTAAGCTAAAAGGGATATCAACGTGCACAAGTGAAAAGGGAATGAAGAGAAAGAGAGCAGTCATAGAACTAGAGAATGAGCAGAGCAAATACTATGATGGCATAAAGTTCTTGTAGAAATCCAGAAGAAAGATGATCAAAACAATTAGATTATGATTTGTCCGTCTAATAAGAGACGCTTATCTTGAAGTGATGCCTTGATTCACCATCAGAGCTGCGGTTGGAGCAGCTTAATTTTGGTTCCACCCTCGCACGTCACAAAAACAAATGTGCTCTCTTGTGTCCTAATGATATTGTTGTAAATTGTTGCACTTGACATCACTATTAAAGTGTCAAGATTCCTGACACAACCCATCTCTCTTGACTATCACAGAATATACCGGCATGATTCTTATCATTCCTCCCAACACTTATGAATGAACAAACGCCTTGTACCCTGACTTTTGACCATATTACATGCTGTTGGTAATAGCTACCTGCAGCTGGTGTTCCTTGGTTTGTTTGGAAAGGCTTAATATATTTTACAAATGTGCTATCATGCATAAGTGGAGGTCAGGTTTAAGGCGCTATGTAAACATCCAGAAAATCCACCAGAATAGGTTTCAATTAACCGGCTTAGATTACCTCAAATTGAACCTTCCAGAATACAGCCCTCATCAAGTTAACCATCAACACTTGTTCCTTATTACAAAACACTTATAATATGAACATTCCTAGGTACCTTCTAGAAGGCAGCCTCAACAAATTAACCACATGACCTATTCCTTGCTATAAACAATTAGAACGTGACCTTTGTGAACATTCTAAAACACCTTCTAGAAGGTAACCTCATCCAGTTAATTATCTGCACTTGTTTCTTGTTACCAACAATTAGAATGCGACCGTTGTGAATGTTCTAAGCAATACAATTACCTCTCACATGCAGTACAAAGACAAACTATCGTATTTAAAGACCGTTCACACTCCTCCCCCTCACTTAGCCTCTTTGCCTGCCACTTACCTGCTTCCTGGCTTCCAGGACTCTCTCTTTCCAGCTATGTTGTTCCTTCCTCTTCCACCTCACTGCAGATACATACTGCATTAGTCTTGCACCTGGATGGAAAAACAAGAAGAAAAGGGGAGACGCATTAACAGACTTGATTTTGCTATGCGCTGAGCTCAGTCACAACAGCTTGCAGACAAGGTAACCAGTGTTTTTGTTCAACTTGTACATTCTGTTGGCAGGGCTTTGCCATAAAGGACGGATGTATGTCATGACAACGCGGGGATTACCCCGCGCTGCCATTACGACGCATCCTTTACAACGCAAGTCGTTACAACGACTTGCGCTGTAGGCACTGGATTGTGGAATAGTTTAATTTTCTATTCCAACTCCAGCCCACGTTACAGTAGGGAAGGTGTTGGAATAGAAAATTAAACTATTCCTTTAGCAACAGCACCCTCAAGCGCAAGTCTATCTAATGACTTGAGTTGTAATAGCAGCGTCGTAATGGCAGCGCGGGGTAAAGCTCGCGTTGTCATGGCTGCTCACCGAAAGGACTTGGGTGAAGCTAACCACGTCCAAATTAGCTTGTGGGTTTGATGCTGAAATCATAGTCACTACAGTTTCAAAACTTTAATTAACCCCTGTAGACTATCTAAAAACAACTGACAACAAAACTAAAGGTTGGTTGAGATATAAAAAGCTTTCATGAGGTGATATCTTAAAAGATATAACTAATACTAGACTAAAGTCTTATTATTTGGTTGTTTATAGATAACATATCTGCGGGTACCATTCATCATGAATGCTGTAGTGTTGCGGTTGAATAGACTAGCCACTGCATCTTTTGACTCCACACACTCTCTCCACCCCAACCCCCTCCCCTCTGGGATTTGTTGCTGGAGCAAGCATACTTAAACCGACGCACTCATGATTTCATCTGTATGCAACGTATAACGTGACACTGATGTACTGATATTTTCCATGTATTTGTAAGGTGAATGTTCACACACATATTAAATGTGCAACATTGATTAAATACACTAACTTGGCATTGCTAGGCCAGTATTTCTCTCTGCATGAAATGCTGTTTTTCATTTTCTGCTTGCATGTCTTTTCTTTGCAGGTACATTCACATGGGTTGTTAGTTTGAGAACAGATGTAACACTACTAGTAAAAGGGAGAGCCTGAGAAGGAGACCTCGACAAGGAACATGGAGAGCCAGAGCATTAACTGAAAGTTTCCATTCAGTACTGCTGCAAAAGTTTACAGATGACCAAGGACAATACTGTTCCCATGTCTTTCCTGGGAGAAATCATTGATGTTTCAGCTCACAACGTGAGAATGGAAAGGACAGTGGAGCCCGACGATGTGAACATGGGGTGTTACTTTGAAGATTCTTGTTGTTCAGACTGTCAGAGGTTACACCACTTTCCTTTGGGCTTTGAGATGTTTAGATCTCTATGCTTATTCCCTTTGATTCTTTAGAAGATTCTTGAGCGAGCATCTGAAATGCTGACCCCTTCCTGCACTTCCCCTAATTTTTCTATGTTGGAGCATTTCCCTAAATGTTTAGATCCTTTTAGGGTTTTAAACCATCCTACTTAGTTTGGACTCTAACTTAGATGCTGTTAGGCTTCACTCATGTTGAGAAGAGAGAATCAGAAACTCTTGTTTGGGCATCTAATTCTGTTGTTGATCTTTTGTATTCCTATGACTGAACTTCTTGTTTGCCTTATACTGCTACTCCTAAACTTCTTTAGGAGGTTGGATTACATGGTTTTTATTCTTTATCTTTACAGCATGGTACCAAGATTTGTTTATATTAACGTAACTGCTAACTTGTAGTAAATCATCTTAATTATAGTCACTTTTTCTTGGTCCTTATTGTGTAGCCAAATGGGTTGCACTGTTAATTACATGGATTGATTTAATGCTAAGTCCCTTTACCTCTTTGTCAATTAGAAAACGTCCACTGCATAACAATGGTAAGAAGGTTTGCCCAGTGCTGCCTTACCAGAATATCCTGTTGGTCTCCTGAAGAGTGAGAACCAAAAACAAGAAGGACAGTCAGTGCACTCAAAATATTTATTTTACTAAATGCCAGTGAGTAGGCCAACAATGTAAAAATAAATGAAAGGGGCACTAATTTCCTAGCAATGCAAGAACATTTGTTCCTACAGTGATCCTGTTGGACTTCTAAATATTTAAAGCTGTCAGGCCAAATCCTTATGCTTTACAATCCAAGTTCCGATTGTATGACTTCTCTGCTCTTCACCCTGGAAGTGGTCTCTCTTTTATGCACTACAGCATTTGCTTGCTAGGCGTTCTGTTTGTTTTTGATGATGATTCTCCTACCTCAAATTGGAAAAAGATCCTCTTTGGATTGGGGATATTTAGATGAATGAACAATATATATGTGTGTGCTTTATATTATGTTTGCTACAGGCACTTTATGTTGGCTGGCCACATGATACTTTTAAGAATTGTGTAACATAGCTTTGCCATCTATGATTTATGCACCCTAAGTGATATAGTTGCTGATAATTGTAACCTGAACTACTTCACTGATGCTGTCTAATCCAAAGAGTAGTTCGTCTGTCTGAGATTTACCTGAGGCATTAAAAAAGTGTACACAGTGAAACATTTTATGACAATGGTAAAGTGGGCAATTACTCAGGACCCCACCTGTTGAAGCCCCCCTCCTCCCACCGATAGTACAAAGCAGGAGAAAATAATTAAGGAGAACATTATCAGATTTCTCCTGCTACAATGGTGAAAATCCCCAGAGCAGTGTTTTGATTTTCACTGTTGCAGCGAGAGTGTCAATTGTGAAGGAGACTTTATCTGTTATTAAGATTTTCCTGCGACAAAACTACAAGTTCAAGTAATATTTGCATTTATTTATATTGTTATTTTGCACCAGTCCACTGAACATCCATCAAGATATTTATACCATATCTTTCTAACAATAGGATGAACAGGCTGGTTAGACACTGAGGGGGAGATTTACTAAGCTTTTGGCGTGTGTTTGCGTTACAAAAGTGACGCAAAATGACACAAAAACTTTTTTTGTAATTTTCTTTCCAGCACTAAACTTGTTTAGCGCTGTTAATGACATAAAAGTAATGAGAAGCAGCACAATGCGCTGCTTCGCGTTACTTTGTGCAGTGGGGGCGTGCCAAGGGTGGTGCATAGGCGTTCCCATGCAACCACCCAAGCATTCTGACTCTAAACCCAATTTACTAAAAACAGTAGATTGCGTTTAGCATGAGAAAACTGTGCCCTTTTCAACTAAGTGCCAGGACGGAGAAATGCTTTAATTTCTCCTTCCTTTTGTGACTTTGCATGCGTGCTGCACTGTGCTGCACTGTGCAGCACGCATACAAAGTGGGAAAAGCTTTCTCTTGTGTCGAGCATTGTATTTTGTACAGGACGGGTATCTTTTCAGTAAAAAAAAACTATGCAACTCTCATGCTCACACCCTATCGCTACGGCACTAAGGAGTGTGCATGGCGCACAGCAGCTGTGATTAACGACAGCGCAAGGGAAAGGGGAGCAGATAGCCATATCTTTGAAGATATGGTGCTCTCCTACTCCCTCCCTGTCACGCAACGCAGCACTGCCTTGCAGGGGCTGCACAACTTTTTTGCAAATCTCCCCCTGAGGGCCTAGTCAGGAGGGTAAATCTACATGTATAAATGTAATCCTGCACTTTGGCTTATGTTTACTACCTTCAGCTCCTCACCATTTCAAAGTGTACATTTTCTACAAAGCATAGACTTACATATCTCCAGCTCATGAACCAAAGGGTAGAGACAAATTTATGAGCATAAAGTTACTACTAGTAACTTCTCACAAGTAGTTGGAGTGGTCTACCAATGAGGTGCAGATCTCCTTATGTTAAGGTACAGGGAAAATGTTGTAAACATCAAAAACAAAAATACAACATCACTAATAACTTGATTTTGAATTAATGTATTAATTTAAATATATTACATGTTATAAGTTTTATTTAAAACATTCCACCAATTAAAAATGCTTATACTTATTCATCCAAAATGTTATGCACAAAATTCACTTAGTTTATTTTAATATTTTTAATAAAATTGTAGTTATATTTTGGTTCAAATTGAAAGGGTTATTACAATATTTTAACCTAAATAATTATTTATTTTTTGTTTATGTTACATTTAAAAAAAATACATTCATATGTATTTAAAACAAAGTCAAAATATATTACTTTATTTGTTTGCCATTGTTGGTGCTAGATGTCCTCCAAGTCTGCCTTGGAGTAAATGTATTAGTGTTTAGTGTAATTCTTGGCTGTAGTAACTTTAGAAGGGCAGTTTCTGAATATCAATAGTCCTACTCTTTTGTGATTGGTTGTCTGTTCCTCTCTACACTTCTTACTCTTCCTAAACCACTCCTTAATCCCTCATAAACTCCTATACTTTAGTAGTCAGTATTACACATTTTCCAGCCACTCCCCTCGATCCTCCCACATTTACTTCTAAGTAATAATTGTACATGTGTGATGATCTCACCATAGAAAAGTATGATAGGTGGAGATTTCCACTCGTATGCTTGTGAATTGCATTTTGTAGGAAATAAGTAGCACTAATGTATTATTACTTTACGTACTACAAAATGCAGTTTGTGAATACGGCCCTAAACACCACAAAAATGTTACTGTTAGAAAATGAAAAAATAGATCAGACCGCAAAAAGGAGTTTATTATCAATGCTTGTTTAAGCACAGTTTGGCAGGCGGAAATGTGCAGCTTGAGGTTTCAGCTGGTTTGTGTGGTCTCGTTTCTGAAAGTTTAACTATAATTCAATTGTGTTAGCATTATGAGGGCTTGAAATATCAGAAAATGTTTATAAATGGCAACATATACAAGTTTGTTCCAAACAAGTAGCACTAAAATATGTATTGCCCAGGACCCCAAAAGCCCTTAAGGCGACCCTGCACATGAGTATAGTTTTGCAGGCTGAGTCTATTGTAACTAGTAATATCTATGCATTGTTAATAGAAGATCTGCTGTGCCAGTCTGTAAAATTGTGCAAAGTGATAGACATATCTGTTGAAGTCTGTAAAATCTCTGTAAGATGTAGGTGAGAACTACTGGTTAACACCCAGTGCTGTAAGATTAAGCTAATCAGATTGATAGCTATGGTGGCAGCGGACTGATCCAGGCTATGCAATATGTATTTGGTGAGCCATTACCTTGCAATATTAGCATGTATGATCTATTTATCAAGGAGGATAATTCAGTTAAATCTGGATTCTATAATATATCTGTAACCTTTGATCTGTAGTACCTTTCAGCCTGTGGCCAAGGCCTACTGTTTGAGCTGTGAATCTGTAACATCAAAGTGACCTGATGGATAGCTCTACTGCCTGAGACCTGGCCCAATCTATACATTTGTATGTGGTGAGCAGCTGTACTGATGCACCAACCAGTTAGAATGAGTTGATCTGTGGGACAGCTTTATTTAGTCCTGTGCCTGTAAAATCTGTGTAACCTGTGTTCACTCGCTCGCCTAATAGCTGAGGCTGTAAAATATATCCAACCTGTGCCTGTAATATCTGTCTAGCCTGTGGTCTTGCTCTTCTGCCTTATAAAAAGGCGGTAAAAACCAGGAGCGGCCTGTGCGGGTAAGAGCAGTAGGGTGGGGTGGGGGGGATTTGTCCACCCACCCCACCCCACCATCCCACAATTCTTACTTGCACTGGCGGCTCCTGGTAAAAACTATGAAACCTGAATGATAGCCCTCCCTTCAGAGATATGAGCCCGAAATATTTGATAACCTGAGAAATACCTCTGATGTCTAAAGCAAGATCCTGTAAAGTATGGTTACACCCTGTGGGTTGATTATGCAGTCTGCTTTGTGGATGATGGCAGTGCTGACTACACCTGCAAGATAACTTGAAATAGGTCTGATGTCCCATGTCTCAAGCTTTAGGACCTACGTACCCTAACAGATGGAAATACTGCACATGTCTGGAATAGTTCGGCTGCCTGCCCACATAGCCAGTACAATCCCAGGCAACCTAGGACAAATTATTCTGCCTACATCCAGGGATACTAAGATCTGCGTGCCTTGAGTGATAACTCTGTGACCTATAGGTCGCCATTTGATGGATTACTCTGCTGTCTGAGACCTGGGCATGCAAGATCATCAATGTAAACCAAAGGAATGCTCCGCCATCAATGGTAAGCCCGATCAGAATGGAGGGATGCATTATTTGATCCATAAGGATATAGAGCCTCAAGTACAAAAGAATGGCGCATCACGGAACCGCAAGCAATTTTGCAGCGCCGCGTCATTCTAAAAGTTCAGGAATGTGTCCTATTAACGAGATTACAGTGCATTCCTGTACTAGCCCCTGCGTTGGCGCTAAAAAAGCAGCCTAGCGCCAACACAGGCACCCTTGCGCCATGTTGCAAGGGAGCCTGTGTTGTGTGGATGATTGATTTTGTGCAGGAAGGGACACCGTTCTGCACAAAATCAATCAATGGAGGCGATTTCCTCATTCTGCAGCACACATAGAAAGATTTCTATTTTATTTATTTATTTAATGCGATTTTCTATCGCGCAAACTTTACCCAAGGTGTCAGAGCTCTTTACATAAGAACCAGTTGCAAAACATAAGGACTTAGGATTACATGTGTTACATAAAAGATACAAACAGAAAAAATTGCAAATGTACAAGATGTAAAGTCACACAAGAAAGAGATACAAACAGAAAGAAAAATTGCAAATGTACAAGTAGTAAAGTCACTCAAGGAAGTGGTACAAATGATTAAACTCTAAGAATCACATAGGAATGGTAGTGAGCACAAGGGTCTACTACATATACTAGTGGTTAGAGTTATCTTTATATACATATATATATATATACACATAATAGATTTTCTCAGGTCAAGACCCCAAAAAAAAACAGAACAGAAGAGTTCCATTAAGTGAGGTCAGAGGTTGGACGCAGTCACAGCACCAAGGGAGGGTGGGAGGGATGCAAGGGTATGGAGAAAAGGCAAAACAGAAAAGGGAAGAAACATTTGAGGATCGTCAAGGGGGAAACGAGGGAAAAGGCTAAAGGACGAGGGAATGGACAAGATGGCGGGTCGGGGTCCAGAGAAAAGTGGCCGAGAACAGCAGCAAAATGGCGGCCAGGACAAAAGAAAAAGTAAAGAAGACCATGAGAGTCCGTGGTGGGACAGGCCGCTCCGATGAAGAGGGTTCTCTGGGGGCCTGGGGTGGGTATGTTATGGAAGGGGCTGCGGTGTGCCAAGCAATATAGGTCGGGACTGGAGGGTAGACATGTCCAGGGTTAAATCGCAGGACCCAGTATGCACGTTGTGCCATCTTCTGGTGGCAGGTTAGTGTCCGGGCATGCTGCACCTCTATTTTATTTTATTTAATGTGATTTTCTATGGCGCAAACTTTACCCCATGGTGTCAGAGCGCTTTACATAAGAACCAGTTGCACAACATAAGGACTTAGGATTTCATGCGTTACATAAAAGATACAAACAGAAAAAATTGCAAACGTGCAAGATGTAAAGTCACACAAGGAAGAGATACAAACAGAAAGAAAAATTTCAAATGTACAAGTAGTAAAGTCACTCAAGGAAGAAATACAAATGGATATACTCTAAGAGTTCCATTAAGTGGGGTCGGAGGGGGGACGCAGTCACAGCACCAAGGTAGGGTGGGAGGGATACAAGGGTATGGAGAAAAGGCAAATCAGAGGATCGTCAAGGGGGGAAACAAGGGAAAAGGGTAAAGGACAAGGGAATGGACAAGATGGCGGATCGGGGTCCAGAGAAAAGCAGCCGGGAACAGCAGCAAAATGGCGGCCAGGACAAAAGAAAAAGTAAAGAAGTCCATGAGGATATTTCTCCTCGTTGCTTCTCAGGAGTGGCGGAAGAATCTGAAGCATTCCCAGGTTTACAATTCCACGAAAATCTGGGAATGCTTCAGATTCCATGGGTGTTGCATGGGAACGCCCACAGCAACTCCCTTGGAGTGGCCCTTTCACACAGTGTACTGCGTGCAAGGGGCACATATTTACAAGGCCATGAAAAGCCAAGTAAAGAGGCTTTGCATGGGCTTGTAAATATGCTGCGGCACATTGTGTCACCGGAGCATCAAAAAAGTAATTCTCCGGCGGCGCAGAAGTGCCACTAAGGCCTCGTAAATAAGGCCCCTAGTTTACATCTCATACAAATCAAATACCTGCATAGGACATACCTTAACCAAAGCAGCTTTGGGAAATGGGCAGGATCCAGTCCCTGAACTGTACTGGATGTCATATCCAGAGTGGAGAATCTTCTTACTTGATATGGAGCTTCACCCTAATTCAAGGGTACCGGTGTAACATTACTCAGATATTGTCCACTCCACTAGATAGACTCATTGAACTTTCACCTTAAATACTGCTTCTGGGTGCAGTGGATAACATTGTGGACTGAGAGGGAAGCAGACTCTTGTGTGTGAGCGCTCTCCTGGCGATTTGGAGTGGTCCTATCTCGGTATCGTACAACAAGTACCCTTTGGACTAAATTCTAAAATTGGAAGTTTATAATACACGTAACACAACTTGCTAGCAACTCAACATTCAACTCAATTCCATTTACCATCCATGCAGAGAGGATTAGAATAGTGGGCCCAAAATTGCACTAAGCTTTTGTCAAAAAATAGATCTATTTATTGGTCTTCATTAAAAACACATACATAATAAAACATGAATTTACTTTGTTTCATTCAAATAATATCTTAAAAGAACTGGGACCCGAAACTGTGCCAGTCACAAATGATCTGTGGTTCCAGTCTTCTACAGATTGTGAAAAGATGCGTTGACGCGTTTCGATGGATTAAAAATGATGGCACCATCTTTTTCAAGACTGAATATCAGACTCTCTCCAATATTTGTTCTTGTTACAATGATTAAAATGCCTCCTCTATCTTTTTGAAGGGCGATTCCTATCCCAATTAATATCAGGAAACTGCTCAGCTGGGCACAAATTCAGAGTCAGTGCCTCTATCCTCTGTGGATTTAGATGCCACCCAAAGTCTCTGTATTTTTTAAAAGACTACGGGGCATGTTATCAAGTACGGTGATAATTATCGCCTGCGGCAGATAGCGAACTTTTTTTTATTGCATACTTTTCCCGAGGAATTTCACATTGTTACCATGGTATTATTGGAGTTTGGGAGCAAGCGATACTGGCAGTGAAAGTACGCGGTAACTGCCGCTAACATGCAGTAGTTATTCATGGAATACGGTGGCATCAGGGCATTAGCGACGATAACATTTCAGCTAACGTGAGAATATGCCTTAAAACCCCCTTCAAATTCCCTTACAACACCCTGTATGACATGATCACTGGCACCATTAACCTGGCAGCCGCCTTGAACTCTGCAGCATGAAAAACACTTTAAAATGTATGTAATGATACCATTAATGTAATGTGACATGCCGGATGCAGTGATCTTACGTTGTACTGCACAACGGCACCTTTGTACATGTTAAGGGGCCAATGATGCAGCATGATGAGCTCTCCCTCTTTGGTGTCTGTGAGGGAGATCAAGGCTAGTCTCCCTTGTATCACCATGTGTAGTCAGGTTTTAATCAGATGTTAAAAACCTGCGTTCATCGTGGCTTAGCGCAATTTTTCTTAACGCGGGACAACATTGCTAATACAGGGAAGAGCTGTAAGCGACTTAACATGTTATTTTGGTTATGAACGCCTACCTTGCATGTCATTAGCAATAAATATCGCGGACATGCAAGGCGGTAGAAAAAGCGTCAGCTAACGCCTGAAAGCTTGCACTAACTCATGTTAGAGCAGGCTTGATAACAGGGCGATAAAAATATCGCCACTTTTTCGGCAAAAAGTGCAGCAAAAGCGACGATATGGCCCTTGCTAATATGCCCCTACAGATTTTAACTGGGTTCAGGGCAAATGCCTCAGTTCTCTGCTGTAGATAGCACCAGAAGGAGTCTCTGTGTAGAATAAAACAGGTTTTGCAATGATGGACTAAAATCACTTTTGTCTGACATTCTTTTTTGTCAGATACCCCCGCTGAACTTTTTTGATGCGTTCAATCTCGTAAGGCTGAATTAACCCTGTCTCGAATTGAATCTTTATTGTATTATCGTTCAAATCGCCTCACCCATCAAAAGATTGGGGGGCATATTATCTATAGATTGCGATAATTATCGCAAAGCGCGCTTAGCGCCTATTTGATTATCGCTGGATTACATCGCCGTGTTAGCAGCGTATTAGCAATGCTTTGCTAACAGGCGAAGTACAGTCCAGCGATAGACAGAGATAATGATCATTAGCATGTGAAATCCATCGATGATTTCACAGCGCTAATGAAAAGCTTGGTAATAGGGGAGTGTGGACATAACCATACAATCCACCTCCCGTTGACAATAAAGACAAGTCAGGTTTTAGTCAGGCATTAGGATCCTGAGATAATGGGTGCTTAGCATGCCTTTTCTCTTCGCTTCGCTGTTCAGGGGCAGCGTTGGTAATAGCACAATGTCGGTTTAGCAAGTCCTAGGAGGGCACCCCAACCTTGCATCTCATTAGCGATGAGCAGCATGTCTGGCCACCTATGAATACTTTCCCTACTGATGAAAGAGGAATCTAGAAACACTTGTCTAGGGATACGCTTGAAGGGAACACTGGCACTGGCCAATGAACTACGAGAACTGTGTATTGAGCGAATAACACTGAACCACATCAACCATGATGCAAAGAGGTAATTCAGCTGTGACGTGTTAAAAGATGTGCTCCAACCCCCTTTGTTGACTGTTTAAAATGGCTCTCGTGAGCCGTGAGCTGACGAGCTCGGGGCCACTTGCGTGCTGAGAGTGGCACTATTCCTGAGAAAATTGCGGCAGCACGTCTGGCGACCTATGAATACTTTCCCTACCGATGAAAGAGAAATCTAGAAACACGTGTCTAGGGATACGCTTGAAGAGAACACTGGCACTGGCCAATGAACTACGAGAACTGTGTATTGAGTGAATAACACTGAACCACATCAACCATGATGCAAAGAGGTAATTCAGCTGTGACGTGTTAAGCGATGTGCTCCAACCCCCTTTGTTGACTGTTTAAAATGGCTCTCGTGAGCCGTGAGCTGACGAGCTCAGGGGCACTTGCGTGCTGAGAGTGGCACTATTCCTGAGAAAATTGCGGCAGCACATCTGGCGACCTATGAATACTTTCCCTACTGATGAAAGAGGAATCTAGAAACACGTGTCTAGGGATACGCTTGAAGAGAACACTGGCACTGGCCAATGAACTACGAGAACTGTGTATTGAGCGAATAACACTGAACCACATTGACGGAGCAAGGATTCGCAAGTTACGCGACTTGCTGTACTCACGAACCTTGAATAATCATTAACGTCATAAAAAACACCTTTGTCTTATTAATATTGCACTTTTACACTACACGCGGGTGTCCCAGTGACGCTTGCCAATGTGTTTACTAATCCTAACTACGCTTGCACCTAAAATGGTCGTTGCTTTGCAGGATTCTAGTCTGCGCATGCGTCGGTCATACCCATGTGATGTGACGCACTCGCAGTTCTGGAGGGAACTTTTCGCTCATGCGCATTATCGCTAAAATGGCCGCTTTGTTTCTAACATGCTTTTCGCTTGCACTGCTGCTTTTGCTCAAGCCGTTTCTTTCTGCTTAACTCCTAATGCTATAGATATTATAAAGTAAGGGGTGGGTTCAAGAAATTGAATACTAATTGTGTGAAAGTCAAATTCTAGGTGGTGTCAATGACCTAACCACCTCTCTTGTCCAATCCGAAGTTGGGGATCCTTTCACTTGCAACATTGGTGGGTGGTACACTGACCCGAAAACAGTATAACTAGCCTAGGTTTAGTTAGAGAAATTGTCTGACTTGTCCGAATAGCTGACCTGTCACTGACCCTACGAACTCTATAGGTGATTGATACAGAGAGCTGCGGAGCACTCTATCCATAATTTCCACAAACCCAGTCTGGGGTGGAGAAACCTTAAGTGCTGGCGAAGCACTTTGCTGGGAGATTCGAGAACCCAATCGGGGTTATTGGCAGATTCCTTGCAGAGAGGGCGTAGCGCAGGCGTTGCATCTGAAGCTGCAGGTGTTGGTCGTACCCTTTGGTGAGCCTAGTCCTGATCCTAATCCTGGGGTTATCCTGTCCTGACTGTCCATGAGCTGTACCTGCTCGCCTACTGGCATCTTAAGTCCTTGAGGGTCCTTTTCCGCCTTTTCCAACTGACCCGTGGCCAGGGTTAGTCTTCATTCTGTCCTAGGTAAATATAATTTATGTGGGTGTTTGTCTATCTATACTCTTTCTCTCTCCCTTCTTGAATAAAGCATCATTGCCTATGTCATTTTCTCCTGTCTCTCTACAACATAGATTTTACATGCAAGTTTGTCTATTAGCATGTTCCATTTTTCCCTTACCTTTAGCCAGTTACTGGAATTGTTTGCATATGTAGTATGCTCCATTCTTACCTTTCCTTTAGAACTTAAGCACTCTGATTTCGAAAATAGCATAAGTTATCTGCTTCTATAAATCATTAGTGAATTCTAGAATTCTGCATTAATAGTATGTTCCCTTTCTTTACCTACCTTTAGTACCATTGCAGAAAAGCCTGTTTAAATTGAATAGCGTGTTCCCTATTTTTCCTTTCCTTTAGCTTTGGAGTTAAATGTTACTTACTCTCATTCATAGCTACATCATATTCATAATCTTAGTTATTGATCGTTTGATCTGTGTAAATTTCATTCTCATGGCATATGAAGATAATCTTAATGATTAGATAAAGGTTTTTGAAACTCTTTGCGTGTGTGGTTATTACAAAAGTATAATCTTCATAGTAAATGTACATGGTTTGGTGTTATCTATCTGCTCTTAAATTTAGCTCCTGATCCATTGTGATCTTAGGTACCTGTGTCCAGGATTGGTAAGTTAGGTACTCGAAATAAAGTCGAAACAAAGGATTGCTGATACCAGCGTGTAGGTTGCCTGATTGATGAAACAGTAATAAAACACTTACATGGGCCCAAGTGTGCGAAATTTGGTAAAACAAAGAGTCGGGTGACCTGCGCGCTCTATCAGTAATTTTCTGGTAGCAGAGCTATGGTTAGGACTAGTTAAGACAGGTAGATAAGGTAATTGTTCATGAACTGTGAAAAATAAAATGTGCTGCTAAAAATTATTTGTCTTTGCAGTTATCGATCGATCTAAATGCTATTATTTTGAAATGTTATAAAGTGTATTATTTTATGAAATGCTGCTATATTAAGTGTATATTAACAAATTGTTAGTGATTGTTATATGTTGTCTGGAATTCCCCGGGGGCAGAATAGCGGGTGTGAGGAGAATCCACTCTGCGGTGAGGTCAGTGGCTTGAGGAAAATTAGTGCATGGTTAGACAGAACTGGAAGCGCTAATTAGGGTTTTCTGCATGAATAGTTGAATAAATGATAGCAACGAGTTCGCTATTGAAACTTCCGTTGTGATATTACCTAGTAAGGGTCACACGAGGAAGGAGTAGTAGGTTCGTCGAAGCTTGAGTGATAGCAAAGGAGTTCGCTAGTGAAACTTTGGACTTAGTATATATCAGTGGATGAGTCAAAGAAGTAGCAGGTTCTCTAATGCTTGTATGAAGGGTAGGCAGGAGGGTCTATCTGTAGTGTATGAAAAGTAGACAGGAGAAGTTTACTTGCAGTGAAACAAATCTTACTTTTTAGACACTTGAGTACAGTGGCGAATGTTATACGTTGTAAACTAAATAGAGCACATGCACTTTAAGAAGAGAAACCAAGTTTCCGTTACCTTGTGAAGGAGGGAGTCGGTCGCGGAGCTGCGCTGACGTCACTCTTTGCCGCGCTGGTATTGGTCGAAACAGCGGGTGTGTAACGAAGCTGGTATTGTGAAGGAGGGGTGAGTGCCGGAGCGTGAGAAACTCGTCTCACGAAAGGCCGCGCTCCCATTGGTTGAAATTATTTGCAACCTCAGTGTTGATTGGTTGGTGAAATTTATAAGAGGCGCTAGCATTGGAAGAGAATTGTAAACAAGAATACGTAATTCTCACGCAAAACTAGGATATACGTAGTATATGTGGTATCCAGAATTTCTACCTGATCCGAAAAACTTAGGGTTTGGTAAGGAGCAGATGCTAAGAGGCAGACCTTACAATATGTACGGAAGCAAGAGGAAAATGACTTTCGCAGACAAGGTTAAGAATTATTTCAAAAAAGATAAGCCCATTAAGACTAGAGAAGGTATAATTATTCCACCACCTAATACTCCCGCATCATTTATGATGTTTGACAAAGGGTATCATACCTGTGTATGGTTGGAAAATTGGGTAAAGTACACCGAAAATGACGGAATCCTAACATTTCCCCTAGATGGTACCTTTAATGCTAGAATTTTGTTTAACTTGAGGACCCGAATGAATGACTTATATCCCAGACCAAGATTGACGCAATATGAGGCTTTAGAAGAATGGGAGATTGAGGCCTTAGAGCGAGACAGACACAGAATGGATAAGGGAGTAAGCAAATGGTGATAGAGCGCGCAGTTCACCCGGGTCACTGGATTTCCTGATTCTCACACGCACTGGGCCCTGGCGTGCACATTCAAACCAATGACTCGCGTCTGGCGTGAACCGGGTGAGTTTATACACGCTACTATGAGTAATCCGGGGGGTGACTTCTCACCACTGCTAATCATGTACCTGACTTACTACAGGCACATTACTCCAGACGGATCAGGAGCTAGCAGGGAATAGGTGACAGGGGTCCTGGAAGAAATACACTTTATAACCCAAAGTACATTGTCCACACTATAATCCGCAAAATGACCACAGACACCTGATGGGGTTAAAAGTTTTATCTAATGATTCAAAGTAAATATGTCAGGATAAGCAAGATACAAAATAACACATCAAGCATTAGGATCACAACCAAAATATAACTATGAATTAGAGCAAGGACCATTGAGAATAAGTGGACATCAAGGGATATGAGTATTTAGAGAACACGCAATTCAACATAAGTATGAACTGAACAAGGGACCTGAAGTGTATACTTGAACTAAACTACTTATGCTATTCTTACTACGTTTACTGCAACCATGCTAAGGGAAAAAGGGAAAACGGGGACACACTAATAAAATATGACAGTTCGTTACTTTCCTAAAGGTGGGGAGAGAAGTGGAACAATTCTAATAAACAATTGCATATAATTTGCATTTCAAGGAGATAGGGCAATATCACTGGCAAGAGTGCTTTATTAAGAAAAGGAGAGAAAGAGAGAGAAAAGACGCGAACCCACAAGCAATATTTACCTAATTAAGAATGAAGACTAACCCTGGCCACGGGTCAGTTTGGAAGGACGGGGACAAGGACCCTCAGAAAAGGAATGCCAAAATGCGAGCAGGTAGAGCTCACGGGCAGTCAGGACAGGATACCCCTCTGGATTTGGTTCAGGACTGGGCTCACCAAGGTACGACCAACACCGCAGCTTTGGAAGCAACGCCTGCGTTACCCCTTTCTGCAAGTAATCCGCCAGTAACCCCGATTGGGTTTTCGAATTTCCCAGCAAAGTGCTCCGCCAGCACTTAAGACTATTTCCACCCCTAGGAGTTTGTGGAAAGTATGGACAGAGTGCTCCGCAGCACTCAAGATTGGATCACCTATAGAGTTCGTAGGGTCAGTGACAGGTCTGCTACTCGGACAAGTCGGACAATTTTCCTAAGCTACACTAGGGTAATTATACAGTTTGGGGACCCTTAGACCACCCACCAATGTTGCAAGTGACAGTTTCTCACATTATGATTGGTCAGGAGAGGTGTCCTGGTCATTGTCACCTCCTAGAATTCAGTGTTCTCATCATACATATTTAATTTTTCTTATCCGCCCCTTGGGTTCACGTTCCCATCCATAGGAATACAGTAGAAATTGCGAGAGTACAAGGTATAGCAACAATGTCTCTGTGTTTCAAGGTGATTTTCATCGTCTTGTGCTGGGTTCTCAGGCGCATTGGGCTTCAGGAGCCAGCTGGCTTGTTTCAGCTTCTGCGCAGTAGAGTTTCTCCCAGGTCACATGGCAATACCCAGAGAAGCCTCATCATGGCGCCGGTTATGTATTTTCCAGCCCCCAGAGACGCGATACATGAAAAATAAGCGAGAACAAATTAAAATCACACATAAAATGATCACACTGTATACCGTGGAAAAATCTTACACACCCCTTACTTTATAACAGCAATAGTATTAAAGTTTAGTGCGAAAAGACAGATAGGCTAAAGCAGCAGTTGCAAGCGTAGAGCGTGGTGAGAGACAAGCGGCCATGTTTGCAACAGTGCGCATGAGCACAGATTCCCTCCAGAATGCGAGTGCGTCACATCACATGGGTATGACCGACGCATGCGCAGACTGAATTTCAGCGAAGCAGCCATTTGTTCTAGTGCAAGCTTTGTTAGTATGAAAAGACACACAGGCAAGCCTCTTGGGGACACCCGCGTGTTGGGGAAAATGCTAAAATAAATGACGAACAGTTGGATTAATATGATTATACATTAAACGAGGTTCATGAGTGCGAGCAAGTCGCTTTACGTGCGAATCCTTGCTCCATCAATCCCCTCTTTGATGATATTTACTATCATCACTATATAACGGAAACAGATGCCAACTCTCATTCTTCCATATCATTCATATCAATTTCAACAACCTTGTTGTTGATTTTTCTTTCAGCTTCTCTATGAGAGTGGTGATTCTTCACCTTTTTGTAGATTTCATTCCTTAATTCTTCTAATTCTAATTCATCAATGTTTCTCTTCACCCCTCTTTTGTTTACAGTTTTTCTTTTGCACTTTTGACATTTACAGCAGATGAAAATTATCAACACAATCACACCTATTCCAAATATTGGCATCAGTATTTTCCACAGAATGTTTCTACCTAGGTTAGAAAACCAACTACCTATAGAGGAGAGACCTCCAGTCAGTCTCGTCCAGGCACTGTCAACCTCTAATGGTTTGAGCTCTTTTTCCAAATTAGTTATGTTCTTCACATATTGTTTTAATTCGATACTTTTGTCAGGAATGTAGGTGCAACAATGTTGCGCCTTCAGCATTCTACAGACTCCGCCCTCTTTTGCCAATAAGGTGTCAAGAGCAAGGCGATTTTGCAAAACCATTGATCTGATCGCAACCATTTCAGTATTGACCAACAGGAATCCAGCAGCAGTGTCAGTAGATAACCGATCCACTACTGTAGACAATTTGCAGATTCTATGAGTGTTCAGAACTACCCCTATTCCAGGTATCAGTGCACTAAAGATATCACCTATAATTTCACCTACACTTTCACGTTTACTACGCACTAAGCCATTAGTTTCTTCATCATTGCTTCCAGCTGCATTATTCACATGGTATATTTTCGGGAAAACAATGCCAAAATAGCAGCTTCCATACCAGTGATCCGGCAATTTGACATAAGCCTTGTTCCCACATATATAATATATTCCAGGAAACACAGGTTCTGACCCATTTTTAAAACCCCAACCTCCAATTACCTTAAAATTATGTTCACACTCGCTGGAACCAATGAATACATTGTTATAATATTCTGTCCTTTCTCTATGGAGACAAAGTTTTCCTTTTCGGTCAAAATCCAGCAACAAAGCAGGATTAGCTTCGCCTTGAGAGGTGTTATCCAGGTGCTCAGCCCACCTAGGGACTCTATCCTTTTCATCATTTGCCTTTCTCTGAAACTTTTCCCTCCTTCGGTCTGCCATTTTTATAAACATCTTTTCCTGCTCTTGCAAAGAACAGGTCAGATTCTCTTGTCGTGCTTCATCTAAGTCTATGTCACCTATAGTCAGGAAATTTTCACCCATATAACGGGTTACCTCGCTTTTAACATGGACAAGGTTCAGATGTCCTCTAATAGGGAGTTCAGAAAACACTACGTCAGCATTTGAATAGTAGTACTGTAAAGTGCTTCTATAAAACAAGCTAGCTAATATACTACAGGAAATTCCATAGGTTAGGGGTAAGTGGTGATATGTCACGCCTTCAGCTACAGATGTGGGTAGCTTCATGCAGACATAACAGTCTTCTATTTCCATAGCTTCTACATAATGCACTAACAAGTTAGCAAAAACATTTAAATGTGTCCGGTTTCTCATCTTGTGAAAGTGCAGTTCACCCTCATCTGATGCTTCTAAATTCTGTCGTGTGTGTCTTTGCTTAACTGGATTGTCATATCGTTCTAAGCTTTGTGGTGTTTCTGCAGTCCGTGCAACGTCTGTGTCTAATATTTCAGGTTCAGTAGGGGACAGGTTAGGATTTTTACTTATCATAAAAGGTAAAAAGACGGTTAATCCTATCCACATTACTATTAGCATAGCTATACTACACAAGCATATCTTACAGCAAGTCTTACAACACCCAAATCTGGATCTCCCAGCTACGCTTGAATCAGACATTTTAGCTTACAGGTGGCTTTTGCAACCCCTCTTCTCTTCTTTATACCAAGGCTTCGCTCTGTTTGGTCTCACGGAGGGTCTTCGTCCGAACTCCGATCAGTGACGGACTCCTCGTCACTTTTCCCACTGTGATTGGGCTCATCAATTTCTTCCAGCACCAGGTATGTCCATTCGGGGCTCCGATACAGTTTATTCTGTTTCTTCAATCTGTCGCTTTTTCTCAGAAACTTGCCTCGGGCTGGTTTTCTTTCACTTTCAGCCCTTTCACGGTCTTTCAGTTTCTCCTCGACTGTTTTTATTCGGAGTCTTAGCCTTTTGACGTACCTGGGTGTACTTTTGCTTCTGTGACTTTCAGTGGTTGAGGACACTTGACCTTCCTCGTGCACTCTCTTATTTTTCTTCTTGTGCTTGACAGAGTCTATTTCCCTCCCTGTCTGACTAGTTCCAGGTCTTTCATCTATTTCTTCTGCCTGGTCCTCTAACTGGTCCTGTTCAGGTTCGCTTTGTAGGTTTTCTTTGCTGTTAGGTGAACTGGAGTCTGATTCCTGAACACGTTCATCTATTTCTATCTGCTCTGGTTCATGCACTTCGTTCTCTTCACTGTCTTCCGCATGAACTTCAGCCCTTACCACTATCTGTCCCTTTCCAGACTCCGGAGTTTCAGGTGGAGTGTCGACGTCTTGATCTGTCCCTACTTGGCCTATTTCCTGATCAGGTGTGATGTGTGTCTTGTTGACCTGACCTTCTTCTTCTAGTTCTGTCTCACCTGGACTATCCCACTCACTGTCTAGGTAGGAATATTTCCTGGTTCGTATTGGATCATGAACCTGGTCGTCGGCAGGGTACCACTCAATGTCTCGACTTGTGCTCGGCAGTTCGATGTCAGCAAGATCCGGACTCTCCTCGGGAGTCTCCTCAGCGGTGCTGCCTTCAGCTTCAGTCGTGTTTTCTCCGGTTACCCGCTTTGTGTGGCTGGCATGGATCCACTTTGGCACACCAGCACACTTTACAGCAGTAGTGGTGACAAGAATCACTTGTCTCGGCTTTCCCCACTTTGGTCCAAGGCAACTCTTCCGGGTGTGTTTCTTTAACACCACCCAATCGCCTGGTCGTAGCTTATGTGCTGGAGTCTTGGGCCATTCGTCTTCTGTCTCTCCAATCTGGTGGGAGATAGAACGCACTTGGTCACCCAGCTGCTTGCAGTATTCTAGCACCAAATCATCAGTAATGCTTAGCAGTTTGTGTCCAGGTACCCATGCTTGTCGCATCACTCTCCCCATTAGTACCTCATGGGGGCTCAGGCCTGTTTTTCGATTTGGAATACTTCTCAGACTCATCAGCACAAGGGGCAAAGCGTCTGTCCAGTTCATTTTGGTGGAATCACACATCTTCGCCAGCCTGGACTTTAGCGTGCCATTTATCTGTTCAACCACCCCAGATGCCTCGGGATGGTAGGCACAATGCAGTCTTTGCTTCATTTTAAAAGCCTTACAGAGCTCTTCTAGGACGTCGTTGGCAAAATGCCCACCTTGGTCCGTTTCAATTGTCTCAGGGATCCCAAACCTAGGTATCAACTCCCTGAGCAATAGCTTGGCTGTAGTTATGGCGTCATTTTTCTTAGCTGGGTAGGCCTCCACCCACCGGGAGAACAGACAAACTATGACCAGGATATATCTATATCCCTTGCATTTGGGCATTGTTATAAAGTCTGCCTGCATTCTGACAAAGGGACCTACTGCCTTACCGATGGTACTCTGCTCTACTACAGTCCTCTTTCCTGCATTGAATTTGTGACACACTAGGCACCTCTGGCAAAGCCTTTCCGCCTGGTTCCTGAACCTTGAATTATAGAACACCTTGTCAAACACACGACACATGGCATCCCTTCCCATATGTGTTGGCTCATGTATCATTCGGACCATG
Source organism: Lissotriton vulgaris (assembly GCF_964263255.1). Taxonomy (NCBI): domain Eukaryota; kingdom Metazoa; phylum Chordata; class Amphibia; order Caudata; family Salamandridae; genus Lissotriton; species Lissotriton vulgaris. The sequence continues at coordinate 1,071,704,395 of NC_141689.1, read as the reverse complement.
GGATCTATCAGACTGTCGGGCAGTACGGGCACTCCACTTTTGTCTACCACCACACCGTCATTCCTCATTCTGCAGTCATTTTCACTCCATCTAGCTTTTTCTTCCCTGCCTGTTGACTGTTGTAAGTCTTTCAATTCATCCCACGTTGGCACATTATCAAACAACATCAGTTGGCAGCTGTGTCCACCCCACAACCCAATTTGGAGGGACATTTGGTGTCGGGCACAAAATTGGGCAATTTGGTCAGCATATCTATTTCCGGCTGTCACATCATCATTTCCTGATCTGTGAGCCGCACACTTGACCACAGCCAATTCTTTGGGCAATTGAATAGCTTCCAATAATTCTTGTACCACCTTTCCGTTTCTGATAGGGGTACCTGAGGAGGTCATGAATTCTCTTTGTAACCATAGTTGGCCGAAGTCATGAACAACCCCGTAACAGTACTGACTGTCGGTGTAAACAGTTATTCTTTTATTCTTTCCCCTCCTACAGGCTCTTGTCAAGGCGATGAGCTCAGCTACCTGGGCTGATTTCACTTCGCATAGGTAAGAGGCTTCTATGGTGTTTGTCAACGTGACAACGGCATAGGCAGCACACAGACCCCCACTCTCATGTCTTAAACATGAGCCGTCCACGAACATTGTATGATCTCCATCAAGCAATGCTACTTCTTTGATGTCAGGACGGGGCTTAGTGCTGAATTCTGTTAGATCAATGCAGTTATGTTCCATTTCACCTTCGTCGTCTACATCCAGGGGAACAGGTAACAGAGTTGCTGGGTTAAGGACATTGCACCGAGAAATTGTTACATTCTCAGCACCAATTAAAATTCTCTCATACTTAGTCAGCCGACTAGGTGTGAGATACTGGGTCTTGGTTCTTGTCAGTAGAATCACAACAGAGTGTGGAACATATACGGTGACAGGATGTCCCATGACAATATTTTCACTCTGTTCCAGACTTACGCAAGTAGCAGCTACTGCTTTCAAGCATCCGGGCAGTCCAGCAGCCACTGGATCTAGAGTGGCTGAGAAATACGCTACAGGACGCCTGACCAGCCCATGCTCCTGGGTCAGGACTGAGAGCGCACAATTTTCTCGGGTGTCACAGAATAGTTCAAAAACGCTTGGAATAGTCTGGCATACCTAATGCAGGTGCGGTACATAGACAATTTCGCAAGGTTACCCATGCGGACATGCTTTCGCTGTCCCAACCGACTGGGTCTTCCACTCCTTTCTTGGTCATTTTTATTAAAGGTTTGGCTAGATTTGCGAAGCCCACAATCCATTGTCTGCAGTACCCCACAACTCCTAGGAACATCCTCACCTCTTTCTGAGTTCGGGGTAGGTCCATTGCTTTAATTATCTTGATCCTTTCTGTGGTGACCTTTCGGATCCCTTTCTCTATCTGGTGCCCCAGAAATTTTACTGAGTTTTTACAGAACTGCAATTTGTCAGGGGATACTTTATGTCCTCCCTTTCCTAGGTGATTCAGCAAGGCGATGGTGTCGGTGACACAGTCATTTTGAGTTTTAGATGCCACTAGAAGGTCATCTATGTACTGTACTAAAACGGACTCTCCTGGCAATATTAGGGTCTCAAGACATTTCTTAAATATCTGGTTGAAAATCGAAGGACTTTCAGTGTACCCCTGGGGGACACGATTCCAGACATAGATATGGCTGTTGAATTCAAAACTAAAAAGGAACTTGCTTTCTGGATGCAATGGGATGGAAAAGAATGCATGGCACAGGTCAATGACAGTGAACCATTCCGCGTTCCAAGGAATCTGATACAAGATTACTGCAGGGTTGGGAACAATGGGACAGCAAGGTACAACAATTTGGTTTACCTTGCGCAGGTCCTGCACTACTCGGTATTTCCCACTAGGCTTTTTAATCCCAATGATAGGCGAATTGCAGGGACTCTCATTACTTCTTCTATTATTTCTGCTTCGAGCAATCGGGTAATTTCAGTTGCGACTCCTGCTTTTACTTCTGCGCTCATTTTGTACTGTCTTGTTTTGGGATATACTGCATTTGTCTTAATTGCTATCTTAACTGGGTCCACATTTGCCATTAAGCCTACATCTTTTCCTGAGAAATCCCACACTTCTGGTACTACTCTTAACTGAAGCTCTTCAGGTAAGTCTTCAATTGACAACGTTTTAATGTCAGCATCAGGTCTTACTAACATTAGTTTGTACAAACCATCTTCATCTGGGGTCTGAACTTCGACGCCCTTTGGTGAGCAAAAGATGGTGCAGTTCATTTTGCACAACAAATCGCGTCCTAACAGGTTCACAGGACTGGAATCACAGACCACAAACCTGTGCATTTCTTTAAAGTTTCCTATGGAGATTTCCATAGGCTCAGTTACTGGAGTACTTATTATCTGATTTGAGACACCCACTACTTGGATAGCTTCTCCCGAGAGGGGTAGGTTAGGAACATCCACTGTTCTCACAGTGGACCGGGTAGCACCAGTGTCCAACAGAAAGGTGATGTCTTTTCCCTCCACCTTCCCTTCAATGTATGGTCCAGTCTGGTCTACCGGTAAGGAGGCGCCAAGTACGCACTCCTTGTCCTCCCCTCTCAGGCCCCGTCAATCTTGTTCATCACAGAGGAAAGAATCATTTAACAGGTACTGTGGAATTGCTGCATTGCTTCCATTCTCTCCCTCCCATATTTCCGCCCTTTCATTCTGCTGGCCCTGGTTCTTGTAATGCTGTCTAGGAGCGCGAGGTACTGGAGGTAGCTTTACCTGTTGCTGGTTCTTTTTCGTCCCCTCTTTCTGCACCTGTGGATTTAAACCATTTATAGGGGCATTACCGGCCTGCAGGTGTGGACACTCGTCTCTCCAATGCCCTAACTGTCCGCACCCGTGGCAGGGGAACTTCTTCATAGCCTCTTCCCGACTCAATTTTGCCCGGGGCTTCCCTCCTCCCCCAGCAGTGGCATTCTGAGCATTATTACTGGAATTCAATTTACTTAACTGTTTTTCTTGCTGTTTAGCCAATTTTACTTGTGCCCACATCACTTTTTCCTTGAGGGCTTTCTTTTTATTTTCGATTTCATCTTCGCAGTATTTTGCGTATTTCAGGACATCATCTATGGGCTTTCCCTGCCAACTTATTTTATTATCTCGAATCCATTGAGATATCTCCGGCCTTAATCCTAGCACGAATCTGTAACTGAAATGGGTCATGTCTTTCATGTCCACATTATCGATACCACTGTAAGTTTTGAATACTTGTAGTAACCTTTCATAAAAGGAATGGACAGTTTCATCACGTTCTTGGGTGGTCCTATCTATTCTGGTCCAATCTGTCTCCTTTGCAGGTACCTTTTTCTTGAGGTATTGTATGACTTGCTCATACTTCCTCATTACTTCAGGTGCGGGAGCTCCTGTTTTCTTGTCTCTCGCATATTCCTCACTAGGCCAATCAATTTCAATTTTGCAGTCGGTCCACAGATCTACAGGGACCACAATGTCGAAAAACCCATCTAGGTCTTTCAGAAGACATTTCTGAACTTTTATAAAGCGTTCTACCTGCCTGTACCAATCAACAGGCTTTTCCCGTAATTTCGGGAAGTCATTTGTAAATGACACAATATCCTGTCGGGACCAAGGGACATGGACATATTTTCCTCCCGGGACCTCTCTCATAGGACACAATTTTTCCTGTCGGAGTTACTTCTTTTAACACGAATTCTGAAGCCTGAGACTTAGCCCTGCTGTCTTCCTTTTTCTTTGCCCACCGGGTTCTCCATTTCCCCACCTCTCCCCATTTCTGCAAGAGCTTCAATAATTCCTTTATCTGGATATGTTTTCCTACCACATTCAAGCTCTCTAAGTCTTTATCCGAAAAATCTACTCTGTAGGGTTTCTGAAGGATTTTGGAGCGACTGACATCGATTCCCATTTCTGTGGCTGTGTCCATTATCCTTTCATGGAGCAATCTAGCATTTCGGGTAAGATTTTTGCTGATAAACAGTAACTCTTCTTCACTGTATGAGTTTAGGCGCTCTAATCCTACGTTTCCAGCCATCATTTCTTCTATTTCTATCCTTAGTTTATAGATCTCTAATGGTCTGGATTGGGGAGTGGTCTCTTTCTCCAACTCTTTGGTCCATCTGTCTAATTCTTCTGGTGATACTACTGTGGCACTCCTAACCCCAGATGCACCTTCAATCAACACCTCTTTTGGCCTACTCTGACTTCTTGCCCCTGACATGCTAGTCCTAGGTTCTCTAATGGGCAAATCCATCAGAACCACTGATTCACATTCACTCTCTTGATCGTCATCTATAAATACTTCCTTTCTCGGGGGTGGGATGCTAGGAGTAGGCATTATTGGGGAGATAACAGGAGGACGAGGACTAGCCAGGTTATCCCTATAAAGAGGAATAGCGGGTCCAATGGTTACTGGGATAGTCAGGGAATCTGGATGGGGATGTATCTGGGCTATGGTTCGGACTAAATCATCTCGCTGCCTAGCCAGGGCTTCTTTTTCTTGTTCTCTCAAACCCTTTCCTGTGGGATTGTCATGCAGTACTTGAGGTACCAAAGGAGGGTAAATACTTGGGGCAGTAGGAGTAACCAATCGTGGTGGTCCTTCTCCAAACGGCTGATAATTCGGGACCGTGGATTTTGGTCTGCAAAACCCATCCCCTTCACTGGTTTTACTGTCTGTACCTGTTCCATCTGTCTCGCTATCCCTCCGACATCTGGGATACTTGGCAAACGGGTTTGGTGAATTCAAAGGCTCAGACTCGGCTGCATAGGGAGGGGGGTTTTTCATCAATAAATCTTCTAGGTGCTCATCTTCTGAGTCCCCTACGGGCATTGTGTGATGGGTCTTTTCTGTGCTTTTTCCTTTTCCTTGTTCTAATACCCCCATCATTGGAAACAATCCCTCTGTCATCATGCTTTGTCTCCACTATTTCATTTTCTGCTCTTTGGTTTCTCTATGGACCCTCGGATACCATTTACTCACTCCCTTGTCCATCCGGGGTCTATCCCTCTCCAAAGCCTCAATTTCCCACTCTTCTAAGGCTTCGTACTGGGTCAATCTGGGTCTGGGATGCAATTCATTCATGCGGGTCCTTAAGTTAAACAGGATCCTACCATTAAAGGTACCATCAATAGGAAATGCTAGAACTCCGTCATCTGCAGTATACTTTGCCCAATTTTCTAGCCACACACAGGTATGATACCCCTTTTCAAACATCATGAAGGAAGCAGGAGTATTCGGTGGAGGAATGATCACACCCTCTCTCGTTCTAATGGGTTTATCTGTTTTAAAGAAATTCTTTACCTTGTCGGCAAATGACATTTTTCTCTTTATTCCATACATCATGTGCGGTCTACCTCGTATAATCTGTTCCTTATAGAAGCCTGAGTTCTGCGGATTAGGTAAGAACTCAGGATACCACATATGCCTTTCCAGGCTCGCTTCTAACTCGGCCTGATTAATTTTGTTTACTCTGGTCCTCCCAATACTAGCGCGACTCTTATTTTTGTAATAACCAATCAACACTGTGAATACAAAAATCCTTATCCAATGGGTACGCGGCCTTTCGCGAGACCAAGTCCCACGCTCCGGCACTCACCCCTCCCTTACAAAATCGGCTTCTCTACACACCCGCTGTCCTGACCAATACCAGCGCGGCACGGAGTGATGTCAGAGCAGCCTTCCGCCCGACTCCCTCCTTCACAAGGTAACGGAAACTTTTAACTTTTCCTAAAGTGCGGGTGCAAAACTTAGTTACTAACACACAACGTCTGCCACTATGTTTGAGTGTCCTAAATAGGTAGAAACATTTTCTCTAACTACAAGTAAACCACTTCTGTCTACTTTTCATTCACTCTGGATAGACTTCTTTGCCTGACCCTTCACACTAGTAATATAGAACCCGTTATTCTTCTGACTCATCCACCTTAGTCGGGGATATGTACTGAGCCAGGATTTCACCAGCGAACTATCTTACTTACCAGACAAGCCTCGGAGACCCTATTACTCCTCCCACATGTGACCCTTTCTAGGTGATATCACAAGGGAAGTTTTATACAAAGGACTTCGTGGCTATCAATTATACAGATACGAAAAAGATCCTAATTAGTGCTTCCAGGTATTTCTTTACCCTACACTAATGACTCTAAACAAGTGACTTTTCCAGCTAACCGGATTCTACTCACCGTTAGCTATATACTTCCCCGGGGATTCGGACTACACTGAACACGTACAAACAGTTCTTTCTTAATATTACATAAAATACTTATAGCAGCAATGTAAAATCATATACACAGTCATATAAATTCTCAAAACATCGCAAAATATTTGAAAAAACGCAATAGAAAAATCAGCAGCATAGAAATTGTTTAGCAGCACATTTTAATTTCACAGTTTGTTTATCAACTATCCTGTCTACCTAATTTAACTAGTCCTAACCATTACCTCTGCTACCAGAAAATTACTGATAGAGCGCGCAGTTCACCCGGGTCACTGGATTTCCTGATTCTCACACGCACTGGGCCCTGGCGTGCACATTCAAACCAATGACTCGCGTCTGGCGTGAACCGGGTGAGTTTATACACGCTACTATGAGTAATCCGGGGGGTGACTTCTCACCACTGCTAATCATGTACCTGACTTACCACAGGCACATTACTCCAGACGGATCAGGAGCTAGCAGGGAATAGGTGACAGGGGTCCTGGAAGAAATACACTTTATAACCCAAAGTACATTGTCCACACTATAATCCGCAAAATGACCACAGACACCTGATGGGGTTAAAAGTTTTATCTAATGATTCAAAGTAAATATGTCAGGATAAGCAAGATACAAAATAACACATCAAGCATTAGGATCACAACCAAAATATAACTATGAATTAGAGCAAGGACCATTGAGAATAAGTGGACATCAAGGGATATGAGTATTTAGAGAACACGCAATTCAACATAAGTATGAACTGAACAAGGGACCTGAAGTGTATACTTGAACTAAACTACTTATGCTATTCTTACTACGTTTACTGCAACCATGCTAAGGGAAAAAGGGAAAACGGGGACACACTAATAAAATATGACAGTTCGTTACTTTCCTAAAGGTGGGGAGAGAAGTGGAGCAATTCTAATAAACAATTGCATATAATTTGCATTTCAAGGAGATAGGGCAATATCACAGGCAAGAGTGCTTTATTAAGAAAAGGAGAGAAAGAGAGAGAAAAGACGCGAACCCACAAGCAATATTTACCTAATTAAGAATGAAGACTAACCCTGGCCACGGGTCAGTTTGGAAGGACGGGGACAAGGACCCTCAGAAAAGGAATGCCAAAATGCGAGCAGGTACAGCTCACGGGCAGTCAGGACAGGATACCCCTCAGGATTTGGTTCAGGACTGGGCTCACCAAGGTACGACCAACACCCACAGCTTTGGAAGCAACGCCTGCGTTACCCCTTTCTGCAAGTAATCCGCCAGTAACCCCGATTGGGTTTTCGAATTTCCCAGCAAAGTGCTCCGCCAGCACTTAAGACTATTTCCACCCCTAGGAGTTTGTGGAAAGTATGGACAGAGTGCTCCGCAGCACTCAAGATTGGATCACCTATAGAGTTCGTAGGGTCAGTGACAGGTCTGCTACTCGGACAAGTCGGACAATTTTCCTAAGCTACACTAGGGTAATTATACAGTTTGGGGACCCTTAGACCACCCACCAATGTTGCAAGTGACAGTTTCTCACATTATGATTGGTCAGGAGAGGTGTCCTGGTCATTGTCACCTCCTAGAATTCAGTGTTCTCATCATACATATTTAATTTTTCTTATCCGCCCCTTGGGTTCACGTTCCCATCCATAGGAATACAGTAGAAATTGCGAGAGTACAAGGTATAGCAACAATGTCTCTGCGTTTCAAGGTGATTTTCATCGTCTTGTGCTGGGTTCTCAGGCGCATTGGGCTTCAGGAGCCAGCTGGCTTGTTTCAGCTTCTGCGCAGTAGAGTTTCTCCCAGGTCACATGGCAATACCCAGAGGAGCCTCATCATGGCGCCGGTTATGTATTTTCCAGCCCCCAGAGACGCGATACATGAAAAATAAGCGAGAACAAATTAAAATCACACATAAAATGATCACACTGTATACCGTGGAAAAATCTTACACACCCCTTACTTTATAACAGCAATAGTATTAAAGTTTAGTGCGAAAAGACAGATAGGCTAAAGCAGCAGTTGCAAGCGTAGAGCGTGGTGAGAGACAAGCGGCCATGTTTGCAACAGTGCGCATGAGCACAGATTCCCTCCAGAATGCGAGTGCGTCACATCACATGGGTATGACTGACGCATGCGCAGACTGAATTTCAGCGAAGCAGCCATTTCTTTTAGTGCAAGCTTTGTTAGTATGAAAAGACACACAGGCAAGCCTCTTGGGGACACCCGCGTGTTGGGGAAAATGCTAAAATAAATGACGAACAGTTGGATTAATATGATTATACATTAAACGAGGTTCATGAGTGCGAGCAAGTCGCTTTACGTGCGAATCCTTGCTCCATCAATGGTACCCGAAACTGCAGCGAGAAGCCAAAGAGAAAAAAATGAAACAGTGGAGAAAGAATATGCCGGTCGAGGGACTATTTCCAGTACTTCCTATAGACGAACCTGCAGGAGGAAAAAGGACAGAGAAAACTCGACACTTAATGACTATGGGTGATTCGGAAGATGAATACCTGGAGGATTTATTTATGAAAAATCCACCACCCTATGATGAGGAGTCTAGGCCCCTGAGCCCGAAAAACCCATTCTTCAGACCGCCTAGAAGTAGAAGGGCCAGTGAAACAGACACCGCAGGTCTAGGTAATAGGCATAATAGTAAAGATGGATTTTTTAGGCCTGATAGCACTGTCCCAAATTATAGGCCATTCGGTGATGAGAGACCAGGTATGACGGTCCCAACTGCCCCGAGTGTGTATCCTCCTTTAGTTCCGCAAGTGTTACATGACACATCCATTGAAAGGGTTTTACACGAACGAGAAAAGGAAGCCTTAATCAAACAAGGAAATTAACTTATTCAGACAATAGCTCAGATAAATCCCAGTCCTGAAGCTCTGACAATTCCAGTAACTATTGGCCCCGTTGTTCCTCTTTATGGGGATAGACAGGCTAGTACAAAAACTCCAGTTATTACACCAGCTGTAGCGCAGCCCAGAAAAGATCCTCTCATAGTTGATGATCAGGCAAGTGAATGCGAATCTGTGATCTCCCTGATGGATCTGCCCATAAGGGAACCGGAAAGCAGTATACCACAGACGAGAACTCAGACTAGGGCAAAGGAAGTCCTAATAGAAACAGCTTCAGGTGCTCGAAGCACCACAGTAGTGACTCCGGAAGAAATAGATCGATGGACCTGAGAATTGGAAAAGGAAACTCCTCAGCCCAAACCATTAGATATATACAAGCTAAGAATAGAGTTGGAAGAACTAATGGCTGGGAATGTGGGACTGGACAGGCTGAACACCCTTAGTGAGGATGAACTTTTGTTCATCTGCAAAAGTATTACCAGAAATACCAGAGTGTTCCATGAGAAACTAATGGACACAGCAGCTAATATGGGAATAGACATCAGTAGATCCAAAGTATTGCAGAAGCCCTACAGAGCAGAATTTTCAGACAAAGACTTAGAAAACATGAATGTGTCAGGGAAAAAGGTGCAGATAAGAGAATTGTTAAACCTGTTACAGAAATGGGGAGATCTAGAAAAATGGAAAGCCAGGTGGACAAAGAAAAAGGAACACAGTAGATCCCAACAAGCATCCTCTGAGTATGCCTTAAGGGAAGTTGATAAGGCAGATACTTTGTACCCTATGAGAGAAGTGCCAGGAGAAAAATATGTTTTTGTTCCTTGGTCCCGACAAGAAATTGTGTCATTCACAAATGATTTCCCGAAATTAAGAGAGAAGCCTGTAGAGTGGTATAGACAGGTCGAGAGATTCGTTAAGGTCCAAAAATGTCTCCTGAAGGACCTAGATGGGTTCTTCGACATTGTGGTCCCTGTAGATTTGTGTACAGAATGCAAAATTGCTGTCGATTGGCCTAGTGAGGAATATCCCAGAGACCCAAGAACAGGAGCCCCCTCTGCAGAAGTAATGAGACAGTATGACAAAGTAATACTGTATTTGAAAGGAAAGGTGCCAGCCAAAGAAACTGATTGGACCCGCATAGATAGGACTACCCAAAATCGTGATGAAACTGTACATTCATATTATGAACGATTGTTACAAGTGTTCAAGACCTACAGTGGAATCGATAACATTGAAATGAAGGATATGACCCATTTCATTTATCGATTCGTGTTGGGATTGAGACCTGAAATCTCACAGTGGATTAGAGACAATAAAATCTGTTGGCAAGGAAAACCTATAGATGAGGTCCTGAAATACGCCAAGTATTGTGAAGATGAGATGGAAAATAAACGGAAAGCACTAAAAGAAAAAGTCATGTGGGCACAGGTGAAATTGGCAGAACAACAAGAAAAGCAGTTAGGTAAAATGAATAATAATATCCCGAATAGAGGCACTGGGGGTGGAGGGAAACCTCGAGTAAAAATGAGTCGAGAGGAAGCCAGGAAGAAATTTCCCTGCCACGGGTGCAGTCAGATAGGGCACTGGAGAGACGAGTGTCCAATGCTACAGCATGGTAATGTACAAAATAATGATTTAAATCCACAGGTGCAGAAAGAGGGGCCATGAAAGACCCAGCAACAGGTAAAACAGAATCAGTTGCCTCGTGCACCTAGACCTAATTATAGAAACAAGGCTCAGCAGAATGAGGAGGTCGAGGTATGGGAAGGAAGGGAGGATAGAAATGCAGCTACCTCGCAATTCCTGTTGAATGATACATTCCTCTGTGATGAACCTCACTGACGGGGCCTGAGGGGGGAGGACCAGGAGTGTGTACTTGGCGCCTCCTTACCGGTAGACCAGACAGGGCCATACATTGAAGGAAAGGTTGAAGGAAATGACGTCACCTTTCTGTTGGACACTGGTGCTACCCGTTCTACTGTGAGAACAGCAGACGTTCCAAACCTACCCCTCTCGGGAGAAGCCATCCAAGTAGTGGGTGTGTCAAATCAGATAATTAGTACCCCAGTAACTGAACCAATGGAGATTTCAATAGGGAATTTTAAAGAGATGCACAGATTTGTCGTCTGTGATTCCAGTCCTGTGAACTTATTGGGACGTCATTTGCTGTGCAAAATGAACTGTACCAATTTTTGCACACCAAAAGGCGTCGAAATTCAGACCCCAGATGAAGATGGACTTTACAAATTAATGTTAATAAGGCCTGATTCAGAAATTAAGAAATTCACAATACAAGACTTACCTGAAGAGCTTCAACAGACAGTGATATCAGAAGTGTGGGATTTCACTGGAAAGGATGTAGGATTAATGGCAAATGTAGACCCGATTCAAATAGCAATAAAATCAAATGCAGTTTACCCAAATACCAAGCAGTATAAAATGAATGTAGAAGTGAAAGCCGGAGTTGCCATTGAAATAAAAAGATTGCTAGAAGCAAACATCATACAGGAAGTAATGAGCAGTCCTTGTAATTCGCCCATAATTGGAATTAAAAAGCCTAGTGGGAAGTACAGGGTAGTGCAGGACCTGCGAAAGGTAAACAAGATTATTATCCCTTGTTGTCCTATTGTGCCAAACCCTGCAGTGATTTTGTACTAAATTCCATGGAATGCTGGATGGTTTACTGTCATTGACTTATGTCACGCATTCTTTTCCATCCCATTGCATCCAGACAGCAAATTTCTTTTCTCATTTGAATTTGACAGTCATGTCTATGTCTGGAATCGTGTTCCTCAAGGGTACACAGAAAGTCCTTCTATTTTCAATCAGATTTTGAAAAAATGCCTTGAATCACTAGTCTTACCTGGAGAATCAGTTTTGGTCCAATACATAGACGACCTCTTGGTGGCGTCTAAAAGTCAGAACGACTGTGTTACTGATACCATTGCATTGTTGAATCATTTAGGTAAAGGAGGACATAAAGTATCAACAGACAAATTACAGTTCTGTAAAAACTCAGTGAAATATCTGGGGCACCAGATAGAAAAAGGTATCCGGAAAGTTACTTCAGAAAGAATTAGGATAATTCGAGACATGGAATTACCAAATACTCAGAAAGAAATCAGAATGTTCTTGGGAGTAGTAGGATACTGTAGACAGTGGATTGTGGGATTTGCAGTCCTAGCAAAACCATTAATAAAAATGACCAAGAAAGGAGCCAAGGATCCAGTTGAATGGGATGATGAAAGCATGACATCTTTTGTGAAATTGCGAAAATGTCTATGTTCAGCTCCTGCATTAGGAATGCCTGACTATTCCAAAGACTTTGCCCTGTTTTGTGACACACAAGAAAATTGTGCACTCTCAGTCCTAACACAAGTTCATGGTCTGACTAGACGTCCGGTGGCATATTTCTCTGCTACCTTAGATCCAGTGGCTGCTGGATTGCCTGGATGTCTGAAAGCAGTAGCTGCAACTTGCATGAGTCTCGAACAAAGTGAATGTATTGTCATGGGACATCCTGTAACTGTATATGTCCCACATGCAGTTGTAATCCTACTGACCCGAACAAAGACTCAGTACCTCACACCTAGTCGGCTGACTAGGTATGAGAGAATTCTCGTAGGTGCAGCAAATGTAACCATTGCTCGATGTAACATACTGAATCCAGCTACCTTGTTACCCCATACACAGGGTGCAGAAGTTGAGGGAGAGATCGAGCGTAATTGCATTGATCTGACTGAATTTAGCACAAAACCACGTCCAGATATCAAAGAAATGCCCTTGCCAATAGAAGACATTGAATTGTTTGTAGATGGCTCATGTTTAAGACATGAGGATGGAGGTCTAAGTGCTGCCTATGCTGTGGTCACTCTAGAAAACACAATAGAAGCATCCTACCTATTTGGAGTAAAGTCTGCACAAGTAGTCGAATTGATTGCATTGGCAAGAGCCTGTAAAAATGGGAAAAACAAAAGAGTAACCATATACACTGATAGCCAGTATGGTTACGGGGTTGGGCATGACTTCGGCCAATTGTGGCTGCAAAGAGAATTCATGACTTCCTCGGGTACCCCTATCAGAAATGGAAAAGTGGTACAGAACCTACTGGAAGCAATCCAGTTACCAAAAGAATTGGCAGTGATCAAGTGTGCTGCTCACAAATCTGGTAATGACGATGTGACAGCTGGAAACAGATAAGCTGACCAAGTAGCCCAACATTGTGCACAACATAAGATGTTATTGAATATCAATTTGGGGGAGTCGGAAACAGCTGCCAACTTATGGTGTTTGAGGATGTATCAACTTGGGAGGAACTGAAAGGGTTGCAACAGGCAGCAGAACCAGAAGAAAAGGAAAGATGGGAGAAATCTGGTTGTCGGCCAAGGAATAGAGATGGTGTCATTGTCTGTAGTGATGGTATGCCTGTGTTACCAGACAGCATGATTGCTCCTATGGCCAGACTGATACATGGAGACACACACATAGGGAGAGATGCGATGGTCCGTGTTTTCAAACAGATATGGTACAATTCGAAGTTCAGGAACATTGCAGAGGCGCTTTGCCAGAGGTGCTTAATTTGTCAGCAGTTTAATCCTGGGAAGAAAACAGTAGTGTTACCAAGTACAATTGGAAAGGCAGAGGGTGCTTTTATTAGACTACAAGTTGACTTTATACAGTTACCCCGTTGTAAAGGAATGAAGTACGTCCTTGTCATAGTCTGCCTATTCTCAAAATGGGTGGAAGCTTACCCAGCTAAGAAAAATGATGCAATTACTGTAGCCAAGTTGTTACTAAGGGAACTGATACCTAGGTTCGGTTTTCCAATCACAATTGAATCGGACAGAGGTGGGAATTTTGCCAATGAAATAATAAGTCAGCTCTGTGAAGCGTTCAAAATTACTCAAAAACTGCACTGTGGAGTAGTAGAACAGATAAATGGCACTATAAAGTCAAGATTGGGGAAAATGTGTGACTCTACTGGACTGAATTGGATAGACGCTTTACCCCTTGTCCTGATGGGACTAAGAAGCATTCCAGACCGGAAAACAGGCCTGAGTCCCCATGAGATACTGATGGGAAGAGTAATGCGGCAAGCATGGGTACCAGGACACAAACTGCTAAGTATTTCTGATGATTTGGTACTAGAGTACTGCAAGCAACTGGGTGACCAAGTGCGTTCTATCTCTCACCAGATTGGGGAAGACGCCGTCGCCAGGCCAACAACTCCAGTCCATAATCTGAACCCAGGTGATTGGGTTGTACTAAAGAAACACACCCGGTCGAGTTGCCTTGCACCGAAGTGGGGGAAACCAAGACAAGTGAATCTTGTCACCACAACCGCGGTGAAGTGCGCAGGTGTGCCAAAGTGGATCCATGCCAGTCATACCAAGAGAGTGACAGAAGAAGAAGTAACTGAGGCTGAAGGTTGTGCAGCTGAAGGGTCTCCAGACGTTGGTCCTGAAATAGCTGATGACGAACAACCGAGCACCAGTCAAGATGAGTGGGTCCCAGCAGACGATCTGATTCTTGATCTAATAAGAACCAGAAGATACACCTACTTTCGAAAGTCGGGAAATATATGAGGAGATATCGTGGACAACAGACAGGTACACGTACTCGTGTATCCAGATACCACATATGCTGTATTTCGTTTGACGTTCCTTTCGGAGAGGATTAACGTGTATGAAGATAGGTTCTTCTAACTGGTCTCAATGAATTATTGAATACTTTGAATTATTGTTTATGGCAAGACTAAATTGCGACTGAGCCCTGATGAAGTCTGTTGATGCAGAGATTAGCATCAGACGAAACACGTGTTGGCTGAAAGACAATTAAGAATTGGATTGAAGAATAATACCATTAAAAGAGATTGGAATACCAGATTGGTGGATTTTTCTTATTAACGGATATTCCTGTTGCAAGAAAGACATTACTCCTGCACTTGAGCAGAACTGAACATTATACCTGGTTGGCGGATTCATGCCTTATTAATTACAATTGTGGAGCTCAGAGAGATATTGTTTTGAACACAATTACAAGGTAATTGGAGGTTGGGGTTTCAAAAATAGGTCAGAACCTGTGTTTCCCGGAATTTATTATATATGTGGAAACAAGGCTTATTTCAAATTACCGGATCACTGGTATGGAAGCTGCTATTTCGGAATTGTCTTCCCGAAAATATACCATGTGAATGACGCCGCTGGAAGCAATGAAAATACTAATGGTTTAGCGCGTAGTAGAAGAGAAAGTGTAGGATAAATTTTAGGTGATATATTTAGTGCATTGATACCTGGAGTGGGAGTGGTTCTGAATACACACCAAATTTGCAAATTGTCTACAGTGGTGGATCGGTTATCAACTGACACTGCTGCTGGTTGCTTGCTGGTCAATACTGAAATGGTTGCGATCAGAACAATGGTTTTACAAAATCACCTCGCTCTTGATACCTTATTGGCAAAAGAGGGTGGAGTCTGTAGAATGTTGAAGGCACAACATTGTTGCACTTACATTCCTGATAAAAGTGTTGAAATTAAGAAATATGTGAAAAACTTAACTAATTTGGAAAAAGAGCTCAAACCACTGGAGGTTGACAGTGCCTGGAAGAGACTAACTGATGGTCTCTCCTCTGTAGGTAGTTGGTTTCCTAACATAGGTAAAAGTCTTGTGAGTAAAATACTGATGCCAATAGCAGGAATAAGTTTAATTGTACTGATCATAATAATTTGCTGCAAATGTCAAAAATGCAAAAAGAAGTATGCTGTGAATAAAAGAGGAGTGAAACGGAATGTTGATGAGCTTGAATTGGAAGAGCTGAAGAATCAGATCTATAAAAAAATGAAGAATTACCATCCTAATAAGGATGCAGAAAAAAGGCTCAACAAAAAGTTTGTAGAAATTGAAATGGGTGAAATGTGAAAGAGAAAGTTGGCATCTGGTTCCATTAATAGTGATGATAGTAAATATCATCAAAGAGGGGATTGATGGAGCAAGGATTCGCACGCTACGCGACTTGCTGTACTCATGAACCTTGAATAATCATTAACGTCATAACAAACACGTTTGTCTTATTAATATTGCACTTTTACACTACACGCGGGTGTCCCATTGACGCTTGCCTATGTGTTTACTAATCCTAACTATGCTTGCACCTAAAATGGTCGCTGCCTTGCAGGATTCTAGTCTGCGCATGCGTCGGTCATACCCATGTGATGTGACGCACTCGCAGTTCTGGAGGGAACTTTTCGCTCATGCGCAGTATAGCTAAAATGGCCGCTTTGTTTCTAACATGCTTTTCGCTTGCACTGCTGCTTTTGCTCCAGCCGTTTCTTTCTGCTTAACTCCTAATGCTATAGATATTATAAAGTAAAGGGTGAGTTCAAGAAATTGAATACTAATTGTGTGAAAGTCAAATTCTAGGTGGTGTCAATTACCTAACCACCTCTCTTGTCCAATCCGAAGTTGGGGATCCTTTCACTTGCAACATTGGTGGGTGGTACACTGACCTGAAAACAGTATAACTAGCCTAGGTTTAGTTAGAGAAATTGTCTGACTTGTCCGAATAGCTGACCTGTCACTGACCCTACGAACTCTATAGGTGATTGATACAGAGAGCTGCGGAGCACTCTGTCCGTAATTTCCACAAACCCAGTCTGGGGTGGAGAAACCTTCAGTGCTAGTGAAGCACTTTGCTGGGAGATTCGAGAACCCAATCGGGGTTATTGGCAGATTCCTTGCAGAGAGGGCATAGCGCAGGCGTTGCATCCGAAGCTGCAGGTGTTGGTCGTACCCTTTGGTGAGCCCAGTCCTGATCAGAATCCTGGGGTTATCCTGTCCTGACTGTCCATGAGCTGTACCTGCTAGCCTACTGGCATCCTAAGTCCTTGAGGGTCCTTTCCCGCCTTTCCCAACTGACCCGTGGCCAGGGTTAGTCTTCATTCTTCCTAGGTAAATATAATTTATGTGGGTGTTTGTCTATCTATATTCTTTCTCTCTCCCTTCTTGAATAAAGCATCATTGCCTATGTCATTTTCTCCTGTCTCTCTACAACATAGATTTTACATGCAAGTTTGTCTATTAGCATGTTCCATTTTTCCCTTACCTTTAGCCAGTTACTGGAATTGTTTGCATATGTAGTATGCTCCATTCTTACCTTTCCTTTTGAACTTAAGCACTCTGATTGCGAGAATAGCATATGTTATCGGCTTCTATAAATCATTAGTGAATTCTAGAATTCTGCTTTAATAGTATGTTCACTTTCTTTACCTACCTTTAATACCATTGCAGAAAAGCCTGTTTAAACTGAATAGCGTGTTCCCTATTTTTCCTTTCCTTTAGCTTTGGAGTTAAATGTTACTTACTCTCATTCATAGCTACATTATATTCCTAATCTTAGTTATTGATAGTTTGATCTGTGTAAATTTTATTCTCATGGCATATGAAGATAATCTTAATGATTAGATAAAGGTTTTTGAAACTCTTTGCGTGTGTGGTTATTACAAAAGTATAATCTTCATAGTAAATGTACATGGTTTGGTGTTATCTATCTGCTCTTAAATTTAGCTCCTGATCCATTGTGATCTTAGGTACCTGTGTCCAGGATTGGTAAGTTAGGTACTCGAAATAAAGTCGAAAGGAACAAAGGATTGCTGATACCAGCGTGTAGGTTGCCTGATTGATGAAACAGTCATAAAACACTTATATGGGCCCAAGTGTGCGGAATTTGGTAAAAAAGAGTCGGGTGACCTGCACGCTCCATCAACATCAACCATGATGCAAAGAGGTAATTCAGCTGTGACGTGTTAAGCGATGTGCTCCAACCCCCTTTGTTGACTGTTTAAAATGGCTCTTGTGAGCTGACGAGCTCAGGGGCACTTGCGTGCTGATAGTCGCACTATTCCTGAGAAAATTGCGGCAGCACGTCTGGCGACCTATGAATACTTTCCCTACTGATGAAAGAGGAAACTAGAAACACGTGTCTAGGGATACGCTTGAAGAGAACACTGGCACTGGCCAATGAACTACGAGAACTGTGTATTGAGCGAATAACACTGAACCACAACAACCATGATGCAAAGAGGTAATTCAGCTGTGACGTGTTAAGCGATGTGCTTCAACCCCCTTTGTTGACAGGGTAGACATGTAATTTAGTTTATACTATTATGTCTCAATACAATGTGGATATGTATGGCATGTATCTTTGTCATATTTTTTACAAAGAAAAATCAATCAAGAAATTGTATCTAAAAACGTGTACCAAGACCCACAGTCAGCAAACACGGATCTCAATTCACATATTAATAAAATTCAATAACTTACACGCGTCTATCTTAGACCCTTCTGTATAATGTTGCGGATGTATTCCTGGAAGAGGCTCAATGCATTTAAACACACAAACATGATTGTTAGTTTCACAAAATCTGCTAATTTCATGCCATCGCCTAACCAGCAGATCATTTGTAGGAAGTCATGTATACCCTGGTGCACAGGCGAGATAAGGCCATTGAAACTTCCACCTTGGGGGAGGCCCAGATTGCCCTATTCAGAGAGTCTTGCCTGGGGATCTCTGAGCCTTCACAGCATTGTATGTTTGGAGAGTGGATGCCATGTTTAAAGCTCCCTCTCAGCAAAAAATTTTATTTAGAGAAAACCAATTTCCAGTGATTGAGTTTGTATTTTCTAACCAAGAAAAAAATGACCCTTGGGCTGAAGTGGGAAAACGAGTGGGAGGATAGAATATCGCTCTATGCGGATGACATCCTTCTTTACGTCGCCTCCCCCGGGGCCTAAATTCACAGAGTCCTTCAATCTGTACCAACTATGGCAAATACCCTGACTACAATATAAATTGGTCTAAGTTGGTACTAATTATGCAACATGGGCCTGTACCAGCCCTTCCAGCCACCAGTGAAGTCACGATTGTGGAACATGGATTCAAATATCTAGGTGTATTCGCAACAGCGGACCCGTCGCTCTTTCACGAACGGTACCTCCTAGGCCCATTGACCCGATTACAAAACGATGTGCGACACTGGCGTACACTACTGGTGTCGCTACTAGGATGTCCCGCTCTCTACAAAATCATGGCCCTTCAATTATATGCATTACAAAATACCCCTCATAGCACTCCTGACCCGTATTTCAAATCAATTGAAGGAGAAATTAGGGATCTGCTCTGGGGGAAGCCCCTGCGTATCTCTGGACTTAAACTGGTCCGCGGGTGGTAAGATGGGGGAATTACCCTTCCAGACATCCGATGCTATTATTGGACCACCCACTTGTCAGTCATAAATAAATGGGTATATGGGCCACAATGGGACCCAGCATGTTGGTTGGATAAATGGCTGATGGGCCATTGAGGGTACAGAGAAGCATTATACACAAAATATTATGGAAAGTGGCTCACAGGATCCACAGCTCTTACCATATGGCACACTACCACTGCTAAATTGGGCTGGAAAAACTAGTTGACACAAATGACACCACTATGGGGTGCTGACTTATTGGGCAATTTAATTAGATGCAATGGGGTTGATAAATGGGACATTATTGGCATATCGCAAGTTAGTGACTTGATCAAGAAGAGTAAAATATTGACCTTCCCTGAACTACAAATTGAGTACAAATTAGTCGATACCGAAACCTTCTGATATTTGCAAAAACGCCAGACCCTACTAGAACCAAATATAGAATTGGAGGGAATCCCGGAGGCCCACCCATTGGAGGACAGATTACTGGCAGATCCCATGCTGAGCAAGGCAATCTCCCTCACGTTTCATAAGATAATTCATAACTTTCCAGACCTGATGACTCATCTATATGCACATTGGCAGATGGACGTGGGAGATTTGGAGGATGCAGACTGGTGCAATGCGTTATCCTCCCCTCGCGAGGTAGCTATACCGGCAAGGTTTTGATAGGTCAAATTAAAAATTTTAAATTGCACACATATCACATGCACGACAAATGTCAAAATGGGCCGTAGTAACTCGGTAGACTGTAGAAGGCGATGCGGGAAGGTGGGTACATTTGACCACATAGTCTGGGAATGTCCCTTGATACAGAGCTGTTGAGATGCAGTTAACCACACTGTGAATGAAGTGAGTGTGAATGCTCTAACATTATCTCCCAAGAAATGTCTCATAAACATTTGGGATGCCACTGACCTCAACCATATGGATCAACAGTGGGCAGCCAATAGTTTCCCAATTGCAAAGCGTAACATTGCTCGAAAATGGAGAGTTCCAGATCCACCGACGATTGCAGAATGGAAACCGAATGTTGATTGGTGTATGTTTGCGGAGAGTGCAGTCTACATGAATCGAGGCTGTCCCAAAAAATGGGATAAGATATGGGGGAAATGGAACGCTTATAGAGGTGACATTTGTTCTTCCCCCTCTGAGGACAGGCATGGGCCAGACTGGTTAAATATGTGACAAATCCTGAAATGAGGGAAGGGGGAAAGGGCATGGGGGGATATTCAGTATTGGACTGTAACCATCTGTAACTGATTTGAAGGTGATTGTAAGCGTTTCTATACTTTGTCCTTAAGTAACTCTATCAAACAGGCATTGACAGTAGCACAATAAGCGTTTTATTCACGCCTCAAAAAGAGTAAACAGTTCTGAATACTTGGCAGTAAATAACAAAGTGTGCAGGGCATGGTCTTTGGAGTTTGGGGAAGCCGTTTTCGGTCTCTTTCCTCGTCACTCTTCCTCGTAGGTCACTCATACCAGCGTCTCCCAAAAGGCAAACAGAGTAACACTACCGTCACGAACTGTATATATTCTTAAAGCTCTATGCATGCACCCGTCACCAATAACTTGGGTCACCGAGGCTAGTGGTATTTCTAAGTAGGAGGAAGGGTCGGGGTAGTAAGGACTAGGGGAGGGAAAGAAAATAGTGTTTCGCATGCAGCGTGCACAACTTTATTTATGCCACAAGCCCAACAGTCCTGTGCCCTCCAACCTCCTTCTCCACCGTTCTCCCTACGTCACTTGCCTGGGGCTACGGTCCCTGGTGACCATAGCAATGGGGTTTGGAGGGACAGCTGGATACGAGCGCCGTGTGTGTTGGGGAAACCTCCAGTGGGTCAGCTCCGCCGCTCCGTCGCTTCGCCGACTCCGTGTCTCCAGCGCTTGGACTCTCCACTCCGTCTCCCCGTGTTCTGTCTTCCGATGTCCTGTCCTGCGTAGATTCGCCTCCTCTCCTCCCGCCGTCCATCGCAGCCTCCTCCTCACCGGCTCTCTCATCACCCGGCGGCGGCCCACAGCTGCGCCAACGGCTCTCTCTTAGATCCTGTCCGGGCCTCTGCTCCTCCCTCGCTTCGTAGACTAGACCGCTCAATGCTACTCGCTGGAGTGGACCAATGGACACCATCTTGAAGTTCCCGGTAGCCTGGGTGATAGGTTGCTCTCTATCACAGTGATTCACAAACTTGTTTAGTATTAACATGTTCCTATAATAAAATATAAATGTTTTAAAGATACAAAGGACCCCATCATACAAGGAGATGTCTCCCTGCCCATGTCTACAATTCATTACAGGGCTTACACGGGCAAGAAAAATCATAGATGGTTCCCCCCCCCCCCCCACCCCGAAATGCTTTATTTCTCCTTGTTTTTGCTGTTTAATGTGTGTTGCATTGTGCTGCACTCAAAAAAAATAGTACAATGCCATGAATGCTTGTTTATGTGCAGGAAGGTGACACTTTCTGCACATAAACAATCACAAATGGCAATTTGAAATTTCTATGTGTGCTGCATTATGCAGCCTACATAGACGTTGCAAATCGTCATTTTTTTAATGATTGCAAAAACGAGGAGAAATAAAGCATTTCTCCACGTTTCGCCATGTTAAGACCAGGTTTTACCTGGACTAAATGTTGGCTCCTTCTCCTATTTACGACACCCTTGTAAATATGGGACAGTGTCAAAATCATTGGGTGTTGCGGCAGCACGCCCACAGCAACACCCATTGCCCATCCCTTTCACGCTAAGTATAGCATAAAAGGGTGCCTTATTTGCAAGGCGGTGTTAAACCACGTTAAGTGGCTTTACACCACCTTGTAAATAAGGCAAAGACCCTATTGCCATTGGAATGTTGTTAAAAGTTACATTCCTGTGGTGATAGGGGCTTGTAAATATGCCCCCTGTGCCTGACCCACTCTTTTTAGATTCATGCTCATGTGACTGACACTTGTTGGAGTTTGGCTTCCCCCACAATCACTGCTTGTCACTTGGTCCGCTAGTCCCTAAAATACCACTGTGATTGGGATCTGCATATGCTCTGCTGAGCGGGAGCTGGTCGCGCACGGCTTGAACATTCTAACAGTACCACTTTGTGTGTAAATATGTTTGTAATATGATATGTTCAATGTTATATATGTTTGTGATTATCTTGTTTATGGTTTAAGTATTAATCTATTCAGTATTGGTAAAAAGAGAATAAAATGCTTTTTACCGATGACGTGCAGCACATGCAAAGAAAAACAAAAGAAAATGCGCAATGGCAAATATGTGTCATTTTTTTATTTACTGTTCCAAGATGCGGACCTTAATCTTTTGCAGCAGTAAACTTAAAAAAGACAGAATGAATGTGCACAAAAGCGGTTGCTGAAAAAGTAGTGTCTCTACTGAAGGTTACAGCTGCCAGACCCTCCTAAAAACGGAAAAAACATTTTAAAACTGAACACAGTGCAATGTGAGGTGAGAAGGGTGGGTGAGCAGTAGAGGAGTGGTGGTGGAGCAATGGTGAAGCAGGCGGAGTGTGGTGGTTTAAAAACTGAGGGGCGCATTAATGCATCAAAAGTGGAGATAGAACTAACACCCCATTCACAAGCTTAGCTGGTGCAAACAGCGGACGTCGTCAGAATTCCTGCAATAACAGGCACAAAACCTAACACTATGGCGGACACCACAAACTAACCCTAATGAGATGCAGAGTAGGTGTTCCGGTGCAGAAAAACACAAAAACACCACTTTCACAACAACCTGACAGATCTGTGAAGCCAAACAAAAACAGGAGATAAGCCTCATTAGCCGCAGGTATTTAACACCTGCCTCAAGCAGGTGTAAAGTCAGACGACTACCTGCAGTAGGCAACGGCGCCCCTCACACAGCCATACCCGAAGAACAAACAATGCCATGGAGCTAATCATCATGCAGCTCGGAGCCCCAACAGGGCCACAACACCCACCGCTACCACCCCTGGGACCGCCACCACCCACAGGACCTGGACTCGCCCCTTCCCCCGGACCACCACAGAGGCAGCTTAGAGTAAGACAGTGGACCTACCGAAAACGCACCACTCTCACAGACTTACACCCGAGGAAGTCATTGCCCACTACAGGCTCAAAAGGACATCCATCATCCGCATCATGACCCACATCGCCCACAGGTTGACAGTGCCAACACAGCAGAGAACCTACATCCCTCCGCAGACAAAGCCGCTGGCTGTGCTGCACCTGTTGGCCTCTGTTACCTTCCAACCAAAAACTGCCAGAGTCTGAGGGGTCTCACAGCCAGCCCTCTCAAAGTTCATCACACCTGTCCCGGATGCAATCCTCAGCTTCATACCCCAGTACCTTCACTTCCCCAACACTGCGCAGGAAAGAGCTGGAGACAAAGCAAGGCTTCTACGCCATTCCAGGCCGTGTTGGGGGTAATCGACTGCACACATGTCCCACTTGTGCCACCTGTTGATACTGCACACCACTACCGCAACAGAAAGCACACGCATTCCATCAATGTGCAGGCAATAGTGGACCACCGGGGACTCTTCACCAATGTCATCACTACCCAGGCAGTGTGCATGATTACGCCATCTTCCGACAGTCCGTCATTAACCAGCACTTCCAGGATGGCACATATGGAACAGGACTGCTCGTTGGTAAGTATCAAATCAACACACCACACATCCCAATGCCGCCAAAGCACAATGCAAAACGGTGGGGATGCATACCTGACCAAACCACACTCAACATGTCAAACTACACGACCACCTACCAGACACAACCACACCACTCCATGATGATCCTGGGCTATCCCTGCACCCAATACAGACATTTCATGGCACCACAACCACAAATCAGCTGAAAGTGTGGAGATGCGAAATACAGCCATGACACATTTGAGGCACTGCTCTGCCCACATGACCCTACCCCAGTCTCCCATAGGTCAGCGTCCCGTGGCGGTTGGCCTGTGTCACCCACTGTGTATCTGGGGACACTAGTCCTGTGTGACTCGAGTCATCCCCCCTTGTAGTTCTGACATTGCATTCCTGAGTGCCTGATGACTGTTGGTGCAGTTGCCAGCATCAGCTACTCCTTGCGTGCTGGCTTACACTCACCTCACACTCAGCCAGCACAGGCATCACTGGATTGGTGGATCTGCCATCACATCCTGCAGAACCAAATATTGACTCTTTTCTCCCTGCACTGACACAGGTGATCAAGGATATGCACTCTGCCTTTGGATGATGACACCCCTCTGAGACCCGGCCACTCCCGCCCAGAGACAGTACAGTGCGGCCCACATACGCACCAGGGGCATCATTGCACATTTGGCGTGTGGAAGTCACTTTTCAGGTGCCTTGACGGCACAGGTGGGAAGCTTGTGTACGGCCTAGACATTGTGTGCAAGCTGATTGTTGCATGCTGTGTGTTGCACATCTGTGTTCATAATATTGCACAATGGATCCCAGTTCCAGAGGTACAGGCCGATGATGGTGATGATGGGGCAGGTGGCCCACATCCTACTGCAGCAGCGGCAGGAATGGCCTGTAGGAATACCATCATTGACACTTACTTCTCATGAGCACGTTACATTGTGACCGTCCATGGCAATCATGCGACAGTAGAAGATGTCCAAATGCACTGCATGTGTGAATAAGGTCACAGGTTGTACTTGTACTGTATCACGTTACATTTCCCTGTGATTTCAGATGTGATTTGCCAGGTTGCAGTGCCGACCCAACGAGGAGCAGGTCCATATGATGAAGCATGACACCTAGCTCGCTGGGTGTGTGAGGACCCTAGTTCCGATTAAGTGGGATCCCACCCGATTCCACCTCCTCTCCACAGTGCCTGACCCCCACACCATAATCCATGGTATTGGTGAGTCGGACGTCTCTTTATCTCTTAGGCATCCCCCTGTTGAGGAACGGCAAACCTCTATTGCATAGATTTGCCAGGTTGTGCACATTTGCTGAACCAGTTGTGTCCTGTGGTCAAATGTGGTGGGGGTGCTGTTTGTACCGGGATGTTGTCAATGTCGAGGTGCACTCCTGCTTATGAGCATATGCTGCATGGTGGGTGTGTCATTCCTGCGGCTCTGATTTGTCTGCCACTGTTCTCTTTCATGCGGTGTGCCTGTCGGCTCTGTTCTTCCACGGTGGTTGGATGTTGTGGTGTACATGTTGTCCTCTGCAGTTGATGAATGTTGTTCTCTGGCATTTTCCGAATGCTGTTCTTGTGCTTTTCCCCGCATTGTGCGTGAGTATTGCTGCCCTCGCGCTGGTTGTCACTGTTTTGTTTTCATGCTTTTGCCCATTACAGGTCTTTTTGTCTTGGGGTTTGTCTTTTTATCTCCGTCGTGGTGGTTGTGTCGCAGGTATTGGCCGCGGTTTCGGCAAACTATTGCATGCTACCGCCACGTTGTGAATTACACGTTGTCACGGAGTTGTTTTCCCGCGATAGGCTGCGATGTTGAAAGTTGCGTTACGCTACTCTTGCGGTAATTATCACATGTTCGTGTAAATATAACCCTGAGTACCACCAAACAGTAACAAACAGTCAGGGGGTTGTTGGAGGTGGGGAGAAGAGCAGCCACACAGGAGCAAAACGACAAGAGGGAGAGCATAAACAGCTTGGGGTTTTAAAATATAAAAATCAGAATGGGTAGAGTGGGGGAAGAAAAGGGCGAGCTGGGTAGGTGGGAGCAATATGTAAGCCCTGGGCAGACAGGGATTTGAGGGCAAAGAAGCACATGAGGAGAAAGCAAGAAAACACAATCGCTCCCATGGAGTGCTGAAATGAAAAAAAAGTAGTTTCCTGAACACAAAGCAGTGGAAGGATGCAAGTCAGCCAATCAAAATGATGGTAAACAGGCTATGCTCCATGGGAGGAATAAACACAAGAAGGCAAGCCATTGAATATGAAGCAAGCAAATAAGAGTGACAAAAAAGTCATCAATTATAAGAAACGGGCTGGCCCAAAGCTGACTGTACGTTATTGGTATACCTCACAAGAGACCTAAAGTTTGTAGACGAGACCTGCTGGCTGAAGTTGCAGAGGTTCATGGCACAACTTAACTTATTTTTGTGCTGTCATAGCGAGAAGTACTTGTCATGGAGTTTTTGAAGATACAGGTGCTGACTGGCCAAGAGTACTTGTGTGATTGTGAGAAGTGCCAGTACTCTCCCCTGTAGGTCCCAATTACAAGTGGTGTGGAACTTTTTCTGGGGTGTTACATTTCAGACATAGAGTTATCTCTAACCTTGGTATCAGTAACTCAAAATCGAGGTGGACTTATTCGGAGGAAATCCAGGACGCTCCTAATAGGACACATCAAGTAGTGAACCTGTGCTTGCAAGTACAGGTACCATGGGTCACTTTTATGAGAAGTGACGCATCGCTGCGTGAAAGCAGCGATGCATGACTTCTCAGTGCGTCCTCCTTGCAACATGATGAATGTGTCATATTTACTGTATGACGCATCATGTTGTAAGGAGTTACAGATACGTCAGTATTTCTGACGTATCTGTAGGCGCAAAAGTGACGCATTGCTGGATTGTGTCACAAAAGTGACGCAACTCCAGCAATGTGTCCTTTTACATGGGGCAAGCTCCATGTGAAATGGTCTGCGTCACTCTTATGCCTGCTGTGAGTCAGGTTAAAGATATTGACGCATTTGCATCCTAGAAGTGGGGCAGTGAACCTTCATAGATTTCATTGCGTCACTTCTACGAGGCTTACTTGCGTCAGAACGCCCCCCCTGCATACATTATACCCGGCGCAGGTATAATGTAGCGTAGGGGTTTACAAAGTGACGCATATACCTAGATACATCACTTTGTAAATATGACACAACATGGCACATTTTTTACGCCGCTGGTGCGCCACAAGAAGTGACGCAAAGACTCATTAATGAGCCCCTATCTCTTTCAAATTAAAGAAGTCTAGGTACTCAGTGTCTGTGAATCCCTGCTCATTTACAAAATAGTAGTTTGTAATATATTGCAACTGTAGGCCAAAATCAGACTAGTGTAATCAATAAATGTTTAGTTTCAAATTAAACAATATTGCAAGAAGCAAACAGTTAGGAGCATATCATCAAGCGGCAGCGATAATTATCGCTGGCCCCTCTTAGCGAAAACTTTTTCATCGCCGTCTATCGTTGGCAATAATCTCCATGCTATCGCTGTATCAACAACGCATAGCGCACTGGCGATAATTTTCCAGCGATGTTCCATGGAAATGGCGATAACCTTGCTGATACGACCCTGTGGGCGTATCAGCATAATCCACCCCCATTGCCAGGTATAGGTAAGTCAGCATTTTTGCAGGCGTTAGTTAAAAACTAACATCTGCAAAAATGCGTGGGCCTCCTTGTAAATATTGGGATGTACATTTTGCGATATGTTACAAGGTAGTCCTTCAGGGGGACGCCTAATGACGCCCACTTTGCATCTCATTAGAGATGCGAAGTTAGGCGTGCTGGAAACAGGCGCTAAGTCAAGGATACATACGCTAGCGTGTCCTTGATGATATTGTGATAACATTATCGCCGCTTTTCGTCCAAAAACGGACGCTAAAGCTGCGATAATGTTATCACCAGCCCTTGTTAATATGCCTTTAGTGTCATGCTTTTGTGCTTCATAGCAGGTTTATAAACAAATGGCCCAGAGGCACTGGGGGAGGAACGACATGTGGTTTCAGATAGCATCGACTTACTACTTCTTGCAGAGCTGTTTTGACAGACTGCTTTCTAGGGTTACTCAGAATTTGAAGCGCCCAACTTGTGAAACCAATGCTTTTTTGTTATCTCGTGGTATGATTTTTATGTTCACAACTTCCTCTATCTACTTGTATTTGGTTTCCCTCAAGCCTTGCGGATATGTGAAGGATCTAAAACCTCTGGAATGGCACACTACCATTCTAAAACATGCAAACATCGACTACCACCTTTATGCTGACGAAACCCAGCTATACCTCGAGCTATCCTTCCTCAATGATATCCTCCCTCAATGATATCCTTCAACTCAGCTCCACACTATCAAAAGTAGAAAATTGGCTAACACTCAGTCACCTCAAACTCAACCAAGAAAAAAACGAAATCCTTGTTTACTCCAATCACGAATAACCCCCTCGAATCCAAGAATGGTTAAACAACCTTGACTCTCTAAACTGCAAACTTACTCCAGCAATCTCAGCCAAATCCCTAGGGATCTCTCTAGACTCAAGTCTCAACATGAGCTCCCACATAAACTCCACAGCGAAAGGCGCCCTCTACAACCTTAAACTCCTCAACAAAATCAAACCTTTCGTACCACCATACACTAAAAATCGCAACCCAATCTCTAGTTCTTTCCAGACCGGACTATGGAAATGCCACTCTAACTGGGACAGCCGGACACGAGCGCCGTGTGTGTTGGGGAAACCTCCAGTGGGTCAGCTCCGCCGCTTCGCCGACTCCGTGTCTCCAGCTCTTGGACTCTCCACTCCGTCTCCCCGTGTTCTGTCTTCCGATGTCCTGTCCTGCGTAGATTCGCCTTCTCTCCCCCCGCCGTCCGTCGCAGCCTCCTCCTCACCGGCTCTCCCATTACCCGGCGGCGGCCCACAGCTGCGCCAACGGCTCTCTCTTAGATCCTGTCCGGGCCTCTGCTCCGCCCTCGCTTCGTAGACTAGACCGCTCAATGCTACTCGCTGGAGTGGACCAATGGACACCATCCTGAAGTTCCCGGTAGCCTGGGTGATAGGATGCTCTCTATCACAGTGATTCACAAACTTGTTTAGTATTAACATGTTCCTATAATAAATAATAAATGTTTTAAAGATACAAAGGACCCCATCATACAAGGAGATGTCTCCCTGCCCATGTCTACAATTCATTACAGGGATTACACGGGCAAGAAAAATCATAGATGGTCCCCCCGCCCCCCCCCCCCCACCCCGAAATGCTTTATTTCTCCTTGTTTTCGCTGTTTAATGTGTGTTGCATTGTGCTGCACTCAAAAAAAATAGTACAATGCCATGAATGCTTGTTTATGTGCAGGAAGGTGACACTTTCTGCACATAAACAATCACAAATGGCAATTTGAAATTTCTATGTGTGCTGCATTATGCAGCCTACATAGACGTTGCAAATCGTCAGTTTTTTTAATGATTGCAAAAACGAGGAGAAATAAAGCATTTCTCCACGTTTCGCCATGTTAAGATCAGGTTTTACCTGGACTAAATGTTGGCTCCTTCTCCTATTTACGACACCCTTGTAAATATGGGACAGTGTCAAAATCAGTGGGTGTTGCGGCAGCACGCCCACAGCAACACCCATTGCCCATCCCTTTCACACTAAGTATAGCATAAAAGGGTGCCTTATTTGCAAGGCGGTGTTAAACCACGTTAAGTGGCTTTACACCACCTTGTAAATAAGGCAAAGACCCTATTGCCATTGGAATGTTGTTAAAAGTTACATTCCTGTGGCGATAGGGGCTTGTAAATATGCCCCCTGTGCCTGACCCACTCTTTTTAGATTCATGCTCATGTGACTGACACTTGTTGGAGTTTGGTTTCCCCCACAATCACTGCTTGTCACTTGGTCCGCTAGTCCCTAAAATACCACTGTGATTGGGATCTGCATATGCTCTGCTGAGCGGGAGCTGGTCGCGCACGGCTTGAACATTCTAACAGTACCACTTTGTGTGTAAATATGTTTGTAATATGATATGTTCAATGTTATATATATTTGTGATTATCTTGTTTATGGTTTAAGTATTAATCTATTCAGTATTGGTAAAAAGAGAATAAAATGCTTTTTACCGATGACGTGCAGCACATGCAAAGAAAAACAAAAGAAAATGCGCAATGGCAAATATGTGTCATTTTTTTATTTACTGTTCCAAGATGCGGACCTTAATCTTTTTCAGCAGTAAACTTAAAAAAGACAGAATGAATGTGCACAAAAGCGGTTGCTGAAAAAGTAGTGTCTCTACTGAAGGTTACAGCTGCCAGACCCTCCTAAAAACAGAAAAAACATTTTAAAACTGAACACAGTGCAATGTGAGGTGAGAAGGGTGGGTGAGCAGTAGAGGAGTGGTGGTGGAGCAATGGTGAAGCAGGCGGAGTGTGGTGGTTTAAAAACTGAGGGGCGCATTAATGCATCAAAAGTGGAGATAGAACTAACACCCCATTCACAAGCTTAGCTGGTGCAAACAGCGGACGTCATCAGAATTCCTGCAATAACAGGCACAAAACCTAACACTATGGCGGACACCACAAACTAACCCTAATGAGATGCAGAGTAGGTGTTCCGGTGCAGAAAAACACAAAAAAACAACAACACCACTTTCACAACAACCTGACAGATCTGTGAAGCCAAACAAAAACAGGAGATAAGCCTCATTAGCCGCAGGTATTTAACACCTGCCTCAAGCAGGTGTAAAGTCAGACGACTACCTGCAGTAGGCAACGGCGCCCCACACACAGCCATACCCGAAGAACAAACAATGCCATGGAGCTAATCATCATGCAGCTCGGAGCCCCAACAGGGCCACAACACCCACCGCTACCACCCCTGGGACCGCCACCACCCACAGGACCTGGACTCGCCCCTTCCCCCGGACCACCACAGAGGCAGCTTAGAGTAAGACAGTGGACCTACCGAAAACGCACCACTCTCACAGACTTACACCCGAGGAAGTCATTGCCCACTACAGGCTCAAAAGGACATCCATCATCCCCATCATGACCCACATCGCCCACAGGTTGACAGTGCCAACACAGCGGAGAACCTACATCCCTCCGCAGACAAAGCCGCTGGCTGTGCTGCACCTGTTGGCCTCTGTTACCTTCCAACCAAAAACTGCCAGAGTCTGAGGGGTCTCACAGCCAGCCCTCTCAAAGTTCATCACACCTGTCCCGGATGCAATCCTCAGCTTCATACCCCAGTACCTTCACTCCCCCAACACTGCGCAGGAAAGAGCTGGAGACAAAGCAAGGCTTCTACGCCATTCCAGGCCGTGTTGGGGGTAATCGACTTCACACATGTCCCACTTGTGCCACCTGTGGATACTGCACACCACTACCGCAACAGAAAGCACACGCATTCCATCAATGTGCAGGCAATAGTGGACCACCGGGGACTCTTCACCAATGTCATCACTACCCAGGCAGTGTGCATGATTACGTCATCTTCCGACAGTCCGTCATTAACCAGCGCTTCCAGGATGGCACATATGGAACAGGACTGCTCGTTGGTAAGTATCAAATCAACACACCACACATCCCAATGCCGCCAAAGCACAATGCAAAACGGTGGGGATGCATACCTGACCAAACCACACTCAACATGTCAAACTACACGACCACCTACCAGACACGACCACACCACTCCATGATGATCCTGGGCTATCCCTGCACCCAATACAGACATTTCATGGCACCACAACCACAAATCAGCTGAAAGTGTGGAGATGCGAAATACAGCCATGACACATTTGAGGCACTGCTCTGCCCACATGACCCTACCCCAGTCTCCCATAGGTCAGCGTCCCGTGGCGGTTGGCCTGTGTCACCCACTGTGTATCTGGGGACACTAGCCCTGTGTGACTCGAGTCATCCCCCCTTGTAGTTCTGACATTGCTTTCCTGAGTGCCTGATGACTGTTGGTGCAGTTGCCAGCATCAGCTACTCCTTGCGTGCTGGCTTACACTCACCTCACACTCAGCCAGCACAGGCGTCACTGGATTGGTGGATCTGCCATCACATCCTGCAGAACCAAATATTGACTCTTTTCTCCCTGCACTGACACAGGTGATCAAGGATATGCACTCTGCCCTTGGATGATGACACCCCTCTGAGACCCGGCCACTCCCGCCCAGAGACAGTACAGTGCGGCCCACATACGCACCAGGGGCATCATTGCACATTTGGCGTGTGGAAGTCACTTTTCAGGTGCCTTGACAGCACAGGTGGGAAGCTTGTGTACGGCCTAGACATTGTGTGCAAGCTGATTGTTGCATGCTGTGTGTTGCACATCTGTGTTCATAATATTGCACAATGGATCCCAGTTCCAGAGGTACAGGCCGATGATGGTGATGATGGGGCAGGTGGCCCACATCCTACTGCAGCAGCGGCAGGAATGGCCTGTAGGAATACCATCATTGACACTTACTTCTCATGAGCACCTTACATTGTGACCGTCCATGGCAATCATGCAACAGTAGAAGATGTCCAAATGCACTGCATGTGTGAATAAGGTCACAGGTTGTACTTGTACTGTATCACGTTACATTTCCCTGTGATTTCAGATGTGATTTGCCAGGTTGCAGTGCCGACCCAACGAGGAGCAGGTCCATATGATGAAGCATGACACCTAGCTCGCTGGGTGTGTGAGGACCCTAGTTCCGATTAAGTGGGATCCCACCCGGTTCCACCTCCTCTCCACAGTGCCTGACCCCCACACCATAATCCATGGTATTGGTGAGTCGGACGTCTCTTTATCTCTTAGGCATCCCCCTGTTGAGGAACGGCAAACCTCTATTGCATAGATTTGCCAGGTTGTGCACATTTGCTGAACCAGTTGTGTCCTGTGGTCAAATGTAGTGGGGGTGCTGTTTGTACCGGGATGTTGTCAATGTCGAGGTGCACTCCTGCTTATGAGCATATGCTGCATGGTGGGTGTGTCATTCCTGCGGCTCTGATTTGTCTGCCACTGTTCTCTTTCATGCGGTGTGCCTGTCGGCTCTGTTCTTCCACGGTGGTTGGATGTTGTGGTGTACATGTTGTCCTCTGCAGTTGATGAATGTTGTTCTCTGGCATTTTTCCGAATGCTGTTCTTGTGCTTTTCCCCGCATTGTGCGTGAGTATTGCTGCCCTCGCGCTGGTTGTCACTGTTTTGTTATCATGCTTTTGCCCATTACAGGTCTTTTTGTGTTGGGGTTTGTCTTTTTATCTCCGTCGTGGTGGTTGTGTCGCAGGTATTGGCCGCGGTTTCGGCAAACTATTGCATGCTACCGCCACGTTGTGAATTACACGTTGTCACGGAGTTGTTTTCCCGCGATAGGCTGCGATGTTGAAAGTTGCGTTACGCTACTCTTGCGGTAATTATCACATGTTCGTGTAAATATAACCCTGAGTACCACCAAACAGTAACAAACAGTCAGGGGGTTGTTGGAGGTGGGGAGAAGTGCAGCCACACAGGAGCAAAACGACAAGAGGGAGACCATAAACAGCTTGGGGTTTTAAAATATAAAAATCAGAATGGGTAGAGTGGGGGAAGAAAAGGGCGAGCTGGGTAGGTGGGAGCAATATGTAAGCCCTGGGGGGACAGGGATTTGAGGGCAAAGAAGCACATGAGGAGAAAGCAAGAAAACACAATCGCTCCCATGGAGTGCTGAAATGAAAAAAAAGTAGTTTCCTGAACACAAAGCAGTGGAAGGATGCAAGTCAGCCAATCAAAATGATGGTAAACAGGCTATGCTCCATGGGAGGAATAAACACAAGAAGGCAAGCCATTGAATATGAAGCAAGCAAATAAGAGTGACAAAAAAGTCAATCAATTATAAGAAACGGGCTGGCCCAAAGCTGACTGTACGTTATTGGTATACCTCACAAGAGACCTAAAGTTTGTAGACGAGACCTGCTGGCTGAAGTTGCAGAGGTTCATGGCACAACTTAACTTATTTTTGTGCTGTCATAGCGAGAAGTACTTGTCATGGAATTTTTGAAGATACAGGTGCTGACTGGCCAAGAGTACTTGTGTCATTGTGAGAAGTGCCAGTACTCTCCCCTGTAGGTCCCAATTACAAGTGGTGTGGAACTTTTTCTGGGGTGTTACATTTCAGACATAGAGTTATCTCTATCCTTGGTATCAGTAACTCAAAATCGAGGTGGACTTATTCGGAGGAAATCCAGGACGCTCCTAATAGGACACATCAAGTAGTGAACCTGTGCTTGCAAGTACAGGTACCATGGGTCACTTTTATGAGAAGTGACGCATCGCTGCGTGAAAGCAGCGATGCATGACTTCTCAGTGCGTCCTCCTTGCAACATGATGAATGTGTCATATTTACTGTATGACGCATCATGTTGTAAGGAGTTACAGATACGTCAGTATTTCTGACGTATCTGTAGGCGCAAAAGTGACGCATTGCTGGATTATGTCACAAAAGTGACGCAACTCCAGCAATGTGTCCTTTTACATGGGGCAAGCTCCATGTGAAATGGTCTGCGTCACTCTTATGCCTGCTGTGAGTCAGGTTTAAGATATTGACGCATTTGCATCCTAGAAGTGGGGCAGTGAACCTTCATAGATTTCATTGCGTCACTTCTACGAGGCTTACTTGCGTCAGAACGCCCCCCCCTGCATACATTATACCCGGCGCAGGTATAATGTAGCGTAGGGGTTTACAAAGTGACACATATACCTAGATGCATCACTTTGTAAATATGACACAACATGGCACATTTTTTACGCCGCTGGTGCGCCACAAAAAGTGACGCAAAGACTCATTAATGAGCCCCTATCTCTTTCAAATTAAAGAAGTCTAGGTACTCAGTGTCTGTGAATCCCTGCTCATTTACAAAATAGTAGTTTGTAATATATTGCAACTGTAGGCCAAAATCAGACTAGTGTAATCAATAAATGTTTAGTTTCAAATTAAACAATATTGCAAGAAGCAAACAGTTAGGAGCATATCATCAAGCGGCAGCGATAATTATCGCTGGCCCCTCTTAGCGAGAACTTTTTTATCGCCGTCTATCGTTGGCAATAATCTCCATGCTATCGCTGTATCAACAACGCATAGCGCACTGGCGATAATTTTCCAGCGATGTTCCATGGAAATGGCGATAACCTTGCTGATACGACCCTGTGGGCGAATCAGCATAATCCACCCCCATTGTCAGGTATAGGTAAGTCTGCATTTTTGCAGGCGTTAGTTAAAAACTAACATCTGCAAAAATGCGTGGGCCTCCTTGTAAATATTGGGATGTACATTTCGCGATATGTTACAAGGTAGTCCTTCAGGGGGACGCCTAATGACGCCCACTTTGCATCTCATTAGAGATGCGAAGTTAGGCATGCTCGAAACAGGCGCTAAGTCAAGGATACATACGCTAGCGTGTCCTTGATGATATTGTGATAACATTATCGCCGCTTTTCGCCCAAAAACGGACGCTAAAGCTGCGATAATGTTATCACCAGCCCTTGTTAATATGGCCTTTAGTGTCATGCTTGTGTGCTTCATAGCAGGTTTATAAACACATGGCCCAGAGGCACTGGGGGAGGGACGACATGCGGTTCCAGATAGCATCGACTTACTACTTCTTGCAGGGCTGTTTTGACAGACTGCTTTCTAGCGCTACTCAGAATTTGAACTTGTGAAACCAATGTTTTTTCTGTTATCTCGTGTTATGATTTTTATGTTCACAACTTCCTCTTTCTACTTGTTTTTGGTTTCTCTCAAGCCTTGCGGATATGTGAAGGACCTAAAACCTCTGAGTAATAAAGCAAACGGAAATTCGCCCACACAGATCCTGTGGTCAGCAACGGAGGTTTCTTCATCATTAACTGATTACAGGGGTTAATAAACGACTCTTCGGCTTGTAAAAGGAAACACTGATCGCTTTTTAGTTTTATTACAATGTGAGTGGAGGGTAAATGGAACAACTGAACAAAATATTAGCATTAATAATTAAAAAAAATGGAGTAAAGGTTGACAATACCGTAATACTCACTCGGGGCCTTATTTATGAAGCTCTTGCGCCGCCGCTGCGTCATTTTTAAAATTAGAAAAAGTGACGTACCCGTGGCGCAAGGCCTTCATAAATAAGGCCCTCGGGTCCTGGAAAATAAAATTCGCTAAGCAACCCTAAGGTCACGTTTCGAGTTGTCCTATAATACCAACGCAGGATTTAGCTTTTTAATCGCCATCAAAGGCCGTGCACACATTTTGCCTGAGCAGATATTCTTTCACGCAGAATATTTTGTCCGGTAATAGCAAAGGGGTCCTGCTAATATCGGGAAACATTATTCTTTCTCAGTCTTTCCTGGAACCTTTTTACCGCACCCACACACTGGACACGTTGGCCATACTCAGTGAGTGGAGAGCGTTGTTGCTGGTTGTGTTCTGCGTTGCAAAAGTATCATCTTAAGGACTTATGGGGGCAAAAATATTTTGGAGGCCAATGTTCAGAAAACTTTAATTTTTTCTACCCGTTTTCTGCTAATTTAAGCCTGATGGTGCCAAACAGTATTGAATTGTAGGTAAAAGGCTGTGAAGGAGAAATATACAGATGTAAGACAGAGAAAAGGTTGACTTATCCTGGGGCCTAAAAATGTCTCTAGCACTGTACCATGTACACTGAAGGAGGGCTACACCCCTTACCATCCCGATCACATGAGAGGCCATTTGTACTTGTAAACTTGACTTTATTTTACAGTGCTTAGTTTGTAAAAAACATAAGTGCCAAAGCTCTCGTCAGAAGACCACAGCAGCTTGCGCTACTCGTTGCCCCTGCCATGCTGCCAATGATTGTAACAACAGAACTACTAAACATCACTCTTCGACAGGTGTGGCATTTCAGACTATTCCAGACCCTCAAACCTATAAGACTGGAATGGGCAGAAGGTAACAGTAATTTATATGAATGGCTTTCAATTTGGGTCTAAGAGAGGCATGGGAGTCGCAATCACCGCCACCCAAAGATGTGATTAAAAAACTATACTGGGACTGGGTACAGAGTAACGCTACGAGGGTTACGAATGTGGGCTCACTTACTGATCAATTTTTGACAATTAAATGTGTGAGAAAATTGGAACCCTTTCTCGATTTGATAACCAAACCGTTGGATCGAGCGTTGTACCTAAAACTGCGATATGGGACGCTCCCGGTGCATGACTTTACGGTGAGGTGGTCGAATCCAGATGCCCTCTTGCGCGCATGCCCTGGCTGTGCGGCACCAAAGGAATCGGTGGCTCACTTGTTTTTCGCCTGCCCAGCTTACAAAGGGGCGCGGAAATTCTGGTTGAAACCCGTCTGCAGGGAATTAGGGTTGAGGTGCCATAGCCAGGCACTACGCGTTCTCTCTACAGATTCTTCATCTGCCATTATGATTTGTGGGGTGGCTAAATTTTTGGAAAGTGCGTGGTTGACACGCTCCCGCTTACTGAAACTGCACCCGGGGGGTCCTACAGGCTGATGATGAATTCACTGTTACCAAACTAATGAATGAGGTGCCCATGCTTTTTATTGTATTTTATAATCTCTTTTTACTGGTAAATTGGAAATGTATATGTATATGTATTCTTTTATGGTGATCAATTTGCCGAATAAAGATATTCAATAATAAGTAATTTATAATGTGTATTGAATTAATAATTAACTTTTGTGGCCATCTCTAAATTATTCAGACCACCACCTTGTGGTGTACTTTCACAAGCGCTGTTGTTGATAACTAAGTGCCAATGCGGAGCACCGGAAACCACTGGCACAAATTAAGCACCAATATTTTAGCAACATTTTTGCAGTTAGTTTCACTTTGTTTTAATAGACTAACGTAGACTTAGGAAAGAGAAATAACAACAACTGCAGTTATTTTCAAGAAGGCACCGTACTACACTGAGCCATAACTTTTAGCATGGCTTTATCGAGGTATTTTCATTTGAATTTTCTTTGGTGCAGGGCTGCATAAGGAATATGGTGGTACAAGGTGCAGCATTACCTGTTAGGTAAGCATTTGTGCTCCAAGATTGTAGCCGCAGGAATGGGGGCATTTAGGGGATTGTCCAGCGCGATCTTTGCCCCCCCCACCCCCAAATGACAGAGGTTAGCTGGCATACTATAGAGGTGTGGGAGCTCAGAAGATGAATGAACAATAATAAATGGTTTTACATTTTGTTTTTATCTTGTTACATTTTCTGCATGTTCCAAGACCGGTTAAATGTCAGACTAAGTTTTCTGTCTAATTGCTGCTTATTGTTTTAATGTGGAAATGTTATTTACTTTTCTTCTTTTGACTGCAAAATTAGAGCATTTTGTAAAGTGAACTATTCGACAATCTCTCTGGTGCACAGACAGTCCCACTGAAATTATGCGGCAGGGGAGGACTAAATGATGCGATAATGTTAACTACATTATGTGGCAAGAAAATACAAATTGTGTGGCCTAATGCAGCATATTTAGTGATAGTGTCACTTGATTATTTTGTCATTTTAACACATTAGCACTGTCTGTGTAAAGGTCTCATTTCATTAGTGTCAGCTCCACGTCCAAAGGCAGCTGTAAATAAAGAAAGATGATGTTCAACCTTCGCAAAGGACCTTTCACTGCATGGCAGCATGTGTTGCAGCAGTTTTAGTAACTTTTGATAAGTTTGAGCTAGAAACAAAATATGCTTATTTGTTAAAATCTGCAGATTATGCAACAGATGATGGATTATGTGGTGTGTGGCATAGCGCTTCCTACCCCTATGTGTGGTATTGAAGCGCTTAGCTCTATGGGGAGCAAGCTATCCCATATTGGGTGGTGTGGGGTTAGAAGAGTGTTGTATTTGTTTTGTGATCATATGTGGAAAGGTTTCCATGTCGAACATGATGACCAATGAGGTGCGGTCATCATTTTATGAGCACAATGCATAGTAGTGTGGTGTATGATGAGTTGAGAAAGACACAGGCAGGCCGTGGATGCTTTTTCAGTACGCTGGCAGCTTTGAACAGCCCTGCAGGTCCCTTTATGGCATTTATTATGATCATAGTCTGCTTATATGGTTACTGCCTGGATTGTCTAATTAGAAATTTTGAGGCAGAATCAGTTACATTCCATACAGTGCAGCAAGGCAACTTGCTGTGCTGCATTGCGTGAAAAGGGGGTGGTGATGAACAGAGTGTCTGAATTAAGCAGACCACTCTTACCCAGTCCAAAGATCAGGGCTTGCTCCATCACCGTTTTTTAGCTCACTGCACCATCCCAGCTCAGAACCTGGCTACATGCAAATTAGTCTGTTCCTGTCCCAGTGCATGATGGGAACAGGGCAAACCAAACTACCAAGCCAATTCTTACACTGGGAAGTAAACAAGCTTCCGGGGACCGGTTTCTGGCATTTCAGCCGTCTTCGGCCCGGCTTGCCTGAATCCTGATGGTGCAGTGAGCAAGGGACTCATGTCTGAGTATACCCTGCCACTCTGTTCATCACCACCCCCTTTTCTGAATCGTTTTTGTCCACCATAAGCATGGAAGGGTATATTCAGATGTGAGTCCCTTGCTCATTGCACCATCAGGATTCAAGCAAGCCGGGCCGAAGACGGCTGAAATGCCAGAAACAGGGTCAGACTAATTTGCATGTAGCCAGGTTCTGAGCTGGGATGGTGCAGTGAGCTAAAAAACGGTGATGGATCAAGTCCTGATCTTTGGACTGGGTAAGAGTGGTCTGCTTAATTCAGACACTCTGTTCATCACCACCCCCTTTTCTGAATCAGCATTGCGTGAAAGGCAGACAGCAGAATAGCCCCATATTTACAACATATGGTTCAATTCAGCTGTCTTCTAGCGCTGGCCCACTATGTGCTGAATAGGGGCAATGCGGGCACCCTTTCGCCATGGTGCAAGGGTGCATGCCCTATGGGCAGGATTGTATGCGTGTAGGAAGGGACACCTTTGTTCAAAAAAACAATCCTCAGAGGCATATTCCTCTTTGTACATGTGCTGCAGAATGTAGCCCACATAGAATGAGGAAGTAACATGGAGAAATAGCGATATTGCTCCTTGTTATGCCTCAGTGGGGAAGGCATAGTATTTTTGCACATTCCCCGTTTTTCGAACTGTAATTAATCTGTGAATGCACCAAAATTCATGGGTGGATGCATGTGAATGTCCATGCTCCACTCATGCAACCCCTTCCCATCGCAAGGTAATGCAAGGCAGCAATATGCACTGCCTTGTGTTACTTTGTGTTTACTAAGCCACACAAAGCCAACATGGCTTTGCTTGGCTTCACAAAAGCTGAAAATGATTCCAAGCTGTTAGTGATGGCTTGTCTATTACCTGCAAAGTGCTATTGAAGAACAACCCTTGCAGCATATATATTTCGTATATGAATGTAAAAGGTGTGATTTACTTCACCTCTGATATTAGCAATAGTGTCGGCCAGATATGTTATGTATGAACTTATATACCTATGTTATACTCTGGCTAAGCATAGGTCAGCCCTCCTTAATTTAACTTCCTATCGAAAGTACTTTACTGGTTGTTTCCAAACTGTGATTTGTAAGCTAAAGCGGAGCATGAGGGTGCAACTTTCTTTACAGGTTTTCTTTCTGAGATGCAAGGTTGTGTATATTTTTTAGAAATAGCAAAGTTTTCAACTGTCTTCTGAAGTGTATATGCCTGTGAAAGCTTTGAATGCTTGCTGGTAGTGTGTTTCAGAGCTTGGCGGCTTGCACTGAGAAAGTAGGGCTTCCTTTGGATTTCTCATTGTAAGGTGGTATGATGATAAGTGGAGCAAACCTGGAGTGTAGGGTCCTGATTTGTTTGTGTTGCTTGAATTTATTTTGTAGGTATAGCAGTCCTTTTTAGGTCTCGGCTAAAAGACGCGCGTAAGCGCGTCTCCGCCGAGATCTTATGTCAGCGAGTAGCAGTCCCAGGAGACACTCCTGGCCGCGCGCAGGCGATTCTAAACTGGCACGCGCATTAGCACGAGCGCTGCGCGAGGCTCCCACACAACACACGCATACATAGAAACAGAAGCGCTCACGCACGCACATACATACAGAACCCCCCCACTCATACACACACACACACACACACACGCACACACACACACACACACACACACACACACACACACACACACACACACACACACACACACACCCACACACACACACACACACACGCGCGCACCGGCCCCCCCTCTCCCCTTTAACTTACTGCTCCGCACCGGCAGGGAGAGTTGACGCTGCGGCTCCTATCCCGGGACTCCCTCTTGGTCAAGGGAGCCCCGCAACACGCGTGCAACGTCCTGTTGTCGGCCCCGGGGGCTCTCCACGCTCGCAGGAGCCCCGGGCCGCTCCACGCATTTCCTCCGCCTGCCTCCTCTTCCGGTCCGGACGCGGCTCCGCCCCCGTCACAGGCGACCTTGCCTGACTTCCGGTGCGGCCGCGGCGGAATTCCGGGGGCAGTAAGTTATTGTATATTTGGCTGCTAAATGAAAGCGTGTCCATCTGCCACTGACATTTAAATTTACTAAAAATATGTGAATATGCCCTAAATCCAAATGTAAATTTAATTTAGCTAAAAACTATTATTATTTTAAGTGAAATTAATGTTTTCATGTAAATCAAAACCCATGCTGAACAGTTTGTTTCGGCATTACTGTTTGCATGTCATATTTTTATCTTTTTGAAGGAAATGTACTACTTTTGAGTAGAGAAGTAGTCTAAAGCGTGATTTAACACATGCTGCTCGAAATGTGAACTTGGCGTGGTACAGACAGCTTCAGTGTGTTTCCTTGTTTTCTCTGTTTTGACATTATGCACTAGTTCTAGCTGTGGAAGGAAGCTGTAGTGAGTGCAGAGTAGTGAGTGTGAGTAGTGAGTGTGAGTAGTGAGTGCAGAGTAGTGAGTGCAGAGTAGTGAGTGCAGAGTAGTGAGTGCAGAGTAGTGAGTGCTGAGTAGTGAGTGCAGAGTAGTGAGTAGTGAGTGCAGAGTAGTGAGTAGTGAGTGCAGAGTAGTGAGTAGTGAGTGCAGAGTAGTGAGTGCAGAGTAGTGAGTGCAGAGTAGTGAGTGCAGAGTAGTGAGTGCAGAGTGCAGAGTAGTGAGTGCAGAGTAGTGAGTGCAGAGTAGTGAGTGCAGAGTAGTGAGTGCAGAGTAGTGAGTAGTGAGTGCAGAGTAGTGAGTGCAGAGTGCAGAGTAGTGAGTGCAGAGTGCAGAGTAGTGAGTGCAGAGTAGTGAGTGCAGAGTAGTGAGTGCAGAGTAGTGAGTGCAGAGTAGTGAGTGCAGAGTAGTGAGTGCAGAGTAGTGAGTGCAGAGTAGTGAGTGCAGAGTGCAGAGTAGTGAGTGCAGAGTGCAGAGTAGTGAGTGCAGAGTGCAGAGTAGTGAGTGCAGAGTAGTGAGTGCAGAGTAGTGAGTGCAGAGTAGTGAGTAGTGAGTAGTGAGTGCAGAGTAGTGAGTGCAGAGTGCAGAGTAGTGAGTGCAGAGTGCAGAGTAGTGAGTGCAGAGTGCAGAGTAGTGAGTGCAGAGTAGTGAGTGCAGAGTAGTGAGTGCAGAGTGCAGAGTAGTGAGTGCAGAGTAGTGAGTGCAGAGTAGTGAGTGCAGAGTAGTGAGTGCAGAGTAGTGAGTGCAGAGTAGTGAGTGCAGAGTAGTGAGTGCAGAGTGCAGAGTAGTGAGTGCAGAGTAGTGAGTGCAGAGTGCAGAGTAGTGAGTGCAGAGTAGTGAGTGCAGAGTAGTGAGTGCAGAGTAGTGAGTGCAGAGTAGTGCGTGCAGAGTGCAGAGTAGTGAGTGCAGAGTAGTGAGTGCCGAGTAGTGAGTGCAGAGTAGTGAGTGCAGAGTAGTGAGTGCAGAGTGCAGAGTAGTGAGTGCAGAGTGCAGAGTAGTGAGTGCAGAGTGCAGAGTAGTGAGTGCAGAGTAGTGAGTGCAGAGTAGTGAGTGCAGAGTAGTGAGTGCAGAGTGCAGAGTAGTGAGTGCAGAGTAGTGAGTGCAGAGTGCAGAGTAGTGAGTGCAGAGTGCAGAGTAGTGAGTGCAGAGTGCAGAGTAGTGAGTGCAGAGTGCAGAGTAGTGAGTGCAGAGTGCAGAGTAGTGAGTGCAGAGTAGTGAGTGCAGAGTAGTGAGTGCAGAGTAGTGAGTGTGCAGAGTAGTGAGTGTGCAGAGTAGTGAGTGTGCAGAGTAGTGAGTGCAGGTGCAGAGTGGTGTGTATTGGCAATGTAAATGACAATGCCATTTATTTATGATTTAAAGAAAAAAAAAGAAATGTCATGAGCAATGCCAATTGCTCTACCTTTAATGATGCCGAGACCATTGCATTGCAAATGCTTGTTATTTTAGACCTATGAGCAATGTAAAGTGTCTTACAGATTGTCCTTCTTCCTATAGATAGCCTGTGGTGTGATTGCAAGACTTGATTCATATATTCTCTTGAGTGAAAGGAGAAGAACTATTTTAGCAGCATTTTGAATAAGTTGTACTTTGCATATGATGAATGCGGGTGTGGCAGGGTATAGGCTGTTAGAATAGTCAAGCTTGGATATTTCACAAGTGAGATGACTTGCAGTTTCTGTTGTTATCCAATGTATGGGAGGATGCAATGTACTGTTTTCATTTTGTAGAAGGCACTCTGTTTTGTGGTGTTAGCCTGCAGTGTCAAACATAGGTCTGAATCCCTGGTTACCCCTAGATTTCAGAATTGTCTTAAAATTGTTGGAGAGTCTCATGTTTCTGAGTCCACAGGATGGTAGGCTGACATTTTTGTAATTTTCCACAGTTCATAAACACTGTCTTTGTGGTATTTAGCTTTAGACAGTTATTCATCATTCACATTAAGGGTGGGCGTAGTTCGCGAAGTAGCGCTACGCGAAGCTACGCGAAGTGCACTTCGCACTACGCAAACTTCATGTAGCACTACGCGAGCTGCGTAGTAGTATGTTCGCACTGTGCAAGATGTGTTTTCAATGATTGCACAGTGTGGACAAGCATCCGGCACTGTGCAATCATTGAAAACGGCATCTTGCACAGTGCGAGTTGTAGTTTTCTGCTGCTCGAGTAGATTATTACTCGAGCTGCAGCTTTCTCAACGCGAACTGGTAGTTTCTCATTGAGAGTGGTCGCGAGCATGCGCAACCACTCACAATGAGAAACCTTACCTCCCCGCGTTGAGAATCTCGCCGGGATGTCATTTTGCTTGCTCGCGGTCGCGAACATGACGTTCAGGACCGCGAACAAGCAAAAAATGAGCGCTGCACTACGCTACGCTGCACTATGCGTGCTCGCACTGTGCTACGTGCAGCTCGCGTAGTGCGAAGTTGCGCAAACTTCGCAAACTCCACGAGCATAGCGTAGTGCTTCGCCCAGGCCTAATTCAAATGTTTTATAGCCTGGCAGTCAACAAGTTTTAAATTGTAGACGTCTTTCAGTCCATCCACTTAAAAAAATTATTGGGTGTCACCTTTATAGTTGTTACAGATGAGGATGATGATTTAATCAGA
This sequence comes from Lissotriton vulgaris, assembly GCF_964263255.1. Classification (NCBI taxonomy): domain Eukaryota; kingdom Metazoa; phylum Chordata; class Amphibia; order Caudata; family Salamandridae; genus Lissotriton; species Lissotriton vulgaris. The sequence goes on along the minus strand of NC_141689.1, from coordinate 1,071,659,904 downwards.
CTTGGTAAGGGGTTTAGGTGGATGTTGAATAACAGAAGGAATATGATGGATGTTAGACGGGGACCCGGAGGGTCAGCCGAGGACAGGGGGAGAGGCCTCCGGTGAGGGCCGTCTCCAGCGATCGTACAGACAAGTAACTTCCCCCCCACAGATGGACACCACACAAGGATGAGGTTAACACTCTTTATATACGATTCTTGAAGAAAAGTTATCAATGGTACAGTGAGGTCGGGACACGAGGGTCCTCTCAATTCTAGTCTCTGAGGGGGAAAAGGTAGCGGGACAGTCTTGGTACCGGTCTGGTACAGGGGTGGCAAGATGGGTAGCTCACAATCCTTGAGCTTTGAGTTCTGGAAGGTCGGGCCGCGGCAGCGCCAGCGGGCTAGAATGATAAGTCTCGTTTGAGAAGGGCCGTGGCAGCGCCGCCAGGCAGGAACGATGGTTCACGAGGATGGGCCGCGGCAGCGCCAGCGGGTCCCGACGAAGGTGTAGGTTGCAGAGGGCCGCGGCAGCGCCAGCAGGCAGGAACGATGGTTCACGAGGATGGGCCGCGGCAGCGCCAGCAGGTCCCGACGAAGGTGTAGGTTGCAGAGGGCCGCGGCAGCGCCAGCAGGCAGGAACGATGGTTCACGAGGATGGGCCGCGGCAGCGCCAGCAGGTCCCGACGAAGGTGTAGGTTGCAGAGAACCGTGGCAGCGCCAGCAGTCAGGAACGATGGTTCACGAGGATGGGCCGCGGCAGCGCCAGCAGGTCCCGACAAAGGTGTAGGTTGCAGAGGGCCACGGCAGCGCCAGCAGGCAGGATTGATGATTCACAAGGCAGGGCTGCGGCAGCGCCAGCAGTCCGTCAAGGATGAGTTCTTCAAGGTGTCTCTCGACTCCAGGATACAACTGCCTTCCTGCCCTGGAGCTGCCCCAGTTATAGGTCTGGCCTCCTTTGATGTCCGGACCCTCGCGCTTGGAGGTCGGGAGGTCCGGGATGAGGGAGTCCAGACACCCAGCAGGGAGGTGGAGCCAGCGCCCGGGGAGGCCGGGGGCGATCGGCACCTGGCGGGGGAGAGCCATCGACACTCCTTTCTCCCATTGACCTGCCAAGTGGTCTCTTCACCTCCGGGTGGATGGTGGTGCCTCGATGTCGGGGCCTGGCCAGGCCCAGGGTTGGGGTCGAGCTGAGGCCACGCGGCCTCGTGGTGCAGTGTCCAAGATGGCGGCTGGGCCGGGCAATGCTGCTGAAGGTGGCCCGGGCGGCCGATGTCGGGGTGTTCGGGAGCAGGCGTCCCGTTGGGGACTGGTTGCGGGTTGCTTCTGTGGGTTGCCGGGGTGGTCCTTTGGGTGACACCGGGAGAGCCGGTGTTCGGGTCTTGTTATGCGGGGAGGGAGCGGCCCCTTCACGAGGCCTGTCCAACATGCGTCCCCCCCAGCTGAAGGCAGGGAGAGTCACCCATCTTCTTGGGTACTCTCCTCGCCGAGGCGGAAAAAGCGTGACAGGCCGTCCGCGTTGGCGTGGTCTTGGCCAGGGCGATGCTCCACAGTGAAGTCCATCCCCTGCAAGGAGATGGACCAACGCAACAGTTTTGGGTTCTCCCCCCGCATCTGCATCAGCCATTGCAGGGGTCTATGGTCTGTTTGTACCCTGAAATGGGTACCGAAGAGGTAGGGCCGGAGTTTCTTGAGGGCCCATACTACTGCGAAGGCCTCCCGCTCGATGGTGCTCCAGCGCTGCTCTCGGGCCAGCAGGCGTCGGCTGATGAAGGCCACTGGTTGATCGACTCCCTCGGCGTTGAGTTGAGAGAGGACTGCCCCAACGCCATGATCTGAGGCGTCCGTCTGAACGATGAATTCCCGGCTGTAATCGGGGGCCTGGAGCACGGGGGCGGTGCACATGGCGGCCTTCAACTTCTGGAAGGCCGCTTGACAGTCCGGAGTCCAGTTGACGGTTTTGGGGTTTTTCTTGGAGGTGAGTTCTGTGAGGGGCCCCACAATGCTGCCATAGTCCTTTACAAACCGCCGGTAGTATCCGGTGAGCCCTAGGAAGGCTCGGACCTCGGTTTGGGTGACAGGAGGTTGCCAGGACTGAATGGCAGCGATCTTGAGCTGAAGGGGGGCCACCAGACCGCTCCCCACTTGGTGTCCGAGATAGGTCACGGACCCCTGGCCAATCTGACATTTGCTGGCTTTGATGGTGAGGCCGGCGTGCTGGAGGGCATGCAGGACTTCTCGGAGGTGGTGAAGGTGGTCTGCCCAGTGACGACTGTACACAGCGATATCGTCCAGGTAGGCGGCTCTGAATTCTTCGAGGCCCGCCAAGACCTGGTTCACGAGTCGCTGGAAAGTAGCTGGAGCGTTTTTCATGCCGAATGGCATCACGTTGAAGTGGTAGTGGCCATCCGGGGTGGAGAAGGCGGATCGTTCTTGGGCCCTGGGGGTGAGGCCGATCTGCCAGTAGCCTGCTGTTAGATCAAAGATGCTTAGATAGCGGGCAGCCCCCATGCGGTCAACCAGCTCATCCGCCCGGGGGATGGGGTGAGCGTCGGTTCGGGTAACAGCGTTCAGGCCCCAATAGTCTACACAGAACCGGAGCTCGGGGGCGACTCCCGGGGCGGCAGCCTTGGGGACCAGTACGACTGGGCTGGCCCAGGGGCTGTCGGATGGCTCGACCACTCCTAGAACCAGCATTTTGGAGACTTCGTCCTGGATGCAGGTGCGCACCCGATCTGGCACTCGGTACGCCCTGTGTCGAATAGGTGGACTGTCCCCAGTGTCTACGTCGTGAAGGCACCAGGGGGTGACCCCTGGGGTGAGGGAGAACAGATTCGCAAATTGTAGCAGGAGAGCCCGGCAGTCTCGGCGTTGTTCCGGGGACAAGGCCTCGGAGAGTCTGACCCCTTCCACGGAGCCATCTTTTTCACGGGTCCTCAGTAGGTCAGGGAGGGGCTCGGAGTCTTCTTCCATCCCACTATCTGTTGCCATTAGTAGGCTGAGCTCTGAGCGTACGAAGTGGAGTTTGAGTCTGTTGGCGTGGAGGACTCGGAGGGGGTTCCGGGGGGACTCCATGTCTATTAGGTAGGTGACAGGGCCCTTGCGCTCTATCACCTTGAAGGGTCCTGTCCATTTGTCCTGCAGGGCACAAGGTTCGACTGGAGACATCACCCATACTTGCTGGCCTGGTTCGAACTCGATGGAGGAGGCATGTTGATCGTACCATTTCTTCATGTCTTCCTGACTGGCCTCAAGGTTGGCTTTGGCGAGTTCCCTGAATCGCCGGGTCTGGTTGCGGAGGGTCAGGAGGTACTTATAGACGTCTGGAGGGGTCTTCTGTGGGGCCATCTCCCAGCCTTCCTTGACCAGGCTGAGGGGGCCCCGGACTGGGTGTCCGTACAGGAGCTCGAAGGGGCTGAAGCCGAGGGATTTCTGGGAAACTTCTCGATAGGCGAAGAGGAGGCACGGGAGCAGCACGTCCCATTGGCAACGTAGGGGTTCTTCCAGGCCCATGATCATTCCCTTGAGAGTACGGTTAAACCGCTCGACCAGTCCGTTTCCTTGGGGGTGATAAGGGGTCGTGAACCGGTAGGTGACCCCGCACTGCTGCCAGAGAGACCTCATGTATTTCGAGATAAAGTTTGTGCCCCTGTCGCTGACGACCTCCCGGGGGAAGCCCACTCGAGAGAAGATCCCCATCAGGGCTCGGCCTACCACGGGTGCTGTCACGGTCCGAAGGGGAATGGCCTCGGGGTACCGGGTGGCCTGGTCCACCAGGACTAGGATGAACCGGTGCCCCTGGGCCGTTCGGGGGTCTAGGGGCCCCACAATGTCTATTCCCACCCGTTCGAACGGGGTGGTGACGACGGGAAAGGGCTGCAAGGGTGCCTTGATCTTTCGGCCGCTCTTCCCGCTGGCCTGGCAGGTGGGGCAGGCCCGGCAGTGGTTGGAGACATCATTTCGCATTTTGGGCCAGTAAAAGTGTATTACCAGACGGTTGTATGTTTTGTCTTGCCCCAAGTGTCCAGCAAGGGGGACATCGTGCGCTAAGTTCAAAAGGAAGTCTCTGAAGCGGAGGGGCACCACCAGCACCCGACTGGCCCCCAGTTCAGCAATTCTTTGCTCGCTGTAGAGCAGGTCATTGTCCCAATAAATCCAGTGGGCCCCTGCGGTGTCTTCTGCGCTCTGGGCGAGGGCTTGCTGCCTGAGTCCCTCGAGGGAGGGACAGGTCCTCTGCTCTTGTCGGAATTGTTCCTGGGTGGGACCACCCTCTTGACGCCACTGGGCCAGTTCGGGAAGGTCCTGGAGTTGCACGGGCCCTTCTTCGTTTTGCTCGGGGGGATTGGCACGTAGGGCGTCTCCCTCCGGGATGATCAGGGGAGGAGGTTCTGGCCATTCGGGTTCTTCGGGACCGGAGATGGTGCGGGCGGCCATGGACCGGGTCGTTATGCAGGCCCATTCAGGGAGGCCCAACATCCCCAGGTGCTCTCTTCTTTCAACGGCTGCCCAGGGGGAACTTTCGAGGTCGTTCCCCAGGAGGCAGTCCACTGGGGCATCATCGCGGACAGTCACCTTCAGCATTCCGGACACTCCTCCCCACTCGAAGGGGACGCAGGCCATCCAACACAGGCTCTCTGAGTTGTCGGCTGATCGGACGGGGCAAAGGACGTTCGGCAAGATCTGCTCCGGGGTCACCAGGTGACAGCGGACTGCCGTCACACTGGCCCCGGTGTCGCGTAGGGCTTCAGCCTTGCGCCCATTTATGTTTACCCACTGGCTGTATTTTCTCGTATTAGCGGGTAGGGGAGCCAACGGAATCATGTCTCTTTCCCCTAGGCAGACCAGGGACATGGCGGCTGGTTCCCACTCGGGCTGTTCCTGTTCGTATTCCCCATAATCCTCTGGGGCTTGCTCTTCTCCCAGGGCGGCGGCAGCGACCTGGCGTGGTATAGGATTCTGGTTCTTCCGGCAATTAGGGTCGTTGGCATAGTGGCCGGTCCGCTGGCACCGGTGGCAAGTAACGTTGGCTCGGAACCCCGGACGCATCGGGGGGTTTCCCCTGCCGGCCGGGGGCGGGGTGTTGCTGGCCGGAGCCGCCGGGACAGCGTCTCTGCCCCGACCCTGGCCTCCTCCTCCTCGGGGGCGATGGGGACTTTGGTTGGTTCGCTTTGGCTCGCTGGGCCCGCTTCCGGCAACTCAAGTGCTTTCCCATCGGTCAGCTTCGGCGGCGAGCTGCCGAGGTTCGGTCAGTTTACTGTCGAGGAGGTGCTGCCTGAGCTCGACAAAGCAATTGTTGGAGAGGTGCTCCCACACAATTAGGTTAAAAAGTTGTTCGTAGGTGGTTACCTGGCTGCCCTTGATCCACCGCTCGAATGCTCTGCTGAAAAAGTTCACGTACTCCACCCAAGTTGTACCCGGGATCCGTTTGCAGTCGCGGAACCGCTGGCGGTACATCTCGGGCGTGAGTCCGTATCGAGTGAGGAGGGCTGCCTTCATGTGGTGGTAGGACGCCATCTGATGGTCCGGCAGTTGCAGCAGGCCGTCGTGCCCTTCGTTGACGAACGTCCCCCATAACCCGGCTCCCCAGTCACTTCGGGTATCCGGTGGGAGGTCATGGCTATCTCGTAGGCTTTGAACCATTGCTGGATATCGTCGTTCCGATAATATTCTCTGACGACATCCTTGGGGATGTGGACTTTAGGGTCTGTAGTGCCAGGAGTGTTCGGGCGCTCGGGCACCCCGAGATCTTTATTCTGTATCCGAAGCTCTATTTCTGCTAGATTGCGCTCATGTTCGTAGGCCAGTTTTTTCTCTTCTAACTCTCTCTGTTTTTGCTTCTCTTCCCGCTCCTCTCGGAGCCGCAAGTGTTCCAATGTTATCTTTTGTTCCGCCAATTTCAGTTCTCCGTCCAACCGAAGTCGTGCCAGCTCTATTTCATGGAGTCTGCTTTTCTCTCGTTCTCGGATCTCCTCCGGGGAGAGACCCGATCTCCTTCCTTCTGTCGGAGGAGTGCTCGTTTCCGGCGCCTCAAGGTTTTGGTCTTGGGGTACGGCCGTACCCGTCTCCGCCCAAGATTCCAGCGCCTTTTTGAAGTCGTCTTTCGTGCTCAGTCCTGTGGTAGCAATGCCTAGTTCTATGCAGAACTGCTTTAGTTCTCTGTGGTTATACTCTTCTAATTTCTCCATCTGGAATTTTTCCGTGGATCCGCTCTCTTTGGTTGTCATTGTGGTTGAGCGGTGGGGTGAGTTACTCTCTGTACGATTACGCGTTGGTTCGGATCGCGCCGCTGGCCACCAATGTTAGACGGGGACCCGGAGGGTCAGCCGAGGACAGGGGGAGAGGCCTCCGGTGAGGGCCGTCTCCAGCGATCGTACAGACAAGTAACTTCTCCCCCACAGATGGACACCACACAAGGATGAGGTTTACACTCTTTATATACGATTCTTGAAGCAAAGTTATCAACGGTACAGTGAGGTCGGGACACGAGGGTCCTCTCAATTCTAGTCTCTGAGGGGGAAAAGGTAGCGGGACAGTCTTGGTACCGGTCTGGTACGGGGGTGGCAAGATGGGTAGCTCACAATCCTCGAGCTTTGAGTTCTGGAAGGTCGGGCCGTGGCAGCGCCAGCGGGCTAGAATGATAAGTCTCGTTTGAGAAGGGCCGCGGCAGCGCCGGCAGGCAGGAACGATGGTTCACGAGGATGGGCCGCGGCAGCGCCAGCGGGTCCCGACGAAGGTGTAGGTTGCAGAGGGCCGGGGCAGCGCCAGCAGGCTGGAACGATGGTTCACGAGGATGGGCCGCGGCAGCGCCAGCAGGTCCCGACGAAGGTGTAGGTTGCAGAGGGCCGCGCAGCGCCAGCAGGCAGGAACGATGGTTCACGAGGATGGGCCGCGGCAGCGCCAACAGGTCCCGATGAAGGTGTAGGTTGCAGAGAGCCGCGGCAGCGCCAGCAGGCAGGAACGATGGTTCACGAGGATGGGCCGCGGCAGCGCCAGCAGGTCCCGACGAAGGTGTAGGTTGCAGAGGGCCGCGGCAGCGCCAGCAGGCAGGATTGATGATTCACAAGGCAGGGCTGCGGCAGCGCCAGCAGTCCGTCAAGGATGAGTTCTTCAAGGTGTCTCTCGACTCCAGGATACAACTGCCTTCCTGCCCTGGAGCTGCCCCAGTTATAGGTCTGGCCTCCTTTGATGTCCGGACCCTCGCGCTTGGAGGTCGGGAGGTCCGGGATGAGGGAGTCCAGACACCCAGCAGGGGGGTGGAGCCAGCGCCCGGGGAGGCCGGGGGCGATCGGCACCTGGCGGGGGAGAGCCATCGACACTCCTTTCTCTCATTGACCTGCCAAGTGGTCTCTTCACCTCCCGTGTGGATGGTGGTGCCTCGATGTCGGGGCCTGGACAGGCCCAGGGTTGGGGTCGAGCTGAGGCCACGCGGCCTCGTGGTGCAGTGTCCAAGATGGCGGCTGGGCCGGGCAATGCTGCTGAAGGTGGCCCGGGCCGGCCGATGTCGGGGTGTTCGGGAGCAGGCGTCCCGTTGGGGACGGGTTGCGGGTTGCTTCTGTGGGTTGCCGGGGTGGTCCTTCGGGTGACACCGGGAGAGCCGGTGTTCGGGTCTTGTTATGCGGGGAGGGAGCGGCCCCTTCACGAGGCCTGTCCAACAATGGACATCTGTGGGATGCAACAGTATTTAGTGTGAGGAGCTGATGTGAAAGGAGGTACCAACACTAGTTCATAGTGGGATGTGACGGATCATTATAAAGTATTGAGATCCATTCTAATGACACCTCCCCAGACTACCCTGGGTGCCTTGTTTTCAGAACTGTCTGGGCCTGGCAGGTGTCCCTGGGTGCCAACAGAACCCTGGCCTAAATACCTCAGCTATTCTCATTTCCAGAACTGGTCAATTTGCAAGGCAACATTTTGACATTTCCTCATGTCTTACAGGCGTTACAAAGCCTTTCCTTTCATGGATGATAGCTCAGTCACACAAGTGGGGTGATATTATTTTCGGCAAAAGGATAGGAACGCTGTGTGGTAGGACATTTGTGGATTTCTGCATATTCCATTAGTGTGGCCTGCTCTCATTTGTATTTTGCTGTTTAACATCTCTGTTTCTCATCTACCACCCCCAGGAAACTCACCTGCATTTGGAGAACAAATATCAGACCTACTTACACACTGCTCCCTAGCCAACCCTAACAACATCCTCCTGGGTGACTTCAACCTCCCCTGGAATAACAAAAAGGACACTGTCATTCAGTCTCTAAATGAACTCCTGCTCACAATTGAGCTCACCCAACACTGCAATGGTCAAATCCATAACAAGGGCTCTACCCTTGATGCAATCATAGCCAAAAACAAAACAGTAGCCATCAATTACATCCTCCCAATCGACTGGTCAGACCATCACATTATTATATTCAACATCAATCAAGCTGCAACTACTCCTTCCAAAACTCAAATTACCCATCAAAGTAGCAGAAACCTCAATGCTATTCCCCTCCCCAAAGAACCATAACTTCGCTCCTCCCTCCCTCCACAGAGAACCTCAACAGTCTCACTACACTGTACAACACGACAATTACAACTGCTCCTGACCTACTAGCCCCCCTACTAGCCCCCCTGAAACTTTAAAGGGTCAGAGACACCCACTCCAGAACCTGGTTCAACAAAGACATCAACTCCGAAAGAAGAAAAGTAAGAGCCACTGAGAGAGTAAGGAGAGGGAACCCATCCACAACCAACCTCTTCCAGCTCAGAAAAGAGCTCAGCAATTACAAAAAGCAAATAACCAAGGAAAAATCCTCCTTCTTCCGAAGTGCACTAGACAAAGCCAAAAACCACCCCAAAGAACTTTTCAACATCATATAGAAACAGACCTCCAAGCCCACCAAAGCAACCCCCCTGCCTCCATACTTCAAAGTAACAACCTGGCCAAATTCTTCAATGACAAAATCACCAAAATCGAGCTCTCCCTAGACCATTGCCCTAAATCCCAACACAGCAAATCCTCACCAACAACCAAACCTAGCTCAAACCCAGTTTACGACATACTCCCAGAAGGCAAGACCCCTCTTCTGTCAACCACCAAAATAAACCGTCACCCTAAACCCCCATCCTCCCCCAAGTGTTGGAAGGACTTCAAACCTCTCTCCAAAGAGGACACTCCAATGTGATTGCCAACTCCAAAACCTCCTACCACTATGCTGACCCTCTACCCGCCTCCCTGTCTAAGAACCTCAACCTCACCCTCAAACATCATCAGCAGCTCCCTAAACAACGGAAACCAGACTGCCTCAAACAAGGCCAAGTCACCCCACTTCTAAAAAAAACCAGATGCTGACCTGAATGACCTCAAAAACTTCAGGCCCATCACCAACCTTCCTTTCCTAGCCAAAATCCTGGAGAATGTGTTCTCGCCCAACTGAACCAACACCTGTAATCCAACAACCTACTTGACTCACACCAATCCGGATTCAGAAAGGGATGCAGCACAGAAACCACTATACTGAGCATAATGATAACATTCATAACTCCCTTGACTCAAGCAGATGTTGCCTACTTGTCCTCCTTGACCTATCTGCGGCCTTTGACACAGTAGACCACAAAAGTGCATTGGTGCAGATGGTAATGTTCTAAAATGTTTTTCCTCATTTCTACATAACCGCTCCCAATTCATAAAAATCAAAAATTCGATATCCAACATCTCCCCCTCAACTCAAGGTGTCCCCCAAGGCTCAGTCCTCTCCCCACACTCTTCAACATTTACATGGAATTGCACACTACCATTCTAAAACATGCAAACATCGACTACCACCTTTATGCTGACGAAACCCAGCTATACCTCGAGCTATCCTCCCTCAATTATATCCTCCCTCAATGATATCCTCCAACTCAGCTCCACACTATCAAAAGTAGAAAATTGGCTGTAACTCAATCACCTCAAACTCAACCAAGTAAAAAACAAAATCCTGGTTTACTCCAATCACGAACAAGCCCCTCAAATCCAAGAATGGTTAAACAACCTTGACTCTCTAAACTGCAAACTTACTCCAGCAATCTTAGCCAAATCCCTAGGGATCTCTCTAGACTCAAGTCTCAACATGAGCTCCCACATAAACTCCACAGCGAAAGGCGCCCTCTACAACCTTAAACTCCCCAACAAAATCAAACCTTTCATACCACCATGACCTAAAAATTGCAACCCAATCTCTAGTTCTTTCCAGACCGTACTATGGAAATGCCACGCTAACTGGGACAGCTAAAAGACACATAGTCCCCATGAGAACCACCCTAAACGCAGCAGCAAGAATGGTCACTGGGACCAAGAAGTTTGACTATATCACCCCTGCATTACAGGACCTAAAATGGCTTCCCATCGAAGCACGCTGCACTTTCATAACTGCCTGTCTCACTCATAAAGCCCTACACGCAGGCAAACCGCACTACCTCGCAGCCAAACTCACAAACTCAGGACAATCAAGAAACCTAAGAGGCTCCAACTCGCTCCTCTTAATACCCCCAAAAAGACATAAACAAAAAGCCATCTCCCGCTCTTTCTCTGGGAATGCCCCAAAAATCTGGAACTCTCTCCCTACCCACATCAGGACAAATCCCTCCTTCACGATCTTCAAGAGACAACTAAAAGAATTTCTCCTCAACCGTCATCTCTTTACATCTGGCCAATGACTGCGATGTGTATGATCTCCAATACTCTAGCCACTGGTCACTGTACTCTTATTGTTTATGTTTCTATTCATGTATGCTGCTGTAAAGCACTCTGATACCCTTCAGGTCATGTAAGCGCTATAAAAAACTCAAAAAAATAAAAAATAAAAAATAAATAAACATCAATGTGCACTTCATGCTGTGCAAAACAGTAAAACTAAAAATCAAACTTGGGACTCGTTGGTAAGCATTTCTGTTTGACCCGGGATCCCTGGTTGGCCTAGGTAGGTAACTTAGGCCAAATAGGAACCCGTGTTACAACTTCAGGCAAAGGAAGGTCACCTTCTTAGATAGCCCCGCTCACCCCCTCGGTAGCTTGGCATGAGCAGCCAGGCTTATCTTCAAGACAAATGTGTAAACTATTTGCAACCACGCTCACAACAACCCAATGATTACACCGCAAATAGACTCCACACGTGTTTTATAAAAACGAGTATAATCTTTATATAAAAAGATATACGATAAGACCACACAATATAAATCCAACATATGAGGTTGTGTACTATTTCTCCGGGCCAGTTGTTAGGCCAGCCAGCCTTTGTAAGTTCTGACGGTATTAATGAGCACTTCTAAACATTCTACTGTAATCCTAATATCATGTTATACAGTTCGTGATACTAGAATCAGGCACTTTTGCAATGTAAAAATACTGTAAGGCGTAAGGCAGCAATCAGACACTCTGCAATGTAAAAAATGTTCACCAGGGTGCTGAGTCTGGCTCTGGCTTCAGCAGGTTTGGGACCCACGGAGTCCAACACTAATTCCATTAGGATCAGTGCAGCTACTGTGTTGGGCATAGGCTTGGGGGGACAAAGTGCTAGGTAAAATAATGCAATGCGTAATACAACCACCAGTTATGTCATTATGCAGAAATAGGGCAATGCGTAATACACTAATCAGGTAATTTGTTATGCAGGAATAATGCAATGCGCAATACGCTAATCTGGTAGTACGTTATGCTGAAACCATGCAATGCGTCTTCACGACAATTAGCTAGAACGTTATGCAGATAAAATGCCATGCGTCATACACTGATCAGGTAGTTCATTATGCAGAAATAATACAATGCATATTACTCTAATCAGGTACTCCGTTATGCAGAAATTATGCAATGTGTAATAAGACAGTCAGGTACTCCGTTATGCAGAAATGGAATAATGCGTAATACACTCAGGCACCGATCACTGTGCCTTAGGCGGTATCTCCGCCTCTCCTTTTGACTTGCAGTCAGCATCTCAACAGTTGCCCACAACACGGGTATGATGTAATAAAAAAGTGCAGCTCCACACTCCGGCCCCTGAACTGCCACTCTCTTGGCAATACGAGCCGAAGCGGAGGCTCGCGCTGACGACACGAGAGAGGGGCAGAAAATATCTCCCTCCTAGCCTGTGCCCGGCCCCAGGAGTCGAGACACGTTACCTGGAGGCGTGAACTTACTCTCCTCTCCTCATCCAGCGGCTGGGCCTCCAATGCACCTTTGTGAACTGGCAACGGCAGACTCGGGCCGGCAACTCTGTTTCTCTGGGACTGTCAGTCCGGGCCGCTACACTTACGAAGATCTCAGGTTGCCAGAGAGCACACGAACACAGCTCGCTGAGTCTTCCTTAAGCTCCGGGTGCACGATCACTGGGCACTCCACACACAGGTCTCAGGCTGCACGAAGATCACGTGCACAGCGTCGCTGAGACTCACTTTAACCACGGTGCACACAATTACAAGGCAAATCCTCACAAAGGTCTCATGGTGCACATTGCACACCCATACAGTGGATCACTGACATAATATCGAGGGACATAATATCGACTACCAGAAATATCGGCGAAAAAATATCGACAGACAGAATATCGACTTTGTATCTACAAACAGGTAAGTACAAAAATATCGAGTAAAAATATAGTTTACAAAAATATAGTTTGTAAAAATATCGACTTTATTAAAAACAATGTTAAATTAAAATATTATTAAAAATTATGTGCTAAAATATACTTAAAAATACTTAAATTAACTTATAATAATTAAATAATTAATTAAAGTTATAAAAAAATGTACAATCTTATTTGTTAAAACATATATATAGTAAGATAATATAATTAAAAAATATCAAATATTACTACCGTAGGATAGCAGAAGTGTAAAATTACTATTCCCACTCCAGAAAGTGCAACAGTAGATAAGGCGTTGGATAGCGTAGAGGTAAAAATGAATATTCCCACTCCAGAAAGTGCAACAGTAGGGAAAGCGTTGGAGAGCGTAGGAGTGAAAATTACTATTCCCACTCCAGAGAGTGCAACAGTAGGGAAAGCGTTGGATAGCGTAGGGGTAAAAATTACTATTCCCACTCCAGAGAGTGCAACAGTAAGGAAAGCGTTGGATAGCGTAGGGGTAAAAATTAATATTCCCACTCCAGCGAGTGCAACAGTAGGGAAAGCGTTGGATAGTGTTGGGGTAAAAATTACTATTCCCACTCCAGAGAGTGCAACAGTAGGGAAAGCGTTGGATAGCGTAGGGGTAAAACTTACTATTCTCACTCCAGAGAGTGCAACAGTAGGGAAAGCGTTGGATAGCGTAGGGGTAAAAATGACTAATCCCATTCCAGAGATTGCAACAGTAGGGAAAGCGTTGGATAGCGTAGGGGTAAAAATTACTATTCCCACTCCAGAGAATGCAACAGTACGGAAAGCGTTGGATAGCGTAGGGGTAATAATTACTATTCCCACTCCAGAGAATGCAACAGTAGGGAAAGGGTGGGATAGCGTAGGGGTTAAAATTACTATTCCCAATCCAGAAAGTGCAACAGTAGGTAAGGCGTTGGATAGCGTAGAGGTAAAAATTACTATTCCCACTCCAGAGAGTGCAACAGTAGGGAAAGCGTTGGATAGCGTAGGGGTAAAAATTACTGTTCCCACTCCAGTGAGTGCAACAGTAGGGAAAGTAGATACTTCATATATTATTTTAAAAAATATATATATATTAATATCTATAAAAAAACGTATTAAAAGTAATTACCAATTTAATATAATATAAAAATTAATTAATTACAAATACTAATTTAATTTAATCATTACAATTAGTTATCTATTAATACTAATTAATTACAATTTAAAAATTAATTAATTAGTAATTAAAAACTTACTTAACAATTAAAATCTAATAAATACCCAAAAAAATGAACATATGTAATTAGTTAATATTAAATTACTTCCCACCCTATTCCCCTATAAACCCACAACCCACTACAGAAAATACATTAGTAAAATTAACATAATTATCAAATAATCAATTAAATAAAATTAATTGGCAATTAAAAAGTAATTAATTACAAAATAAAAATTAATTGACAATTAATTATAAACAAATACCAATAAATAAATTTACATATTTAATTAATTAGAATTAAATTACTTCTCACCCTTCTCCCCTATAAACCCACAACCCGCTACAGAAATTAAATTAGTTAAATTAACATAATTATCAATTAATCAATTAAATAAAATTAATTGGCAATTAAAATGTAATAAATTACAAAATAAAATGTAATTAACAATTAATTATAAACAAATACCAATACATAAATGTACATATTTAATTAATTATAATTAAATTCCTTCCCACCCTATTCCCCTATAAATCCAATTACATTATAACATAAATAAACACTTTTAACACATAAAATACACTATAAAAAATTCGATATTATTAAGTGTTCGATATTTTTATTAACCTATTTTATGTACTTTGATATTTTGACTATCTATATTTTAAAATTCAATATTACATTACTTACCTTCAAAACGATATTTTTGATGTCTATATTCTTTCCATTCGATATTCTGTCCAGCCTATATTTTGTACTCGATATTATGTCCATTCGATATTTTCTAGTCGATATTTTGTCTGTTTACCCCATACAGCGTCTATGAGAATCCGGTGCACACAATAACAAGGCAAATCCTCACGAAGGTCTCATGGTGCACAACGCACATGCACACAGCGTCGATGAGACTCACTTGGATTCCTGTGCACACGATCACTGGACAATCCTCACAAAGGGGTTCAGGCTGCACAAAGCACACGCACACCGCGTTGCTGATCCTTGCTTGGACTCCAGGTGCCCAAGATCACAGGGCATTCCTTATGAGGGTCTCAGGCTGCAACAAGCACGCACACAAAGCGCCGCTGCGACTCTCATGGAAACTTTTGTATTCCTGTGTTTCGGAACAAGGAGCCAGCTCACTTCGGGCCCTTGGGGATAAGTGACTTCAGGACACAGCACACAGCAAAGTCCTTTCAAGCGGGGGGACCCAGCACACAGCAAAGTCCCTTCAACCTTTCCTTGGTTAGACCAGCAAACCGCCCTCCAGCCCCAGAACACACAGCAAGGGTGAATCCTATCCTTCAGTTTCTTCAGTTGTTTCTTCCTTGGCAAAGGTCCTCTTGACCACGAAGTAGCTCCAGTCTTGTTCACACTTGATCAAGCCATTCTCCAAAGTTCAGGGTCTTCAGCTCTCATAGTTATACCCCTCAATGGCTTTGAAGTATTTGTGCTTCAGGCGTCACAGACCCCCATACAATTTAGTTCTGGGTGCCTTCCTGCCAGTGACACCTTTCTTCCTTTAATTAGTGGGGGTCTGCATTCTCAATCACTCAGCAGGAGATGGGACAATTGTGTTATAGCAGCAACCCAGGCCTCTTCACCTCTAAGGGCTTCTCTTTCCCCTACACTCCAGATGCATGTCTCAACTCCTCCCCTGGGACAAGACATTCCCCAGATACTTTCGCTTTCTAATCTAGACAGTCAATCCACAGCCAGGCAGAGGCACACAGAAATGTTAGAGCACAAAAACTCAGCCACTACTAAAAGAGTTGCTTCTAAACACACAATGCAAAAACCACCTTCATGAAAACATGTATTATTACATTGTGAGTTCAGGCATCCTAAACTTCACCTTTCCATCTTAAGCTTTTAAGAAGATAGGCTGGAAAACATATTACACAGCCTTCCCATTCTATCATATGGGCAAGAAGGCCTTCAACAGTGAAACACGAAATTGAGTTTAATTCCCTGTCAGGACTAGGCACACACATTAGTACCTGTCCTACCTTTCACATGCACTGCACCCTGTTCAGGGAGTAACCTGGACCTACCATAGGCGTGCCTGATGTACTTAGAAAGGGAAGGGTAAGGCCTGTCAAGTGAGTGCACTTGACAGAACAACAGGGCAGTTTAACAAACTGTGCGCAGGCCCTGCAATGGCAGGCCTGAGTTGCCTTTTTAAGGCTACTTGTGTAGATGGCACAAATAGTGCTTCAGGCCCACTAGTGGCATTTGCATTACCAGCCCTGGCATACATAGTGCCCTTTACTAGGGACTTTACTAGTAAGGCAAACATACCAATCATGGACAACCAATTACCATTACACTTTATACAGGGAGCACTTCCACTTTGACACTGTCTAGCAGTGGCAAAGTTTCCAAAGCATCTAAGTTGGAAACACCATGCCAGAAAAAAAGGTCTGGGGGAAAGCAAAAAAGTTTAGGGACTTTAGCCAAAAAGGGCCAAGTTCTACAATTTCCATCGCATGTCAACTTTGATTTTGGAGAAGAAAATATCTCTGGTGTTTTTTCTAGAAAACATTGTCTAAATTCCACAACTTTGGATGACCCGTTGAAGTCCACACCACTGTGAAAGTAGTGTGTCGGATGTCGACCAAATCCATGCAGGCTGTTGCCCTGTCAAACAAGAATTAACAACAAGCTGCAGGGATATTATGGCCACAATACACTAAGGGGCTGATGTATCAAGATACCATTTTGCACTTCTCAAATAGCGATTGTTAAGGAATCGCTATTTGAGAAGTGCAAAATGGAATGTATGTAGAATTTCGCTATTTATTAGCGATTCCTTAAAATTCCTTAATTGCGATTAGCAAATTGCTAATCGCAATTAAGGAATAATTTCCCATTCATTTCTATGGGCCAGGAGGCCCATAGGAATGAATGGGAAATTATACTCAATTTGCGATGAGCAATTAGCTAATCGCAAATTGAGAATAATTTCAAGGGTGCAAGGGTGTCTTAAGGACACCCTGCTGCACCCCTGAATTTGATATGTGTACGCATATGGTGCACATAAATGCCCTAAGGGCATGTATGAGCGTCATATGGCACCTTTAGAATTTTAAAAAAGTGCTTTTTGAAAAGAATTCGCCAATTACCACCAACTACAAGTTGATGGTAATTTGCGAATTCTTAGTCAAAAATTGCAACACTGAAATGCTTAATACATTTCAAATAAGTTATCGCAATTTGCCATTTCTTAAACGCCTCGCAATATTAAGGAATCGCTAAATTTGCGATTCCTTAATATTGCGAGGCTTTTTGCTTGATACATTCCAATTCCCTTTTTTTTTGTCGCAAACGCTGCTATTTTCCGAATCGCAGCGTTTGCGACAAAAAAAACGGATGATACATCTGCCCCTAACTTTTTTGATCCATGATCATATTTGAGCTCTCCAGTTCCAGTAGTCCCCAGGACTGTAGGCTTCTGGGAGCTGGGGAACAGCAAAAGCACAGTGGTCAAATAAAGGTGGCAGGTGCTGCTATGGCCAAGCACATCCAAGAGAAAGTTTAAGTTGCCATACATGGTCTAAGGGAGAATAAAAAAGTATTGAGAAGTACAAGAAGTATAGAAAAGAAGATAGAGAGAAGAGGTTCTTAAAAAGGAGAGAAGATTTAGAGAAAGACAGGAGAGTAAAAAGCAAGCGTGAGAGCATGAGAGAGAGGAATTGGAAGATAGCTGCAGTGGGAAACGTCCTTTAGGATGAAGCAGAAATCATGCTGTGTCTTCACATCGCCGGCAATAGAATGAATGCATCTTTAGCACGCATTCGTTCAGCATGCAAGTCATTACAATGACTTGTGTTAGGGGGGTGCACTTGAGGAGTGGTGTTGGATTTAAAGCCCAACAGCTTCCCTTCTGTTGCACAGACTAGAGTTGGAATAGTAAATGAAACTATTCCAAAATCCAGCACCCCCCTAAGGCAAGTCGTTGTAACGACTTCTGTGCTGAGCTAATGCGTGCTAAAGATGCGTACATTCTAATGGCGGCATTTGGAAGGCATGCGTGCTAAACGCATGCGCAATATCATCATACATTCCAACACTGGTGTTTCACGTTTACATGTTTTGGACAGCAGCCTTGAGAGAACTCGTTAATCTAATTCTGTTGACAGAACAAGTGAAACGGGAAAACGTCCATTAGGATGAAATCAGAATCACTCTGTGCCTTCAAAGCGCCGGCAATAGAACAAACGCGTCTATAGCACGCATTTATTCAGCACACAGATCATTACAATGACTTGCTTCAGGGGGGCGCATTGGAGGAATGGTGTTGGATTTAAAGTCCAACACCTTCACTACTGTTGCGCAGATTGGAGTTGAAATAGTAAATGAAACTCTTCCAAAATCCAGCACCCCCCTAAGGCAAGTTGTTCTAATGACTTGCATGCAGAACAAATTTGTGCTAAAGACAGGTTTGTTCTAATGATGGCATTCGGAAGGCATGCCTGCTAAATGCATGCAAGTATAAGTGCAGCGCTCTGCGCACTTTGCTTAAACCTCACCTCTCCGAAACACTTACTTTTATACATTTCAGACTGTCTATCCCCACACACCTGTCTTGAAAAAGACTCGACGCGACCACCAACTAGGGCGCATTAGGGTCGAAACGTCGACGCTCACCTATGGTCCAGCAACTCCAGGATCCATTAAATGAACTCTAGGATTCCTTGGATATGAAACAAGATTCTGGCCAACTTAACCCCTGTATATAATTGTATATATCTGTTATTTGATTTCACTGTACATAGCTTCATGCACCAAGCACTTGTCACCAATTGTCACATAATTCTCACTTGTGTTTGACGGTCGTTTTTAAGAATCCAATGTCATCATTGAATGAATTAATTCGGAATTAACATGATTGAATTCTGAAATAAAATTGTTTCAAATCACCCCTTGGCTATATGAAGTTTATCATTATACTGCTTGAGTATTCATCTCCTCATTGCATATGTGTTTCAGAGAGTTTCTAACCATTTAATTTGCATTTATCAGCGTTGTTAAAGCGATTTGTCTTACCCAACAGAACCACCTTGTATTTAACCATGCGGAATACCGTCATACATTCCAACACTGGTGCTTCACGTTCACAGGTTTTGGTCACCAGCCTTCAGAGAACTCATTACTCTAATTCTTTTGACAGAATAAGTAAACTGGGAAACGTCCATTGAATGAAGCCAGAATCATGGTGTGCCTTCACAGCACCGACAATAGAATAGAACAAATGCATCTTTAGCACACAATTGTTCATCATGCAAGTTGGTACAACAACTTGGTTTAGGGGTAGCATTGGAGGAATGGTGTTGGATTTAAAGTCCAACACCTTCCCTACAGGTGCGTAGACTGGAGTTGGAATAGTAAATGAAACTATTCCAAAATCTAGCACCCCCCTAAGGCAAGTCGTTATAATGACTTGCGTGTTGAAAGAATGCGTGCTAAAGATGAGTTTGTTTTAATGACGATGTTCAGAAGGCATGCGAGCTAAACGCATGCGAAATACCGTCATACATTCAGTGAAACAATCTCTATGATATGATAGAATTTAAGGAATCTGTGAAAAGGCGTTCCTCATCAGGCACATAAACCTTGTGTCATAACAACACGTTTTTTTGGATGACAGCCATATCAGAAGATCAGTTATCACAACAGGCTGGTCTCTAACAAACAGTGTTCACTTATCCAGTTGGAGAGAGGTGGCAGGTGTTGTTAGAGCTTTCAGGTCTCACATACAGGGCAAGAATGTTTTCATCAGAGCAACAACATGGTGGCAACCTTGTATGTCCCACCAAGGAGGTATACATAAACGAGCATTGAGTCTGATAGCGCTCCAGTTGAGCTTACAGACAGAGACACAACTGTTGTCCCAAAAGGAAATCTATATAAGGGGAGTAGACAAAAAGGAATCAGACCATTTAAGCAGGTTTTTCCTTACTCCCAGGTAATGTCCCTTTCTTCTACTCCTCCAGTCTCTGGCAGTGAACCCACCTTGGTGCCTACCTCTGAATCAAGCCTTCCTCCAGAACAGTTCAATTTCCTGTCTACTTCCAAAACATCTACAAAATTGGTTTTGGAGTTTAAAAGGGAGGAATTACATTGCAAAGATCTCCCTTCCAATTTGCTGAGGCCATTCACAATTACCATATGCCTTGCATTTTGAAATTATATTCCAAACATTCGGGACTGAAAAAAAAATGGTTTATTAGTTGGGGAAGATGTGAATCCTTCCTGTGTAACAAGTCCCAAATCCTACCAGGTCTAACACACAAGTACAATAAATAAACGTTGGCTTAACCCCTGGTAGCTATGTCATGGAGCAGACAAGCTTAACTTAAGGAAAAGTTTGTAAAGTATTTAGCAATACCAAAACCATTCAAAAAGCAAAACACAACAAAATAAAAATCCCAGAATAATTTCTAATCAATGGAACATGTTCTATCACTACCTTTGCGCAGAACTCCCAGGGCAATGTGACTGGGATCCGATCTGCATATTTGCTGAGCCTCCCCTTCTCTGATCGTAGTCCTGAACCCCTGGATTTTGATGGGAGGCTTAGGGCTTGGTAGGTTGGGTTCCTCCCCCTCTTACTCCGAGACCCTGGTTCCAAGACGGGCACGTGGGCTTGTTGGGCTTCTCCCTGGTTTTCGCCCTGCACTCCCTGAGATTGCCCTACAAGCTTGTGTCTCAGCGATCCTGGTGCCTCGAGCTCTCCCTTGGATGGGGATGAGCTCCCTCATGCCACTGTTCTCCGTAGACAACGTGGACCCTCATAGTGAGGTCCTCCCTGGATGTCCCTACCGGCGGGAATTCCGGTATTTGTATTGTCCCCTTTCGCACGCCTCCGACATAGACCATCTCAACAGCACTCTACCACTGGCAGAGCTGCTGGGACGAGCACCTCGGTTTTGTCTTGATGAGCCTTTTTTGGCGCAGACCACTGCCGGGTAACCGAGGCTGGAGCTGTGGCTCCACTCTGTTCAGCCATCTCTCTCTTCCTCCCCTTTCTTTGAGCCCTGCTCCATGCTCATCCCCATTTCCTGACTTCCTCCTTACCGCCACCCAGCGGATTCCATTGCAACTTGGCCAATGCCTTCTGACTCTATCTCTCAGGATGGCCGGTGAGGGATCTGGGCTGAGGCTCTCCCCCCCGGCCCTCCCTCCGCCTCCGGACTTGACTGCCGCTGCTTTTCCTTCTGCCATCCCACCCGTCTTGTCTCCCAAAAGACGGCCGGGACAATTTGGAAGTTCTGATCGGAGGTAAGAACTACTCCATTTATTTATTTATTTATTTATACTCTTGTATAGCGCTGGAATTCAACCCCCGAAAGGGTATCTCCGAGCTTACGCTTTACCATGAGGCCAGGACCTAGTTCTGAACTGTGAAAAGGATGGGGAGAGAATCCTAACAGGCGACGAATAGAAAAGTTTTCAGGGACTTCTTGAAGGATTGAAAATTGGTAGTATTTTTGAGGGCAGGGGGCAGTGAGGTCCATAGGATGGGGCCTTTGTAGGACAGGGCTCGCCCTCCCTGCCTAGCTTTTTTTATCCTTGGAACCTGGAGTTGTTGCTGACTGCTGGAGCGCAGGGTACGGCTGGGTTTGTAGGGTTTGAATATTTCTTTTAAATATTTAGGTCCATTGCCAAACAGACATCTGTGAATAGTGCAGCAGATTTTACATTTTACACACTATCTAATTGGCAACCAGTGGAGTTTTGTCAAGAGGGGGAGTGCGGCAGACCTTGGCTGGGCGTTGAGAACTAGTCTCGCAGCAGTATTCTGGACCACCTATAGTCTCTGTAGTTGTTCCTCATTTGCCGAGATCAGCAGGCCATTACAATAGTCCAGTCTACTTATAAGCAAGGCCTGGATGAGAGTCTTCCTGTAAGAATCTGATAGGAAAGGGAAGACTCGTCCTAGCAGTCCAATGACCCGGAAGCAGGAACCTGCTACTTGATTTGTGTGCTCTTTAAACAGAAGTGTTTTGTCTAGACGCCCACCGAGATTTTTAACAATCTGTTTGGGGCTTGGTGTTGGTCCTAAATCCGGGGGCCACCAATCCGGGGACCACAAAAGTGTGGCCTCCCCAAACAGCATTACCTCAGTCTTGCCTACATTGCACTGGAGGCGGTTAGTGGCCATCCAGTAAGATATTGCCCTCATTCCGTCCGCAAAAGATTTTTGTATTGCGGGAATTAGGGTTTTAAAGGGGAACAAAAGCTGAGTGTCGTCAGCGTACGACACAGGGGTGAACCCATGAGATCTTACAATGTCCGCCAAGGGGGCCATGTACACGTTGAAGAGTGTGGAGCTTAGGCATGAGCCCTGTGGCACTCCCTTGGTGAGCTCCCTTAAGATAGAATGATGGGCGCCCAATCTTACCTCTTGTTGACGGTCCGAAAGAAAGCTTTCCAGCCAGGAGAGAGCCATACCTTCTATTCCCCTCTCCCTCAGACGATCGAGAAGTATCTCATGAGACACAGTGTCGAAGGCAGCGGATAAGTCTACCAGCACTAGAATCATTGAGTCTACTCCATCCAGTGACATCTTGATGTTATCGGTCACTGAGAGGAGGGCAGATTCTGTGCTGTGATTGGGCCTAAATCCAGATTGAGAGAAATCTAGGCCCTCCATTGGACTTTTGGACTACGTCTCTCTTGCACCCCACCATTTTGTGACCATCCCCGATGGTCAATCCTGTCCCGTTCTGCCGTCTTGTGACCTGGTCCGTACCTCCGGCCCCACTGGTCTCCACCTGGACTACTTTTGATCTTCTCTACTCTCCACTGAACGACGCATAGTCTAAGAATATCTCTGATACCTCTGCTCCCCATACTCTTTTTATGTTATGTTCAACCCCCCCTTATATTTGCATGTTTGATACTATGGTGCGTATTGCGCAACACTGCAGCTATTTTTTGTTTACTCTGTGTAATTTTGTATCTTACTAATACCCTTGTTAGCACGCTAGCTCCTCTGGGTCTTTCCAGCACCCCCGGTGACCGTCCCTGTTGAGACTGCCTGTACTGATCTGACCTTAATATGGTGGTCACACTTTCCCCCCTTTCCCTCCGCAATCATTTGTTTCCAATGTTTCTGCGATCTCCTTATTGTGCCTACGCTCTTTCACCCTCTAACTCGCTTTTTACTGCTAGCCCTCCCATTTTAGAACATGAAGGTAACTGATTTTGATTTAGCTACGTTCTGTTTGGCAGACTACTCTTATTATTTTCTTGGGTTTTTCCCACTACCTTCAACGTTAGTGGGCGACTGTACCATCATAGCTACACTCATTTCCCCCATTCTGCTTAATAGGTCCTCCCCTACTGCCCTATTGACCTTAAACGGCCTCCATAAATGTGCCCCTTGCCAAAGCACTCCATCTCCCTTTGTTGGGGAGGGATCCAGCATTTTTGCCCCAGAGTCTCAGATTCCCCTCTGAGGGAGGGTCCACAGTGTTTAGGGATTCACATATAGCAGAACAGGCATTAATCGGCCTCCTTGAATGTGCCCCTTGCCAAAGCACTCATTCTCCCCTTGTTGGGGAGGGATCCAGCATTTCTGCCCTGGAGTCTCAGAAGCCCCTCTGAGAGAGTCCACTGTGTTAAGGGATTCCCACATAGCGGAGGCTTAGGAATGTTTCCATTATTGCTGGGAACTCAGCACCTCACACTGTGAAAGGCGCTCTCTTCGAAACCTTTTGATGATCTCCTCTAGGCTGATACTTTAACCCTCTGATGTACTTCGGTGACCGAGCAACCTTAGGCCGATGACCGGTGGAGTTGCCCTATGCAGCTATTGAGGAGTTTGGCTCTGGTTCCCCTCTTGGCTGTCACCTACCCATCCGATCATCAGACACTGTGTCTTTCCTTGTTGCTCCTTTATGTTTCCTACCCCCTCCCTCTCCTCTTTCCTCCCCACTCTTTTTCTTCCTCTTCTATTCCCTCCCTCTCTTTTCTGAACCTCTCCCCCTGCCTGTTTTTCCTTACCTGAGCCGTGCCTTTGTAACTCTTGTTTCTCCAGTAACCATGTAACTGAAACTGTTGTAACTATGAAACTATGTTTTTGAAGCAATTGTACCTCCTAGTGTAAAGCGCTCTGATACTTCTGGGTTTAGCCAGCGCTACATAAAACTTTAAATAAATAAATAAATAAATAAATAATTCAAGAAATGACATAAATTTAATAAGGAAATCAGAGATTTTTTAAGTTTTAGGGCAAAAGCTTGTGAGGAAACGATGCACCAACAAAAGTCACTGTTCGCGGTTGACTGAGACCCACACATGTTTTCAGGCTAAACAGAATGAAACAGAGGTTGGATATCCTAGTCAAATATTGTACCTCCTAAATTAGTCTCTGAAATGGAAGCAGTAATCCTCCAGTGAGGCAAGGCTGCAGGCTGTATCTGGCAAAGTCCAATGAAGTCAGCTGAAGCTGTTGATTTTGTGAGGAAAAGATCTGAGATGAAAAATTGAAATTTCATGGCCTCTCATCAGGCAGATACTTTTCACACTTTCTCCCGTTGAAGGGTTCGAGCTACAGAGTTAGGGCCTCATTTATTGTTTGCAATGTGCAGTGTCCATCGGGTTGGAAGAGGACATTACCTTTGCCACCAGCCTAGTGCAGACATAACATGTGCTGCTGTCCACATGTGACATTAAACTTTTCAATGCCATTGGGGTATTTTCCTAAACAATATGCTATGGCTTTGATGGAAAGTTAAATACACCAATAATGAGTTAGTCAATTTCTGTCATGTTTTATGGGTCAGAGCACATACACTAGGGGGCTGACAGAAGTGTCCCAGTGTGCAGAGGTAAAAACCAGCAGCATCGGTCCACATCAAATGGGGGTAACCACACAAAAAGAGGTACTTTCTCACAAGGATTCTTTTAGAACTGTGGCTCAAAATGTATTTCACCTTTAAATTTTGAGATTCTTATGAATTTACATTTTTATTTTGGAAGGTAAAAAATGTGGGTGGTGCAAATCTTAGACCATAATGGTCTTTTGGAGCCCAGTGGGATTTGAGGGATAGGAAGAGCTTATCAAATTTGTTGAAGACTTTTGCCCTGGCTTATCCCGGTATTAGAGTGTTATCTCCTCCTTGAGACTTGAAGTTATTCATTTAGGCTTCACAGTATCATCCCCTTGAACCCTTCAGATCAGTAGATATCAAGATTCTTACGATGAAGTTTACTTTTTTTGGTGGAAAGTACTTCTACCAGAAGATAAGGAAATTAGTTCCTTTGATGTACAGAGCTCTGATTTTGCCGATTTTGGAAGGCAAGGTAATTCTAAGACCAAATTGGCTTTTCTGCCAAAACTTTCAAGGCTTTTGTTCAGACCACAAGATGTGGTTTTACCAGTTTTATAACTGTATCCTTCCTCTTTGAAAGAGGAATAGTTACATTTGCTTGATGTGAGAATAGTTCTCTTGATTTACCTGCAGAGATCTCAATGTTTCAGGAAATTGGATTATCTTTTTGTAACTTTTGGCTTTATGGGCCAGGGAAAGAAAGCCTTATCGATAACAATGAGTAGATTGATCAGCTCTATAATTGCAGTAGCTCACTCATCAGTTTCTGATCATCCTCTTCTGGAAAGCATTCAGAGAATATTTACAAAGGGATTGGCCTCTTCCTGAGCTGATTTTAAGGGTTTTCATTTGACTGAAATTTGCTGAGCAGCTACGTGGACTTCTCCTTATACATTTGTCCATCATTAGAGGCTGCACAGTAGCAGTGACAAGGACTTTGGTATTGGGGTTTTCAGTTTCATTTTGTGATAAGTTAGTAATTTAATTGAATTCAGTCAGTGGGCGGGGCTTTGATGCCACTATGAAGTTTATATTTGTCAACAAAGCTCTGTTCTGTTTTGGATCTGTGTCCATTTGAATTGCTCGAACTCTGACCTGACTTCAGAAACAGCTAAAGCACACCTCTTTAAATAACACATTATAATGCAGTAAGAGTCCCATACTGTATCTTTGACTTTGACCATGTACAGCACCCCGCTGCCGTTCATATAGGTTTGCACTGTACAAATATCACTTCCATAAATACTCCCATACATAGGTAAAATCACTTT
Source organism: Lissotriton vulgaris (assembly GCF_964263255.1). Lineage (NCBI taxonomy): Eukaryota > Metazoa > Chordata > Amphibia > Caudata > Salamandridae > Lissotriton > Lissotriton vulgaris. The sequence continues at coordinate 1,071,633,998 of NC_141689.1, read as the reverse complement.
GCTGTCTCCTCTGGCTGATGAAATGCTAAGCTTAAAGTCTTTGCTGTAGAAATGGCAAAATACTTTGTCGCTTTCTATAACGGCGTGGATGGCATTGTGCTAATCCTATGCTTAAAGACTTTGATAGAAAAGCAGACATTGAGGTGAACAAATTTAGAGTGTCGCACTCTAGAGTAGAGTAGAGTTCTCTGCCTCTCACCAAGGGCTGTGGAGGACATTGGAGAGAACAGAGTGGATGCAGAGGAGTCGGAGTTAATCCACGGCCCGCTATTGCTTCCTCGAGTTGTTGCAAGCAGCTGGTGTCATCAAGCACAGACGGGGCAGAGAGACGATGACACGCAATCTGTGTCTTCAGGTCTACTACTTCGGGTGTCACCGTCTCTCTGCCCCGTCTGTGCTTTCAGGTCTGCTACTTCGGGAGAGAGGGCAGAGAGAGTTTCAGGACATAAGCAGCAACAGATGTTTATTTGTGAAGCCCCACCAGACTGTAACTGGATTGTCAGCACGTGGGATTCTGGGACTGGTAGTCCCCTACACTAAAACGAGCAAAGACAATCCCCTGCAGGTGAGCCCACCACCACTAGCAGGGAGGAGCTTGTATAAATTCATGAGTGGGTGCCATCACTGCTTAGGACTGCGGCATTTGAAAAAGGCACAAGCCGAAACCAGTTATGCCTAATGTTCCTAAAATAAAGTACCTGCTGAAACCCCGCGATGTCCCTGGTAATCTTCTTGATGAAGGGGTGATTGATTATATATATATATATATATATATATATATATATATATATATATATATATATATATATATATATATATATATATATATATATATATATATATACATTCATGACATGGTCAGTGACATCACTGATGACATCACTGATGACATTGCAAATGACATCACTGATGACATCACTGGTGGCATCATCCACGTGACAATCTGATACACCTCATCATACACTAGTGTAACCTTTCATCACTCACTATAAATTATAGAGTACCATGTTTAAACCATTGACACATCAATACAAGTTTCTAAAAACACACTCAGTGATGAATACATCTACACGGTAAGCAGCCATGACAACGCGGGCTTTACCCCGCGCTGCCATTACGACGCTGCTTTTACAACGCAAGTCGTTACAACGACTTGCGCTGGAGGGTGCTGTTGGAAAAGGAATAGTTTCATTTTCTATTCCAACACCTTCCCTACTGTAAAGTGGGCTGGAGTTGGAATAGAAAATTAAACTATTCCACTATCCAGCGCCTAGAGCGCAAGTTGTGTAACGACTTGCATTGTAAAAGCAGTGTCGTAATGGCAGCATTGGGTAAAAGCCTGCGTTGTCATGTCATACATCCAATCTACACACACATCTAAACACTTAAATATAGATTTACTCATACATGCTGAGAAAGATCAATAGAACACTATTAAATCTATACTACTATAATAAAGGAGAAACTTTCAGGCTTTGAGGCGGATAAACTCCGGAACCACTACGCCAATCTACACACCCGATACACCGTAGAAATCGTCAGGGTGTGTAGATGGTTATAGGCTATATAATGTTTAAAAACAAACCTTATTTAAAAAATTTATTTTAACAAAAAAGTAGTCCCCCAAAGTAGCGCTGGCCCGACGTACGTGCTCACGTCAAGGAGCGGTGTCAGAGCGGCGTCAGAGGAGCGGTCACGTGAGGAGCAGCGGACAGGCCAGCGGCGGTGCGACCAGCGGAGAGGTGGACATGGCGCGGGGGAGGAGCGGCAGCGGACAGGTGGTGAGGAGCAGAGCGGCGAGGAGCTGCCAACTCAGGAGCAGCGGCTGAGGTAAGCAGGCGGGTGTCGGGCCAGGCGGGGGACGGGGAGTTACAAAAGGCAATGTTGGGCAGGTGGGGGTCCGGGAAGGCGCGGGACGGGGACTAACACCTCCATTGACTCAGGCCAGGCGAGGGTCGGGCCAGGCGGCAGGCGGGGGACGAAGGGGGCGGCTGCATGGACTGCTGGGCAATTTCAGGGCTGGCGGGGTAGGGGGAAGCATGAAAGCTCCCGGACAAGGTCGGGAAGGGCTGCCAGTATACTTATACAACTATATCGACATTACACATCAGCACACATCCGATTCACTTATGCAGTCATCCTACTCACTTATGCAAACAATTTATCATACTTACATTTATTCAGCTACACACTTATACAAACACCACTTTATTTAGTCATGTAGATAGTAACTCATACATAGTGCGTTATAAAATCACTATTACAAGTATACAGTTTTCTATACAGTCACTCAGACAATCACTGAGCCTTATGTATACTTATTTATATACAACAACTGTCACATACACTGCCTTTTATATTTCTACTTTGTAAGAGATGTATCATTGAGAAATATATTTACTCATCAACACACCCATAAAGAGAATCACTCACCCAAACAACTGTTTTCACATGCAGTCTTAACCTCATATACCTACTAAATCAACTATTTATTTTGGACAGTCACATACCTCCCACCCAACTACACACACATTCACTCTCTCATACAAATAGTCACTTAACTAATAGAAAAATAATATAGAGTTTCACATAGCTAGTAACGAAATGATGAGGTAGTCTACACAACAAGTGACAGAGTGATACAGATATTCACACAGTTAAATCACTATCCCATATATTTAATGAGATACTTTAAATTAGTCACTTTGGGAATAGCCTCTTGGACATGCAGAGGTGTTCTGTTTAAATGTGAATAATTTGTGCGCTCGCTGAGAGCTAAACTTCGATTTTTAAAAAATCCCCGTTTTGTCCATTTTATGTTAGCCTAATTTTGACACTGTACCCTGATTTTAAAATTGAATGTGACCGCATACCTGCACTCGATTTCGCCACACTACCGCGCTTAGAGCAGATTATTGCTAGCTGGGAAGGGCACCACACCGCCAGAACGGCGGACATCTTTGGTGAGGGCAAGGATTGGCTGCTCTAGTCGTCAAAAGGATGCTAGAACAGTATTTAAGGCAGGCAAACTAGGCGGCCAACTACTTGGGAATAGCCTCTTGGACATGCAGAGGTGTTCTGTTTAATGTGAATAATTTGTGCGCTCGCTGAGAGCTAAACTTCGATTTTTAAAAAATCCCCGTTTTGTCCATTTTATGTTAGCCTAATTTTGACACTGTACCCTGATTTTACAATTGAATGTGACCGCATACCTGCACTCGATTTCGCCACACTACCGCGCTTAGAGCGGATTATTGCTAGCTGGGAAGGGCATCACACCGCCAGAACGGCGGACATCTTTGGTGAGGGCAAGGATTGGCTGCTCTAGTCGTCAGAAGGACGCTAGAACAGTATTTAAGGCAGGCAAACTAGGCGGCCAACTACTTGGGAATAGCCTCTTGGACATGCAGAGGTGTTCTGTTTAATGTGAATAATTTGTGCGCTCGCTGAGAGCTAAACTTCGATTTTTAAAAAATCCCCGTTTTGTCCATTTTATGTTAGCCTAATTTTGACACTGTACCCTGATTTTACAATTGAATGTGACCGCATACCTGCACTCGATTTCGCCACACTACCGCGCTTAGAGCGGATTATTGCTAGCTGGGAAGGGCACCACACCGCCAGAACGGCGGACATCTTTGGTGAGGGCAAGGATTGGCTGCTCTAGTCGTCAGAAGGACTCTAGAACAGTATTTAAGGCAGCCATGCTGACGCGCAGCGGGCACGCGCGGCGGGCTCGCCAGAGCGTCGCCGGAGTCGCGCCAGAGTCCAGCCCGTCTGAGCCCGTCCGCGCACGGACGGGCTCGGGGGCAGGGACTTCTGGACGATTGCGCTCCTACACCTCGGCAGACTTGCGTAACCTGGATAAGGGTGAGGCATGCCTGGATAACGACACCCTAAATAAACTAAAAACATATGCGATCTATAAACCGTTGAATACTACACCTCTAGACGCATACTCCACCCTGAAAATAGCAAGCCTAAACACCAGATCACTCCATTGCCACCACGTTGAGGTCTATAACCTGTTGCAAAATACCGACACAGATATTTTGACCTTAACAGAGACCTGGATGAGTGAAAGCTCAATGCCAGACATCCTGGCCGCTCTCCCTAACGGCTATGATGCTTTATGGCAAAATCGCCCAGGAAATACACGGGGAGGAGGGGTAGCTGTGATTTTTAAAAAGACGCTGTCAGTGGAAATTCTACTATCAGAGACAGTCGACCTGGCTGATCTGCTTGGGGTGAAAGTTACAGTAAACAGCTCATGTTGGGTGGTGCTAGCGGTTTACCGCCCTCCCAATGCAACCCCAATATTCCAGGACCTATTTGCCCCTATTATATCAGACCTCTGTACTCGCTACTCGAAAATTTTAGTCACAGGAGACTTCAACCTGCACTGGGATAAACCCCACTGGGACACCCCTATGCGCCACCTGGACACCTTGATGTCAGCGTTAGACTTTAAACAAATCGTGAAGGTCCCCACGCACACCAAAGGTCACACCCTTGACCTGGTGTGGACCACAGACCCCTCCCTAATACTGAAAGAAGTAGCCCCATGTATCTGGTCTGATCACTATCTAATATCTTGTGAGATACGTATCAAGGGCCAAATAATTAAACCAACATTGGAGGCTAGAAAAACTCGTAAATGGGCAGAGGTCGATTTGAGGACCCTGACCAAGGTATTCCTGCCCAGAGACTGCCCCCTGAGCTTAGATCATACTCTAGATCAGCAATATGCGGATCTAACGCGATGCTTGACACTAGCTATTGACCAGATAGCACCAATGAAAATGAAGGTGCTAAAAGGTCCGGGTAGGGATGCCCCATGGTTCACACCAGCACTGAGGGACCACAAAAAAGAAACTTAGAGCCCTAGAAAGAGGCTGGAGGAAAACTAAACAAGACTCAGCCAGGAACCTTTACCGAATCTCCTTGAACGCATACAAAAAACATATCACTCTCGCCAAAGCCGAGTACTACGAATCCCGGCTAACTAAGGCAGCAAACGTGCAGAAAGAGACCTTTAAGATCCTGTCGGAGTTGACCAAAAAACCGGACAGTGTTCAGTCCCCCATAAACTGCAATTCCTTCCAGGAATATTTCCTGGAGAAAGTAAGAACCATCATCCAGGACATAAAAAGTGGGACGCTTAATGGGATGGCCATACCTATAGGCCCTCGAAATCAAACTGACTGCACTATCACACTGTTTCCAGAGATTGACACCTTGAGCCTGCAGCAGTTGATGGTCAGAATCAAGTCTGGATCCCCAGCGGACCCTTGTCCACCTAAAGTCTTTCAGGCAGCCCGTCCTCTATTGGAGGAGCATGTCATCTCTCTCCTAAATAGATCCTTGGAAACAGGACAACTACCAGCAGAACTCAAGAAAGCGCGTGTAAGACCGCTATTGAAAAAACCAGGTGCAGACCCCGCAATACTAAAAAATTACAGGCCGATCTCTCAGTTACCATTCCTCTCTACTGGAACAACATGTACTAAAATCTCTGTCCATCTACTTGGAGTCCCATTCCCTGCTTCACGAACGACAAGCAGGGTTTCGAGCACATCACAGCACCGAGTTGGTGATGCTCTCGGTGCTGAATGAATTGAGAGGCCTGGCTGACGATAAAAAACCGAGCGCCCTGATTTTATTAGACCTTTCGGCGGCGTTCGATACCGTCAGCCATGCGTTGTTACTGGAAAGACTGAGTGATTTTGGCATCAAAGGCCTGGCTTTTAGGTGGTTGCAGTCTTTTCTGTCAGGAAGGACACAAAGAATACAACTTGGAGAGGAAGTCTCCACAGTGGGAGAGTTAGAATGTGGGGTGCCTCAGGGCTCGGCCCTATCCCCACTGCTGTTTAATTTATACTTACAGCCTCTGATTGCCTCCCTGGCGAGTATGGGCTGCACAGTATACAATTATGCGGATGACACGCAGTTGTTGCTGAGTGTTGACAATACAAACGCTGCCCAACTCCACACTCAGAACATCTTGAGACACACGGTCCAGTGGATGACAGGAAACCTCCTAAAAATCAACCCAGATAAGACTGAGGTCCTGGTGATTTCATCTGCCACCTCACCATGGTGTGACCTCTACTGGCCCGCAGAGCTAGGTCCAGCCCCAAAACCCAGCCTGAATGTGAAGAGCTTGGGGATCAAATTGGACTGTGACCTCTCTATGGTCAACCAAATTTCCTCAGTAGTGGGCAGCTGTACTAATATTATCCGAAAGCTACGGAAATTAGTGCCTATCATTTCCCAATCTATGCTACGTTCCATCGTCACTGCCACTGTGATCTCACGTTTAGATTATGGAAATGCCCTCTACCTTGGCCTACCAAAAACCCTAACTAATAGGCTACAGGTGGTGATGAATGACGCTGCTCGTCTTATCTTCAGACTGCCAAGACGTACCAAAGCATCCCCCCTGCTACAAAGTCTCCATTGGCTCCCTATCAAGGAGCGAGTGGAATTTAAAAACTTGTGCATAGCCCATAAAGCCATCTATGGCATGGCGCCCGCATACATTAAAGATCGTCTGGCAGTGTATAGCCCAAAGAGAGTTCTTAGATCCTCAGACTCTCAGCTACTTGCCTGCCCTCGGTATAAACTTGCCACCAAGGGCGGAAGAGCCTTTTCGGTGCTGGTTCCTCACCTATGGAACACACTGCCTGAGCCACTACGTAAGGAAGGAAACCTCCTACGTTTCAGAAAGGGGTTGAAAACGTTGCTATTTAGGAGAGCCCTATGAGCCACCTGGGCTAGTGGATGCCTTCTGTACTGTCAAAGTTGTTGTTTACCATCGATTCCCGAGCGCTTAGAGGCCTGTAGGTGATTGAGCGCGCTACAAATCAAAAATAACAATAACAAAATAACAATAACAGTCAATCACAGTGCTACTAAATCCTCCATCCAGACACTTATGCATCCACTCAGTCTTCAATGCAGATTCCTATATATATAATACTTATTTAAATATGGAAGCAAACCACATTTTCTGGAAGATGTCAACAGTGATGTCATTTGAGATGTCATCAGTGAATTCTCTCTTCGAAAATGTAAATCAGATTGCTTTTTCACATGGGGAGCTGCATGTTTGTAGCTCCCCATGTGAAAAAGCAATGCCGGCTCCCAAACACGCTGAAGTTGTGCACCAAAGGCGCTGGAGTCGTGCACCCTACAGATTATGAGTCGTGCATCCAGCGCGTGCACACCAGGGGGCAGCACTGAGCGCTGCGCTGGGTGCAAGACTTCTAATTTTACCATAAACAAAATAGTCCCTAGCAGTAATTTCTAATATCCCCGGGGACCCTATCCCCCGGGTCTTATAAAAAATATTGGGGAGCCACAATGACCCCACGGTCCTGCCGGCCCTCCGCGTCCTTCGGGAGCCGGCATTGCTTTTCCACATGGGGAGATGCTAACGTGCATGTGGAAAAGCAATCTGGTTTGGATTTTGAAAGTGAGAACAGATTTCACTGCCCTGTCTTTCAAAATCCAAACCAAGGGGCATATTATCAATCAGGGCGATAAAAATTATCGCTGTTTTAATGGGCTTGATAATAAGGCCTTGTGAATTCCAATAGAAACCCATGTTCTGGTGTTAACATGTGCTTCTATTGGAAAGTGGTGCAAGGGTGTTGTAAATCTGGTTTGCATTTTGAAAGAGAGAGCAGGGTGCATCTGTAGGGTAAGTGCAGGTTAGTGTGGGGGTAACAGTTAGTATTCTAACTCCATGGGGGTGCATCTGTAGGGTAAGTGTGCAGGTTAGTGTAGGGGTAACAATTACTATTCTAACTCCAGGGGGGTGCATCTGTACGGTATGTGCTGCATAGTGTGTGAGCAACAATTACTATTGCAAATCCAGGGGGTTGCAACTGTGGGGTATTTGCTGGATAGTTGTATATATATAACAATTACTATGAAAAAGAAAGGAGGTAAAGAAGAAGGAGACACGCACTTTCACGGTCAACCTGGACGAATAGAAAGTGACGAGAGATGATTTCCGACGTATTTAGCCTTGAGAGCCTGGTTAATCATTAAATGGGGTCTGGCAGATAAGTACAGACTTATGCTGCAAGAAGCCTTTCGGGGTCTTGCGTAAGCAAGTCATCCTTAATAATTTGCATCGCACTACACTTGTTATGCAAATGTTGCAAGTGAAGTAAGGAGCGGCAGACAGTGGTGAAGCGTAAGTCATGTGATTGATCTCTAATGCAGCAATAATGTTAACGTCGTGACTGATAATTTTCCCGTTCATTTTTTAAAGAACTATAAGGAAGTGCTGCATTATGACACTGTAAGCTCTTTACCTGCAGTGTGCTGTGGTACTTCCGAAGCATAGGGATGCAACATATGTACATAAATATGTTGCAAGTCTATGCTTCCCTCTGCACACCTGCTTAAACTGCAGCCATGTGGTGACACAGGCACCCTTGCACTATGGTGCAAGGATATCTGTGTTTTGTGGAGTTTGTTTTTGTGCAGGAAGACACACCTTCCTGCACAAAAACAATCAGTGAAGGCATTTTTCTCCTTCAATGTATGCTGTGCATTGTAGCACATATTGAAAAAAATGAGGAGAAATGAAAACAATTCTCCTTGTTGTGCCTTGCTACACCAATTGGAGGATGGTGCAGCATTTACACACATGTCCAGATTTATGATTTATGATAAATCTGGAGATGGGTCTTGTTCTATGAGTGTTCTGTGCAAACACGCACAGCAACACCTATAGAACACCCTTTCAACGCAAAGTGGTGTGTATGATGAGGTCGTATTTACATGGAGAAGAAAAGGTACACAGAGTACCTTTTCCTCTCTTTGAAAATATGAAAGAGTGTCTTGCGCTATAACTATGTTACAAAAAGTGACATATTTTTGGCACAGGATGCTTCTAAATTTGCCTCATAAGAGCCTAGGCATTAGCAGACTGTCACAATAAGAACATATTGCTAGTTAATCGTATAAAAAAATTGCATGAGAGTGACATGAGGTGAGCACGGAGTTATGTCTTCAAAAATGCTCAAAGAAGAATGATTGAAATGATTGCGGTCCTTCAATAGGTACAATGGGAAATATTATCAACCAATCAAATCTTTTTTTTTCAGGTCACACGATATCCTATGACAGGGAGATTCCAAAACTACATAGGTATAAACTGGGAGTTTTTAAGACTGTATTAATACTTTGTAGCTTCTTGCAGATCTGCTTGCATAGTATATAAAGAAATGAACTTGTACTAGGGTTAATGGCTACGCCAATCCTTAACTATATGAGTAATAAGTAGAGTAATTTCAGTACTGCAGAGAGAGAACCAGATAAATGTATAAGTACTTAGGTTTTGTCAAAGTGGCCTCATGTGACATGTGCAAACACACTCTGTGACGTGTTCTAAGTTAAGGAATTTAGGGGCATTTTATGAAGAACTGCATTAAAATTATCGCTGCTTCAGCGGCAGGAAACAGCTGCTAAAGTGGCGATAATGGGCTTGATAATATGCCCTGTGAATTCCCATAGCTGCCCAGGTTCTGGTGTGAACCTGGGCTTCTATGGGAATTCACAAGGGCATATTATCAAGCCCATTATCGCTGATTTAGAGGCAGTTTCCTGACGCTAAAGTGGTGATAATTTTAAAGCCGTTCTTGATAATATGCCCCTTAGTCTCTTTTAATCCTGAAAGTCCCTGGGTCCTACTAGCCCACCATGTCTCTCTATTGAACACCATACAGCTGCATTGCAGAGAGGTGGTCCGAAGCCATGTCCCATTTTACACCTCTCTGCAATGCAACTCTCTGGCACTTTCAGCACATATCTGGTGGGTTAGTTGGCCCCCAGTGACACTCAGGATTCAAGGCAACTTTATCCCATAACTTAAAACGCCCACAGAGCATCTTTCCACACATATCTACTCCGTCCATCCCCCTTTCATCACCAGTGTGCAAACACAGCCCATTGTGCATATGAATACTTAGTTAATCTTACCATCACAGTAATAGAAATAAAAAACTCTACACATTTTTTTTAGTTGTTTTTATAATTTAAATTTCAGAAAATTTCATATTTTTGAATTAGGATCTGTGAAAGAGAAGAAAAAATAAAGTTATAATATATAATATATTTTTTACACACAGCATATTTTATCATTTTATAAGTTATTTTCTTTGCCTTTTTTGCTGTTCTCAGAATATATTGAATTTCACTAGAAACAGTGATTTCAATGGTACACATCACATAACTGCCGGCAAAAAAAACAATCAATAAGATTGTTTTAAAATAAAAACTACATCCAACATATTTATCATATACCCAACTATTTCTGAACATTCCACAAAAACGACGTCCTCAATAACAAACCATATAATACAAATCACACATATGTAAAATGTTTTCTTCTATGAGAAATTTCATACTTGAATATGAAAGAACTCAAATATTAATACGATGAACAATTATTTGTAATGTTCATACACTATAAATAATGTTCTTTAAAAATATATGCTGACAGAATGTGCAAGAAAAGTCCTTAATTCAAATATATAATTTTCCTTCAGGCCATATAGTTTTCTTGAAATCCTTTATATTGAAATTGTCCAATAGTAATCGTTTTAATACATATTAATAAATTTCTCAGAATTATGTTCCTAAAACTTTGGCTTTAAAAATATTGGGTAGGAATTTGGTAATTCTTTAGGCAAACGTTGTTTAAAAACCAATTCAGCATTATTACAATTTTGCCATCCTTTATCACATTTTAAATAGGCAGTGTAATGTCCAGATGTTGTAGAAGGACCATCATGGAAAATAATTTCTACTGCTACAAAAGTTCTTCCTGATATTGATACTTGACTTTCTACAAAATATTTAATTAAAGTTTCCAATTTTCTTCCATCAGCTGTACAGCGTTGCATCATTAAATTATATATTGTCCATATTTTTCTATAAATAATGTTGATAACATTTATCATGTGCAATGGCTACACTCCATGTTTTGATTTGCTGTTTTAACTAGTTTGTTGAAAGACACTGATTTACAGTCTGATAATGTCAAATATATAAATCTTTCAGTGTTTACGTTAGTGCTACATGTAAACATACAATTTTCACATTGATGTTCCAATTTATAACAAAGGCCAAAAAGATTTTCAATTTCTATGCCTTCATTTTCCAATACGGTAAGCATATATATTAGAATTTCCTGAGCATCTTGTTGGATATTCTGCGTAAATTGTGTAGAACCAGAACATATATCCAGAAGATTACGAATATCAGAAACGCTTTGCATTTTACTTTTTTAGTTCTCAATTTTTCATAAACAGATAACAGAATGCAACAAGGAACAAAATCTTTTTTCCCCGATTCTCCATAATTTGCTGTTGCAAGCTTTCAAGAAAAAAACCAACATTGACCACTACATTAGCAAAGCAGTTGATACCTGAACTATTTTCAAACTGATGACCAACAATCTCTTCAACAGTGTCCTTTTTCTTTTTGCTGGCCATCACAACATTATCTTTTTTTTTTACTTCTCTATACCTTCACTACAGATATTCTCATATCTTCTTGTTTGACCTACCATACTCTTTTCAAATACAGGATATTGACCTAAATTGGGAGCATACGCTCTTCTTAACCTATTATACTCTTTTACACAGTTTGCTTCTGCAGTACCCTTTGTGTCATCAAAATCAATCAAAAACAAACCAGATAAAGTTCTCACTCGGGACAAAGCAACATATGCCATACCCTCTTTAAACACGCTACTTCCAATGTTCACCAAAGCACTGTCAGCGTATATTTAACAAGGACCCCCTGAGTTCATAGAAAATAGATTCCTAGACCAGGGAAAAGTAACCATTTGATATTTAACAATCTAGGCAACCATAAGAGACAATCAAAGAAGTTTTAATAAATGGAAGGGAATTAAGCTACAAAATGTTTGTAAAGAAAACAATTTATTAAGAGTTAAAAAGAACAATATCACATTCACAGATTTAATATGTACGTTAAAAGAGTGTAGTTTAAACAAACTAGACTTAAAACAACAATCTATAAATCACATGGCATGAATCACAATGCAAATGAGAACATATATAAAGTTAAAAAACACTGGAAGTGGCAGATTGGTACTCTACGCGTGTTTCGGCGGCCAGCGCCTTCTTCTGGAGTAGCCACAAAAAGTTTTAAAAGTTGTTGTAATGATGTAAGGAAAATACTTTTCTTTTTTAGTTTCTTTAGAGAGCGGTTCTAGCTGTCTGGTAACAAGAGTATGATATGTAGATATAGCGTGTAAAGCTCAATGGCGACGTCTAGTCAAGATAGGACATTAGTATTTTATTTCCTAGATGGACGGATTCCAAACAAGAAAATATCACGCTGTATGAAAAAAAGGGTTAATAACTGATCCCGCCGACCGGAACCTCTTATTCATTCAAGTGAAGGATATACTTGGTAATTTAAAATAGCGAGATCCTCCTGATGTGGAGATATTTGGTAGAGCAAAGCCAGACAGCTAGAACAGCTCTCTAAAGAAACTAAGAAAGAAAAGTATGTGATATTGTTCTTTTTAACTCTTAATAAATTGTTTTCCTTACAAACATTTTGTAGCTTAATTCCCTTCCATTTATTAAAACTTCTTTGATTGTCTCTTATGGTTGCCTAGATTGTTAAATATCAAATGGTCACCAAAGCACTGTCTACACTTAAACCTTGAGATTTATGAATAGTCACTGCATATGCCAGAGAAAGTAGAAACAGTTTTTTACGGACATATAAATCTTTAACAATCAAAAAACGAACTAAACAACAACCAATTTGTTTTACTTCTTCAATCTTATCAAATTTAATTCCATCTTTATTCTGATAATTAACAAAATCCACAACTTTGCTCATTGTTCCATTAACTAAACCTTTTTCTACATCCAAACTACGCCTTAAAATGACCCTAAAGTTTATACATGCATATAGATTATTTTCTAAACCAGCAGTTTTAGATATATCGATTTTTCTAAAGAATCCAATTTTGTTTTCAATTTTTCTGTCAAAATAATAGTGATTTCTTCATGCTCTATTTTATCAATGGCTTCCATTTTTATTATTTCTTCATTTTCCAGCTTCAAACGTTGCTCATTGAATATAGAACCCTCACACAGTGTTGGCATTAAGCAGATTATAGATTTCTTTGCTGCAATTTCTATTTGGAAACAAATTGGAAGGTAATCGACTCTGCAAAGCTTGTTTGCCATGTTCTGTCAGTACTCCAATTATTATATCTTGAAGAATAGTTCTATAATCAACATCATTTGCCTGCCAAAATATAACCAAATATTAAAATTTCCAACACTACCCATATACTTTTTGGTGTCTTCATGCACAAGTGTTTTAAATACTGGTTGTCCTTTTATGGGAGTAAAGTTGCAGTACATCTCCAAAGACTATTACATGTTTTCCTCCAAATAAGACATCGTGCTCTGTTTTAAGAATTTGCTGCATTCTTAAATGCACAAAAGCAAGCAATAAGTTTGAGAGATAATGCTTACCTCATCAATAATCAGACATTTCATTTTCTTTAGCACTCTTGAAACTTCATAACAAGCTTCTCCGGATAGCTTGTGATATTCCAATTTGTTTTCATGCTCCACAGGTAGCATAAGTAAACAATGCAATGTAATTCCTTTAATGGTGTGTGCTGTCAACCCAGTTGGTTCAGAAAAGGGGGTGGTGATGGACAGAGTATCTGAATTAAGCAGAACACTCCTACCCAGTCAACAGATCAGGGCTTGATCCATCACCGTTTTTTTAGCTCACTGCACCATCCCAGCTCAGAACCTGGCTACATGCAAATTAGTCTGTCCCTGGCCCAGTGCATTGTGGGAACAGGGCAGACCAAACTACCAAGCCAATAATTTTACTGGAAAGGAAACAAGCTTCCAGGGACCGGTTTCTGGCATTACAGTCGTCTTCGGCCCGGCTTGCTTGAATCCTGATGGTGCAGTGAGCAAGGGACTCACATCTGAGCATACCCTTCCACGCTTATGGTGGACAAAACGATTCAGAAAAGGGGGTGGTGATGGACAGAGTATCTGAATTAAGCAGAACACTCCTACCCAGTCAAGAGATCAGGGCTTGATCCATCACCATTTTTTAGCTCACTGCACCATCCCAGCTCAGAACCTGGCTACATGCAAATTAGTCTGTCCATGGCCCAGTGCATCATGGGAACAGGGCAGACCAAACTACCAAGCCAATTATTTTACTGGAAAGGAAACAAGCTTCCGGGGACCGGTTTCTGGCATTACAGCCGTCTTCGGCCCGGCTTGCTTGAATCCTGATGGTGCAGTGAGCAAGGGACTCACATCTGAGCATACCCTTCAACGCTTATGGTGGACAAAACGATTCAGAAAAGGAGGTGGTGATGGACAGAGTATCTGAATTAAGCAGAACACTCCTACCCAGTCAAAAGATCAGGGCTTGATCCATGACTGTTTTTTAGCTCACTGCACCATCCCAGCTCAGAACCTGGCTACATGCAAATTAGTCTGTCCCTGGCCCAGTGCATCATGGGAACAGGGCAGACCAAACTACCAAGCCAATTCTTTTACTGGAAAAGAAACAAGCTTCCGGTGACCGGTTCTGGCATTACAGCCATCTTCGGCCCGGCTTGCTTGAATCCTGATGGTGCAGTGAGCAAGGGACTCACATCTGAGCATACCCTTCCACGCTTATGGTGGACAAAACGATTCAGAAAAGGGGGTGGTGATGGACAGAGTATCTGAATTAAGCAGAACACTCCTACCCAGTCAACAGATCAAGGCTTGATCCATCACCGTTTTTTAGCTCACTGCACCATCCCAGCTCAGAACCTGGCTACATGCAAATGAGTCAGTCCATGGCCCAGTGCATCATGGGAACAGGGCAGACCAAACTACCAAGCCAATTCTTTTACTGGAAAGGAAACAAGCTTCCGGGGACCGGTTTCTGGCATTACAGCCGTCTTCGGCACGGCTTGCTTGAATCCTGATGGTGCAGTGAGCAAGGGACTCACATCTTAGCATACCCTTCAACGCTTATGGTAGACAAAACGATTCAGAAAAGGGGGTGGTGATGGACAGAGTATCTGAATTAAGCGGAACACTCCTACCCAGTCAACAGATCAGGGCTTGATCCATCACCGTTTTTTAGCTCACTGCACCATCCCAGCTCAGAACCTGGCTACATGCAAAGTAGTCTGTCCCTGGCCCAGTGCATCATGGGAACAGGGCAGACCAAACTACCAAGCCAATTCTTTTACTGGAAAGGAAACAAGCTTCCTGTGACCGTTTCTGGCATTACAGCCGTCTTCGGTCCGGCTTGCTTGAATCCTGATGGTGCAGTGAGCAAGGGACTCACATCTTAGCATACCCTTCAACGCTTATGGTGGACAAAACGATTCAGAAAAGGGGGTGGTGATGGACAGAGTATCTGAATTAAGCAGAACACTCCTACCCAGTCAAGAGATCAGGGCTTGATCCATCACCGTTTTTTAGCTCACTGAACGATCCCAGCTCAGAACCTGGCTACATGCAAATTAGTCTGCCCCTGGCCCAGTGCATCATGGGAACAGGGCAGACCAAACTACCAAGCCAATTCTTTTACTGGAAAGAAAACAAGCTTCCGGGGACCGGTTTCTGGCATTACAGCCGTCTTCGGCCCTGCTTACTTGAATCCTGATGGTGCAGTGAGCAAGGGACTCACAACTGAGCATACCCTTCCACGCTTATGGTGGACAAAAGGATTCAGAAAAGGGGGTGGTGATGGACAGAGTATCTGAATTAAGCAGAACACTCCTACCCAGTCAACAGATCAGGGTTTGATCCATCACCGTTTTTTAGCTCACTGCACCATCCCAGCTCAGAACCTGGCTACATGCAAATTAGTCTGTCCCTGGCCCAGTGCATCATGGGAACAGGCAGACCAAACTACCAAGCCAATTCTTTTACTGGAAAGGAAACAAGCTTCCGGTGACCGGTTTCTGGCATTACAGCCGTCTTCGGCCCGGCTTGCTTGAATCCTGATGGTGCAGTGAGCAAGGGACTCACATCTGAGCATACCCTTCCACGCTTATGGTGGACAAAATGATTCAGAAAAGGGGGTGGTGATGGACAGAGTATCTGAATTAAGCAGAACACTCATACCCAGTCAACAGATCAGGGCTTGATCCATCACCGTTTTTTAGCTCACTGCCCCATCCCAGCTCAGAACCTGGCTACATGCAAATTAGTCTGTCCCTGCCCAGTGCATCATGGGAACAGGGCAGACCAAACTACCAAGCCAATTCTTTTACTGAAAAGGAAACAAGCTTCCGGGGACCGGTTTCTGGCATTACAGCCATCTTCGGCCCGGCTTGCTTGAATCCTGATGGTGCAGTGAGCAAGGGACTCACATCTGAGCATACCCTTCAATGCTTATGGTTGACAAAATGATTCAGAAAAGGGGGTGGTGATGGACAGAGTATCTGAATTAAGCAGAACACTCCTACCCAGTCAACAGATCAGGGCTTGATCCATCACCGTTTTTTACCTCACTGCACCATCCCAGCTCAGAACCTGGCTACATGCAAATTAGTCTGTCCCTGACCCAGTGCATCATGGGAACAGGGCACACCAAACTACCAAGCCAATTCTTTTACTGGAAAGGAAACAAGCTTCCAATGACCGGTTCTGGCATTACAGCCGTCTTTGGCCCGGCTTGCTTGAATCCTGATGGTGCAGTGAGCAAGGGACTCACATCTGAGCATACCCTTCCACGCTTATGGTGGGCAAAACGATTCAGAAACGGGTGTGGTGATGGACAGAGTATCTGAATTAAGCAGAACACTCCTACCCAGTCAAGAGATCAGGGCTTGATCCATCACCATTTTTTAGCTCACTGCACCATCCCAGCTCAGAACCTGGCTACATGCAAATTAAACTGCCCCTGGCCCAGTGCATCATGGGAACAGGGCAGACCAAACTACCAAGCCAATTCTTTTACTGGAAAGAAAACAAGCTTCCGGGGACCGGTTTCTGGCATTACAGCCGTCTTCGGCCCGGCTTGCTTGAATCCTGATGGTGCAGTGAACAAGGGACTCATGTCTGATTTCCCGTTGCAGCAAGACCTAGACTCACCCAAATGATTCTTCTATATTTGGAGTATAGACTTGCAGATGATAACCGATTTGAGCATTCATACTCTCCAAATTCTCGATGGGATAACATCTTCAAACTGAAACTGTATAATTTCTTACTTAGACTCTTCTCGTGAGAAATCTCTTCCCACATTTCCATCTTTTCTGATTTTGTAATGTAGGACGTTGCATATCGAGCAACGGCAATGGAATTGTCCTCAATGTACTGAATATCCATGTTAGCATTCCACATTGACAGAATAACCGGACTGTAATCATTTATGTATTTTGATTCTTCGCTTCTTCTCAAATTGTAGGTATTTTTTAGAGCCTTTTTTTGTTATGGTACGTCGCATAGCTGACATAAAACTGTTTACTCTTCCTTTGGATTTTACAGGACGTGGAAATCCAAAACGAATTTTGGTATAAAACTTTTCCTTGAACTTGTACTTTGGTCGACAGTATTTTCCACATCAATGGCTTTGGAAGCGTAAGACTTGTTGTCTTAAGTTTTTTTCTTCTGTGCTTTTGGGTATAGCACATGTGGCATATTCTTCAATAAAGACAAAACAGTCTAATCCGACTCTCTTAAGAATTTGGGGGCATCCTTGAGCCATATCAGCATATGTATACGAGGAGCACCTCTTGCTTCACACTCCTTTCTCCAAAGGAAATACACAACTTCTCCAAAAGGAGTTTTTTTATTGCGGATAAAATACATCATAGCTTTAAATCTATGCTTGAAATACCTGCATACATTAACAGGATCCAAAGAGCACAATTCTCCAGGTGTCTTGTATTCAATATTTTTTATATTCAAATTTGCCTCTCGAAGAACTTCAAGTAAATCATCCCAAGCGTATTCAGCACAGCTTAGGGTAAGGAACCATGTAGGAGTTCCTAAGTTCCTTAGCATACATTTAAGTTCTCCATGACGACGATACCAATACTCGTTAGTGCCATGCTGACATGCCATCAGATTAATCAGCTGAAATTCTAAATGATCATCCCACTGGTGTACTTTATCCATAAATTTCTTTGCAGAAACATTTTTCAGATGTACTCCTATTTTCCATATGTGATTGACTGCATATGAAAGTCCAGACAAGTCACTCTCAAACAAAAGATGAAATATATATGGGATACATTGTAGAAATCTTGGATCTTCTGCATACAATCTTGTTGCCTGATATTCAGATGCAGGAGTCTGCACAGGTCATTCATCATATCGTCCTCCTTTTCTTGTTGGGAACAAATACAGAAAACAATGAGCTTCCAAGCTTTCTTCCCATACACTCATGGGACTTCCCTTTGTTTTGAAATAACTCAAAATTATTCCCCATCACTTTTTTTGAATGAAGTGGATGTGCACTGTAATGTTCACAGATTTCTTCAGTCCTGGACATGTCCACTTTTTCAATTTGTCCACTTGACGTTTCAGTATCTTCTGCTAAAAGTATTTCTTCTTCCCATATACACATTTTTATAGTACTCATTGTTTTTATCAGATACAATGTTGCCTTTTGCACTTTACTAACATCCACTAATTCTTGCCAGATTTTCTTACTCTTAGTAGGAACGCCATTAACTAGAATAACAAGTAGTACATTTTCTACATTCTCTACACCAATAGTTTCAATATGTTTCTTTAAATCTAGAGGTAAATATAAAACTCTCCCTTTAATCCTCTCTGTAAATCTCAAGGAGGCAAACTACCTGTTTTAGGCTCCATACGAACAAAAGCCTGAAATGCATTTACACATTGAATGAGAATAGACTCATAGGTATTTAAATCAATCAGTTCTGGAGGAATAGTTACCAACTCTAGATCATAATGGACAACTCTAGCAGGCATTTTAATCTCATCTAATTTATTATAACAACATTTACAAATAAGTTGATCAGAACCCAAATCAAAACAAATAAGTTGCAAATTCCTTCCACTTATCATTATTTTCTCTTTCACTTTTTAAATAAAGATCAACAGTCCTAGTCTGATTTTTATAGTGAGTTCGCTGACAACAAATACAAGAATAATTTGGCCTTTCACCTGAAATCACCTTAAACTTTGTAATTTGTTCTTCAAATTTTTTGTACTACCATGTTCCACATTCTCTTCAACATTTTCTTCTATTAATGTATCAGTTTCTGCACTCTCTTGTTCAGGACTAAAGTAACAAAACTCAATTTCATCACAAACCTTCTTCACATCTGATACTGATCCACGCAAAAGAGCACTGTTCAACTCCTTTAACATTAATGCTGGACTTTTTGCATAATACAATCTTCTGACTAATTTCCGCAGTTGAGAATGATGTACTGCTAACATTCTAAAATGGTGAAAAACACTTTGACATACTTTTCTAGAAAGAAAAGCCAGAGAATGACCTTGCAAACCAGTATTTTTTCTCACTTTGCAAGGGTCTAGTCCTTGCAATATCTTAATCTTTTGTTTAACACTTTTTTTAGTATATTCTCGTAAGAAATTGCGTAAAATATCAATAGATTCTTGTTGTACACTACAAATACTACTGCAATCCCAATTGTACACTGGGGCTTTAGGACATCTACCTAGAACTTCATCAGCTAACACTTCTTCTGCAGTCGTCTGTTGAGGTACGTTGGTCCGGTGTTGTGGAGTGCCTTGTGTGCACGGGTGAGGAGCTTGAAGGTTATCCTCTTGTTGACCGGGAGCCAGTGCAGGTCTCTCAGGTGGGGTGTGATGTGGCTGCAGTGAGGGATGTCGAGGATCAGGCATGCAGAGGCGTTCTGGATGCGTTGGAGCCATCTCAGGAGTTTGGCCGAGGCTCACTAATTGAAATTGTAATTCAATGTGTATACATAATCTATATAGGAATGGAAGAGGAGTAACAGGGTTTTGCAGCAGTGTATGGATACTGCCTGGGGCATTGTAGGCCTGAAACACAAGTGTGTGGGGGGTTAGATGACTACATGAATAGTGCATGGGAGTTTGAAGCAGTCCATGTGCTAAGACCTGGCTCGCTATATGAGTACTTGGATACTGACTGAATGATTCGAGTAGTATAAGGGCAGACACTGCTACATTTATAATTGTTTGTGTTTTACTGCAGTGAATGGATTAGTAAGTGGTACTGAATAGGTCACAATAGGATTGCAAGAGCAGTGACAGGTTGTTTGCTGGAGTGTATGGCTACTGACTGGGGCATTGTAGGCCTGTAACACTAGTGTGTAGGTGGCTAGAGGACTACATAGTGCATAGGAGTTTCAAGCAGTTCATGTCCAAAGGCCTGGCCTGCTGCATCAGTACTTGGATACTGACTGAATGATTAGAGTACTACAAGGAGAGACACTGGGAGAATGTATATTTGGTTGCATTTTACTGCATTATTGATTAGTACATGGTGCTGAAATGGTCACTAAAGGAGTGCAAGAGGTGTAACAGAGTGTTTACAGGAGTGTATGGATACTGACTGGGGAATTGTAGGCCTGAAACACAAGTGTTTAGGTGGTTGGAGCACTACATGCATAGGAAGGAGTCCATGTCCTAAGGCCAGGCTCATTGTATGAGTACATGGATACTGACTGAATGATTAAAGTAGTACAAGGAGAGACACTGGGTGAATTTATAATTGGTTGAGTTTTACTTCAGTGAATAGATTAGTACATCGTGCAAAAAGGGTCATTAGAGGAGCACAAGGGGAGTAACAGGGTGTTTGCAGCTGTGTATGGATACTGACTGGATAATTGTAGGCCTGAAACACAAGTGTGTAGGTGGTTAAAAGACTACATGCATAGTGCATAGGAGTTTGAATCAGTCCATGTGCTAAGCCTTGGCTCACTGCATGACTACTTGGATACTGATTGAATGATTAGAGTACTACAAGGAGAGACACTGAGTGAATTTATAATTGGTTGAGTTTTACTTCAGTGAATGGATTAGTACATGGTGCTGAAAGGGTCACTAAAGGAGTGCAAGAGCGGAAACAGGGTGTTGGCAGGAGTGTATGGATAATGACTGGTGAATTGTAGCCTTAAACACAAGTGTGTCAGTGGTTAGAAGACTACATACATAGGGCCCTATTTATGAAGGCCTTGCATCAGTTTTGCGTTGCCGGTGCGTCACTTTTTGTGACGCACCAGCGGTGTAAAAAATGTGCCTCGTTGCGCCATATTTAAAAAGTGACGCATCTAGGTAGATGCGTCACTTTTTAAACCCCTGCCCCACATTATACCTGCATCAGGTATAATGTATGCAGATGGGGCGTTCCCCCGCAAAAAGCCTCATAATAGTGACGCAGTGAAATCTATAAGATTTCACTGCGTCACTTTTAGGACGCTGTTGCGTCAAAATCTTGCGCCTGCCTCACAGCAGGCGTAAGACTGATGCAAGCCCTTTCACATGTTGCTTTCCCCATGTGAAAGGACGCATTGCTGGAGTTGCGTCACTTTTGTGACACACTCCAGCAATGCGTCACTTTTGCGCTTACAGATACCTCAGAAATACTGACGAATCTGTAACTCCTTGCGACATGAGGCGTCATACATTAAATATGACGCATCAGGAATGTCGCAAGGAGTGCGCAGTGAAAAGTGACACATCGCTGTTTTCACGCAGCGATGCGTCACTTTTCATAAATGAGACCCATAGTGCATAAGAGTTTGTAGCAGTCCATGTGCTAAGGCCCTGATTCGCTGCATGAGTATTTGGATACTGACTGAATGATTAGAGTATAACAAGGAGATATGAAGTTACCAAATGCTTCTCTCACAATGGTTGCCCACATGCACAAAGACTCACACTGTGATTCTAGACAAGCAGCACTATTCACTAGTCTGGAAGGGGTAAGGTAACTTCACAGATTCCACATACTTCAGTACTGCACTTTATTGTGAAAGCCTGACTCAGTTTGCAAATACATAAGCAATGACTGGTTTCTAATTCTACCAAAACTTGAGAACAGGATAGGGTGTTAAGCAGTTATGTCTACAAAAACATAAAGTACCCAAATGCTTCTGTCACAATGATTCCCAAATGCACACAGACTCACAGTGTGATTTTAGACAAGCAACACTGTCCCTTAAACTTTACCAAAACACATGTACTACTCTGGAGTTTGTAAGGTGACTGCACACAATCCACATATTTTAGTACTGCACTTTAGTGTGGAAGCCTGACTCATTTTGCATATACATAAGCAATGAGTTGTTGCTAATTCTACCAAAACTTGAGAACAGGATAGGTTTAAGCAGTTATGTGTCTGCAAAGATATGAAGTACCCAAATGCTTCTCTGACAATGGTTGCCCAAATGCAGACAGACTCACAATGTGATTGTAAACAAGCAGGACTACTCCCTGCACTTTAGCAGGAGAAACACATTACTCTTATTAAAAAACAAAGGCACCACATACAAACCCTCACAAATTAATAACTCACTTTTTGTAGTGTAGTTCCTATTTTCCCAATAGGCTCTGCGCATTGGAATAACATAAACAGCAGTGTAGACGTAGGACTGAGGTCATATAGGTCTCTACTGACTATGTTAGACTTAATTTAGGTTTGCGCCAGCTAGCTCAGAGGTCACTACAAACTTTCTTGAATGAATAGGGAGGGATGAACTTCCCTGATTCAGACGAGAAGGGATTCAGTTTCTGACAACCGCATAAACATGACAACTTTGCTCCCTCAGAATAAGAGTGTATATCTAGAATCGTGTGAAAACAATAGGCAGCTATTTCACTCAGTCAACCGTGCATACTTAGTTTCACCAGAGTGCAGAGAAATAGAGAGACGAGCGTTTTCAATAAAAGGTGTTATTTATTGAGCAGTCTTCTTTCTCATGCAAGAGAAATGAATTGCCACAATTGCAATACTTATCATAAAGTAAAGTGCGTACAGTAAAAGTAGTATTATGAAATAATACTGTAAAAGCATTGATATGGTTTCTTAGCCATATGGTACTTTAAAATTGATAAAATATATACATACATAAAAACATTTACTAACGTACTCAACTGGTGCTTCTAACTATGCCTACCCCGGTGTACCTGACCTAAGCCTAATACTTGGGAAGGAGTAAGGAAGTAGCAGTTTAAGTTAAGTTGGTTAAGATTGTTTTGCCAAGAATCTGCATCAAGAATTCTCTTAAGGGTTTAGTCAGCTCCGTACCTTGGTAATAAAATGCGGGAGGTCTGGTATCTCTTTCTTCAGGACTCGATCCCCCAGCAACCCGCAAGGGTAGGCTGGAAACACCAGAGCTGGATTTTCTCGGCTGGAGAAAAAGACACCGTCTCTCTCAGTGCGTCAAACGGGAGGAGCGGCTTCCGTGGGCTCTCGCATCAGCTGGGCTCTCGGGCAAGTAGATAGCCACTCTGCTCCAAACCACCGTGTGTTTGCTTAAGTCAACTGTTGGTATATTTATACCTGAAAGATGCCGAGTTTGACGTAAGGTTGGACATAAGACGTCACTAAGAACTAACAGTTCTTTCTGGACTTCAGGAGTTCTTGTTCAAATCAAAACAAAAGCAGGGGGGATTTCCCGGGCTGCTGGAGGCTTGGTTTGTTTAAAGAATGCGTTGTGCTTTCTAGGAGTCGATGGGAGTAGTCGTGCTGTGCTTTGGACTGCATGGGCTATTACTGAATATGGATATGATTCTTATGCCTTTATAAGTATATTATTGATTATAACCACATAAGGGCTTGAATCGGGAATATCAAATTAGGGTCCTAGATAGAAACACAACACTTTCAAATTGATTTGTAGACTAAGAAGTATGTCAGTCACAAACCAGATTTTCTCATACAGAATCTCTGTACTGCACTGCTCTTAGCAAAACCAAAAAAATTGCAAACTTTCCTTCTCATTCTGTACACATATACATGTAAATATCAAATCACATTGCTTCCCACATTAATTCAAAAGTTAACACATATTTCTATTGGTTACACATTTCAACCCTTTCCAATTGACATAAGTGTGACCCCTACCCCCAATCTGCTTACTACCTGTTACCATAGTAACAGTTCACGGAACACTCAACTGAGCACACAGGTCACAAGTTCAGCACACAACGTTGCTAATCCAAACTGCAAGTGTGCTTGACTTTTCAAAATATCACCTTATCCTATGTAATGTTCCTTTCAAACAGTTTTTGTTAACCAATAAGAAACATGCTTTTAAAAAACAGAAACATGCACCCTACTTTTCAGTGTCAAATGTTCTCAAACAGCCAATCATTTCTATTCTTTTTTCAAAACTGCATCTTATTCAGCATTTCAGAAAAATCTTAGTTGTCAAACCACCATTTCACATACAAACACCTTCTGAGTGCATCCGGACCTCCTTTCGTGCTTAGAGTGTGGATTGTGGGACACAGCTATATTTTCTGGAGCCAAAGGTATGCAGAAAATAGAGGCATTGACAAAGACCTACTATGCCAAATGTAGACATTCAATGGATTGGAAAGACAGGG
The DNA here is from genome assembly GCF_964263255.1 of Lissotriton vulgaris. Taxonomy (NCBI): domain Eukaryota; kingdom Metazoa; phylum Chordata; class Amphibia; order Caudata; family Salamandridae; genus Lissotriton; species Lissotriton vulgaris. The sequence continues at coordinate 1,071,609,387 of NC_141689.1, read as the reverse complement.
TAAAAGTGACACCAATTGATGCCATTGGTTAAACCATTTTTTGCATCTCCAACACCCTGACCTCATAATTGTGCACTGTGGTGGCAATGACCTAGGCACTTTGACTGGGGTAGGTCTGGAAATGCTTATGAAGGACACTTTTGGAGAATTGATGTCACTTTTCCCCCAAACTGCCTTTGTCTATTCTAACATATACCAAAGTCAGAAATGGAACTGGTCCAATCAATTTTGTCCACAGATTGAGAAGGCTCGATAACATGTCAATAAAGCTGTTTCTGCTTTTCTCTGAGATCATAGGATGAGGTCCATTTACCACAACAATCTGCATTTCAATATGGATGGCATCTATAGGAGAGAGGGTGTACATTTTACAGATGAGGGTAACAGAGTCTTCCTCATCAACTTTAGACTCTGCATAGGTCCTTACTTATAGGTACCAAAATCTCTCAATAAACACAACAGCTCTTTTTAGAGCCACCCAAGATCTAAACACATAAGCTTGATGTATATCTGAAAAATATATTTTTTTGCTTGGAGTCACGCACCCAAAGCGTTAGGAGCTGTGCACCCAATGCAATAGCAGTTGTGCACCCAACGTGTAGGAGCCGCGCACCCAGCGCGTGCACACAAGGGGGCCGCGCAGAGTGCCGCGCTGGGTGCACGACTCCAAATTTGACCATAAAAAAATTGCCACCTATCCCTAATTTCTATTCTCCCCGGGGAACCCATCCCCGGGGCCTATATACAATGTTAGAGACTGTGGGGGGTGCCCCAATGCCCCAAAGGTCCCAGCCGTCTCCCCACGTCCTTTGGGAGCCGGCATTGCTTTTCCACACGGGAGCTGCTAACATGCAGCTCCCCGTGTGGAAAAGCAATATGGTTTGCATTTTGAAAGAGAAAGCAGGTTTCCCTGCCCTCTCTTTCAAAATCTAAGCCACAGGGCAAGAGCCTCGGCTCTCACCCTGCCATCGCAAATAGCAGTGTCCCGGTGGCGGTCCCCAGGGCCCTTGAAAGCTCCAGGAGGAGGGCCCACAACATGCAAATCCCCAGTGGATGGTGGTCCACGGGGCTTGGGGGGACCTTTGAGCCCCCCACCCATTTTTTAAAAAGCCCCAGGGGGGTAGCGGTCCCAGGGGCAGGGGGGCCTTTGAGCCCCCAACCATTTATTTTGAAGTCCTTGGAGGTGGCAGTCCCCGGAGCTGGAGGGCCCCTCTGGGCCCCCTGTCAACGTTAATATTTTTGCCCCCCGGGTCTAACTATCAAAGAAGCACGGTAGTCCGCGCTTTATTTTTTTATTTTTTTTATGTCAGGATCCACGCAGCCTGCATGCATTTTGCCATTTAAAAAAATGGGGAAACACGTTTTGGGACCCCCCTTTTTTCAGTAAGATTCATCAGCTAGCAAATGTGCTGCTCTTTATATCTCATGAACCCCTCCCAGTGGGTGTGGTCACTACTGTGGCCTTCTGGTTCATGTAGTTCAGGCTAGTGCCTGTCATGACACATTTCGACCATCAGAGCGCGGTCCAAATCCATACTAATAATATAAAGAGACAGCCTAAACCTTTGAGGCGGGTAAACTCAAAAAGTACAGCACCAATCACAACAACCAATAAAGCGTTGGAAAGGGCAGTTGCAGCAGACGGACATAGGCTATGCAGACGCCCACCATATACATTTAAAAGGTAAAAGAACCGTGCCAGCAAAGTAGTCCCTTGTGGGCGTGTCTGCGTTGTGCTGTGGGCGTGTGCTGGGGGCGTGACAAAAGCTGGGGGCGTGTGGTATGTTCCGCCCTTCATGCCATGTCTTTTATCGTGTGCTAATCCCACCCTGCTCCCATAATCATAACCCACCCGTACTCCTTAAAATACCCCAACACCCTTAAACACTAAACCTTCTTAACCCTATAAATATACCCTGTACCCCAAAACCCAAACCTATCCCTAAACCCTAAAAAGACCCCTGTACCCCAAAACCCAAACCTAGCCCTGAACCCTATAAATACCCCTGTACCTCAAAACCCAAAACTACCCCTGAACCCTAAAAATACCCCTGTACCCCAAAACCCAAACCTAGCCCTGAACCCTAAAAATACCCCTGTACCCCAAAACCCAAACCTACCCCTGAACCCAAAAATACCCCTGTACCCCAAAACCCAAACCTAGCCCTGAAGCCTTAAAATACCCCTGTACCCCAAAACCCAAACCTACCTCTGAACCCTAAAAATACCCCTGTACCCCAAAACCCAAACCTAGCCCTGAACCCTTAAAATACCCCTGTACCCCAAAACCCAAACCTACCTCTGAACCCTAAAAATACGCCTGTACCCCAAAACCCAAACATAACCCTGAACCATAAAAATAAACCTGTTCCCCAAAACCCAAACCTACCCCTGAACCCTAAAATACCCCTGTACCCCAAAACCCAAACCTAGCCCTGAACCCTAAAAATACCCCTGTACCCCAAAACCCAAACCTAGCCCTGAACCCTTAAAATACCCCTGTACCGAAAACCCAAACCTACCGCTGAACCCTAAAAATACTCCTATACCCCAAAATCCAAACCTAGCCCTGAACCCTAAAAATACCCCTGTACCCCAAAACCCATACCTATCCCTAAACCCTAAAACTACCCCTGTACCCCATAACCCAAACCTAGCCCTGAACACTAAAAATACCCCTGTACCCCAAAACCCAAACCTAGCCCTGAACCATAAAAATAACCCTGTTCCCCAAAACCCAAACCTACCCCTGAACCCTAAAATACCCCTGTACCCCCAAACCTAGCCCTGAACCCTAAAAATACCCCTGTACCCCAAAACCCAAACCTAGCCCTGAACCCTTAAAATACCCCTGTACCCGAAAACCCAAACCTACCGCTGAACCCTAAAAATACTCCTATACCCCAAAATCAAAACCTAGCCCTGAACCCTAAAAATACTCCTGTACCCCAAAACCCAAACCTACCCCTGAACCCTAAAATACCCCTGTACCCCAAAACCCAAACCTAGCCCTGAACCCTTAAAATACCCCTGTACCCCAAAACCCAAACCTACCTCTGAACCCTAAAAATACCCCTGTTCCCCAAAACCCAAACCTAGCCCTGAACCCTTAAAATACCCTGCCTGTACCCCAAAACCCAAACCTACCTCTGAACCCTAAAAATACCCCTGTACCCCAAAACCCAAACCTAGCCCTGAACCATAAAAATAACCCTGTTCCACAAAACCCAAACCTACCCCTGAACCCTAAAATACCCCTTTACCCCAAAACCCAAACCTAGCCCTGAACCCTAAAAATACCCCTGTACCCCAAAACCCAAACCTAGCCCTGAACCCTTAAAATACCCCTGTACCCAAAAACCCAAACCTACCGCTGAACCCTAAAAATACTCCTATACCCCAAAATCCAAACCTAGCCCTGAACCCTAAAAATACCCCTGTACCCCAAAACCCATACCTATCCCTAAACCCTAAAACTACCCCTGTACCCCATAACCCCAAACTATATCTGAACCCTTAAAATACCCAAACAACGCAAAACATATACCTCAGTACCCCAAAACATATACCCCTATACCCATACTTACCTTATTCAAACATAAAAAAAATACATGCTTTTACCATTCATGCATTTACAACGAATTTCGTAGTAAATGTATGCGTGGTAAAAGCATATAAAATGTAATGCCATGTGTTATAATGGCATTGCGGAGTCATGATACTTTCGTAATGAAAGTATGCGGAGTGATGGTATGCGGAAAGAAAGTTGCGGAATAATGGGTGTTTACCCTCCCCCGGTAAGTACATTGGTGGCACGGCGGACCACATCTCCAGCAACATACTCGTATTTTTTCAGCACCGATTTGAAAAATGCACAGGTCTCTCTCATTGATGGCCAGCACGACATACACTTTTAGACACACCTCCCGCCACAAGTTCTAGAATTGCGAACTTTAGAGCTGGGGAGCTACGTTCGAATCTCGGCATCAGCTCAACATCCTGTGATTCCAGGCAAATCGCTTTGTCTCCCCGTGTCTACCACAAATGAATGTGTTCTTCTGTAATGTAAATTGTGCTCATGCCATGCTGTCGAGTTCGTGCTATAAAATATTGCAAGGAAAAATAAAGTAGGGAAACTCGAGTTCACACACTACTGAACGCGCACTCTTAAGTGCATCAGCAAAGCACTGTGAATCGAAGCGTTTCACAGGCCTGTCACAGATAAGAAATGCTATCAAAACGAAATCCTACAAAACAATATACTACTGGCCGGCAGCAATTCATACCTGGACAACGTCGGGACGGGCTGCTAGTCATATTATATATATATAACATCATCATCATGGATAAGAAAGACTATGTAGCGGTAGCTAGAAGACAACTAATGGATCAAGACTGTTATAAAAACTGAGTAAAGACCCTACAAAAGAGATCCAAAACGATTAGATAAAACATCTACAGCAGTGGCTTCAAGATGGTCTAATCGAGGATGATGAATATCAGTTTCTCAATAAAAAACATCCAACCCTGCCCACATTTTATTGTCTTCCAAAGAGCCACAAAAATAGAGATAATCCATCAGGAAGACCCATGTCTGCTAACAACACACTATTGGAAACTATTTTGGATTACATCGACTACTTTTTAGCACCCCTAGTAAAAGATCTTTGCTCCTACTTAAAAGATACAACAGATCTTTTGAAAAAACTTGAGGATGTGACTTGGCAACCAACATTCAAACTGATTACTATGGATGTAGAATCGTTATAGACTAACATAGAACTCTCCATAGGAATAAAAGCATTCAAATTTTTCTTGGGAAAAAGAAACATAACATATAAAGAACATAACATCATGTTGAATCAAATGATCTCATTATGCCTAAACAACATCTTCTTATTCAGCAAACAAATCCTTAAACAAATAAGAGGATGTGCAATGGTCCTCTTAATCATTGGCATGCGGAGTAGCAATAAGTCCTGGCAAATGTGCTGCTCATTATATCTCATGAAACCCTCCCAGTGGGCAGGGCCACTACTGCAGCCTTCTGGTTCGTGTAGTAGCACAGACTCATTGCTACTCCACATGCCAATGATTAAGAGGACACTCGGAACGCGTCTGGCAGAGGTTGTTATTTATTTAAAGCAGTTTTCTTGTTTGAATGCACTGCAGTATCCCAGTAAAGAATGTGTAATTATCACATATATATATATATATATATATATATATATATATATATATATATATATATATATATATATATATATATATATATATATATATATATATATATATATATGTCCACCGCTTGGCTCCCTTTCCCTTCGCTAGGCGCTCCTTGGTTCTTTGTCGCGTTGCTCCTGCGGCTGAGCCAACCGCTGACAATTACAACAGGTGTTCCCCGGAGGAGTGGAGTCGCAGAAAAGACGGCTCTGACGCTTATCTCAGTGAAGATTCAAAATTTATTTTCATCAATCCATGTGGGGGATTCAAACAACAAAAAGCAACCAACGCGTTTCGACAGCGTCCGCTGTCTTGATCACGGTCAGTTTGGTTTGTGAAGCTCACAGTTTTATGAAACAAGCAAAGCATTAAGGTTACACCCCCTCGGTCTCTGGGGCCCGCCCCTTAGTTCTAGGTATTCTGGGACTGGTGGTCCATGTATTACCTGCGTTGCACTCTTTGAACATTTTAAACCTTTATCATCAGCGAGCACATGGGGATGCGTTCTCTTTCATCATTCTATTATGGCATGCTATCCGCATTTGTTCATTTTAACATTAAGTATAAATTAACAATTTCATTGCAATTGTCGATCTCTTTTGGGAAAGCCATTGGGAACCCATGTGTGCTGAAATCCCGCCCTCCAGTGGGCTATGGTGGCGAATATACTGTGTGGTGCTTGATGGAACTGGTAGTCCCCAAGGGTTTATATTTAAACTACGTTCCTCATCAAACCTGCACTGTATCCTTAGTGATTTGTACAGTGTTGGCAAGTCATAGCGTTTTCTATGGTTCACGTTAATCAAGCCAGATACAGTATATATGCAGGGCACATTTATCATTGTTAATCGGGTTCTATGTGGCCCATTCCCCTTTCGCCTATTTGTTTAGGAATACTGCCCTCTGGTGGGCTGGTTAGTGTGCAGTGGAAGGCAGCCAGTTTCACACGTGAGCTTTAAATCAAGTGACAAAATGGGTGAGGTAGTGAGAAATTAATTAAGGGAGAAATCATGTTAAAATTGTTCATGGTTGGCGGGATGTTACAGAAAGTTCAAGAGTTCAATTTGATTATAGGTGTATATATAGTTCCTCCGACTGATTGAGCCCAAAAGGTGTCATGGTCCTGAAGCTCAAGATATGTTTCGATTCCTTTCGTCGGAGTTCTTTCTCATTGTGTCCACCCCTTGCTGACATACTCATGGTTTCAATGCCCCAGAAGCGTCGTTTTTTCCAGTCTCCTTCATGGTTCAGTTCCATATGTTTAGCAACTGCGTTGCTTCTGTCTTTATGCACAGTAGCCCTTACGTGCTCAAGTATACGTTTTTTTAGTTCGCAGATCGTGCTGCCTATATATCTTAGCTTGCATGGGCACTCAATCATGTATACCGTATTTTTACTATTGCATGTGATGCATTCTTTGATTTTCCAGGCTTTGTTGTTGGGCATAAGTATTTCCGTGGTTGGTTTTGCTATTTCGCAGATCTTGCAGTTATAGCATTTCACGAAACCTTTAGTTTGCAACCATGACTTCTTATTGGAGGTTTGGAAGTGACTGTGAACCAGTTGGTCCTGGAGGTTTTTTGCTCTCCTGTATGTCAGTATGGGGTGGTTGCCCATTTTTTCTCCTATCACTGGATCCAGCTGTAGAAGCTTCCAATTCCTTTTTAGTATTTGATTTACCTGCTTGGTTTCCTGTCTGTAATGAACCTGATTGGTTCTTCTTGTGTTGAGGTTGGGATTTCTTTTGACTTTAGGCAGTCTTCCCTTGCTTTTTGATTTGCCCTTTCCCAGAAAAGTTGTGTTGATCGTTGATTGTATCGTCTCTTGCTAAAGCGCTGTTTGGCGGTGTTGCTTTGTTTTTGCCATTCTTGTTCTTCACTACAAATTCTCCTCAGACGTAAGAATTCCCCGTACGGGATACTTGATATGAGAGACTGCTGGTGGAAGCTGGTTGCTTCCAATGTGGCGTTTGTAGCAGTGCTTTTGCGATGCAGAGTCGTTTCAATTCGATTGTTTTTTATGTACACCTCTGTGTCCAGGAAAACTGCTGTATCTTGACTGATGCTATGGGAAATTTTATGCCAGGTGTGCTGTTATTTAATATTTGAAAGTATTGCAAGAATTTCTCTTTTCCTCCGTCCCACACAATAAACAAATCGTCTATGAATCTTTTCCAGACTTTGATATGCTGCGTGAACGTTTGCAGGTTCTTGTCCCATGCCTTTGTTTCCTCCCACCAACCCATGGCGGTGCAAGCATAGTTGGGGCTAAAGGAAAAGCCCATGGCGGCTCCATTCTTTTGTTTATACATGGTTTCCCCAAACATAAATATGTTGTTGTTAAGCAAATATTTGATCATATCAAGTAGCATGATGTTGTGATGTTGGTAGTGAATATTCCGTTCCTGGAAAACACATTGGCATGCCTCAAGACCCATGTTGTTGTCTATGTTTGTGTACAAGGCGATCACATCCATGGTGATCAGGATGTAATCTGGTTGCCACTTTATTTGTTTCAGGTTACACAAGAAATCCGTGGTGTCTTTTATGTACGATTTTAGGAGTTTCACATGTGGACTCAGGTAGAAGTCTATGAAGTTTGACAGAGGTTCTAGTAAGGAACCGTTGGCTGACACGATCGGTCTCCCTGGCGGTTTCGTGGCATTTTTGTGGATCTTGGGCAGGAAATAGATTGTCGCTGTCTTTGGGAAGTCTACTGTAAGATATTTTTTCTCATCGAAGTCCAAAAGTTCATCTCTTTCCCATTGTTCTATCTTTCTGTCCAGTTCTCTCTTTATTTGATCCATTGTTTTTTTTCAATTTTTTCATAATAGTGCGGATTGCTCAGTTGTTCCATTGCTTCAGCAATGTATAGTTTTCGGTCCCAAAGCACTATGTTTCCGCCCTTGTCGGCCGCTTTGATCTCAAATGTGTTGTTGTTTCGTAATGAGTTTAAGGCTTCCCTTTCACTTCTGGACAGATTGTCTTTGACATGGCTTTTCATATTCATTTTATATAAGTCATGAATGACTGCCTCCTGAAACATGTCTATTTTATTTCCAGGTGCCAGCTGGGGATAAAACTTAGATTTTGCTTTTAAGCCGCTGGTTCCAGCTCCCAGTTGTGGGATGGCCGTCTTCAGATTGATTTCCTGGTCCTCTTGTGCATTTAAGTTTAGCACAGTTAGGTATGCCTCTGATTCCTTTGCTAAGAGTGTGGATGTCGGTTTGGGCTGATTTTTCAATATTTTTGGTTTGTTTTTTCTTTCAGCGAAGAATTTCGCAAGCTTGATTTTTCGAATGTATAGGTAGAGGTCAATCCTAGTTTGTGCCAGGTTAATGCGTGCTGTGGGACAAAAATGTATTCCTTTCTTTAATAGGGAAATTTCTGCATCGGTGATTTCTTTCCCAGAAAGATTGACTATTTGAAGTTCCTCATTTATTTCCCTCTCTTTTGTTTCATTAGTCTGGTTTCTGTTCCCACTTTTTCGCTTGTAACCGTTTCGCCTTGTGCCCCTCCTTGTGTGGGCCTGGTAAATCTTGGTTGCCATCCCCTTCCTCTGCCTCACGCTCGACCAAATGCATTTCTCTGCGCCCCGTGGTTTTGTTCCCATCTTTGTTGTGATAAGACAAGGCGCATGTCCCCTAAAAAAAACTTTTGTACGGGGTCCAAGTTGGCATCATCCTCACTTAGATCCGCTGATGTCAAAGATGCCAGGCTTGATGAGGAACTGGCCATATTTGTTTTTGATGGTCTGAAGGGGTCGTATTTTCGGGCGAAAGTAAATATGCGACCTTGCGCATAATCATTGGCATCCCTTTCAAATTTGGTTTGTTTTCTTTGTCTGACCTCTTCCTCATGTTTTTCAATCTGCTTGTTTAGGTCTTCCCTGAATTTCGTCATATATATATATTCCTGGATTCTCCTTGCCCCCCACTCATCGGCATAAGTCACAGCACAGCAGCAGTAAGTTTTTCAACCTTTTTTATTATTCACACACCATGTGCAGGATGCATCACATCAAAAAACGGACGACCTACGCGTTTCGGCTACTCTAGCCTTACACTGGACCATAGTGTCCCAGGGATCTAGACCTTAACTTTACAGTGCAAAGTGAAAGTACCCTTTTCCATGTCTATTAAAAATATAGACCAGCAACCTTGCTCATTACACATGGCTTCATCTGAGCGCCATTTTTGCTCTACATATATATATATAGCCAATGGTGTGGCCTTCTTGATCACTACATCTACTTTCACCGAGTTGAAGAACCTTATTATAGTGATGGGTTTACACTCGTGACACAAAGAAAAAAGTTTGCAAAAAGTGCAACAAAAATTGCGAGGGTTGTCATGGTGACGGACAGGTAAGTGATGAACAAAGTAAAGTTAGTGACAGTAGAAATGCAAGTCATCCTAATAATGTATGAGTTAATTCACTTATGGCAGTAAACAAACATATGGATATGATACATTCTTTGATAGGCCTTGTCTTCGAGCAATCATGAGTAGATCACAATTATTTATACTTTTGCTCGATTTGTGCTGTTATTTGGTCACATGTAGTGCCCTTCACATAGTAGCATGAAGAACATGAAGGAAATACTCAGTTCCCGTGTTTACAAAGGTGTGCGCATTCTGTAATCTCAGGAGTGTTGTGAAGTGAGCCATGGCCTGTGTGTCTGTTCGGCATATGAACTGTTCATGTTTTAGCTGCTTGGTTGCACATTCTATCTCCTTACTGCTGCTGGAAGTAAATGTATATTTGGAGCCGGTTGGTATTGTCGTTTGTGCTGCTAGGTCAGTTACAGACGTGTCAAGTTGGCTTTTGTTGGATTAAAGTGAAATGCCAAGTCCTTCATGTGCGGGTTGTGCCCCAGGTGGCGGACGCTAACTTACATCGTTTGAGGACCTTTCTAAACTGTGTCGCCCGGGAGTCAGGAAAGAATTCATGCCATTAAAATGTAACCGGCTTGAAAGGTCAATTCTTTGTGGGGCGCGACATATATATATATATATATATATACATATATATATATATATATATATATATATCTCTCCTCACCACTCCATTCTCACGAGCAGACAGCTTGCGCTTTTCTTTCCAGAAAAAAACGTGGAGCACAGACCCAGGTTAGTGCCAAGAGTTCTTATTTATTCAGCTGTTACTTTTCTGTCGGCCATCACGCGTTTCGGTACCTGAAGTACCTTGATCACATGATATATATATATATATCCACAATTCAGTTTGGCTGAGCCCAAGCCACTTTCACGGCGGGCACATGGCAGGGGTAGCCACCCCCAAATATCCACAATGCTGGTTAGGCAGAAAGAAATGGGAGCTGCGGCCATGGATTCAAGCATGTTTATTTTTACCACTAGGTCCGAACGCGTTTCGGAGTTGTGTCACTCTTTCTCACGGGCAAGGATTAGTGCATCATCAGTTTCTTTTAAAGAAGCAAGTGCTCGTGTTGTGCAATAAATATAGAAGACATGCTAGTGTTCATCATCACAGTCAATAAAGTTATAATACATCAATCAGTTATATGAGATGTGAAATGCAAACAATACACACCAATTATATACAGCAAAACATAAAGCTTTCATCATGTTTCTGCAATTAATCGCGTTGTTCGTATATCAATCTTAGCACAACAAACTGTAGTGCTAGACTCACAGTAAAAACCAAATATATTGTAATGCAAGCACAAACTGTGTTGCTGCAAAAAGATTAATGGTAAATGAGCGTTCAATCATAATTAATGATGAACGTCAGGTTGCAGCCACTGTGGGCAATTAATAATGATAGCATCTTGTGCTATAGACATAAAAGACATACTACATTTCGTTGTATTCTTCAGTCAAAATGAAATCGATACAAGTGGTAATGAACCTTCTTGCGATTTCTTGCTTGAGAAAAACACATGTAACAGGCTCTTAGACATTTAATAAAAAGAAAAATTCCAATGCTGCTCATGCAATTGGTGCAACTTCAATATAAGACAATACCTGCGCTGCTAATCGTTTTCCACGACAAACGTTCAATAATGCCCCAGTGGGCAAATAATGTTCATAGCAAGTCGAACAGCCTCCCTGACAACTCACTATGAAAGTATACAAAGGGGTCATGATCCAGTGAGCAAAGGTATCAACCGCAACAGTTGTGAGTGTTATAGATGAATGTAAAAAGCCGGTTATTGCCTAAGCTGTCAAACAGTTTATGCAACTACGAAACAAGTCGGGACCTAGTGGTGAAAATAAACATGCTTGAATCCCTGGCCACGGCTCCAGTGTTTCTTTCTTCCTAACCAGCACGTTGCTCATTGGATTATTGTGTATATATGGGCATAAATATATATATATTCACAGAAAAAACCATAGGTTATAGACCATATATAGTTAGGAATTTGCATTTACAAAACCTTGAAAATTCACTGAAAAAACCATAGGTTATAGACCATATATAGTTAGGGATTAGCATTTAAAAAACCTTATTTTATTTGCACAAAACCATTGAAATTCCATATATAGTTAGTTGCACTAACTATATATCGCGGACCCGCAATCCACTGCTAATGATGTCACATATTACATCATTCATGACATGGTCAGTGACATCACTGATGACATCACTGATGACATCTCAAATGACATCACTGATGACATCACTGATGACAACACCCAGTGACTGTATGTTTCTGTAAAGTTAAAATATGTCTTACATATTGAAGAATGAGTGGATGTATAAGTGTCTGGATGAAGGATTTAGTAGGTGCATGACTGACTGTATGAGAGAATGATTAAATGTGTCTCACTGAGTGCATGGGTTAGTGATTAAAGTGTCTTAATTTGGCAATCATTATTTATGTTGTTCTGTAAACTGCTGCATGTTTAAATCAGTAGCTATATCAGAAACTATATGGGCTATTGAATGGTTGCCCAAGTATTTGTATGGGAGACTGAGTATGTGTGTGGGTGGCTGGGAGGTGTATAACTCTGTGTATAGATGTGTGAGCAGTTGATTCCCTAGGTGTATGGGTGCAAAAGTGCATGTAGAAACAGCTGTATGGACAGTTGACTGTGTGCATGAGTATATTGGTGAGTGAATGGATATCTCAGTGCTACATTTCAAAGTAAGTACATATGTAAAACACACTCCATGTGAGAGTTGACATATATAAATAACTGAACATAAGAGCCAGTGAATGTGAGAATGGCTGTATGAATCATTGTGAACTTGTATCAAGGATTGTATAAGAGAGTAAATATGTGTTAGTATATGTTTGAATAAGTAAGGTGTGTATAACTGTATAGTTGAGGAAATGGAGATGTGATTGATTCTTTGCATGACTGACTAGGTGTGTGAGTAACTCCATGGATGTGTGACAGTCTGTGAGTGCCTGTTTACACTGAGTGTATCTAAGGTTATATTAGAGTCTGAAGATGTATTATCACATAAATGATATCAGTGATGTAATCAGTAATGTCAAATGAGATGTCAGTTATGTCATCAGTGATGTCATTTGAGATGTAATCAGTGATGTCATCAGTGATGTCATTTGAGATGTCATCAGTGATGTCATCAGTGATGTCACTGACCATGTCATGAATGATGTAATATGTGACATCATTAGCAGTGGATTGCGGGTCCGCGATATATAGTTAGTGCAACTAACTATATATGGAATTTCAATGGTTTTGTGCAAATAAAATAAGGTTTTTTAAATGCTAATCCCTAACTATATATGGTCTATAACCTATGGTTTTTTCAGTGAATTTTCAAGGTTTTGTAAATGCAAATTCCTAACTATATATGGTCTATAACCTATGGTTTTTTCTGTGAATTTCATTGGTTTTTTAAAAGCTAATATCTATAGCTGTAAAATATATTCTTTATTAAGTGACGTATCACGTAGCCCGTGAGACGCCTCATGATGCATCACATAACCGTGACGTATCGTCTCTGCAGCGCAAACCAAACCCAAAACGTAAGCGCACCAGAACACGCTTAAAGATATATATATATTTTTTTAACCTTAATTAGACAAAATCCACACGTGCACATATCACAAACGTTCAAAAAACACAATATGTCGGACTCCCGTTACGCTGCCGGTTAGCTGCCCGGTTAACGTACCAGGAAGCACCTTTACCGCGAAAAATCGCAATTATTTTTTTCTTTTGCCCCGCAGGGAACTTTAATAGCCCCCTCATCAATCCTAGGGGTTCAGGAGGGGTCCGCCTTACCCCTTTCATTCATTTACACCTTTTTTTTTTCCACCTCTTGTCTCTCGATCCTACCGAGAGACAAGATGGCGGCCGCTCCGGACTGTTTACAATGTTGACAGCCAATCAGCTACTCCTCAGACTCCCGTTACACTGCCGGTTAGCTTCCCGGTTAGCTGTCCGGTTAGCTGCCCGGTTCGCGTACCAAGACGCGTCTCTACGGCGAAAAAATCGGATTTTTTTTTTTTGGCCCCGCGTGGCTTTATAATATCCCCCTCATCAATCCTATGGGGTCAGAAGGGGTCTACCTTGCCCTCTTTCCTTCATTTCCCCCTTTGTTTTGGTCTCCTCTTGTCTCTCGATCCTACCGAGAGACAAGATGGCGGCCGCTCCGGACTGTTTACAATGTTGACAGCCAATGTCGGACTCCCGTTACGCTGCCGGTTAGCTGCCCGGTTAACGTACCAGGAAGCACCTTTACCGCGAAAAATCGCAATTATTTTTTTCTTTTGCCCCGCAGGGAACTTTAATAGCCCCCTCATCAATCCTAGGGGTTCAGGAGGGGTCTGCCTTACCCCTTTCATTCATTTACACCTTTTTTTTTTCCACCTCTTGTCTCTCGATCCTACCGAGAGACAAGATGGCGGCCGCTCCGGACTGTTTACAATGTTGACAGCCAATCAGCTACTCCTCAGACTCCCGTTACACTGCCGGTTAGCTTCCCGGTTAGCTTCCCGGTTAGCTGCCCGGTTCGCTTACCAAGACGCGTCTCTACGGCGAAAAAATCGGATTTTTTTTTTTTGGGGGCCCCGCGTGGCTCTATAATATCGCCCTCATCAATCCTAGGGGGTCAGAAGGGGTCTACCTTGCCCCCTTTCCTTCATTTCCCCCTTTGTTTTGGCCTCCTCTTGTCTCTCGATCCTACCGAGAGACAAGATGGCGGCCGCTCCGGACTGTTTAGAATGTTGACAGACACCGGAGAGCCAATCAGCTTCGCTTCGCAAAGTTCCGATACGCGAAAAGAGCGCTACCCGGAGCGCTGTTACAGATATATATCTTGTTTTAAACGTTAATTTCTCAAAATCCACTGAAGCACATATATTGAGACCTAGCAAAGGCACATCGGGCTAACAGTCCCTACAATTTTGCCAAGTTTCGTGGAAATCCATTCAGCCGTTCGGGCTAAAAGTGAGGCCAACCGCCCAATGGAAATTAACATGGGAAAAACGCGTTTTGGGACCCCCCTTTTTTCTCGGCCCCCCCTTGACGAACCCCCCCCAAATTTCCAGGAGCTGCTCAGAAACAAAATGTGCCATTTTCCTGAAAATTTCAGCCAATTCCGTCCACAAACGCCAAAGTTATTAGGCATAGAATTTCCAAAAGTTCCATAGAGAAAAAATCCTAACTATATATACCTACTGGCTATCGCCAGTAGGTAATATATATATATATATATATATATATATATATATATATATATATATATATATATATATATATATATATATATATATATATATATATATATATATATATTACCTACTGGCGTCTCGCCAGTAGGTATATATAGTTAGGATTTTTTGTCTATGGGACTTCTGAAAATTCTATGTCTAATAACTTTGGCGTTTGTGGACGGAATCGGCTGAAATCTTCAGGAAAATGGCACATTTTGTTTCTGAGCAGCCCCTGAAAATTCGGGGGGGTTTCGTCAAGGGGGGGCCGAGAAAAAAGGGGGGTCCCAAAACGCGTTTTTCCCATGTTAATTTCCATAGGGCCTTTGGCCTCACTTTTAGCTCGAACAGCTGGATGGATTTGCACGAAACTTGGCAAAATTGTAGGGACTGTTAGCCCGATGTGCCTTTGCTAGGTCTCAATATATGTGCTCCAGTGGATTTTGAGAAATTAACGTTCAAAACAAGATATATATCTGTAACAGCGCTCCGGGCTGCGCTCCGGTCCGCTTACTTTTCGCGAAACGGAACTTTGCGATGCGAAGCTGATTGGCTCCCCGGTGTCTGTCAACATTCTAAACAGTCCTGAGAGGCCGCCATCTTATCTCTCGGTAGGATCGAGAGAGAAGAAGAGGTGAAAAACGAAGGGGGAATTTAATGAAAGGGGCAAGGTATACCCCTCTTGACCCCCTAGGAATGTTGTTGGGGTTATTAAAGGGTCCCGTGGGGAAAATAAAAAAATAAAAAAATTTCACGGTAGAAGCGCTTCACGGGCCGCGAACTGGGCCGCAAACTGGTAGCGAAACGGGAATTCGCCATTTTGTGCTTCGTTTTAATTAAATTACTAGGTATAAGGGGGTGCGGGAGACGTATCCTAATCCCTTATGTTTTCTGAGGGTGGCTGAGGAGGCTCATATATGTTGATACATGTCTTCCAGCGGCTGTGCGTGAGCTTTTTTTTTTTTTTGCTGCGTGACGTCTGTTAACGTTCGATTCGATGGAAATCAGGAAGTGTTGACCGCCAATTTGTCAGTGCGATAAAATATTTTGTCATAAATGAATCCTTATTGATAAACATTGTCTGCGCCATCTTGCCTTTTTTCCAATGCCACAATTTTGTCGTGCACGGCAGCCATTTTAGATGCCAGGCCGGTCCCAGGCTATCACCTAGCCCTGCGGATGTAGTTTATGGCCCCAGCTGTAGAGAATCCAGACATGCCAACCCTCCCGATTCAGGCGTGAGACTACTGATTTCAGTGCTAGTCTCCCGCCTCCCGATTTCTGCAAGCAAAAACCCGGGGGCATATTACCAACAACTAGCGATAATTTTTGTCTCTAACTTGTTTAGAGACAAAAATTATCGCCGCACATCGGCGATTTTTATCGCAGATAAACCTTGCTATTAGCAAGGTTTATCGCAAATGCGATAAAAAACGGCCGCAATGCATGAATATCGCTGAAAAGTCAGCGATATTCATGCATTATCGAGCAAATGCTCTTAGCCATGTTATCCACCTCCCATTGGATAACATGGCTAAGAACTGCTCAGGGCAGGTGTTAGCTTTTTGAGATATTCGCGCTTAGCGCGAATATCTCCAAAAGTTGGTAATAGGAGATAGCGATGTTAGGGACTGTTTCCAGTCGCTAACATCTTGGCACGCCCACTTTGCATGTCATTAGTGATAAATATCACTGACATGCAAAGCGGGGCCCAAGATGGTCGCTATCTCCTTTTAGCTGTCACTAACTGGTGTTAGCGACAGCTTGGTAATAGGGAGATAATTTTATCTCCGCTTTCTTGGCTTTTAAAGCCAAAAAAGCGGAGATAAACCCCCTTGATAATATGCCCCACGATTCCTCGGGGGTTTCAGCTGACAAGGCTTGGTATTGTGTTACGTGGTAATTCTTCCAGGAAACGTCAGAGGGTCGATGCAGGGGTTCTAGAAGGGGTGATAAACCATTTAAGCCTCATGAACAAGCGCATGGTCTTTTAAAGATCTGTGAAGTACTCGGGGCGGCGGTGTGTGTGTGTCCTCTTTCAGGAGCGGGCGGGGGGGGGGGCACTGCCAGCAACTTGCCAGGCCAGGCAGTGTTCAACACTTGCATCACCCTTTCTCTGCCTGCTATTGCGCTCCATGCTTCGGAAAGGTAAGAAAAAGAACGTGCATTTGAGTTTGAAATGTCCGATCCTGTAGCAGTACACTTGCAAAGCCCACACATGACAATAACCCGATTCAAGGCCCCATTCACCCGATTTTTAAAAAATATATAGCACTCCAACAAAGTAGGATTATAAAACTTTATTAACTTTTAAATATAACGAACGGAACAAAAACTGTAACAAACATTTAAACATTTTTGACAAAAAAAAGCAACAATGGTCAGAAGCTGTCTTTTGTGCGAATAGTCCCAAGGCAGCACAACGTGCTGAGTTCTGGACGGCACCCAGGTGATGTCACCTGGGTGCCGCACTGGTTTTTGGGATCCTACAATGCAGCTCAGAAAAACAGCGTGGGGCGTCCCGGGTGGTGCGGGGGGAGGCCTCGTCAGTAGCGGTCTGTTGTGCGAATAGTCCCAAGGCAGCAGAACGCGCTGAGATGTGGATGGCACCCAGGTGATGTCCAGTAAACTGCCGCACTGGTTTTGGTATCCTACAATGCTGCTCCGAAAATTGGCGTGGGGCGGCCCAGGGGGGGGCGTGGGGGAGGCGGCGTGAACGGGCCTCCCCAGGTGGCGGCCATCCAGCTGAGTTGCGCCCGCTCTTGCGGCTACAGCGTCTCACTCACCATGTAGTTGAGTTGCTCCCACTCTTGCAGTGCAGCGATAGGCGGCTGCCACAGGACTCTTAAAATGGCGGCCGGCTCTTCGGTTTTGGGCCTGGTCCACTAAAATGGCCCTGGGACACCTTGGAACTCGGACACTTGCCTGCTAGGGCTTGGGCTCCATTCTCGAAAGCGTCCCCTCAGCCGTGAAGATTCTACAAAAGTCTTGGGGGCCCTCGACTCCTGCAGGCTTCCGGTGGGGAGCGGCTGCCATGATTGCTCGCGGAATGACCACGACGGAGCCACGAGATGGTGGTGCTCTCATGGTGACGCCAGCTTCAGTCTGAATCATCCAGAAACAAGGTGGGGCTTTCATCGTTTGGGAAAAAAAAATGTTCTAAACCAATGAAAAGTGTTATTTTTAGGTCATATGACCAAGCCTTCCATCTTTAGGAAACCAAAAGTAAAATGAACCAATTAAAAGTTTTATAAACAAGTCACATGACCTGTTATGCGGCATAGGGCTACAAAAAGCGTAGAAAATCCGTTGGCACGTGAGGTGGCGTCAGTAGCGGACCGATGTGCGAATAGGCTGAAGGCAGCACAACGCGCCGAGATCCGGATGGCACCGAGGTGGTGTCCAGCAAATTGCCGTACTGGTGTGGCCATCCTACAATGCTGCGCCGAAAGACGGTGTGTCCAGCTGAGTTTCTGTCACTCTTGCGGTACAGTGACTCGAACGCGTCGAGATCCGGATGGCACCGAGGTTGTGTCCAGCAAGTTGCCGCACTGGTGTGGCCATCCTACAATGCCGCGCCGAAAGTCGGCGTGGGGTGCCCCGTTGGCTTATGAGGTGATGTCAGTAGTGGATCGATGTGTGAATAGGTCGGAACCAGCACAAGGCGCCAAGATCCGAATGGCAAGTCCTGGATGTTGAGGGCCATAGTTGAGAGTTCTGAGCAGTGCTTGTAAGACTATATGAAGCTTATTTGCACCTGCTGCAGCTTCACTATTGCCCGAGGTGGTGTCCAGCAAATTGCCGCACTGGTGTGGCCATCCTACAATGCTGCGCCGAAAGACGGCGTGTTCAGCTGAGTTCCGGTCACTCTTGCGGTACAGTGACTCGAACGCGCCGAGATCCGGATGGCACCGAGGTTGTGTCCAGCAAGTTGCCGCACTGGTGTGGCCATCCTCCAATGCTGCGCCGAAAGTCGGTGTGGGGTGCCCCGTTGGCTTATGAGGTGATGTCAGTAGTGGACCGATGTGTGAATAGGTCGGAACCAGCACAAGGCGCCAAGATCCGGATGGCAAGTCCTGGATGTTGAGTGCCATCGTTGAGAGTTCTGAGCAGTGCTTGTAAGACTGTCTGAAGCTTATTTGCACCTGCTGCAGCTTCACTATTGCCCTGGTGTGACCAAAGATCGCCCATGACATAGGCGGCCGGCTCCCGAGGTCCGGCGGAACTTTTTTCCTTTTCCTTTCTGCTTCTTGTCCCACAATCCGTTTCACCTGAAGACACGACCAGGTCCCTGAATGTGTGCAGGGGGACGCTATTGATTGAATGAAAATGGCGGCTTGACACAAAGCTGACTCAAGCATTGCTGTTGATGCTATACAGACAAAAATTGGTTTTCAGTTTGTACATTCTTCAGGATTTTTTTTTCCATCCAAGGCTGATTGAGAGTTTGTAGAAAAATGGCTTCAGATTTTCCACATATTACTCTTCAACATTCATCCTAAATGTAACAATGTGAGACTCACTAGGAGAACGGCTGTTTATCTTTCCTTTCAAAATGCTGCCAACAATATTTTCTGAATGGAAGACACCATCTTGTAGCATAAAGGGCCGAAAGGGGTTCTGGTCTGGCCGATGGTTGGTGGAGACATTTTGACTATATCTTGGACCTGCCCGGCCTCGCCCAAAATGGCGCCGGTATAAATGGGACTCGTAACTCCTTGTTGTGTACTGGTTGAACAACCTTGATATCACGAGATATGAATGCAGTTTTGATGCTCATGGCGGGCGGGGACGAGAATTGATTGAATATTTTGACATCCCTATTGATATTAAGTTCTGATGTGTTATTGATTACTGTACTATTGAAAGTTCGAATTAACGTCACCCATGGTACTTGCACGCAAATGTATATCTAGATAACTTTTTTGTAAGTGGCCCTGTCGTATTTTAATTACAAAATGTAAGTCCACCGATTCCGCAACAGTTAGACACCTTAGTTCTTGCAACCTAATGGCTCGTTTGTTACGTTCCTCTATAATGTAAATGTCTCCTCATCATATACGATTTCAGTTTGCTCCGTGGCCGGCCCACGTGGTTATAGGCCCGTATTTGTATACTGACATTTTCACAATAAAGGTTTTTAAAACAAAACATGGTAGTAGTATTTACATTGGTAAAGTTTTTACGTTTAGTCACTGTTTTCGAATCAGTAAAAGGCAAGTGAAATAAAGCAGTCCAATTACATGACGGATGAAAGGTATAATATGTAGGAACGCAGTAAAGATAAATGGTCAAGGGCAGTTGTGTTTTCCACTCCTGCAACATAAAGTGATCGATAAGAATCTGATAATCAGGCGTATCGGCGACTAAGACAGCAGGCCGAGTCTATTTTACTCAACGGCTCCGTCATGGAACGAAGAAACGCCCTTTTTCTCGAAAAAGGAATATATTTTACTTGCAGGACAGTTGAAAATTTTCCGGGAAAGTACATTAGCCTGGAATATTATAACATATATGTTATAAAAAAAAAGTTCGAAATCAATAAAAAGCGTATTTTTTAGGTCATATGACCAAGCTTTTCATTATTAAAATAACAAAAGTAAAATGAACCAATAAAAAGTTTTATTAACAAGTCACATGACCTGTTATGCTTACGTTACGCGCTGCACGCCGCGCCCCGGATCACTTCCGGGTGCGCTAACGCGGCGTGTCATATAACGCATTACGCGACAACGTAGGTCAAGAATATAGTCAAAATGTCTCCACCAACCAGCGTTCGGAACACAACCCCTTTCAGCAGTCCAAAAAGTTCTGTAAAATGACAACAGAGGGGACAGGCAACAAGAACCATCAGTCAAAGAGGGGAGGGCAAGTTCTTCTCTACCGGGTCATGTTGGGGCGCTACCGGAACTGATCGAATTGGTAGTCTACAGTGTTTCTGGATGTTTCAGACTAAAGCTGGCGTCAGCATGAGAGCACTACCATCTCGTAGCTCCGTCGTGGCCATTCCACGAGCAGACATGGCAGCCGCTCCCCACCAGAAGCCTGCGGGAGTCGGGGGCCCCCAAGACTTTTGTAGAATCTTCACGGCTGAGGGGACGCTTTCGAGAATGGGACCCAAGCCCTATCAGGGAAGCGTCCGAGTTCCAAGGTGTCCCAGGGCCATTTTAGTGGACCACGCCCAAATCTGAAGAGCCGGCCGCCATTTTGAGAGTCCTGTGGCAGTCGCCTATCGTTGCATCGCAAGAGCGGGAGCAACTCAACTACATGGTGAGCGAGACGCTGTAGTCGCAAGAGCGGGCGGTAAACAGCTGAATGGCGGAAGAGGCACAGTGTAGCAAAAGCGGGCGGAATGGCAACTAAAACGGTAAAGGGGCGCCCCACTACAGCGTGTCTTCAGGTCAAACGGATTGTGGGACAAGGTCCAGAATAGAAGAGTCATCAAAAGGCAAAAAGTTCCGCCGGACCCCGGGAGCCGGCCGCCTATGTCGGGGGCGATCTCAGGCTAAACCGGTGCTATAAGACTTGGGGAGGGGGTCGGAGCCAAGCATCTTCTCCGAGTCCGTGCCATCACACCGCCCCTCGGGGGCCTCCGTCAAGCGGTTTAGGGAGGTACCATATCACATTGTTTTCAAATGCAGTCAGGTCCACAAACGACACTCACTTACTTTGAGAATAGTGAAGCTGCAGTAGGTGGAAATAAGCTTCAGACAGTGTTACAAGCGCTGCTCAGAACTCTGAACTATGGCACCCAACATCCAGAACTTATGCCATTTGAGAATGGCAGTGACATTGAAGCAACTCAGGGACCAAAACCATTAACGTACTTTCACGTATGAAAATCTTACTTGGGGAGGGGGCAGGAGCGAAGCCCCCCCTCCCAGTCCGCGCCACCACACCGTATGTTGAAAATCTGAAGCCATCGTTCTACAAACTCAACCAACCTTGGATGGAAAAATCTAGGAAAATGTACAAACTGAAAACCAGTTTTGGTCTGCATAGCATCAGTAGCAACGCTTGCTATCAGAGTGCATGAGTTTCATGCTCGATCGATTGAGCTAGCCGGATCGGGCAATAAAAAGTATAAAATAGTTATGTAAATAGTTATTTAATAAAATGTTTTACCCTGTTTCTTTGCTGGTGTGTTGTCTATATTTTTAATATTTGCATAGGGTTTGTCGTTATTTTGGGCGGGGTGGGTGACGGAGCCGAGCTGTCTTGCAGCCCTCATGGTGTGGAGCTCAGTTCATCTCACTATTTTCGTATTTCTCATGAAGGGTTGTTCCTAATATTTCTATTTTAGCGAGGTCAAAAAGAGATCCAATTAGTGGCCTACTGATTTTGCTCGATTAATTTTATTTTTTTACACGATTTTTCACTATCTGCAAAGACTAAACAGAGTATTGCGACTTTGTGCTTGTTTGTAAATAGAGAATGAACCAAAGAGAATCAATTGTAAAACAGTAAATGCTTGGATAACAATCAATCAAATGGAGAGACAAGCAGGCACGACGGATTACAATGGGGGTAAAGGCCTGCGTTAACTACTCTTCACTATCTGCAAAGAGAGAGTACTACTAAGAGAAAAGAGGGGAGGGGGGCAGCGTTCAAAGCACATCAGCGTGCATAAACACGAAAAAGTTTTTACCTATCACGTACTTGACATTTTACAGCTTTTGATATTTGCTATTAAAAAACCAATGAAATTCACTGAAAAAACCATAGGTTATAGGCCATATATAGTTAGGAATTTGCATTTACAAAACCTTGAAAATTCACTGAAAAAACCATTGGTTATAGACCATATATAGTTAGGGATTAGCCTTTTCAAAACCTTATTTTACTCACACAAAACCATTGAAATTTCATATATAGTTAGTTCCACTAACTATATATCGCGCACCCGCAATCCACTGCTGATGATGTCACATATTACATCATTCATGACATGGTTAGTGACATCACTGATGACATCACTGATGACATCTCAAATGACATCACTGATGACATCTCAGATGACATCACTGATAAAATCACTGATAACATCTCATTTGACATGACTGATCACATCACTGATGATATCATTCATGTGATAATACCATGAACCTCTTCAGACTCTAATATAACCTTAGATACAATCAGTGTAAACAGACAGTCACAGACTGTCACTCATCCATGGAGCTACTCACACACCCAGTCAGTTATGCAAAAAATCAATCTCACCTCCATTTTCTCAACTATACAGTTATACACACCTTACTTATTCAAACATATACTAACACATATTTACTTTACTCTCTTATACAATCCCTGATACATGTTCACAATGATCCATACAGCCACTCACACATTCACTGGCTCTTATGCACAGTTATTTATATATGTCAACTCTCACATGTACTGTGTTTTACATATGTACTTACTTTGACATGTAGCACTGAGATATCCATTCACTCACTAATACACTCATGCACAGTCAACCGCCCATACAGCTGTTTCCACATGCACTTTTGAACCCATACATATAGTGAATCAACTACTCACACATCTATGTACAGAGACACACACCTCCCAGCCACCCATACACACACACTCAGTTTCCCATACAAATACTTGGACAACCAATGAATAACCCATACAGTTACTCATATAGCTACTGATCAACATATGCAGCAGTTTGTAGAACAACAGATATAATGATGCACAAATTAAAACAGTTTAGTCACTAAACCATGCACTCAGTGAGACACATTTAATCACTCACTCATACAGTCAGTCATGCACCTACTAAATCCTTCATCCAGACACTTATACATCCACTCATTCTTCAATATGTAAGACATATTTTAACTTTACAGAAACATACAGTCACTGGATGTTGTCATCAGTGATGTCATCAGTGATGTCATTTGAGATGTCATCAGTGATGTCATCAGTGATGTCACTAACCATGTCATGAATGATGTAATATGTGACATCATCAGCAGTGGATTGCGGGTGC
This sequence comes from Lissotriton vulgaris, assembly GCF_964263255.1. NCBI lineage: Eukaryota > Metazoa > Chordata > Amphibia > Caudata > Salamandridae > Lissotriton > Lissotriton vulgaris. Next base: position 1,071,585,488 of record NC_141689.1, on the reverse strand, counting down.
GCGATATATACTTAGTGGAACTAACTATATATGAAATTTCAATGGTTTTGTGTGAGTAAAATAAGGTTTTGAAAAGGCTAATCCCTAACTATATATGGTCTATAACCAATGGTTTTTTCAGTGAATATATATATATATATATACATGGGCTTTACACAAAGGCAAGGAAGGCTCACCTGTTTGCTTCTCAGATTTTTATTACGAGAGACTTCACTTTGTGGGTGTGGCTTACAGTAAACACCACATTGCATGTTGGGTAATGAAGTTCAACAGGTAAGTTCAGTGGATATCCTGTAGTAGGCTCCATGCCTCCGTGTAGATTGATAGCTTTTAATATCCTTTAGTAGGTAAGGACGTCTGGTTGTGTGTACTTCTTTATGCAGCAGAGTATCGTGCTTCATGGAAAAGAACATTGTCCTCCATAGCCTTTCACCTGACTGGAAATGGTGCACCTCCTGTTCCCGCGGCTCGGGCAGCCGCGTGTATTATTGTTTCACAAAACGCCCTTGCGCTCAGGAATGCACTCTACGATGCTCCGTTAGTGGTCGCCTCGATGCAGTGCACGTTCCCTCTGTCCGTGGATTAGAATCATGTCCCGACGCGTTTCGAGGCCAACGCCTCTTATTCATGGGCTTTACACAAAGGCAAGGAAGGCTCACCTGTTTGCTTCTCAGATTTTTATTACGAGAGACTTCACTTTGTGGGTGTGGCTTACAGTAAACGCCACATTGCATGTTGGGTAATGCAGTTCAACAGGTAAGTTCAGTGGATATCCTGTAGTAGGCTCCATGCCTCCGTGTAGATTGATAGCTTTTGATATCCTTTAGTAGGTAAGGACATCTGGTTGTGTGTACTTCTTTATGCAGCAGAGTATCGTGCTTCATGGAAAAGAACATTGTCCTCCATAGGCTTTCACCTGACTGGAAATGGTGCACCTCCTGTTCCCGCGGCTCGGGAACAGGAGGTGCACAAAGAAGGGTGATTAGAGTTTGGCCTCTTTATTTATTGACGAACTTAACTGCAATACACTCAATCTTCATTTTACATCAACTATGAGCAAAACATCCATTTATTGTCTGGATGTTGAAGTCTTCATTTCGGATAGTGCAATTCAAACAAAACTCCACCGCAAGACTACTGCGGGCAATACGATGCTACATGCTTCCAGCCATCACCTTAGATACCTAATTCACAACATCCCCTATGGGGAAATGTTGCGAATTAAGAGGATATGCAATATGGAGGAAGATGTGAAGGAAGCACAGGCCATATGCCGTGTTTGTTTTCTCGCTAGAGGTTACACCAACAAGACCATTAAGGCAGCAATTCAACGTTCTAGCACAATGACTAGAGATGAGGCCCTCACCGTTAAAAAAGCGAGTCCAACATTAAAAAGTGAGCAACCGATTAGACTTATTTTAACTTACAAAAAGCAATACTTTGCTATACGGAACATCATGTATAAACATTGGGCACTCATTAGAAATTATCTTGTCTTAAACATGGCAAATTGTGTATCTCCAACCATCACATACAGAAAAGCGACCTCTATGCATAACAGCCTTGTTAGCAGCAGCCCTGAAGTCTTGACTAACATGAATAAGCTTAGTTCACGCACAGGATTTTTTAAATGTACATTGTGTAAGGCTTGTAAATATGGAACAAATACATCAACATACATTACACCTTTTAAAGACAAAGCCATTCCAATATCGAAATATTTGACTTGCAAAACAGAGTATGCTGGAGTGCCCTTGTGGACTGAGATATGTGGGGAATACAAAACTACAGGTCCACAAAGGGGTGCTCCAGCACATGAGAGCCATTACCAACTGCGACGAGGCATATCCAGTCGCCAGACACTTTAATGACTGTCATCAACGAGATCTTAAATGTAAATGTACATGTATTTATATAGCGCAAATCGCCCACATCGCAGGCATCTATGCGCTTGCTTAGGGAACCCGTCCTGGTATTCCCCTGTGAGATACCCCGGCAGGGTATCCACAAGGTGAAAGCCAGGCATCCCGCCACGAGGGGCCGTTGTGGAGATTAAGCAAGCTATTGCCCAGAGTCGCAGAGTGTGAACCCGTGAGTCGAGTAGGCACCGGAGCGAGAATTATCGAGTCCATGGAATTATTGAGCCCAACCCCCGTCGGGGCGGGGAATTGAACCCTGGTCCAGGGCCGATCTCAGCTTCCAGGTCTGCCGCCTCAAACCCCTGAGCCACACTTCTCCTTAAACATTTAAGGTTCTTTGTGATAGATGCAGTCATGCCTCTCCGAAGAGGAGGCAATAGAGAAGCTATTCTTCACAAACTGGAAACCCAATATATTTTAGACCTTGACACTAAATATTCAACAGGACCAAATTCCAGTGAAGATTTTTTTACGTGTCTATAAATATGGTTTTACCCGTACTATTGCTGCTAAATGAATCCTGAGTCTAAAAGTGTCATTTACTTCCTTGGAATACTATATCATGATTAGCTGCTAAATTGTAATTTTAACAATGTCTCTCCATTTAAAAATTGACTGTATTTTATAGGCAATAGTATGTATATTTGTTTGCACATAGTTGCATATTTGCACAGTTCGTTAAGCACGGTGATTTTTTGCACTTTTTTCACTTTATAATGTCATCTATTCATTGCCCACTTGTGCTGAATTGTCGGTTGTAAATAGCGTATTTTTACATCTTTTACCTGAATTGACTAAATATTTTATTTATGTCTGGGTAATACTGAGCCAAATTCACAATCGATTGAATCATTACACATGAGATACAACAACATGATTACATCATGTGGATATTGTAAATTATGTTCACTATGCTATGTATGTTGAGATTTCCCAGCCTTAGCAATTATAAAAGCAAGATAGGGATGAGATTGATAAATGGTTCTTCCTTTTAAACAAAATACAGTTTTTAAGAAAAAAGATGTAATGCTATGTATACAAAATACGCAGACTCTTTTATGTCCATGATGATGCACAAAAAGTAACTTGCATAATTTAGCACTGTCACTTTAAATACTTTGTCAGCACTCCATAGGGTGTCATGTGATCAAGGCCCGAAACGCGTCATTGCGGAGGTGCAGGGTCGACAATAAACTTCAATGCACTTAAAACCGGGTCTGCTTTCGTCTTTTACAAGTTCAACAGCATTGGGAACTACGAGTCTGTTGCAGCCATATATATATATATATATATATATATATATATATATATATATATATATATATATATATGGAGAGATAGACAGAAAAAACATAAATCAAAAAACAAAAAGAAGATATTGGCGCAAATGAACATGAATGAAGATAAAACCATCATCAATCTCTCAACAATAAAACTGACAGAAACGAAAAAAAGCATGTGCTCAGGTTGGGACTGTCATTCTGCCCACCCAATGACTTCAATTATGCACACGCGGGGATTGACATGTTCAACTACATCCACAAATTAAAACTAATAAAGTTTTTTACCATCAAGAACGGCTTAGAATCCAATCGCAATGGGCAAACAGTACAATAAGTCAGAAAAAGTAATCTATTAGTTTTGGATATTCCTGTATTGCTCGCAGCACAAAGTATAATGGCTGAAACTAATATCGACAAACAAATCCAACAACCAGATATATCAACACAGGAACAGCTCCAACAATCAGAAATTAAGGAACAAGGGGAAGGCAGTAACCTGTTCAAGGTAAGTCTACATTCATTCCATCTATGCCTAAAGGCTCAATAGACATATTCCATCAGAGAGTGACAGAGGACATCAAGAAATTGTACCATCGAATACATCATAATAATGGTAAAAACAATATAGAGAGACTGAATACATCAAATTAATCAACAAACTGAGCAAAAATCATGAGGTGGTTGTTAAGCAATCAGACAAAGAAGGTAACATAGTGCCTAAAGCAGAGTATATAAAAGAAGCACAAGGACAACTATCAGATCAAGGATGCTATCACAAATCCAACTTGAAGGAATACAACAAAGCCAAGGAAAAATTGACCAAAAAGCTCCACCAGTTCAAACGAGATGGCATGATATCAGGAGAAGAATTAAAATTTCTATGGGTAGAGTATCCGGTGGTTCCAACAATTTATTTTGTGCCAAACAGTCACAAAAATCGTAGTCCAATCCCGGGACGACCCATATTCTCTGCCATCAACAGTATGGGGAACACATATCTCAGTATGTGGACTACTTTTTACAAAACTTGGTCAAAGATCTCCCGACATATGAAAAAGACACAGGCGTCTTTCTGAACAAAATCAAGAAAATACAATGGGGAGATGACGTGAGGTTCATAACTCTAGATATAGAGTCATTGTATATATGCATATATCACCAAATAGGACTCTTGGTGATCAGACAATTCCTAGACACAAGGCCTGCAGACTGCTATGAGCACAAAAAAACAATCATGGAATGTATATCATGGTGCCTCAATAACAACTATATCATGTTTGGAAATGAAATGTATAAACAGCTAAGGGGTGAGGCTATGGGGGCCTGCTTCTCGCCCAGTTATGCCTGCCTGAGGGTGGGCTGGTGGGAGGAGCAGGCCCTCAGGTCAACACATTCAGAAATGTATACCAAACATGTGAAGTACTGGCTTCAAAATTTAGAGGATGTTTTTATTGTTTGGCAGGGCAGTGAGGAAAATTCCACTCTGTTCATAAACAACATCAATCATAATTCTGCCAATTTAGGATTCCCCTCATACATCAGCAAAGAGAGTGTTGAGTTCTTAGGTGTCAGAGTATACATCAAAAAAGGGCACATCAATACCACCCTACATAGGAAAACAACAGCTGGAAACTCGATGCTCCATGCGTCCAGTGCACACCCCAAACAGTACGGAGTATACCCTATAGGGAAATTCTCAGAATAAAACGAATATGCAGTACCACAGAAGATCAGGAGGTGTGCACACAAGAGGCGTTAATGAGGTTTAGACAGAGAGGATACAGTACATCAATCCTTAATGAGGCAGTGACCAAAGTGGCCCTAAAACCAAGCGAATCCCTGCTAGAGCCGAAAACCAGGACAGATCAGTCACAATAACTCAATGCACCCAGACTCATCCTTCCTTTTAATCAACAAGAAAGACAAATAAGGTCAATTATTAAACATAATTGGCCAATTTTTCTCACAGATGCAGTTTTGGCCCCTGACCTTCCAGATAGACCCACTATCATCTTCAGAAAGGGAATTTCAATGAGATCCCAAATTGTGAAAAGTTGCACTGAATCCCACATGAAGAATAAAACATGGCTAGAGCCATGACATGGGTTCTATAAATGCTCTTCATGTCGAGCATGTAGATTTGGGGAAAATACTACAACATACATGACCCCATTCAGCCCCACTGAAAATAAGATCAAGGGCAGCTATAACTGTAAGACCGAGTACGCTGTGTATATTCTGACATGCACCTGTGGCCTACGTGAAGTGGAAAGTTCAAAGCTACAGGTGCATGTCAGAATACTGCAACGCCTGCGAGCAATCGTCAATAATGACACAGCATACCCAGTTGCCAGGCATTTCAAGCTGGAACATAGCAATGGCTTGAAATGCCTAAAGTACTATATGATTGCAGCCGTCTCAAACCCCCATAGAGGGGGAAATAGGGAATGAGCATTGCGCCAATTAGAGTCTCGCATGATCTTAGAGCTAGACAGTACATACCCCAGAGGGCTTAACAACACAGAGGACACAACTTCCTGTAGATCTAAAACAATAGGTAGGAGACATTTGACACACATACAACAATACCTAAGTCAAGAATAGAGGCAAGAACATACTAACAAGAGGACATAGGCATAATTAAATCTAAGATAGGAACCGCATATAAAGATATATGCACCTCTAGAACCTCAGCTGCTAACTCTTTGTTTTTAAACCCACTATCTTCTATTCACTAAAACAATGAAGTAGTGTTAAATATTGGAGGGATTTGTTAGCATGAGCTGAAAGCCATTTTGTATTTCTGGCAGCCATCTTGTTTGCCATGTGCTGCCACGTGCTAGCCATGTACTCTGTCCTCCCTCAGTGTTGACTGCTCTTGTAACCTGCCTAGAAACAAACTATATTTAGCATCTTCCACCTTCGCACATGCTCAGTTGAGCTTGCAGGTATCCTTGCAACTGTTTCTAGTCTGTAAATGTCAGGATGTGTTCACCAGAATTAGCAACTGTTAGCTCCTCCCACGTTGTTGAGCAAACCGATCTTGCATGCCCATCTTAGTCATTTTTGCATGCTTACATGTGCCAGGACTTCCCCTTGGTCTTATGCTGACTATGTAACCCTAAGCATATATAAGGTCCCTGTTTTCTGTACTCCTGAGACTGCCTCATTCATTTGCTAAGGCTTCTGTGTGACGTAGTCTCCCTCATTTGAGGTTAATAAAGATGTTACTTTTATATTTCAGCTTCTGTGCCAATTTCTTCTTTGTTGGTTTAAAAGGACAAAGTATCAGTGGGACCCCTGAGAAGGTTTCTATTTTCTACAAATGGTGCTCCAACGTGGACCTCATCAGAGAAGTGGCTATCTAAGGAGTGAGCTTGTCAAGAAACAGAAATCTATTGAGGAGGACAGGACAGGACTCTACTAAGGAAGTACTCTGTGCACGGAGATTCTGAGGATTCTCTGTCTCTGTCTCTGCAGCCCAGTATATTTCTGATGTCACTCCTGACTGAGAATCTTTTTAGCGTGAGTGTTCTAAAAAGACCGTTGGGTCATTCAGAACTTGGCAGTTAGAATTTGGACAACCATTTGTTTAGTAAGAGTCGTTCTGCGGCACTTGCTGTTGGTTTGATGCCTTGGATTAGTAAGGTAGTTTAGTAACGCTTACTGTGGCTTTGAAATTTTGGAATTTGTGTTGGCCAACTTTGGAGTTGTATGGGATAGATATACAAATCGCAATTTGTGTAGGCAGGTAATGAGGAGATGTTTCTCTGTTTGAATTTGTTTGAACGGCGCAACGTACGAAGAGTACCTTAAGCGCTACTTTGGGTATAATATTTGCATATTCTGCTATATTTTTGGCATGCCTATTGCAAGCACACATCGAAGAATGTGTTGCTTTTTGGAGGTACCATAGTGTGATGTGAATTAAATTAGCCGGCTCCCTTGAGGGAATAGCTAGATAGTTTTGGTGATTCTGTATCCCCATGGAATTCAAATATGGACAGAATACAAACAAGGATCCTTTTCTGCGCACATTTATAAATGGAGATATGCAGAGAGATTTTTTGGTGTTCTGCCAGACAAAGCTAGTGAATTGAGTGTATTTTGGCTTCTTGGAAGTAAAACAGTTTGTTGGGCTATCATTTTTGGAAGGGTTTTGGTATACTATTGAGAAGCTCTTCTTGTAAATATGACTTACAACTAGTATTTACAAATGGTTTGGTTTGAAAACAGTCTGTGGGCAGTCCTTTGTTTCTGTCCTAAGTGTTGATCTGTGGGTTAATCATGTGTTTGGATGTCTGTGTGGTTCGTGGTTTTACATTGCAACTTCTGTCAGTAAATAGCAATTGCGTTATTTGTGAAATAATGGTTCTTGAGAGCGCTATGTTGTGTGACCCCTTCTGTGTATGTCTGGAATGAGCTCAATGTGTGTTTGTGTTTTCTTGCTGTCATCAGTCTGTTATGCAAAATGTCATTTCATTAATATTAAATAAAAATTAAATACAAATCCAGAAATGAACCATATGATACGTTAAATAATTATATGTTACTATTTAATTTATAGAGTAAGCAACTATGCACATGTACAAACTGCTAATGCTTAAAAGATAAAATTAGAATTCACATTCAATAGGAATAAAATAGGCCTCAAAAACGAGATTGTGTGTTTTGTAATGAATAAACAATATAAAGCATTTTCCTTAGATACATTGTATTAGATATTAACAGGCAAACACATCATCTGAGTGAAGTGGATGTTTTTGAACTAAAACACATATTATAGAACATGCATTGAAATGCCTCAGTTTTAAATAGACAGTCACCGTGCTTCCATTTCAACACAAAAAAAGCTTTACAACAACTGTGTTTTAACTGCTGAGCAGCAGCTGTTGTTTTGATTGTAGGCCACGGAGAGACAGGAATGTTGACTCAGCCAGGATTTTGTCAGTTAAACACGGGGTAAAATCCTGCATTTCAGACTGCTGTTTTAAAAGGTTACAAAAATCAGGTTCATTATTTTGAATACCAGGAAAACATTTAACATAAGCATTTCCTTTCTTAAAGCCTTTTTTCTTATAAGCATATTTGTGGTTCTGATGTTAAATAATTGTCCTTTTAAAAAGTGGCACAAAAATTTGTCATGTTTCAAGTTAGGCTTCTGTGCTTAGGCTTGTGAATGAATGCATCTAAATATGATAGGCAAGGGATGCAGCTTGCTTTTCATGTGGAATTATCAAAAATGATTGGTTTTATTAAACATTTTTTTTATTAATTATGACAAATTATTTTAAAAAAACTAGTGCTCTTAAATTCGTTTTTTAATATTCATAAAGCTTAATACTCATACTTGACCTCCTAGCATTAGTATTAAATTTAAGTTGTGCTGTACCGCATAATGAGGATATTTGCATATGGAATTTCACTCAGGCGTAAAAAACTCATTTTTATAATGGTATATATGATTATTTCTGATTTCTCACTCCTGGGCTATCTAGAGAACATTTTGAGGATGACTATTACGCAGAACAATTATAGGATATTCATTTTAGGTGCCCCAAATATCAAAGTCGAAATTGGGCAGATTTAACTATTTAAACAGCATTTTTTCCACTCAGAGCAGCTTTTAAAGTGCCTTAGGCTTCAGTAAATGCATACATTTATGTATAGTACAAATAGCTGACTTCTATATTGTTAGACAAGTATATTGCACACGGCTTATAATTGAAAATATGTATAAAAAACAGCAGAAGTTATTAAACTGACAAACAGGGGAATGGGTCAGCTTTCTGTTTTCAGAGTGACTTTGGATAGGGAAAGCTGCATGGAAAATTTGCACACAGAATAGGACAGCTGGGAAGAGTTAAAAGCCAGTTCTATATTTAGAAGCCTGGCAGGGCTACCAGAGCAAGTTCTGCTTTGACATTTTGACATCTGAATCTTTTTGAAAGACAAGATGGCAGCGCAGGGAAAGAAAGAGGAGTTGTGCTTATTTTTTTTGTTGGCAAAAGCAAGTTTTATGCACTCATATGAATATACCACAATACAATTGTATATGTGAGCTTGGCCATATATACCGCATTAATGCTTTTGGTTTGGTGCTTACTAGGGCTGAGCCAATGGGATTTAGTTTGAATTCATTTGCCCTCTTTTTTCACTTGTACATTTGCTAAAAGGATTGGGGGTTGGGTATTCATATTCTTTATCTCCTCAAAAGTGCTATGTACCTCCTATAACTTTGTTTATGGCCAGTTGCTACACATAGGGGTTGATGGTGTTGACAGAAGTGAAACCTGTTTCAGGTTTCCTACTGTCAAAATGGGGGAAGGAGGCTAGCTTTTCTACAAATTAAGGCTAAGTAATATGTATGTTGCTCTCTCCTTTTCTCAATTTTTGTTAGCCTGTCTAAATTGTCTGTGAAATAGCAATGAGACATTTATTTGGCTATTCAGTAATACTGTTTTAAACATCGTTAGCATTAATAAAATTAATAAAAATATATGTTATGTTACTGCCCATTCTGTTTGATGAAATTATGACTGGATAAATAGTCTAGATTGTTGTTCCCTTATTTTGACCTTTAAGGGGAGCTAGATGTGGGTAGTTTTTGTTCTAAAATTCTTAGGTGATAACACCATTATTGTATGTGTTTCCATGCTACATAGTTTTGCAAGGGCATTGCTAGTTTTTTTATTAGCTAGTCTGTGTAAATAAACTGAGAGTCCTTATTAGAGCTGATGTTGCATAGTTTGGATCATGAAAAGTAGAATGCAGGGAAGATGCCCATGTGATCCTTAGCAAAAAATGTTTTGAAGGAAATGTTGTTATATAGATAAGAAACCCCTGTTAAATTAGCAGTTTTAGATTTTCCTGCTGCTCCTATAACATGATTTTACAATCTGCCAGAAGAAAAATGTGGTTTATGGCATCATGTGCCCATGCCCTAAATTATATATAGGGAAGACCACTCAGGAGGCACGACAGCGCATCACGCAACACAAGTCGACGTTAAGAAAGGAGACACTGAACGCACCGCTGGTACAGCATTGGCTGTCAAATAAACATAAAGAGGAGGACTTACGTTGGACAATTATCTCTAAAATTGATAAAGATCCACGAGGTGGTGACACTGTCATATGGATACTTCGTTACATATATTGCGTTAAGTTAGCATGAGTGTATTACATGTTTAAACAGCCATTTTCAGCCGTTTCAGTTTTTGCACACGACACCTACTTGTTGTTGTCGCTTTCAACCTAGAAGCGGTGATGTGATTTATTTGAGAATAATATGTTATTACTATGCTATCAGCTTTGCCTGGTACACTTGGTACAACTGTCTGCACACTGAGAGCTGCACACTCTAAGAATAACCTAACACAAGGTTGTTGGGAGGCCTGATCCTCGCACCACATTAGACATAACACAAATAATGTTGATGCCAACATTTTGGGCTCTACGCGGGTTTAAGATAGAGTTACACGGAATGAACGTAGACACTTGGTGCTGCGCATGAAGAGAGCTGGTAGCTGTTGATGTGATCTACTCCTACTGACATTTAGAGGTATGGGTCCGCCCTGCTAAAGCCCGAATGAGACCTTCTTAGATATAAAATAATATGCTAAATAGGGTGCGCGAAATATAGGTGATATAGATTTCTATAGATTTTGCATTGTAACATGCTAACACCTTTTGCTTACTATGGATTAGTGACTATGCTGCTAACTCTGATTTTTATAATCTGCATTTTGGTATTATACAAGATACTGCGTTTGAGAACTTTGCATTGAATAATAAATATTTCAAACTTGCACGTGTGTTCTTTGACTCTCAGTTTTTGGTTTGAAATGATTATATAACGAAAGAGTGTTCATGTGTTCCACGATTCCTGAGGTATTCTAAAGATCATGTTCTGGTTTGTCTAAGACATGGATCATTTCATAATGATCCATGAGACACTGTAGCTAGCTAGGTAAGGGGATTTCTGACACTGAGATGAGTTTTGGATCATCCTGAGGTTCTAGATCTCTATGCACAGTTCTGTGGGAGAACGGAAACCCTGCTACATGGCGCCCGTACGTTGTTGGCCTTATATCATGACACTCGAGTAGTATATCATTCAAACCTTGACACCTTCATTGCCGTTTCCGGTAAACGGTGGTGTCGGAAAAACCTACCTATTTTTTAAATAGGTCTTTTCAAGCTTGAATTCTTCTAAAAACGGTTTCTTTGAATTACTACCCAGTTGTGCTACAAAGTGTTCTTTGTCTTTTTTCTCTTCCTGTGCTACCATGGCCGTGGACATACCGCAGCATAGCCGCATCGCGGTTCGCGACCACTTGCGGGCGTATAGTGTCCCTGTGGAAGGCTTGGCTGTGGTTCTAGTGGTGAGTGCGGAACATGCGTACCCGTACGAATTGTTTTATTCCTGGGTGACATTTCCGGAAGTGGACGCTAATTCGGGTGTCTTCCATTCATACACTGCCTCAGCTGTACCGGCGGCTTATGCTCCGTACAGGGCACTGGAAGTACCTATCGATGCTTGGCAGCACGGAGTTTGGTTTGGTGGCGCCCTACCCCATTCTTTAACGGCTCCGAGGTTAGGTCCTTTGTCCATTCCGGGCACAAATTGGCCCGCTTTGGGTGGATTTACTCCTCACCCTAATCGCGCTACTTGTAGTGTGGCTGACCTGCGGCGTCTTCATGAAGTCGCGGTTGGAGTGATTAGGGCGCTTGTTCATTACATTGGTCGTAATGTTCATGGTGCAGCCCCCGCAGGTGCGCAGCTTCGAGCAGAACAGGCTGGTTTGAAAATCAGTCCTGTCTTGGTGAATTCCGTTATGGGCAAGAAGCCCAGGATAAGGATGATTTTCCTTACTGGCTTGCCGAGAAATTCGACCAGCTGGAGGCTGTGTTTCCTAATACGACTCCGGGTGAAAAACACCGGATTCTTACGCTCAGTTTACCGAAAGATTTAGCCCCTGAACTTGCTGACTGTGAAACATGGGGTAAGACTTTTGCAGCGGTTTACTCGAGGTGCTATGGCACCCCGTCTGTGTCAAACCTTTCTGCGGTCCTTAAACGTGTTCAGGATGATCACGGACCAGAGTCGGCGGTTGAATTGGGTATGCGCCTGTGTGGCTCGTTTGAGACAGTTTGCGGTCTTATCCTTGCGAATGTCAAGGGGGATGCAGTGAACTTTCAGGTGGCCAATGCTCTGGCGTTAGTTCCCGATGCCGATAAACCCCGTCAGTTAGCAAGGATTATTGTGGCGGCTTATAAAATGGTTGGCCGCACTTCTAAGGGTGTAAAGGCTTTTTCTGAGAAGGAGAAGAAACAGCCCCAGGGACAGTCTTCGGAAACAGGTGGACAACCCAAGTCCAAAAAACAAAATTGGCCAAAAAAGCAGAATCAGGGTAAGCAACAACAACAGCAGACACAGGTTTCTAGTCCTGCGCCTTCACTGCCTGCGCAGTCAGATCGAGTTTATGATTTGCGCGATCGCACGACGATTAAATCGCCTGAAAGATTTCAGGCTTCTGACCAACGCTCTCCTCGTTCCTTTCAGGACTCATCGGCTCCGTCAACCGGTGGTGGAGGGGGCGGCAGGGGCAGGGGTGGCCAGCCAGGACGTGGTCAGCCCCGCACGCGAAGTGAAGGGGATCAGCGGGACGACTCTACGCCCAAGAGACCGCAGTTTGCCAAGAAGAAGGTCGCAGCCTTAACGGAGCATCGATATGCCCCAGATAGTGAGAACGCGGCTTCGGAATCTGACGTGGGCTCTGACCTTGCTGGACAGCGCGGCAGAGATTACCATAGTGAGAGAGGCCCTCCGTCCACTGTTGAAGGTGAAAGCGACTGACACTTATGTTGTGATTGAAACGGCTGATACACATGTTGCTCCCCCTGAACGGCTTTTTGAAATTGTCCTGTTAATTGAAGGTGACATGCAGCGAACTGTAAAAGGGGTATTTTGGGAAAATCTTTCGTCTACGTATGACATTTTGCTTTCGGAGGCTGACTGGCCCCCACCTTTTGTTCTCTCAGCTCCGCGAGGGGAGGAGGTGATCCTCCCCAGTTTCGCGCACACTGTATCGAGAGTGGAAGCGCTGCATTTTGCAGAAGGGTGGGCTCTGGCGCTTGCGCCGGCTGTGTACCGAAATCAGTGTGGCTGGGATAAATTGTCCCCTAGCCATGAGATTCCTTTACGGTCACAGCCGCAGCCACAACCTCAATATCCCATACGGCGTGAAGCTAAAGCTTCGGTCGCGGCTATCCTTGAACAATTGGAATATCAAGGTGTAATTGAAACGTGTGTGTCACCAATGAATAATCCCCTTTTTACTGTGAACAAGCCGGACGGCTCATATCGTCTGGTTTTGGATTACCGGCATTTGAACTCGCATTGCCGTAACTGTGCAGTACAGAATACTCACGGCTCTGCCCTAGTGAATAGTCTTGAGCGTAAACGGTTCAAAACCACGCTTGACATTTCCAATGGTTTTTATGCACACAGATTAGATGGTCTAAGTTCCCAATGGACCAGTTTTACGTTCGGTGGCGTACAAAATTTTTTTAAGCGACTCCCAATGGGCTATAAGAATAGTCCTGGAGTGTTTTCCGCCTGCATAGTCTCTCTTTTGGAGAGCTTCGATCCAGTTGCATGTTCTTATGTGGATGACATTTATCTCACAGACGACGAACTTTGGGAGCATCTGTGTCGAGTAAACAGCATAATTTGTAACTTTGCAGACATGGGTTACAAGTTTAACTTTGCAAAATCACACATTGCGGAGTACACAGTGTTGTTTCTGGGTTATGAACTTAACCACGAGGGAAAGGGGTTGGCTCCTCACTTCCTGGAGAAGTGCGCGCAGTTGCGCTCTCCGACAACGCTGAAGAAATTACAGTCTTTACTGGGTTTTTTGAATTTCGGTAGAACATACATTCCGGAATATGCCCAGCGTATCAAGCCTTTGTATGCGCTGACACAACCATCTTTTTCCAAATCATGCTGGCTGCCTGAGCATTCAGCCATTCTGCAGTCTTTGCAGGCTGATTTGCTCGCTTCTGACTACTTACAGACTCGTGATAACCAGACCAACCTGGTGATAAGGATTATCCCTGGGACGGTGGGTTTCATGTACCTGACTTTTAATGAAGGGGATACTGTACCTATTGCTTACAAGTCACATTTATACACTTCGGCTGAACTGCGTTTTTCCACTGTGGAGAAAGTTTTAACGGCAGTACAGATGGCAATTCTCAAGGAACGTGCCCTGTCACAGGGAAAACGCATGTTGGTGGTTACCCCGTGTCCTGCCTTGGAGGCGGTCACGAAAGCCAGTGTACCGAATTCTAAAGCTTTGCACCCTCGGTGGATTCAGTGGGCTACTTCCTTGACGTCCCAGGATGTCACGTTTATTTTTGACGCCGCTTTACGGTCAAAGGAGTATTTACAGTATGAATTTGTTCATCCTGCTCCTTTAGCGATGCGGCCGTTGGAGGATTTCCATTGTATCATTTACACTGATGGTTCGGCGCAGGTTGCGCATGGCTCTAAACATGCCTACGTTTCCGCTTGCGCCATTGTAGTCGGTGCCATGGTGAACGATGAGTTCGAGTCCAGTGTCGTGCACACGCAAACACTAGGGGACTGCACCGCACAATTAGCAGAGCTTCGTGCTCTTATGCTCGCATTGGAGTACGCTGATCCTTGTGTGACGACTTTAATCGTAAGTGATTCTTATTACTGTGTCCAGTCTTACAATGAGAACTTATTCTTTTGGATTCAGAATGATTTTCGTGATTCCAAAGGTAGCACAATAAAACATAAAATGATCTGGGTCCGAGTGGCGGAACTTAAAGAAAAGCTGCCGCTCGTGTTTGTGATTCATACTCTCGGCCATCAGCGCGTGGGGGTCCACGCTGTTGGTAATTCGCTTGCTGATGAGGCAGCGAAGTCTGCGGTATCAAAATACTTAGTTGCAGCAGTCACGAGGTCCAAAAGCAAAATAGATGATGACATCTTGGCAGCTGTTGCTGCCACGGAGAAGGGAGGTAAATATTCTGCGGGGTTCCCTTCGAAGTACACATACCACTTAAGTCCCGATAAGGTTCCTTATGTGAAAATTCCTGATGTTGGCGAACGTCTTGTTCCCAACTCGGATCGCAGAGCTTCTCTGATTACAGCGGCTCATGAAGGTGTGGCGTCTGCGCATGCGGGCGTCTCAGCCACTGTAACTCAGCTACAACAAAGGTTCTGGTGGCGGGGACTGTACAAACAGACGCGCGATTATGTCCTTATGTGTGACATTTGTCAGCAGATTAAGCTTTCTACTGCTGCGCGTCCGCCTCAGACACAGTTGTACATCTCTAATAAACCGCTTGGTTGCGCTTATTTGGATCACTGCGGTCCTTTTTCCTCTGATACTGCGTATAAATACATCTTAGTAGCAGTTGACTCATGCACACGCTTTGTGTGGGTATGGCCGCATCGAAGCGCTGATTCGCGGACTGTCATTAAGGATTTGCGTGTCTTTGTGGGAATCTTTGCCTGTGGTACTTTCCATTCGGACCAGGGTCCGGCTTTCGCCTCTAAGGCGTATAAGGATGCTAAGGTTTCGTTGGGAGTCCAAGTCAAGTTTTCAAGTCCCTACAGGCCTGAGGGCAATAGTGTAGTAGAACGAATGAACCGCGACTTAAAGCAATCTTTGACAGCCCGGGTTATAGGCACTGGTAGAAACTGGCTGACCCACCTCTATGGCGTGCAGCGTGCGCTTAATAATCTCCCTAGAAGGTCTCTGGGTGGGCGGACCCCATACGAAATGCTCTTTGGTATCAAGATGTACGTCCCTGACCTCGATGGTGCAGACTGCCAGGCCCAGGCCGCGGCCTTTGACGTAGATGAACATTGCAATGTTTTACAGGATCTACAAAAGACCAGAGACAGTCTTGCTAAGGAACACTTGCCCTCCACGTCGGATGATGCGTTGCAGATCCCGGTAGTTGGCTGGCTACCCCAAGTTGGAGAACTGGTTCGAGAGAAGATCGATAACAAGAAAGAATTTGGTCCCTCATATCGAGCACCGGTTCGAGTTCTTGGAGTGAAGGGCACAAGAACAGTCATTTTACCACCACTTCCAGGTCGTAAAGAAAACAGATTTATTTCTATTGACAATGTCAAGGCACACAGGGTGGCCGATTCTTCATAGCATGACACCGGCTGTATCCTGTCCTTCCATGGTGAGGCACTCTGTGCTGGCTATTACATCTGGTGCAGATCAGGAGGTGTCCCTCGAGATGCCTGCTATATCCGGACCTTTATTAAATACTATTCCTGTTACTAACATTGATGAGGTGACCTATGCAGATCCTGCTGATTTATCTATGTCCGATTTACAAGCTCATTTGGCTAACCAGTCCAGATTCTCTTTTGACTCTGATTCGGAACTTTCAAAGAAACCATCGACTATTGCAAAATATGCCACGTTGTTTAAAAAACATTTTCTAATTCCACCTTGGACATACGTTTGGCTGATACTATTTTCATTTTATCTTTTTATGTCGATTGGTTTTGTGTTTTATTTTTTCCGCCTGATCGATGGCCATTATGTGAAAGAAAGAACAGGAATTCGGTACCTTAATGGAACATTGGCCCCTCTTTCCTCCTCACATTCAGCACACAGACTAAAAAGAGACTTAAATACAGTAGAGATTACTGCTTGGCCTGTCCTTGATGGGATTGTGTGGGATGCGGTTAGGTTTCAGATACATGGCCCCACAGAAGTTATTAATGTTCCTAATGTGCTTAGAGTAAACATGGGAGATGTGATTAAGCAAGATATTCGTTCTGATGATTGGGATCTTCAGGCCGTAGAAGCATTGTTCTCTGATTTGAAATATTATGCGGCCTTTGATGCTGAGGATTTGTACTTAGATTCTGTCAATTATGGTGATTTGTTTTGTTATCAACATTATGGAAATCATTTCTTACACAAAACAAGTTCCAGGAGGATTCCTGTGAACTACACACAGTGGGAACATTGCCCTGCTCCTTTACAAGGGAGCTCAAGTACATTTCTGGGAAAATACTCTTATTTTACAGATTTTAATCAATCAAATCCTGAGTCGTTTTATTTTAAAGTAAAACAGAAATTCATGTCCAAAGTTAGACTTACCGATACAAAATTGCTGTATTCGAAGTCCTTTCTAGACAGGTTAGCTATAGATGGCTATGAGTTATGGAAGGAGGCTATTGACCTTAAATCGGTTTGGGGTACCAAAGATTGGCAGGTACAAGGCACTGAGGCTTTGCATCGTGCATGTCTCATCCCGAATCACATGTTGTTTTTAAATTCTACTATTTCCCAAACAACATGCTTTGGATTGGCTACATCTAAAAAATTGAATACACCTACTATCCCTGATTTGGAAGAATATTCTGGTTGGAGTAATTTCACTACATTGTCCATCAGTGGGATACAAGCACTTTTGCACAATTCCTCATTTAATATTTCCAGTTTTGATTCGGAGGGATGGCTCTTGTGGCAAAGAAGCTCTGATTCTTGCCAACGTCGTTTTTTGGGTTTGTGTGAAGGTTTTACACACATCAGGCCAGATCCCCGTTTTGAAACAGGTCACACTGTTACTACTTATTCAGTAGGCAAATTGTGTCAGAACTGGTTACAACATTCCACTTTGGCTGCAGTTAAACTGCATCTGTCCCAGTTGAATGAGAATATAGAGCTAAATGATTTTATAAAAGGCCCGGCTAGGGGTAGATCTAAACGCTGGCTTTATGCTGTGTACAATGAGATTTGGAAATTTTCACAGATTGAGGCTGCTAAACGCCTGAGAGCTATTGACAAGCAAATTTGGAAAAAGTGCTTGCAGTGGTCGATAACAGTATTAACATGTTTTCTTCCAGGATTTACACGTTGGATAACATTGTTTCTTCAGTTGTTGATATTGTACATGATGAAGTGTCCACGTTATACCATGGTCAAAATCAGTTACGTTCTGTAATGCAGTTTGGATGGACCCTACAGACACTTAAGGCTGGTCGAGTTCCCTGGAACTCATTGAACATTTCGTCCCTTTTCGCCCCTTTTAATCTGACTGAAAAGCAACGCATGCTTTCCATGCGTGATGCGTCATTTTCTATGTTACATATTGAAAAGCTAGAATCCTTACCTTTCTCTGTTGCTGAAACGACTACTGCCAAGTGGCTTATTCATGGATTAATTACATTACCATTTCCCTTATACAAATTTACTAATTGTATGCGGTATATTGCTATAGGACGATATGAACCACTAGGCAATGCATTCCTCCATGAGGCATGGTCATTACCATACACATACAGATGTCTGAAGGATGGAAAAGAAGTGAATCTTAACGGTGAGGAATGCACACAGTCACCTGACCATTCATTAATATGCAGACACATTCAGTTACACGGTTCTTGTAATCAGGACCGGCCAAATTTAGCATGTGTTTTAAAAGGCACGCCAGTTCCAGCAGTAGTTCCCACATTTACATTATTGACTAATGGTAGTTATTTGCTTTTAAACAACGAAGTATGTTGTGGGTTATTAATTGGTGTGGCTTATGTAATAACTGTATCAGAGCGTGTGGTGTGTTGCAAGAATGTTCTATACCCACCCACGCATGGGTCTTCAGATGTCTCCATCTGGCCACGGATTCCAACCTTGGAAGCGAAGTTCAATGGTTTAAGCAGAATAAGGGCCCTTTTGTCTCAAAAACAAGTGACCCTGAGTTCGGCCCGGGAAAATTATGTCCTTCACATAGCTAACACACGCACAGAGGTGCAGGCACTTTTAAACACTGACTTGCCGTTTCATTTCTATGAGCTGGTGCACCAGATCTTTAATGCATCTTGCACGACTGGGCTCGCACATTTTTTTAAATTGGTTAGCAGTGGCCTCGTGACTACATTTGAAAAAGTTTTTGGTATCATTCCCACGTTTTTCCATTCTATTTTTTCGAGTTTGTTTGGTGGATTACCTGTTTTACTGGCTGTGGCTGCGGGCATTTTGTTGTTGTTTTTCTTCATAAAACATGGATGCCCATCCTGCGCAAGAAGCCGTTCAACGCCTCCTGACACTGTGCCGTAATTGGATGCTCAATTACTATGGAACATTGCCGCTTGCAGCATTAAGCACGGCTTATAGATTGTCATTTCGGTTCACCGACTTCACGTGTGTCCAACCTGTGTTTCACTGCCTGAGCTGCGAGTTCGATTGGGCCATTGATTTGTGTCTATGCTTAAGGACTGCTCCTGATGTCGATTTTGATCAGCTAATGCGTCCCGTAGTGGCTCACGAGCTGATTTGTTCTGGCGAAAGAGTTATGGCCCTGGCAGCGATAAATGGAGTACTGGGCCAATGGGAGATCTCTGCAGCGGCGCAAGCCTTTCTGACACACAGCGTTCTGGTGAACCCACCGAGTTGTCCTCTGACGTTACAGGAGGATCCGATGCTGGAGGAGCACGTATGTTCTTTCCCATTGCTGAATTGGATTGCTGAACTATTTTCGGATGATGGCAGTGATTTCATACTGGAGGCTGTTGCAACTTACTTTGCATATACTGTCCAATCGTGAGATGCCTGGGAGGATTGCTTTGTTATGGAATATGGCTTTCCCCTTGCTGGATTGGAGGGATGAACTGTGCTCAAATGATGGAGAGTTCAATCATGTGATGTCGCTGAAAATAACGTCAATGTGGCACATGACTTTGGATATCGGATAAGTGCCTTGTTTTTTCTCTTACAGACATTTGAATTAATGCGACCTGATCATACATTTCATATTTTTGAGACCTGGCGGATGACTTTTGGTTCGAAAGTTTTGATTTTATTTTTAGACTTGAGGCCACTGTAGGCATTCATACATATTCATTCATACATAAATTTTTTAGCTTATTTTAGCTCAAGATTATTGAACTTTGCTTTCATTTTATGTATCTGATTTAGTATTGCCTTTTCCCTTATGTTTGACGGTGCTCGGATCAATGGGGGGGTGTCATATGGATACTTCGTTACATATATTGCGTTAAGTTAGCATGAGTGTATTACATGTTTAAACAGCCATTTTCAGCCGTTTCAGTTTTTGCACACGACACCTACTTGTTGTTGTCGCTTTCAACCTAGAAGCGGTGATGTGATTTATTTGAGAATAATATGTTATTACTATGCTATCAGCTTTGCCTGGTACACTTGGTACAACTGTCTGCACACTGAGAGCTGCACACTCTAAGAATAACCTAACACAAGGTTGTTGGGAGGCCTGATCCTCGCACCACATTAGACATAACACAAATAATGTTGATGCCAACATTTTGGGCTCTACGCGGGTTTAAGATAGAGTTACACGGAATGAACGTAGACACTTGGTGCTGCGCATGAAGAGAGCTGGTAGCTGTTGATGTGATCTACTCCTACTGACATTTAGAGGTATGGGTCCGCCCTGCTAAAGCCCGAATGAGACCTTCTTAGATATAAAATAATATGCTAAATAGGGTGCGCGAAATATAGGTGATATAGATTTCTATAGATTTTGCATTGTAACATGCTATCACCTTTTGCTTACTATGGATTAGTGACTATGCTGCTAACTCTGATTTTTATAATCTGCATTTTGGTATTATACAAGATACTGCGTTTGAGAACTTTGCATTGAATAATAAATATTTCAAACTTGCACGTGTGTTCTTTGACTCTCAGTTTTTGGTTTGAAATGATTATATAACGAAAGAGTGTTCATGTGTTCCACGATTCCTGAGGTATTCTAAAGATCATGTTCTGGTTTGTCTAAGACATGGATCATTTCATAATGATCCATGAGACACTGTAGCTAGCTAGGTAAGGGGATTTCTGACACTGAGATGAGTTTTGGATCATCCTAACTCACTGAGGTTCTAGATCTCTATGCACAGTTCTGTGGGAGAACGGAAACCCTGCTACAACACTGATGCAAGACTGAATCAACGTGAAGCACTACTCATAATGAAATATAATACGCCAACTACAGGGTTAAATGAGATATCAGAGATTTTCAAAGGGAACCCATGAATGGTGCGTTGTATGACCAAATGCAGTGGACACCTGTGGTTGACAATATATGTACTTAACTAATATTGTATGTACTATTCATTAAGCAACGCTTTAAGTCTAGCCTCTAGCAGTATTTGCACAGTACCGCCCACCTTTATTTGTAATTCAATATATGTTTTAATTAAGCATGGGCGGAGAATCCGTTCCGCTCGCGGATTTTGCGGATTTTCGGTAAATTCGCAATCCACGAGATTCGCGAATTTCCCGCAAAATCCGCGAGTGGAACAGATTGGGTCAAAAGTTCAAGCTTACTTTTTGTAACTATTTTAGAATGGCGCCGGCAAGCTGCCAGAGCCTCTAAAATAGTTACAAAAAGTCAGTTTCAACTGAAAGCACTACTAGATAAAGTAAAGCAGGTGCTAGAGTTGAATCTCAAATTCAGTTACACAATCATTAATCACCCCAAACTTGGGGTGATTAATGACTGTGTAACTTAATTTGACCTTCAACTCAAGCACCTGCTATACTTTATCTATTAGTGCTTCCTGTTGAAGCTGACTTATGGCTGAGGGCAGAAGGGCACAAAGTGGGACAGAGGGCATGAGTTAGGCAGAGAGCAGAAGGGCACAGAAACCAGTGGGGCAGAGGGCAAAAGGGCACAAACAAGAGTGGGGCAAAGGGCAGAAAGGCACAAAAACAAGTGGTACAGAGTGCAGAAGGGCATAAAAAGCGAGAGGGTGGCAGTGATGAACCAGGCAAAAAAAAACCGCAAACATGCAAAGCGCCCCGCGAATATGCAAAGTTCCCCGCGAACACCCACGAAACGCAAAAATATAAAATCCTCAAATTTGCGCAAATTCGCGAATTTTGCGGATTGAGAATTCGCAAATCCACAAATTCGCGGATCGCGAATTCGCATAATTCGCCCATGCTTAGTTTTAATACCACGATCAGTAGTTCTAAGGAGCAACATTTGTCAGCCAAGAGATCAACCGACTTGCGAGTAATTACACCAGCAGCTCGCCCGAGTGCCCAGTGTGTTTGTTACATTTGACAGAGCGGTACTAGCTACTTGCTGAACACGGAAGGTGCTTTGTCATTTTAATAAAGTTTCAATGTGCCTAGAAAATACTGTCACTTTAAGGATGCTCCCAGGTCTGGGAGACTCTCGGTCACGTGGCTGGCACTTTAGCCAATAGGTACACGACATGCAAACGTTAGTCGGCGGCACACTTTGAGGATTCATTGAGAGGAGAGAACAAACAAAGCTGCGGTAAGCCGTCTTACACCCCCCGAACTTTCTATTCATTTGTGGATTTGGGACGTTCGTCTTTGGTTTCAACCTCGGTTCCTCTCCATTGCAGGACTGGTTCCCTGAAATACATGCCGTCAAGCACTGGGCTTCGATTTGTGCAGAATCGGTAAGCGTTGCTTAGCAGTAAGCCCTTTGCCTCCATTATGACAAAAGCGGGGTATTTGAGTAGAACTAATGCCTGTCCCTGTATACATTCTCTTCTTTCCCCGCAGAAATGCACCCACGCTACTAACGAGGTGAGTGCTTGCCATTTATGTTGGCATACAAGTCAGACTGACTTTTTAACCAGTACTTGATTAGGACGTGTTTCATGTTTTTTTCGTCCAGGGTGTCTAGTGTGACTTGTGCCAAACCCATCAACACTAATGGATAGCGTCCAATAACAATAAGGTATGGTAGCTGTAAGACAGCTGTTGGTTTTCTTGTTTACTCCGATGTAAATAGCAGTGGTTAAATAAGTGTTTCTATTTCTTTTTGTTTTTGTAGAGTGTTGGTCCTGAGGAGAACCCCGCAATTGGGGGTTCAAAACGTGTCGACCTGATTTGACGCCTATTGTCTAGTAGAGTTAACAGGAGAGTTTGTTTGGATAACAAGGCTTTGTTTCCAAAGGATTAATTTAATCAAAATAAGACTGCTGACCTTAAAATAAAAAATGTAATACCATCTATATGGACAGATAATCCATTTTTTGACAATAGGTTTCAAAGATTGTTTTTGTTGTGGTATACTTGTTTGTTTGAATGTTGAATGACTGGATTGGCCAGATAGTGAGGTGGATGTGTTGTAAAACTTTAAATGTATTGTTGTTTTAAATGTTTTTTGTATTGCATTGAATTGTTTTATATCTGTTTGTACATGCATAAAAATTTGGTGGTATATGTATAAATAACGATGTTTCAGTAGTGCAAAAATGAATCAATAAACTAGTGACGTAAATGATAAATGGACCGTTACGTTTTATTCATAAAGGTCAGTCAAATATGTCTAAGTAGTGTCCAGTATTGGCAGTTGTGTTGTTATATTCCTATAACATGAGAGCACGGTCCTAAAGCGTACAATGTAGGTGGTTTTATTAAGAAGAATCATTTTAGAAGTGTCTGCAGTCCTGTAGAAGTAATGTAAAGTTTATGAGCAAAAGTGTAGAACATTTCCTTTTTTTGAGGGTTTTCAGATTAGCACACAGGAATACACCAATGTAAGGGTTTGGGGTATGTCTGTGTTGTTTTTCTCTTTTCCTCACAATTTAGTAAATGATTACAGACTTCCTTGGCTGCTTGGGATTGGGTGATGTATTACTCTTGTTCACCAAAGAGTTCCTTTTATAGTTGCCAATAGGTCCAGGCTGTTGTTTTTTTTTCCTCTCTCATAGATAGATGAAAGTGGTTCTTGGGTGCCTTGCTAATATATGGGGCGTCCTAAGACTAGGAACTATTCTAAGACTATCCTCTCTGTTGATAGACTGTTTCTGTGCCTTGTCTAAAGACCTTTTGTTCTGAACATCAATAGATATTTGCTGCCATACTACCATTGCCAGAGGGGCCCGGACATCAGATTCAGTCTGGGGAGTCAGTGTCAGCACCAGTCCAGCTTGAAGCCAAAGTGAAGGTAACCAGCACAGGCATTGCTGACAACTAGGACCTCAGTGAAGGCGGAAGCCCTGGGATGTTAAGTGTGTACCCCTGCCACTTCCTTGGGCGAAAAACGGGGTCACAAATCAGAAAGGAGAAATTGTGGCTGATGCCCAGCTGGGAGTCACAGACCGACCAGAAAGGTGAGGAAGCTTTGCTTGAGTTGACCCCTTTTGAAACAAGGGTTGCTTCAGAGATCCTAGCATCAGGCCTCTGAATCCTGGTCCTGAAGTGAATGCAAGTTTGCTACTTTGTTTGTTGGTCAAGAGATACCTGTGTACACTGGATGCAATGTGTAGCCCCAATGAATGAGCAGTGCGCCAGCAGAGCAATACAGCAGTTAGGGAAGGACTTGAGATTAGGGTACAGGTGCTGTGTCTCTGGTGCCTGTTAGATTGAAGCGAAGAAAACTGGTGCACTGCCTGAGACACTGGACAGGATTACTAAGAGAATTTGCCTGGTGGGTGACTGCCCTATCCTGAAATAAGAGACTTTTTTTCCTTGAAACTGGACTGTGATTCTTGAGTTGCGAGTTGTGCAGCTCCACCGTGGAAACAACAAGAGCCTGCCTGTGAGGCTCAAACGGACACAGGGAGAAGACTCCCCTCTGACTTGGTTATACAGCGGCTTCAATTTCCCCAAGGACTTTTTTCTTGTCAATAATGTACCCCTTTAGTCGTCCCATTTTTGAGGAGGAGCAGCCCTTTGCAGCTCTTCATTCTAATTCATATGGCCCTGTGTGGTCCTCCTGGTCCCATATATGATTGATGTTCTAGCCCTCATAAAAGGAAAATGTAAAAGTCAATTGGAAAATGTTTTTATTAGATATGTGTTGTTGGCTATTCTGAAATTAAAATGAATAGTCACTGAAATGCATCGGAGCCCTGAAAATGTTTACTAGATGCTTTTAGGATTTGCTTTTGCTTAGGACTAGGAAAAATGATAATTCTGTTTGTGATAGTGGTCATTACTTTCTGCTGATATCTGTATGTTAATTATGACCCGATGCTTTATTCCCTTTGTATTCCTGCTTATACCTTACATGTACTCACTTAATTAAATGTTTTGAATGGAAAATTCCTTCCTAGCAATGAATTGGGATATTTATAAATTTATGAAAATTAATGTGCAAATATTTTCTATGTTCATACTGGATCATAGGAATGTCTTTAGCTCATACTAAAAGGACCATCTGTGAAATATTGGAGGGATTTGTTAGCATGAGCTGAAAGCCACTTTGCATTTCTGGCAGCCATCTTGTTTGCCATGTGCTGCCACGTGCTCGCCATGTGCTCTGTCCTCCCTCAGTGTTGACTGCTCTTGTAATCTGCCTAGAAATGAACTATATTTAGCATCTTCCACCTTCACACATGCTCATTTGAGCTTGCAGCTATCCTTGCAACTGTTTCTAGTCTGTACATGTCAGGATGTGTTCACCAGAATTAGCAACTGTTAGCTCCTCCCACTTTGTTGAGCAAGCAGATCATGCATGCCCATCTTAGTCATTTTTGCATGCTTACATGTGCCAGGACTGCCCCTTGGTCTTATGCCTACTATGTAACCCTAAGCATATATAAGGCCCCTGTTTTCTGTACTCCTCAGACTGCCTCATTCATTTGCTAAGGCTTCTGTGTGACGTAGTCTCCCTCATTTGAGGTTAATAAAGATGTTACTTTTATATTTCAGCTTCTGTGCCCACTAATTCTTTGATGGTTTAAAAGGACCAAGTATCAGTGGGACCCCTAGAGAAGGTTTCTATTGTCTACAGTAGCACTAGCACTTTACAGTTTGGAAAAGGCGGCTGCCCTATCCAAAGAATAACATTTTTTCATTGCACTTTAAGAAAGCACTTTATGCACAAATAGATCTGTGCCCCAACATGTTTACAGTATGCAAGCTTTGCACAGGTGAAAGAGGCAAAATCAGTATCCAATTGTCTTTAAAATGCAGGCATGTCGAAATAGCAAATAGGGGTTTTATATAAAAAAAATCTCATGAAATAAATGACATAATATTTCATCATATATGTATTTATATATTTATTAATTATAACATGATAATGCTGAACTGCAAAATGAAACCATAAAACTATACAATTCCATGACATTACTGCATTCATGCAGATAATAAGAAGCACAGGCACTTTCTAAAAAGAATTAAACAACTTTGGATATGCCACATTGTAAATAAGCTAAAAGCAAAGCCGAAATGTATAACGAACGGTGCACATTGATTAAAAAACAGACTATGAGAAATCAAGCATTGTAGTATGTTATCTATGTCTATTTGATCACGTGGCACGGGGGAAAGCAAAAAACAAAGGTATAAAATAGTAGGCGGACTGCATTTCCGTATGTGAATAAGGACACCCTGTTGTCCGAAATGCGGCATATATATATATTACCTACTGGCGGTCGCTAGTAGGTATTTATAGTTAGGACCTATTTTCCATAAGAATTCCGCAACATTCTATTTGGAATAACTTTGGCGCTGGTTGACGAATCTTCGTGAAATTTTCAAAACCGGTGGGGCGCTCCAGTCTGCTCCTATCCTGAAAGTCGTGGGGGGATTCGTCAAGCGGGGGCCGATAAAAAAGGGGGGTCCCAAAACATGTTTTCCCCATGCAATTTTCCATAGGAACCTTTAATCGCAGCTACAGCACAAACTGCTGAACGGAATTACACCAAATTTGGCAGAAAGGTAGACCTTGGTTCAGAGTTGTGCCTTTTTGTTACATGGTGTAAATGTATTCAGTAGTTTTTTAGATATTAAAGGAAAAAATACATATATATGGGCGGAGCCTAACCACACATCTCATCGTGAGATCTGATTGGCTGTCAGGACTTCATCCAAGAAGAGTTGGCAGCCATCTTGGGACCAATATACATGATAGCACCTCAATAAAAAGCATTGCAGTTAATAGAAGGGTTTAAGACTTTAGTTACATTATAAATCATTTATTGATGGCACCATAATCATTTTAGGAATTCTGGTGTGTTCTAAGGTGATTTTACCATATGAAAAGCCTTCTGCTGGGATATCATGAATCATGTTTGTGAGAAAAATATTTTCTCATGCTTTTTCCACAGACTTTTGGAAGGTTATCTATAAGCTAAACTGAGAGCATATTTTCTGTAGATTCACATTATCTTTCTCAGTCATGTGAGAATGAAGTCTGACACTCTCAGTAAAACATGAACATTAAACAAGGACAGAGACTGTCAGTTGATTCCTTTGTGTTCTACTGCAGCCTCCCAGAGTGTTCTAAAGAACAACTAGAGCGCTAACAGTCCTACTTATGACAAACGTATGACACACTTGAATCCATCTTGATTGGAATAAAGTGGTAACTCTTAAAACATTTAATTTAAAAATGAAAAAAATGAGGGGGTTCATTTTGCCATTGAAAGTCTGATTAGTGCTGCAGAAAGAAACATTAGGGCACATTTTGAGTGACTTCTCAAATCCTCTTGTATTTCATTAAAATTCTAACATCCAGACTGAAACATCCACTTTCAATACCAGCAGCAGACTTCCCTGATGAGCAGTAGCTTTACTACAGTGATCTAATAAGCAATTTGAGTGCTAACATTCTAAATTTATGGCAAATGTGTGACACATCTGAGTGCCTTCTTGATGGAATCAACGTAAAAAACGGATAGTATTTCCTACTGAGGATACTGCAGTAAATGAGGAAATTATGAAACTTCATAACAAATAAGTCTCCCAAGATGGCCAACAGTAACAAAAGAGCCCAAATGTAGCATAAATATCACCCAGATGTAGCCCAAGTATAGCCCAATGACAGAATGTCCCAGAGTGTTCTAAAGAACAACTAGAGTGCTCACGGTCTTACTTATGAAAAAAGTATTGCACACCTGAAGCCATCTTGATTGGAATAAAGTGGTAACACTTAAAACATGTAATTTGCAAAGGAACACAATGAGGGGGTTCATTTTGCTATAGAAATTATGACTAGTGCTGCAGAAAGAAAAATTAGGGCACATTTTAACTACTCAAATCCTCTTCTATTTCATTAAATAATTCTGACATGCAGACTGAAACATGCACTTTGAATACCAGCATTAGACTTCCCTGGCGAGCAGTAGCTTTACTACAGTGATCTAATGAGCAACTAGAGTGGTAACATTCAGAATTTATGGCAAATGTGTGACACATCAGAATGCCTTCTTGATGGAACTAAAGTAAACAAGCATTGAAAATGCAATAGGCCTCACCCTAGTTTAAGTTAAAGCAATTCTGTTTGTAAGTAGGTGGCTTTTTAGCTTTGCTTGTATTAGTGTTTTTCTACGTATGCATATATTTATATGTATATGTATGCATGCATTTATATTTGTATTTATATAAATATGCATTATATATATGTTTATATATGTATGTATAAATATATTTACACATACATATATATAAATGCATATGCATATATATGCATTATATATATATGTGTATATATGTGCGTGTAGAAAGAGGTAGAGAGAGGTAGAGAGATAGAGATGCAGAGGTAGAGGTGTAGAGGTGTAGAGGTAGAGAGGTAGAGGTAGAGAGGTAGAGAGTAGAAGAGAGAGAGATAGAGAGAGGTAGAGAGTAGACAGTGAGTAATAGAGAGTAGAGAGTGAGAATTAGGGAGAGTAGCATATAGTGAGTAGTAGAGTAGTAGAGTGAGTAGTAGAGTGAGTAGTAGAGAGTAGTAGAGAGTAGCAGAGAGTGAGCAGTAGAGTGAGTAGTAGAGAGTAGTAGAGCGTAGGTAGTAGAGAGTAGCAGAGTGAGTAGTAGAGAGTGAGTCGCAGAGAGAGTAGTAGAGAGTAAGTAGTAGAGTGAGTAGTAAAGTGAGTAGTAGAGAGTGAATAGTAGAGAGTAGTATAGAGTGAGTAGTAGAGGGTGGGTAGTAGAGAGTAGGTTAGTGAGTAGTAGGGAGTTGTAGAGAGAGAGTAGTAGAGAGTAGGAGAGAGTAAGTAGTAGAGAGTGAGTAGTAAAGAGAGAGTAGTAGAGTGAGTAGTAGAGAGTGAGTAGTAGAGAGTAGCAGAGTGGTTAATAGAGTGCATAGTAAAGAGTGGCAGAGAGTGAGTAGTAGAGAGTAGTAGAGTGAGAAGTAGAGAGTAGTAGAGAGTCGTGGAGAGTGAGCAGTAGAGTGAGTAGTAGAGAGTAGTAGAGTGTGGGTAGTAGAGAGTAGCAGAGTGAGTAGTAGAGAGTGAGTCGCAGAGAGAGTAGTAAAGACTAAATAGTAGAGTGAGTAGTAGAGTGAGTAGTAGAGAGTGAATAGTAGAGAGTAGTAGAGAGTGAGTAGTAGAGAGTAGCAGAGTGAGTAGTAGACAGTAGTAGAGAGTGAGTAGTAGAGAGCGAGTAGTCGAAAGTGAGTAGTAGAGAGTAGTAGAGTAGTATAGATGAGTAGTAAAGAGTGAGCAGTAGAGAGTAGTGGAGTAGTAGAGAGTGAGTAGTAGAGACTAGTAGAGAGTGAGTAGTAGAGTGAGTAGTAGAGAGTAGTAGAGAGTGAGTAGTAGAGTGAGTAGTAGAGAGTAGTAGAGAGCAAGTAGTAGAGAGTGAGTAGTAGAGAGTGAATAGTAGAGAGTGAGTAGTAGAGCGAGAGCAGTAGAGAGTGAGTAGTAGAGAGTAGTAGAGTGAGTAGTAGAGAGTGAGTAGTTGAGAGAGTGAGTAGTAGAGTGAGTAGTGGAGAGTCGTAGAGAGTGAGTAGTAGAGTGAGTAGTAGAGAGCAGTAGAGTAGTAGAGATGAGTTGTAGAGAGTAAGCAGTAGAGAGTAGTGGAGTAGTATAGAGTGAGTAGCAGAGACTAGTAGAGAGTGAGTATTAGAGTGAGTATTAGAGAGTAGTAGAGAGCGTGTAGCAGAGAGTGAGTGGTAGAGAGTGAATAGTAGAGAGTGAGTAGTAGAGCGAGAGTAGTAGAGAGTGAGTAGTAGAGAGTAGTAGAGTGAGTAGTAGAGTGTGAGTAGTAGAGAGAGAGAGTAGTAGAGAGTAATAGAGAGTGAGTAGTAGAGAGTAGTAGAGAGTGAGTAGTAGAGAGTGGGTAGTAGAGAGTAGTAGAGTGAGTAGTAGAGAGAGTAGTAGAGAGTAGTAGAGAGTAAGTAGTAGAGAGTGAGTAGTAAAGAGAGAGTAGTAGAGTGAGTAGTAAAGAGTAGCAGATAGTGAGTAGTAGAGACTAGTAGACTGAGTAGTAGAGAGTGAGTAGTACAGAGTGAGTAGTAGAGAGAAGTAGAGAGTAGCGGAGTGAGTAGTAGAGTGAGTAGTAGACAGTAGTAGACAGTAGTAGAGAGTGAGTAGTAGAGAGTAGTAGAGTAGTAGAGATGAGTAGTAGAGAGTGAGCAGTAGAGAGTAGTGAAGTAGTAGAGAGTCAGTAGTAGAGACTAGTAGAGAGTGTGTAGTAGAGTGAGTAGTAAAGAGTAGTAGAGAGTGGTAGTAGAGTGAGTAGTAGAGAGTAGTAGAGAGCGAGAAGTAGTGAGTGAGTAGTAGAGTGAATAGTAGAGAGTGAGTAGTACAGCATGAGTAGTAAAGAGAGAGTGGTAGAGTGAGTAGTAAAGAGTAGCAGAGAGTGAGTAGTAGATAGTAGTAGAGTGAGTAGTAGACAGCAGTAGAGAGTGAGTAGTAGAGAGTGAGTAGTAGAGAGTGAGTAGTAGAGAGTAGTAGAGTAGTATAGATGAGTAGTAGTGAGTGAGCAGTAGAGAGTAGTGGAGTAGTAGAGAGTGAGTAGGAGAGACTAGTAGGGAGTGAGTAGTAGAGTGAGTAGTAGAGAGTAGTAGAGAGTGAGTAGTAGAGTGAGTAGTAGAGAGTAGTAGAGAGCGAGTAGTAGAGAGTGAGTAGTAGAGAGTGAATAGTAGAGAGTGAGTAGTAGAGCGAGAGTAGTAGAGAGTGAGTAGTAGAGAGTAGTAGAGTGAGTAGTAGAGAGTGAGTAGTAGAGAGAGTGAGTAGTAGAGAGTAGTAGAGAGTGAGTAGTAGAGTGAGTAGTAGCGAGTAGTAGAGAGCGAGTAGTAGAGAGTGAGTAGTAGAGAGTGAAGAGTAGAGAGTGAGTAGTAGAGCGAGAGCAGTAGAGAGTGAGTAGTAGAGAGTAGTAGAGTGAGTAGTAGAGAGTGAGTAGTAGAGAGAGTGAGTAGTAGAGAGTAGTAGAGTGAGTAGTAAAGAGTAGTAGAGAGTGAGTAGTAGAGTGAGTTGTAGAGAGTAGTAGAGAGCAGTAGAGTAGTAGAGATGAGTTGTAGAGAGTAGTGGAGTAGTATAGAGTGAGCAGCAGAGACTAGTAGAGAGAGAGTAGTAGAGTGAGTAGTAGAGAGTAGTAGAGAGCGTGTAGCAGAGAGTGAGTAGTAGAGAGTGAATAGTAGAGAGTGAGTAGTAGAGCGAGAGTAGTAGAGAATGAATAGTAGAGAGTAGTAGAGTGAGTAGTAGAGTGTGAGTAGTAGAGAGAGAGAGTAGTATAGAGTAATAGAGAGTGAGTAGTAGAGAGTAGTAGAGAGTGAGTAGTAGAGGGTGGGTAGTAGAGAGTAGTAGAGTGAGTAGTAGAAAGTTATAGAGAGAGTAGTAGAGAGTAGTAGAGAGTAAGTAGTAGAGAGTGAGTAGTAAAGAGAGAGTAGTAGAGTGAGTAGTAAAGAGTAGCAGATAGTGAGTAGTAGAGAGTAGTAGACTGAGTAGTAGAGAGTGAGTAGTAGAGAGTGAGTAGTAGAGAGAAGTAGAGAGTAGCGGAGTGAGTAGTAGAGTGAGTAGTAGACAGTAGTAGAGAGTGAGTAGTAGAGAGTAGTAGAGTAGTAGAGATGAGTAGTAGAGAGTGAGCAGTAGAGAGTAGTGAAGTAGTAGAGAGTCAGTAGTAGAGACTAGTAGAGAGTGTGTAGTAGAGTGAGTAGTAAAGAGTAGTAGAGAGTGGTAGTAGAGTGAGTAGTAGAGAGTAGTAGAGAGCGAGAAGTAGTGAGTGAGTAGTAGAGTGAATAGTAGAGAGTGAGTAGTACAGCATGAGTAGTAAAGAGAGAGTGGTAGTAGAGAGAAGTAGAGAGTAGCGGAGTGAGTAGTAGAGTGAGTAGTAGACAGTAGTAGACAGTAGTAGAGAGTGAGTAGTAGAGAGTAGTAGAGTAGTAGAGATGAGTAGTAGAGAGTGAGCAGTAGAGAGTAGTGAAGTAGTAGAGAGTCAGTAGTAGAGACTAGTAGAGAGTGTGTAGTAGAGTGAGTAGTAAAGAGTAGTAGAGAGTGGTAGTAGAGTGAGTAGTAGAGAGTAGTAGAGAGCGAGAAGTAGTGAGTGAGTAGTAGAGTGAATAGTAGAGAGTGAGTAGTACAGCATGAGTAGTAAAGAGAGAGTGGTAGAGTGAGTAGTAAAGAGTAGCAGAGAGTGAGTAGTAGATAGTAGTAGAGTGAGTAGTAGACAGTAGTAGAGAGTGAGTAGTAGAGAGTGAGTAGTAGAGAGTGAGTAGTAGAGAGTAGTAGAGTAGTATAGATGAGTAGTAGTGAGTGAGCAGTAGAGAGTAGTGGAGTAGTAGAAAGTGAGTAGGAGAGACTAGTAGGGAGTGAGTAGTAGAGTGAGTAGTAGAGAGTAGTAGAGAGTGAGTAGTAGAGTGAGTAGTAGAGAGTAGTAGAGAGCGAGTAGTAGAGAGTGAGTAGTAGAGAGTGAATAGTAGAGAGTGAGTAGTAGAGAGAGAGTAGTAGAGAGTGAGTAGTAGAGAGTAGTAGAGTGAGTAGTAGAGAGTGAGTAGTAGAGAGAGTGAGTAGTAGAGAGTAGTAGAGAGTGAGTAGTAGAGTGAGTAGTAGCGAGTAGTAGAGAGCGAGTAGTAGAGAGTGAGTAGTAGAGAGTGAATAGTAGAGAGTGAGTGAGTAGTAGAGCGAGAGCAGTAGAGAGTGAGTAGTAGAGGGTAGTAGAGTGAGTAGTAGAGAGTGAGTAGTAGAGAGAGTGAGTAGTAGAGAGTAGTAGAGAGTAGTAGAGTGAGTAGTAGAGAGTAGTAGAGAGTGAGTAGTAGAGTGAGTTGTAGAGAGTAGTAGAGAGCAGTAGAGTAGTAGAGATGAGTTGTAGAGAGTAGTGGAGTAGTATAGAGTGAGCAGCAGAGACTAGTAGAGAGAGAGTAGTAGAGTGAGTAGTAGAGAGTAGTAGAGAGCGTGTAGCAGAGAGTGAGTAGTAGAGAGTGAATAGTAGTGAGTGAGTAGTAGTGCGAGAGTAGTAGAGAATGAATAGTAGAGAGTGGTAGAGTGAGTAGTAGAGTGTGAGTAGTAGAGAGAGAGAGTAGTATAGAGTAATAGAGAGTGAGTAGTAGAGAGTAGTAGAGAGTGAGTAGTAGAGGGTGGGTAGTAGAGAGTTGTAGAGTGAGTAGTAGAAAGTTATAGAGAGAGTAGTAGAGAGTAGTAGAGAGTAAGTAGTAGAGAGTGAGTAGTAAAGAGAGAGTAGTAGAGTGAGTAGTAAAGAGTAGCAGATAGTGAGTAGTAGAGAGTAGTAGACTGAGTAGTAGAGAGTGAGTAGTAGAGAGTGAGTAGTAGAGAGAAGTAGAGAGTAGCGGAGTGAGTAGTAGAGTGAGTAGTAGACAGTAGTAGAGAGTGAGTAGTAGAGAGTGAGTAGTAGAGAGTAGAAGAGTAGTAGAGATGAGTAGTAGAGAGTGAGCAGTAGAGAGTAGTGGAGTAGTAGAGAGTCAGTAGTAGAGACTAGTAGAGAGTGTGTAGTAGAATGAGTAGTAAAGAGTAGTAGAGAGTAGTAGTAGAGTGAGTAGTAGAGAGTAGTAGAGAGCGGGAAGTAGTGAGTGAGTAGTAGAGTGAATAGTATAGAGTGAGTAGTAGAGCGTGAGTAGTAAAGAGAGAGTAGTAGAGTGAGTAGTAAAGAGTAGCAGAGAGTGAGTAGTAGATAGTAGTAGAGTGAGAAGTAGAGAGTGAGTAGTAGAGAGTGAGCAGTAGAGAGTAGCAGTGAGTAGTAGACAGTAATAGAAGTAATAGAGAGTGAGTAGTAGAGAGTGAGTAGTAGAGAGTGAGTAGTAGAGAGTAGTAGAGTAGTATAGATGAGTAGTAGTGAGTGAGCAGTAGAGACTAGTAGAGAATGAGTAGTAGAGTGAGTAGTAGAGAGTAGTAGAGAGTGAGTAGTAGAGTGAGTAGTAGAGAGTAGTAGAGAGCGAGTAGTAGAGAGTGAGTAGTAGAGAGTGAATAGTAGAGAGTGAGTAGTAGAGCGAGAGTAGTAGAGAGTGAGTAGTAGAGTGAGTAGTAGAGAGTGAGTCGTAGAGAGAGTGAGTAGTAGAGTGAGTAGTAGAGAGTGAGTAGTAGAGTGAGTAGTAGAGAGTAGTAGAGAGCAGTAGAGTAGTAGAGATGAGTTGTAGAGAGTAAGCAGTAGAGAGTTGTGGAGTAGTAAATGTAAATGTAAATGTGGCGTATTTGTATAGCGCGGACAGTGACCCGGAGGCATCCCGGAGCTTGTACTCCTACCACAAGGGAACCCCTCCTGGCTTTTCCTTGTGGGTTGTCCACTCCTGGGCATCCCATGGTGAAACCAGGCATCCCTTGTGTATCAGGGGGCCTTTGTGGAGACTAAGCAAGCTATTGCCCAGAGTTGCAGCGTGGGACCCATGTTTAGAATCGGCACTGAGGCGAGAATAACTGGTCAGAGGAATTTAAGCCCGAAACCCGCCGAGGCGGGAATCGAACCCTGGTCCCTGGCCAGCGTTCTGCATCAAGGTCTCCCGCTCTAAGCATTGAGCCACACTTCTCCACTGAGTAGTATAGAGTGAGTAGCAGAGACTAGTAGAGAGTGAGTAGTAGAGTGAGTAATAGAGAGTAGTAGAGAGTGAGTAGTAGAGTGAGTAGTAGAGAGTAGTAGAGAGTGAGTAGTAGAGTGAGTAGTAGAGAGTAGATGGGAGCGAGTAGTAGAGAGTGAGTAGTAGAGAGTGAATAGTAGAGAGTGAGTAGTAGAGCGAGAGTAGTACAGCGAGAGTAGTAGAGAGTGAGTATTAGAGAGTAGTAGAGTGAGTAGTAGAGAGTGAGTAGCATAGAGGGAGAGTAGTAAAGAGTAATAGAGAGTGAGTAGTAGAGTACTAGAGAGTGAGTGGTAGAGAGTGAGTAGTAGAGAGTAGTAGTGAGTTAGTAGTAGAGAGAGAGTAGTAGAGAGGAGTAAGTAGTAAAGAGTGAGTAGTAAAGATAGAGTAGTAGAGTTAGTAGTAAAGAGTAGCAGAGAGTGAGTAGTAGAGAGTAGTAGAGTGAGTAGTAGAGAGTGAGTAGTAGAGAGTGAGTAGTAGAGAGTAGCAGAGTGAGTAGTAGACAGTAGTTGAGAGTGAGTAGCAGAGAGTGAGTAGTAGAGAGTGCATAGTAGAGAGTGAGTAGTAGAGCATGAGTAGTAAAGAGAGAGTAGTAGAGTGAGTAGTAAAGAGTAGCAGAGAGTGAGTAGTAGATAGTAGTAGAGTGAGTAGTAGAGTGAGTAGTATAGAGTAGCAGAGTGAGTAGTAGACAGTAGTAGAGAGTGAGTAGTAGAGAGTGAGTAGTAGAGAGTAGTAGAGAGTAATAGAGTAGTAGAGATGAGTAATAGAGAGTGAGCAGTAGAGAGTAGTGGAGTAGTAGAGAGTGAGTAGTAGAGACCAGTAGAGAGTGAGTAGTAGAGTGAGTAGTAGTGAGTAGTTGAGAGTGAGTAGTAGAGAGTAGTAGAGAACGAGTAGTAGAGAGGGAGTAGTAGAAAGTGAATAGTAGAGAGTGAGTAGGTGAGCGAGAGTAGTAGAGAGTGAGTAGTAGAGAGTAGTAGAGTGAGTAGTAGAGAGTGAGTAGTAGAGAGAGAGTAGTAGAGAGTAATAGAGAGTGAGTAGTAGAGTAGTAGAGAGTGAGTGGTAGAGAGTAGTAGAGTGAGTATTAAAGAGTAGTAGAGAGGAGTAGTAGAGAGTAGTAGAGAGTAGTAGAGTGAGTAGTAAAGAGTAGTAGGAAGGAGTAGTAGAGAGTGAGTAGTAGAGAGTAGTAGTGAGTGAGTAGTAGAGAGAGAGTAGTAGAGAGGAGTGAGTAGTAGAGAGTTGAAGAGAGTGAGTAGTAGAGAGCAAGTAATAGCAAGTAGTAGAGAGTGAGTAGTAGTGAGTGAGTAGTAGAGAGTAGTAGAGAGTGAGTAGCAGAGAGTGAGTAGTAGAGAGTGGGTAGTAGAGAGTAGCAAAGAGAGTAGTAGAGAGTGAGTAGCAGAGAGAGTAGTAGAGAGTACATAGTAGAGTGAGTAGTAGAGAGAGAGTAGTAGAGTGAGTAGTAAAGAATAGTAGAGAGTGAGTAGTAGAGTGAGTAGAGTGAGTAATAGAGAGTAGTAGAGAGCGAGTAGTAGTGAGTGTGTAGTAGAGAGTGAATAGTAGAGAGTGAGTAGTGGAGCATGAGTAGTAAAGAGAGAGTAGTAGAGTGAGTAGTAAAGAGTAGCAGAGAGTGAGTAGTAGATAGTAGTAGAGTGAGTAGTAGAGAGTGAGTAGTAGAGAGTGAGTAGCAGAGAGTAGCAGAGTGAGTAGTAGACAGTAGTAGAGAGTGAGTAGTAGAGAGTGGGTAGTAGAGAGTAACAGAGTGAGTAGAAGAGAGTGAGTAGCAGAGAGAGTAGTAGAGAGAGAGTAGTAGAGAGTGAGTAGTAAAGAGTAGTAGAGAGTGAGTAGTAGAGTGAGTAGAGTGTGTAGTAGAGAGTAGTAGAGAGCGAGTAGTAGTGAGTGAGTAGTAGAGAGTGAATAGTAGAGAGTGAGTAGTAGAGCGTGAGTAGTAAAGAGAGAGTAGTAGATTGAGTAGTAAAGAGTAGCAGAGAGTGAGTAGTAGATAGTAGTAGAGTGAGTAGTAGAAAGTGAGTAGTAGAGAGTGAGTAGCAGAGAGTAGCAGAGTGAGTAGTAGACAGTAGTAGAGAGTGAGTAGTAGAGAGTAGCAGAGAGCAGTAGAGTAGTAGAGATGAGTAGTAGAAAGTGAGCAGTAGAGAGTAGTGGAGTAGTAGAGAGTGAGTAGTAGAGACTAGTAGAGAGCGAGTAGTAGAGTGAGTAGTAGAGAGTAGAAGGGAGCGAGTAGTAGAGAGTGAGTAGTAGAGAGTGAATAGTAGAGAGTGAGTAGTAGAGCGAGAGTAGTACAGCGAGAGTAGTAGAGAGTGAGTATTAGAGAGTAGTAGAGTGAGTAGTAGAGAGTGAGTAGCATAGAGGGAGAGTAGTAAAGAGTAATAGAGAGTGAGTAGTAGAGTACTAGAGAGTGAGTGGTAGAGAGTGAGTAGTAGTGAGTTAGTAGTAGAGAGAGAGTAGTAGAGAGGAGTAAGTAGTAAAGAGTGAGTAGTAAAGATAGAGTAGTAGAGTTAGTAGTAAAGAGTAGCAGAGAGTGAGTAGTAGAGAGTAGTAGAGTGAGTAGTAGAGAGTGAGTAGTAGAGAGTGAGTAGTAGAGAGTAGCAGAGTGAGTAGTAGACAGTAGTTGAGAGTGAGTAGCAGAGAGTGAGTAGTAGAGAGTGCATAGTAGAGAGTGAGTAGTAGAGCATGAGTAGTAAAGAGAGAGTAGTAGAGTGAGTAGTAAAGAGTAGCAGAGAGTGAGTAGTAGATAGTAGTAGAGTGAGTAGTAGAGTGAGTAGTATAGAGTAGCAGAGTGAGTAGTAGACAGTAGTAGAGAGTGAGTAGTAGAGAGTGAGTAGTAGAGAGTAGTAGAGAGTAATAGAGTAGTAGAGATGAGTAATAGAGAGTGAGCAGTAGAGAGTAGTGGAGTAGTAGAGAGTGAGTAGTAGAGACTAGTAGAGAGTGAGTAGTAGAGTGAGTAGTAGTGAGTAGTTGAGAGTGAGTAGTAGAGAGTAGTAGAGAACGAGTAGTAGAGAGGGAGTAGTAGAAAGTGAATAGTAGAGAGTGAGTAGGTGAGCGAGAGTAGTAGAGAGTGAGTAGTAGAGAGTAGTAGAGTGAGTAGTAGAGAGTGAGTAGTAGAGAGAGAGTAGTAGAGAGTAATAGAGAGTGAGTAGTAGAGTAGTAGAGAGTGAGTGGTAGAGAGTAGTAGAGAGTAGTAGAGTGAGTATTAAAGAGTAGTAGAGAGGAGTAGTAGAGAGTAGTAGAGAGTGAGTAGTAGAGAGTAGTAGCGAGTGAGTAGTAGAGAGAGAGTAGTAGAGAGGAGTGAGTAGTAGAGAGTAGTAGAGAGTGAGTAGTAGAGAGTGAGTAATAGAGAGTAGTAGAGAGTGATTAGTAGTGAGTGAGTAGTAGAGAGTAGTAGAGTAGTAGAGAGTGAGTAGTAGAGAGAGAGCAGTAGAGTAGTAGAGCGTGAGTAGTAGAGAGTAGTCAGTCAGTGTCAGTCAGTCAGTGTCAGTCAGTCAGTGTCAGTGTCAGTCAGTCAGTGTCAGTGTCAGTCAATCAGTGTCAGTCAGTGCCACTCAGTCAGTGTCAGTCAGTCAGTGTCAATCAATCAGTGTCAGTCATTCAGTGTCAGACAATCAGTGTCAGTCAGTGTCAGTGTCAGTCAATCAGTGTCAGTCAGTGTCAATCAGTCAGTGTCAGTCAATCAGTGTCAGTCAGTGTCAGTCAATCAGTGTCAGTCAGTGTCAATCAGTCAGTGTCAGTCAATCAGCGTCAGTCAGTCAGTGACAGCTAGAGCAGCTTTGCTGTCCTACTTCTCTGGCTCTAAAGCAGCTCTTCTGACCTGGTTCTCTGGCTCTAACACAGCTCTACTGACCTCGTTCTCTCCCTCTAAAGCAGCTCTGCTGACCTGATTTCTCTGGCTCTACAGCAGGTCTGCTGACCTGGTTCTCTGGCTCTAGAGCAGCTCTGCTGACCTAGTTCGTCGGCTACAGAGCAGCTCCGCTGATCTGGTTCTCTGGCTCTAGAGCAGCTGTGCATGCACCCTACTAAAAATAGGTATAACTACTATCATACTTAAAAATGAGCATTTAAAAAACCTTTCAAATTTACTGAAAAAAAACATAGGTTTCAGAGACGTTATAGTTAAAAATTAGCATTTAAAAACCCTTAGAAATTCACAGAAAAAAACATATGTTTCAGAGGTGTTATAGTTAGCTCGCCATTTCACTCATACAAAACCATAGAAATTCCTCCGTTATAGTTAGTTCTGCTAACTATAACTTGCGCGCCCTCAATGCACTGCTGATGTTGTCACATATTACATCATTCATGACATGGTCAGTGACATCACTGATGACCTCTCAAATGACATCACTGATGACATCACTGATAACATCATCCATGTGACAATCTGATACACCTCATCATACACTAGTATAACCTTTCATTACTCACTGTAAAATACAGAGTACCATATTTGAAACCATTGACACACCAATACCATATTCCCACTCACTGATTCCTAAGTCTACACACACAACTACCCATTCAACAACAGAATAATGTATACATTCAGTCACTAATTAATAGAACACTATCAAAATGCACTTATACACATATATAGACATTGACACATCAGCAGTCATCTTAGTCGGTTATGCAGTCATCCTACTCACTCATGAAAAAAATTAATCACACTTACATTTACTCACACAATTATCCAACAGCACCTCATTTATTCAAACACATAGTAACTCATAGTTAATATGTTAAAAAATCACCATTACAATTATACACTCATTCATATTGTTACTCTCACAATCACTGACTCTTACATATACGTATTTATATACACCAACTCTCACATACATGGCTTTTATTTTTTTACTTTGTTGAAGATGTACAACTAAAACATATATTCGTTCACCATCACACAAATAAATACACTCAGTCAACCAAACAACTGTTTCCACATGCACTCTTAAACCTATACACCTAGTCAACCAATAATTCACACATCTATGCATAGAGTTATACACACCGGATCCAACCACACACAAACTCAGTGTCCCATACAAATACTCACCCAACTAATAAATAACTAATATACACACTCATGTAGTTAGTGACCAACTGATGCAACATGCTCTACAACAACAGAGACAGTGA
Organism: Lissotriton vulgaris; assembly: GCF_964263255.1. NCBI lineage: Eukaryota > Metazoa > Chordata > Amphibia > Caudata > Salamandridae > Lissotriton > Lissotriton vulgaris. Next base: position 1,071,545,399 of record NC_141689.1, on the reverse strand, counting down.
TGCACACATTCACGTAATTTAGCTACTAATCCATGTATTAAGTGAGAGACTTTTAATTACTCACTTAAACAAACAGTCAGACAGCTACTAAATCCTCCATCCAGACAGTTATATATCCACTCAATCTTCAATACAGATCAGTATATATATAATACATATTTAAATTTCATACTAAACCACATTCACTGGATGATGTCATCAGTGAAATCATCAGTGATGTCATTTGAGATGTCAACAGTGATGTCAACAGTGATGTCATCAGTGATGTCACTGACCATGTCATGAATGATGTAATATGTGACATCATCAGCGGTGCATTGCGGGCGCGCGAGTTATAGTTAGCAGAACTAACTATAACGGAGGAATTTCTATGGTTTTGTTATGTTATGTTATGTTATGCAGGGGTTTTGTATAGCGTGCGGCTACTCGAAAGAGTGTCCCGACGCTTTGGATTGCACACTAATCTCATAATACATAATTTTGTACGAGTGAAATGGCCAGCTAACTATAACACCCCTGAAACCTATGTTTTTTCTGTGAATTTATATATATTTATATGTAAACTCTCTCTCTCTCTCTTTCTCTCCATCCTTTCAAGCCTGTAAAACTTAACCCAAAATACCTCAACAAAATGTACTAATTTAGAAGGCAAGAAGAGTCCCCCATCTGTTGCTCAACTTGGTTCCACCCGTTTCCAGCTAAGCTCAACAGTAGTTCATTAATTCTTGGCAAATGGCTGCGGTCTGGAGCCACCTCCCTACTATATTCAACACATAAATTCATATCCGATCTTCAATGACAATCAGGGTTTTAAGTGGGCCGAGTCCTGCCAGTGCTCAGCACCAGAGGTTTTAAACAGCAGGCACTGAGATGGTCCCTATTGGGCTCTCTATTTTTGCCGTCACCCTCAGAATGAAAAAAAAAATCTCAACTGTGCAGTTGCCACCCTTCACTGATTTGATGTAACTTCAAAGAGACTCGTTATAGCACTTTCAGGCTGATCATTTCGGAACTGAAATATTTTCAACGTTCTATACAACAAAGCCATAGTTGTAGCGTATTTACCTTATTCAACTAACAACCATTGGCAACGCCAATAGTCCTGCTTGTTATAGGTGCAATGTTACTTGCTGTATTATATATCTGGATGCAATCACAGAAGCAGCAAATTGCCTGCACGGATTTTTAGCTTATGTGTATTAAGCCACGCCCTAATTAAATCGGCTACTCCCCTTTGAAAGACCCCCTAGTTTTTTCATCCCACTTAAAGCCCTGATCACAATGTAAAATCACATCTGCTCAACAAGTACCTGGAAGAGAGTCACTCTGCCGCGCTATACTCAGCTACCATTATTTCTTGCAATCCTTCGCCCTAGTGCTTGCTTTAAGCAGGTGGTGGCAGGCGGGGCCCACCGGCACTGGTTTTTGGAGACCTGCACAGCACTAATTTTTCCTCATAAGAATGTGACTATGAGCAAGAGAGTAAAAATATACAACAGGATTAGGAAGTGAAAGACTGATATGCTGTGACAAAGAGGGAAAGCAGGAAACCTGCAAGAGATGAGAAGAAAGGCAGGGAGTGCGCGGTGTTTTATCAAACATGAAGGAGAGAAGGGTACGCAATATTGGATTTCGGCACCCGTTTGCGATTGAGCAGGCCGCGGACGCCTAAACAAAACTTTGGGTCCCAGGCTCCCAGCCTTTATTGTTTCACTAATTAAGCACTACTTCCTCCCTGCTAATACAGCGCCCTATACGCTTTTCCATTCATTCACTCTACGTGTCTTTCTTCCTATTCCACATAATTAAAATCCCCATGGTTCCTTAAGGATGTTCAACCTCTCCAACGCCCTTGAAATATTATGCTACTCTACACTTAACCTATCTTTTCCAAAGGCAAAGTAACGAAAACCTATTTTCTTTGTTTGTCTTTCTTCTCTTGCTGTTGTCATACCGACTATCTCAGCGTTGTCAAAATATTATCCGACTTTTCAGATTTTATCCACTAGAGGGCAGGCAGTACAAAGTTATGTCTTTTCGATAATCTTTTCTTAGCAACACAAGGGTTAATTTACAATCCCTGGCATACCCAAATCTCCAAGGTCATGTAAAGTCACTCTACGTTATTCACAAACCCCTTGTGCAGCCAGTGCGGCACTTTTAATATGGGAAAAAGTGACGTACCGGTGGGCAAGGGGCTTGTAAATAAGCCCTTCCAGGCCAGTGCAGCGCAAGTTGCTGCGTTGCCTTACACTATAATGGAGAGGCGTGCCATTGACGTTACGGTGGGTGTTCCCACTTAACACCCATGGCATTAGACACATTTCCAGGGAGCATATTTACAAGGAGGCTGTGCCGCAGCTGCATCACTTTCTTTTTTCGATACAGCAATGGCGCAGAGTGAGACCCATATCAACTAAGCGGCACAAAGACACTTTGCGTCCATTTTCATGGCCTCAATGATATGGAGTAAGGCAAAGCAGCGCAAGTCGCTGTATTGCCTTACTCTGCGTTAAAGAGGCATTCCATGGGCGTTTTGTTGGGTGATCCCACGCAACTTTGACGCATTCCCAGCTTTACAAGCACTTGTAAGTGGAGGCGTAATGAGACGAAATAGCTTTATTTCTCCTTATTTTTTCCTCTTTTGATGTGTGCTGCAATCTGCAGCACACATAGTAGGGGGAAATTGCCTCCATTGATTTTTTTGTGTGCAGGAAGGTGTCCTTTCCTGGACAACAGCAATCAATCCTACAATGCAGACACCCTTGTACCATGGTGCCTTTATCAGCACTAGGCATCTAATGGTGCACCTGTGCAATAGAAGAACAAGAATGCATTGTATTGCAGTAAATCTACACATCCCTGCACTTTCCTTATGACGCAGCGCAGCAAGCTCTCTTGCAGTGCCGTGTTGTGCTTGTTTCTTGTAAATATGTCCCCAGATTTACAACAATCTGTGAACCTGGGAATGCGTCAAAAGCCTACACCTTTCCAGAGGAGGCACGACGTGGAGAAATAACATTATTTCTCTTCGTTTTTTCCTCTTTCGACGTGTGCTGCATTCAGCAGCACACATAGAAAGAGGAAAATGCCACCACTGATTGTTTTTATACAGATAAAAGTGCCCATTCCTGCCATCTCATCAACCCAATGCTGCTCAGTAACATGCATTGAATGCCTCATGTTGTGTGGTCTGCATTGGCAGAAACGCAAACGGAATACCACAGCACTCAGGAGCCTTTTCACAATGAAGTGACGGAGCGCTGCGTTAGCCTTGTTGGCTTAATGCTATGCTCCGCCACTTTAGAAACAGAGTGCTGCACTGCATTCAGTAGAATACGGTGCAGCCCTGTGTTTCACCCTGCACTGGCGCTAGTTGCAGCGGCCTGCCTGCACATAAACAAATCAATGGTATTTTGCTGTTTCCAAGTGTCCTGCACAATGCAGCACACATGCAAACAGCAAAAACGAGGAGAAATAAAGCATTTCCCTCGCCAGGGTAAGACCAGGTTTTTTTTTGGTCTTAATTTTGGCGCTGCCTGATAGTTAGGCCACCCTTGTAAATATGGGGCAAGCCCACTGCAACACCCATTGCCCTCCCCTTTCACACTAAGTATAGAATGAAAGGGTGGCAGCGTTAAATCATGTTAAGTGGCTTAACGATGCCTTTTAAACATTCAAATTCAAAAATTACTTTATCGGTTAAAATTAGGAGAAAACCAGAAAAGTACATACATGTAAATTAATTACATTCATACCAATTAATACAAAAGTTTAAGAGGTAATTCATTCCAAACTTTAAATAACATAAAAGACTCAGTTTGTTCTAGAAAACCCAAAGGTATATACAACAAGTCAGAATTAAAAGTGCATCAATTAAAGACTACTTCTATGACGAATACAGAATTAAACAAATTTAACAATATTCAGTGCCATACCGTCAAATTCCATGAGTTGAAGGACCATAAAGGCAGGACGGCATTGGCGTAAACCTAAACTTTTTAAAATTGGAACTAACCAGCGTTTTCTAGGTTTGACATAACATTTGCAGAAAAGGTTTAACTGTATTAGAGATTGGGTTGAGATATCGTCGCAGGGACAAGGAGATAACAGGTTCGATCAGTCATTGATTTTTGGAAAAGTGACCAATCGATAAAAAAGGTTGAACCTTAAACGGGTCAACAAAAACCTGTCATGATTAGACAAATTCCAAATTAAATAGGGCTGAATAGCCACTGTCTATGGAATCAGCAAAGAGTGTTGAGCCAAGATTTTATTGGCTTCAGAGGCCAGAGGCTGATCCGCTACATGACACGGGCATAAGGTTTTTCATTTTTTTCTTGACACTTCTGCTATTAGTTGTAAATAAGACGAAGTCTGTATGGCCCGACAACATTACTAAAAGTGACGTTCTGGTGGTGATAGAGACTTGTAAATATGCCCCGTAGAACATGGGGTTAAGTGCTGGTGGACCACTGTTGTTGGTACTCGAAAATTAGATGAATGCCTTTTGCTTCCGTTTGTGTTTGGCTTCAGTATGGGATGACTCAGCACGCCTGCCGCCAACGTCTACTTCCTCGCCCCTCCTTGTTATGAGCTAGTCAGACTTCTTAGTTCTTTTCATTGTTCAGAAAAACAAGTAATATTTACATGTCTGTTGAAGAGGGCTTAAAAAGCAATCAAGTAAGTGGACTTATTTTTGTTATCCAGAGCTGTTATCGTCCTCGGAAACCAGACTATGATACTTTTTTATGCAGCGCTTGGTCCCGCAACATTGCCTTTTCTAGGTGATGTAAATATCAGGTTTTCCTATTCCATAATTGAAGGGTTCGCAGGTTGCTGATTTTGGAAGGCTGGAATGTTGATAATCTCTGGCAGGAATTCCAACACATAAATTATATCTCACGATAGAAAAGAAGCTGGCTTAACTCCTGGACCCTTTTTGTGAGTAGGAGATGTGGCATACAGGCTAGAGCTGTCAGCTTTGGACATTGGAAACCAGCCGTGGCCGCTCCATTTTGGGCAGAGGAACACCACCCCCCTCTCCATGGCACTCCAGCACTGCTCTCTAGGAAGGAGTCACCTGCTGATATAGGCAACTAGCCCTCAGCATTGGCTTGTGTTAACACTGCCGCAAACCCATGTTAAGAAGCGTCTGTTTGGACAATGAACTCCTTTCCATAGTCAGATGCTTTCAGTACTGGTGCAGAGCACATACTCTGTTTCGGGTGTCAAAGGCCTTTTGGCATCTTGTGATCCATATGACCTTCTTAGGCTGCTTTTTGGAGTTGAGTTCAGTGAGAGGGCCACAATGGTCCCATACCCCTTCACAAACCTCCTGTAATTCCCAGTCAAGCCAATAAATGTCAATCTTTGGGTTGTAGAAGTTGTACTTGGCCTCCACCTACAAGGGGGCCCAAATACAAATACACTACAGAACTCTGCCCTCTATGGCACTTGCTGAACTTGATAGTTAGATACAAAAACAATTGGTCCTATTGGCTAGGATATGCTGCAATATTCAATATTGTAATTACATCAAACATATTCCATATGCAAGAGAAAGAGAGAGAAAGAAAACACAATTGAAATCCGTATTATGAAAATCAATTAAATTCTTTATATTTTTTACTGAAAAAATTCATTTGTATACAATCTATGCCATTGGGTTGCTCAAATGAGTGCATAAGAAAGGTACTCGTAGAAGTGCTCAAGTGATGTGAAAGATGTGAAAAGGACAAATCTAAAAGTTGTAGACAAGAGTAAGAACAATGTAACAGAACTGTATTACTTCAGTAACTTTGGTAAGCCTGTCCAGAGAAGGGTCTCACATGTTTTGCAAAATCTGTCCATAGAAGAAAAAGAGGGTGATTAATCAAGGCACATCTGTCTTTAAGATGATACAAAGGAATGATCCTGGCTCTTCAAATACTATTGTTGACGTTTCAACCCCAATATTGGGTGTGGCAATTAAGGACCCAGCAAGCAAGGCTTTGCCAGGGCGTAAAATGAGCAACCTTCTGTGGTGTGGGAGAATCACGCACACCCTGAATGTCTAGATGGCCCAGTGGGCTCCTTATATAGCCTCACACGTGGGCGGGAGAAATCCAGGATGCCACCTTTTGTCAGTGAAACCAACAAGCTCATCCCTGGGAGAATGAATCAAAATCGGACTCTGACTTCAAAGTGCTGAATCAAGTCAGAGGCAACCCTAATTCAACTGATTGAGGGGTCACTCATCAGAAAGGTATGCCATCCTTTCTCTTGCTCCATGGCATGATGGCCTTGATTTTAGGACTTCCTGATGCAGGACCTGCAACACTTCCTTGAGGTGACCATGTTATCCTCCCAGGTGGAGCTAAAGAAAGCCATACCATCTAGATATTCTGCACTGACGTCATCCAGTCCTTAAATAACTCTATGCACCAACCTCTGGGTGGTGGCAGGTGCATTCTTATTCCTAGGTGCATCCAATGTCAGTTCCCTGATATTAAGTCATTGGTACTCAAGAGTTTGGCTACACCCAGCTCTCAATCAATTTATCTGCTCTTAGAATGGGGCTAGCAACAGTGTTGGTAACTGCATTGAGACCCCTGTAATCTACACAGAACCTCATCTCAGGTTACCTACCTTTGGAGTGAGGTTTGGGGACCAGTACCACAGGGCCATCCCAGGGAATCAGAAGATTCATTAACCCCAAACTCCAACATCTTCCTAGCCCCAATCTTAATAATAGCTTTAACTTGGTCTGACAGCCTATAAATCAGATTTTTTACAGAGAGGCTGTCACCAGTGTCCACATCATGGGTACGCCATGTTGTCTGTCTAGGGCTGAAGGAAGAGAGTTCAGCAAACTGTTCTAGGACTTGCCTGCAGTCAGATTCCTGTTTTGCAGTGAGGAAGACAAGACAACATCTTCATCTAACCCATCCTGGGTCGGAGAGAGATTCACTTTCTTTTTCCATCAGTGACCATGAGCATGGTCTTGTCAGCTCTGTCCTGGTGTGGTTTTAGGTGAATTACATGGGGAACTCTGTGACTACGTTTTGGGGTGCCTAAGTCAACCAAGTAGGTGAACTCCCCCTTCTTCTCCGAAATTGGATAAGCGCAGTCCACTTGTCCTGGTGAGCCCTGGAAGTCACAGGTTTCAACATCCACACCAGCTGACCTGGTTGGTACTCCACTAGTGCTGACATGTGGTCATATCAGTGCTTGATGAGCTCCTGGCTGGCCTCTAGGTTCATGTTTGTTCTCTTCATGTACTCTGCCATATGTGAACACAGGCCTAGCACATAGCCCACTATGGGCTAGATGTAGGTCATTTTATTTTACCACTTCTTAAATACCGAATTTTACCGATTCGGTATTTAAGAAGTGGTAAAATAGAGGAAGGGGGGGGATGTAGGTATTAAAGAATCGGTAAATACCGAATCGTTAAGATTCAGTATTTACCGATTCTGTAAATACCTATTCGGTAATGCCCATTGATTCCTATGGGCATTGAAGCCCATAGGAATCAATGGGCATTACCGAATCGGTATTTACCGATTCGGCAAATACCGATTCCAGCAAGGGTGCAGGGGGTGTCACTTTGACACCCTCTAGCACCCCAAATACAGGCATTTGTGCCATGTGGCACACAGACATGCCCTAAGGGCATGTCTGTCTGCCACATGGCATAGGTGTGCATGCACACATGTGCATTAAGTATGGGCGAATTTTGCAAATCTCGCGTTCGCAAATTTTGCGGATTTGCGAACTCGCAATCCGCAAAATCCGCGAATTCTCGCGAATTTGCGGATTTTTTTTTTATGTTCGCACGGGTTTCTGCAAGTTCGCGAGGGTTTTGTACAATTTCGCAAATTGCGAAATTGTACAAAACGCGTGCGAACTTGCAGCAACCCGTGCGAACACAATTATATGAAGAGAAAGAAGCTCCTGGTCACAGGTACAGCACGGGGATTGCGCTCATGAAAGTCAAGGGTGCAAAGGCCTCTACCCAGCATCACAGCTGATTTTCCACAGTAGATTTGGGAAGAGGCACACCTGTCCCGCCTCGAAGACGCTCATGATTGTTTTTGGGCTAATGAATGAGTCACTGATTTTGAGCATCAACTAGTTCGAGCGACCATGCAAAGGCCGCCCTCTACCCAGCATCACAGCTGATTTTCCACGGTAGATTTGGGAAGAGGCACACCTGTCCAGCCTCGAAGACGCTCATGATTGTTTTTGGGCTAATGAATGAGTCACTGAATTTGAGCATCAACTAGTTCGAGTGACCATGTGTGTGTTACTATGCAATCGCCCTGAAGGGCGCAGAGGTCCCTTGAGTGACCTGTGTAAGGCTGTGCCTGTAACTATTTTACAATGGCGCCAGCAAGCTGCCAGCGCCGTTGTAAAATAGTTACAAAGTTAGCTTGCACAGGAAGCACTTAGATAAAATAAAGCAGCACCTGCTTCGTTTTATCTAGTGGTTCCTGTGCAAGCTAACTTTGTAACTATTTTACAACGGCGCTGGCAGCTTGCTGGCGCCATTGTAAAATAGTTGCATGAGTGGGGGTTCAACTTTTGAACCCGTTACGCTTGCGGATTTTTTATGCGGATTTTGCGGGAAATCAGCAAAATTCGCGGATTGCGGATTTCCCAAAAATCCGCAAAATCCGCGAGCGTAACGGATTTCCCGCTCATGCTTAATGTGCATGCACACCTGGATTCGGTATTTTACCACCCAATTGGATTGGGTGGTAAAATACCGAATCTGAAAGGCCTTTGGGACTCAGAAGAGTCCCACCTACATCTAGAAGTTACCGAATCGGTAAAAATACCGATTCAGTATTTTACCGATTCGCTAAATTTACCGAATCGGTAAAATTGGCCCCCTACATCCCAAAAACCCATTTACCGGTCGGTAACGGCCGAAATCGGCCCTTACCGGTCGGTAAATGGCCACCTGCATCTGGCCCTATGTTCTGCTTGGGCTCTTTGAGAAGTCTTTCCCATTCTTCCCTTACAAAACTGAATGGACCCCTTACAGGATGACCAAACAAAAGTTAAAATGCGCTGAATCCAACCCCTTTTTGTGGCACCTCTCTATATGCAAACAGTAGGCAAGGTAACAGGACATCCCATCTCATATTGAGTTTTTCAGGGAGACCCATTATCCTTGCCTTTCATGTTTTTGTGGAACCTTTAAACTAAACCATTTGTCTGAGGGGATGGGGGTAGTGAAGTTATAACTCACACCACATTATTCCCACATAGCTTTTAGGTATGCAGACATGGAGTTAGTCCCTCTATTAGAGACCACCTGCTCGAAATAGGGCTCTCTAGTTTGCAATGGTTTACACCTTTGTCCAAATAGGGACCCTTCCTTCTAGTCAGGATAAGGGGGATACACTACTGAAATAACCCCAGCTCACCCCCTTGGTAGCTTAGTACATGCAGCCAGGCTTATTTCAGATGCAGTGTGTGAAGAATTTGCACATAACCAACAGTAATACAGTGAAAACACCCCAAAAAGGCACCACACCAGTTTTACAAAAATAACCAATATTTATCTGTGCAAACAAGACCAAAACAATAAAAAGACAAACATACAGTAATCGAAAATATGCACTTCGCAAGAATGAGTTTAAAATGCAGTTCCTTGGTTCCTTGGTGTGGGGTCTGGGACCTCAGTGTACCACTGACATCTCCCTCTTCTTGCCTTGCAGCTTGCTGCCTAAGGCCTTCAAGAGTAGGGCACTGCTTTTGCCCTTGGCATAGGTCCTCTCTGGAAGGTCACCCTGCACTTAAGAGTTCTGCCCGGTGTGGTCAGACTCCATCAGCTGCAGTTCCCTCCTCAGGCACCAGGGCATCTCCCTCAGGAGACCTCTCATCTTGGTCCAGTGACCTGTTAGAAGGAGCCTTAGCAGACACCTTGCCCTTTTTCTTGTTGGGGGCCACTTGGTCCACTGTTTCAGGATCCAAGCAGCATGACTTCCCTGATGTGCTGCTTGTGCTCTGGCAGTAAGAGGCACCCACTCATGGAGACCCCAGCATTTCTTCATGAGCCTTCCTCTCCACCTCTGCCCATGCAGAAGTCTCAAGATCTTTTCCCAACAGACACTCCATTGGGATGGCCCAACCACCTTCTTTGGGCCAGAAACCCCTCCCCATTCTAAGTTTACCAAGGCCATTGGATGGAGCTTAGTCTCATTGTCAGCACTGGTAACCTTGTGACTGACACCAGGCAACATTTGGTTTGGGAAACAAGACTAGCTGCCACCATAGTGACACTGGTACCTGTATCCCTGAGAGCTGTTGCCTCAGTTCCATTGATCTTTGGCCTTTGTCTGTACTTCTCCAAGCTTGAAGGCAAGAGAGCTAGGGCTTCAATATCCAGCCCACACAGGGAAACTAAAGCAGCCTCTCTGTGACCTCTGGACTCTCTAGAACACACCTCTACACCCACTTCTATGCAAGCCAATCCGTTGGACTGTATACCACTAGGGAACTTTTTGGAGCATGCTACATGACCTTGCCGATGACAGTCATAGAATAACCCAGAAGACTTTGCTGGATCTCAGTTTCGACCCTGAAGGAAGTGACCAGATGAGGGCCACCGGGTCACTTGCGACCACCTCTCAGCCTTCCATACAAATGAAGAGTTGGTCAGACAGTAGAGAATGCAAACCAAGTACATTTTATTCAGGTACACTTGAGGAGAGTCCAGTCTGACCAGCCTCCTGGGATTGCTGCAGAGGGACTGACTTCAGCCAACATAAAGATACATTATGCACAGTTTCTGAACCAGGAAAGTCCCGCCCCTAATGGAATTCAACTAGCAGGTGCAGCTAAAATAAAGGAGTACAGAAAGATGAGTTTTGACTCTGGGGCCAGGCACACATTATCTCTGGACCAAGGTCATGCTTTTCGTGTCTGCTACTGGACTAGTGTGCGAAAGCCTCTATGTATGGGAAATGAATGCATTAATATGAACAGTGCATAACAGAACAGGCCTAACCTTGGAGAAAGGAAAATTTCCACAGCCTGCATCTCGAGTCAGGGAATACATAGCTCAAGGCAGGATTCAAAATGGCAGCTAAACATAAAATGGTGCAGCAAATGCTAACTTAAAACAAGAACAAAGCATAAACAGAATAGCAAAACATTTTCATTAAGTCAACCCTGGTACCCTTTGTCTTTGGACTGGGAGAAGTCTCGGGGCCCACCACCAGAGAAATATTTTGGGGGCCTTTAGACAACTTTTTCTTTTTTATCTTGTTTGTTGCTCACCTCCTTCCCCTGCTAGGAAGTCTGTGAACCCTTGTTCTGTTCACTCCCACCACGAGTCTTTATGGACAACCTGATTCTGACCCATTTTCCAGATGGCTTACCCAGCTCTCTGGGAGAGGACAACTTAGAATCTACCAATTGCTGATGCAACTTCTCTGGGGTACAATTAGTCAAAATGTGATCCTTCATAAGTAAATTATACAGCCCATCATAAGTGTGCACCTCATTGCCTTTGATCTAGCCATCTAGTGCTTTGACTGACGAGTCGACAAAGTCCACCCATGTCTGTTTTAAACCTTTATGGGGGCCTCTGAACTTTACCATGTACTCTTCTCCAGTGAATTCAAATACTTCTAACAAGGCCTCCTCATATGCTGATAGGACTCAGCTAAACCCTAATTAAGGGTTCGAAGTCAATCTGTGCCCTCCACTGAGAATAACTCACAAAGTAGAGAGCCCCGGTGCTGGTGTGCTATACTCCTCATTCTGCAGGCTTTATCAAAGGCTGGAAACCATTTATCAATTTCATCACCATCACTAAAGTTGGGACAATCCCTTTGGGGATCTTAGGGTCAAAGGATTTCTCCTTGTTGCTGGTATTAGCATTATTGCCACCATCTTTGGGCCTAAGGCCTAACTTAACCCTTCTCTCTTCAAGGGCTAGCCTCTTCTCCTTAAGTTCAAGCTTTTTCTCCTCCAGGGAGACTTGGTCAAGCTCACCCTTAATGAGTCCTACCCCCCTTCCAGTGGTGGGTTTGCTAGAGGGACTTCTGCAACTTCCAATGGCGAGGGGAAGGGGTCTGGGAAAGGGTGTAGAGTTGAGGTCTTCACCTTCTTCCCCATAATTACTCATCTGGGCCAGGGCTTCTTCCTCATCCTCTTCAGGATCATCTTCTGCGACATGGTGCTCTCTCTCTATTCTCTCTTTCTCAAAGGAGTTGAGGAACGTCTCTAGGTCCTCCTTCTTAGCTGTCACTTTGTAGCTAATGCCCCTTGCTTTGCACAACACCCTCAGATCCATGGTTCTCATGGCTGCCATAACTGCCAAGTCGGGATTCCGACCATCATCCATTGTGCCCAATTTTACTTAGTAGTTGCAACCCTATTACATTTTTCAGAAACACTTTAAAAACTTTTCCTAACTTACTAAGGGTTTTGATTTAGATCTTGGCAGGACTCACTTCGTTTCTCCATGGCGGTGGTTACATGTACTTCATCAAGCTGACAGAGTCCTGCCCGCCATATTTAGAAGTGGGCTGGCTAAACCTCTGTCCGCATTAACAGACTTTTTCTGTGACGTAAGCAGCACACCTCCATCGAGTCGGCAAACTCCTCTGCTGGCTAACAGTACTCCATCGCTGTCATGCCAGCGGGTTTGTGCCAAGCATATTTAGATTTCCCAGTTGTTGCCATAGTCGCAGATTCCTGACGGAGTGAGACCCTGGTGGAGTGGAGACTGGTAAGTAATACTTTTTTATGCGTCACTACACATGTTGTCTTTAATTCAAAATTATATGTTGGTAAGGTGTTATGTCCCTTTTTTTACTTATAGCATAGCACACAAACAACATACACACACTGTTGGTACGCAGATGTAAGAGCAGAAAATTCTGAATGCTCTTTTTGTGGTAGTGTGGGCGAGCAGTTAGGCTTATCAGAGAGTAGAGCTAAGTATTTGTTGTACTCACTGAGGGAATAAATGAGACACACACACTCAAGAATAAATCAGAGACCAATTTGTAAAAATAGTATACATTTTTCTAAAAATGTTAAGACCAAGAACACAGTTTTAAAGTTAGTACTTTTGGAGATGACTGGCTAAGGGATCTTATTGAGCGTGGAATGGCGGAAGAGATACGAATGAAACATTCGCAGCAATGAGAAACTTCAGGATGACTTGAGGGCAGCCAAGTTGATTGATTTGCAAACTCTCTCTATTGGCTCAACCCACTGAGATCTACAAGAATCTGATCCCCATAATTCATAGATAGGTCTCATGTCACCCCCACTATACGAGTGGCCTTTGGATGCAATGTAGAATGTACTGACTGGGGAGGGATAAACAAAAGCGGGAGGGGGGTTTTGTTTATTGTTCTTGATAAAGGTTGATTTACCTGTTGATTCATTTATACTGTGAGTATACTGTCATTAATCTGTTGCTATTGCTCATTTCCTGTGCATCTTCAATAAAAACTATTTTAAAAAGTACTTTGAGATACGATTTTGCAAAGTTTGATAAATATATCACTTCTATGCAAAAATACGCCACAATAGGAAACACTGGGGAAAAAGTAAAAAAATGTATAGAAATTCAGGCAATACTTTCACAAAGTTCACCTCGTTTTAGGTCGATGTCGGAACCAAGTCTCAAGTTCCAGTAGGAGAAGTTTGGGAGCGTCCCTGATTGGCCAGGAGTTGAGTACTGAGGTCTTGGAAGTTGATGCACAAGAATAAGGGGGACACTTGAAAGTACACACAGAGGATCTCCTTAGAGGGAGGAGGTCACAAGGTACTGGAGAGAATGAGAGCACAGATGGGTGGTCAAGGCTGGTGGGGCCAGGTGAAGAGCGAACAGGTCAGCCAGACGTTGTGTGTCTTGAGGTCCTTGCGGTCAGGATCAGGCAACTTGGAACGGCGATCTCAGGACAGCTGGGCCACTCAGGAAGTGGCTCTTGGATGTCTCAATGCCCTCATCGGTGCTTGCTTCTTGTACTTTGGGAGTCTGGTGTGGACTATTCTACTTGGTATTTGCCATTATGAGTCCGATACCTTCGGGATTGGTATGCCATGGCTCCGGTAGATCTTGGTGTCTCCAAACTTGGTGAGGAGACAGATCTGACCCTCCAGCGCTGTTCTACCTCTTCTTGCTTCAGTGCTGTGTTGATGTCGTCGGGGAGCAGCAAGTTTATAAACCGGACTTTAAAGAATTGGTACCTGTTGGGTGCAGGGAAATAATACCCTCACACAAAGGAGCTTCTCTGCAATTTTTCGAATGCTGGAGGTGCTCCAGGAATCTTGGATTCTTTTCAGGCTCAGGACAACACAGCAGGCAGTGATTGTCAAATCATGGTTGGAGCTGGCAAGGTTTGGTGCAGTTTTAGTTTTTAAGTTTCAATACAGGTGTGTTCATTTTACCTTGATCAGCTGTAAAATGAACACTAATGCATTATACAAAAGAAAAGAATTGCATGTAAGAGCAATGTAAAAATACACAAGGCCAAAGCAAATGTGGGGCCAAGGCAAATGTGAACACACGATTCATAGTAAAACAATTAAAAAAGAAGCTTATCTCAGATCCTGGCGACAACGAAGTTGATGTGCTTTGTGGTCAAGTAGTAGCAGCAAAAGAAAGACCTGGACCATATAGTTCAAGATGGAAACAGAAGTAGAAAACAGAAAAAAGGTAAGTTTCTACCTCATTTCCCTTCAATTCTGCCGACTCAAGCTTAGAGGTTTCCCAAATACAGTTTTCTTGACGGAAAGGCACATAGTGATTTGCCCAGCGGAAACCGTGGATGGACTTCCTACGACAGCCACTTTTGCCTATGACGACATCAACACAGGAGCAAAATTCTGGTGGAGATGGTGCCACTTGGATGGACTACTGTCCATGCACCCACGTGCATCTCAATTTAGTGGGCAGACCACCAAGTACGCAGATGGGAAAACCATTGGAAAAGTGACAGCTGAACCAGATCTCAATTAGGCCTTAAGTCTTTTACGATGTGCTAAATAGAAAGGGAGTCTACATGGGTCTAACAATCCAGTTTAAAAAATTGAAAACATTTAAAAAAATATATTTTTGATGATAAAGTCATTTAAGTGGATTTCTCATGCAAAATCACTTATGACCAAGTGGTATTTGCGAAACCACTGTAACACCAATGTGGGAAAGTGGAATATTATGTTGTATGGCTGGGTGGGCCTACCATGCAATATTATCACAATACCCCAGAGATGGTCCTTGGATTCACACTAATAAATCCTTATCTCAGTCCTGGTAGAGTGGCAATGAGTAGTCAGTCTTTACTAGAGGAACATTTGTTAAGCATTTCAAAGTACCAACATGGACAATAACTCGTTGACACAACTCAAGAGAAATCTGACTCCAACTTATAAAAATAGGGTATATTTTTATGTTAATTTAGATAGCAAAACAAATGGGATATCATACATATAACTGAAGTTATATATTTTTTAAGTAATATGAAATCATTGCAGTAAAATACATAGACAAAATAAGATTGCGGTCAATGGCGAAATCCACTAGTGACAATCAGTCACTTGCAGGTTGAGTTACTTGAAACACTTATGCTGGTAAGGCCAAGTGGGCCCCAGGACCAGGCCACAACAATCAGATCTATTTTACCTAGTTCTTAGAGTTCGGGTGCAGAGTTATTATGGCTGCCCTTGATGCTGAATGGGAGCCATTGGTGGAGCTGTTTTTACTGCTTACACAGTGCCGCAAGAAACAAATTTCAAAAACATAACAGGTACCTCTCTGCTGATGTTGGATGATGGTTGCACTGTCTTCTCTTTAGCTGCAGCATCGAGTGTGGGGGTTGGTTACTCGACTGGTGATCAACAAGCCTTGGCACCAGTAAGCACAACGAAAAGCTTTGGGAACTTCACTGGGTCCGGGTAGGTGACGTAGCAGCCTGAGACTTTAGGGCAGGAAAAACTACAACTCCCATAATGCACTGGACCACCTGGATTTGGGTGATCCCTCGAAGGACACGATGACCAGTGATTCTTTTGATCCAATGAGTGCTTTTACCTGCAGTTTGCAATGGACTAGTACCACTAGTCTAGGGGAGACTGAGGGTGCTGCTTGTTTCCACAAGTATCCCTCTCTCTGGGAGTATTGAGTTTTGGCCAAGGACGAGGGTCATTCACTAGGTTCCAAGCCTGCTGCCTCAAGGACAAACTATCCTTCTTTTGCTTTGTGCTGGTCGGCAAAGTCCTGTTGTCTGAGACACAGGTTTCCAATTGTTCTTTCTTGGACCTAAGTTGTTCAGTTCTGAGGTTCTGGTGTCAGGGGGGTCCCTTAATTCCTAGAATTTGGGGAGATAGGGGTGTGGGATCTAGTAGCCAATCGTCCCTGCAGCTAGTCCTCCCTGAGGTGACCACATCAGGTGGTGTAGGTCACCTTTTGTTATGTTATGTTATGTTATTGGTTTTTGTACCGCGCACAGCTGCCCCAGCAAAGGGGCGTCCTGGCGCCAGGAAAGGTATACACAACATCACAGAACGCAACTGAATCAGGAAGTATTAATTAAAAAGAAAGGTTTTAATGGCGCGTCTGAATAAAAATAAATCCTCCATAGCTCGTATTTCACTGGGAAGAGAGTTCCACAATTTGGCCGCCACTACTCGAAAGGAGCGGCCACCCATCCTGCTCAGCAGAAAGCGTGGAACAACAGACAGATTCTGACCCATCGATCTCAAGGATCGAGAGGGAACATATGGGGTCAGTAAGTTCATCAGAATAGGTGGAGCCGTACCTTTTCAAATTTTAAAAGCCAGGCAGAGCACCTTAAACTCGATCCGACGAGCAACAGGCAACCAATGGAGCGATTGCAATGCTCTGGACACTGAGCAACGTCTGGGCAGCCCTAGTACCGCTCTTGCGGCGGCATTCTGCACTCGTTGCAACCGCATGAGTTCTGCCTTGTTCGTACCTGCTAGTAGGACACTGGCATAATCTATCCTAGATAGTACAGAGGCCTGTACCACAAGCTGTCTAGTGGGGGCATCGAAGAATTTAAGCACCGGCCTGATACCCCTGATTATGCCAAAACAGGAGGCAGCCACCCTCTTAGTTTGGCAGGTAAAACTCAGTGTGGGGTCCAGCCATACCCCGAGATTTTTTATCTCCATAACAGGAGATGGGATCATTCCTAGCTCGGGGGGCCACCAGTTGTCATTCCACCATCCAGGTTGCTTCCCAACCACCATCACCTCGGTCTTCTTTGTGTTCAATTGGAGACAATTTTGGTTCATCCAATTGGCCACAGCACGTAGCCCCTCACAAAAGTTGAGGGCGTCCGCAGCTGAGTCCCCACTTAGTGTGACCGCCAGCTGCGTGTCATCCGCATAGGACACCATTGTCAGGCCCCAGCGTTTGACTACCGCAGCCAGCGGACTCACATATAGATTAAAAAGAGTGGGGCTCAGAGATGATCCCTGTGGGACTCCCAGGGTGAGCGGGTGAGAGGTGGATTTGCCAGGTGGTATCGCAACCTGAAAAGATCTGTTGGAAAGGAAGGAGCGGAACCACCCTAGAGCCAGACCCCTGACCCCAGCTTCCTCTAACCGCCGCAACAGGATCTCGTGGGATACCGTATCGAAAGCGGCACTCAGGTATAACAACAAGAGTGCCGCTGTTTGTCCGGTATCCAGCACGGAGCGCAGGTGTTCGACCATATATAACAAGGCAGTCTCCGTGCTGTGGCCTGCGCGAAATCCATTTTGCGTGGGATCCAAGATGTTAGCTTTGGCAAGATGGTCGGCCAGGATCCTATTCACGTGGGCTTCGGTGACTTTAGCAGGCCACGGCAGCAGTGAGATGGGGCGATAGTTCTCGGGTTTTATAGGATCTAGGGTAGGCTTTTTTAGGATGGGTGTAACTACCGCTTGCTTCCACTTGGTGGGAACCATCCCTGAGGCCAGAGACTTGTTGATAAGGGCCAACAAGGGTGAGCGACATGTTACCTGCATATTTTTAAACTGAGTCGGTATGAGGGGGTCTGCAGGGGAGCCATATTTAATTTTTTGGCTCAATAGACCAAAACCCTCCTCAGAAAGGGGGGCCAGCATATCCAAGGTCATAGCATTGTCCTTTGGACAGACATCTAAGTCCGAGTGGTGCACAGTAGTTGGAAAGGTGCGGTAGATTGCTTGCACCTTTTGAACAAAGAAAGAGGCCAGACTCTCGCAGTGAGGGTCTGTGCAAATTTCTGCTGCAGAAGCCCTCTTAGTCGTGAGGTCTTTTAAGACCTTGAAGATTAGTTTAGAGGGGTTAGGGCTATTCCGAAACTCCTGCGCATAATATGCGGCACGCGTTCGACAGACCGCTCGATGATATGCCTTAGATAAAGTAAGGTAGCAGGTTTTGCGCACGGGATCATAGGCTTTCCTCCATTGCCTTTCTGCTTGCCTACACTCTCTCTTCAGAGACGCCAAGGTCTCATCATACCACGGGCTATGGGCCTTAGTCCGGCACTTGGAGCGAATCAGGGGAATAAGAGAATCCAAGGCCGTTCCAATCCAATTGCAGAAGGAGTCATACCCACAGTCAACATCCGAAAAGGTAGGTAAGGGTGTCTTTTCTGGTAGAGAGTAAAAGTCTTCTAGTTTCAGTTTACTCCACTGGCGAGAAAGAGAGGTTTTGTTCTGTGCCACAAAAATAGGATCTGCCACGGGGATAGCTGCCTTCACCAACATGTGATCCGTCCATGTCAACTGAACAGGTGGGCACATAATTATGTCCTCTAAGGTGGTAAAGAACGGGTCCAGTATGTGCCCGCCTGAATGGGTGGGGATGTCACTCTTTGTAGGAGCTGCAAGGCTTCTAGATCGGCTAGGCAGCTCTTAATAGCGGTTTGGGATGCACAATCAAAATGCAGGTTGAGGTCGCCTACCACATTAAAATTCGCACAGCCAAGAGCTTCTATGCTAATGACGTCCGGGAGAGCGGCCCTAAAGGCGGCATCGCAGCCCGGAGGCCGGTATATTAGGAGACCTGAGAGGCTGTAACAGTGGGAAAGAGAGATTCTAAAGCGGGCACATTCACAGCCCAGGAGTTTTAGTTCTTTCCATTCGCAGGGAAAACGACGTTTCACTGCCATCGCAATACCACCCCCTCTCAAGCCGCGGTTAAGAGTGACCACGGTGTAATCAGGGGGGAAAGCAAGATTTAGAATCGCGATATCAGCATCCTGTAACCAGGTCTCTGTCATGAAGAACACATCCGGGGAATCATTAGTCACAATATCAAAGATCTCCGCCTTTTCTTCCCAGAACTCAATAATTAAGCTCTATTAAAGATGGCAGAATTAGATTTTAGGTGTACAGACCAGGCTGTCCACCCTAGAGCTGTGGCCAGCCTTCCTGGGGGTGTACACCCCCTACAAAGCTAATTTCCTGCCTTGCCGGGTACAAGCGCACCTTGAAGAAGGCGAGGACTGTTTCCTCCTCGGGGGAAGCCCAGATGCATATCAGAGGTGGGGTAGGTGAAAGGTCACCCCTCTGATGTGCCAATTCACTAGCCATCTGGGGAGGAGAAAGTTGTGACCTCCTTCCTGCCCAGCCTTGGTCTCTGACTCCTGGGAGTGATCACACTGCCTGGCACGAGGTCAGAATCCTGTCTTGGCAGCAGCAGGTGTGGGAAAGCGTGGGCTGGTCATCCACAGCACAGTAAAGCTAGGGGCAACCAGGGAGTAACCTCTAAGCTGCCCTCTGGGTGAATGCTACGTCATCCAGCGCATGAGAATTGTGTCAGGGATGAGAAGGAATGCTGCATGATACCAAACATGACTTATTTTAGTGGTATCATAAGGAGGTGCCAATTTCAGGGGTGCTCAGTTGGTAGCTGTTGGACTTGGCCCTTTTGCCAGGTTCACCCCGAACGTTTTTGCATTTGCCTAGCCTGTTTCTGTAACCTGGTGTTGGTGATTTTAGGCCTCTGCGCACTTTTTCACTGTGGTCCAGTGTAAAGTGCATGCGCTCTCTGTGTATGTGTGGTGAGTATGGCCTGCCCTCCCATAGGAATGCATGGGGAATGTGTGTGTCCATGGTAGTTCCTGATGTGTGGGTAGTGCAGGGGTGAGCTTGGTATGTGTGAACTCGTGAGATTAAATGCTGCACAATGATGTGTGCGGATTTATTGTGTCTAGTGTGGAAGTGACACTTCTAGAAGTTGGCATGTCTGTGCAGTGAATGTGAATTTACTGTCTGGCTTGTGATTGGCTGGAGCTGGCTGGTGTGCCTGGCTCCTGCAGTCAGGATGGGTCTGCCCCGGTGGTGAGTGGAGAGATCTGCATGTTGATGGGAGGGAGGAGTGCACTTGGGACCTGAATAGGGCTGGGCCTACCCTCCACAATGCTGGCTCCACCCCCTGTGGTGTGTCTGATGTCCCTGACCCATCCTTTGAATAAGCAGAGGGGCTGAGCAAAACAAAGTGCTCAGGAACCAGTTGCATCTGGTTCGTCCCTTACCTGCACCTTTTACAACAAAGGATTTCAGTGTATCACAGAGGAGCTGTGACCCGAAGTAAATGTTCTTGTTATCCAACTTGAAAATACCAGGAGTATGCTGCTACTGGGGCCCAGGGGAAGGCTTGCCTCCCTAAGTCCTGCCCAGCCACTGGATGCCGGATGGTCTTTGTTGCTGGGACCCTTCTGCCCTCTTCACCTGTGAGGACTGTGTTGCTGGGACCCTACTGCCTTCTTCACCTGTGAGGACTTGATATTACTGAGCAACCGTATGAACTTGCCAGAATTATTGAAAAATCCTATGAAGAACTCAGAAGAGATATTTTGGGACGGAAACCTGTAAAGCCTGAACTAATAGAAAATCCTGAAAACGTTTTTATCAAAAACAATCTAACTACTCCTAAAATGAAATGGGAAAATAGTAGACAGTCACTTCCTAAAGAGAAGCGCTCTCTGTCCAGAGGTAGATCTCCTCAAAAGGAGCACTCTAAAAAGAGATATAACCTTAGAAATAGGGATAATATAAGAAAACCTGAGAGATATCAAGATACTGATACACGATCCTCTCGTACCTTTCAGACTTCCTCGCAGAAATCCGAAAGAGGAGGACGATCAGAATAACAAGAAGAGCGAGTGAAGTCCAAAGACAATCAACACATTCCAAAAAATAAGAAAACTCAATTCTCCAAAAAGAAGGTAGTAAGTATTAAAATCAGACATGCAGAGGATCTTGAGGACACAGCTCAAGAACGGGGAGTGGGCCCAGACAATGCTAGACAGCTCAGCAGAGGTCACCATAGCTCTCAGGATCCTGAAAGATCATCTGGAGACAGTGGATCTGAATTAATACATTCAGGTTGAAACTGCAGACACCAGGGTTACTGTACCCCATAAGTTATATGAAGTAACACTCCGAATAGAGAGGGATATAACTAGGAAGATAAAAGCACTCTTTTGGGAAAAACTATCTAAGGGTTATGACATCCTTCTAGCTGAAAAAGACTGGCCACCTGAATTTGTCAGGGAGTGCCCACATGGCGAAGAGATCATTATGAACTAGAGTGAAGGGGGAGCTCGCACAGCTTAGGTTTTTGAAGGTGATCCGTTTTGTACATGTGTAGTGTGCTACGAGAGGAAACACTGTCTGGCCAAGCAGTGTGAAATCCAAGGAACTCGTACAAAGCTCACTCTATTGAGAGAGAGCACCTCTGTGCACAACAAAAAGGACCCGTAGGTCTAGTTCATTTAAACATCAAAGGGTAATGAAGATTAAACGACGAATTGTTCATTAAGTATTCACTGTTTATTCTAGGAAGAGATCATTATGCCAGCCTTCTCTAAGCATTCATAAAAAATACACCTATGCCAGAAAATGGGCTGTGGGATGGGATGAGGACTCTCCTCACCATAAAATCCAGTTGAAAAATCAACCTACTGCTCAGAGGCAGTATCCAGTAAAGCCGGAAGCTAAAAAACAAGTCAAGGAGATCTTAGATCAACTTGAATACCAAGGGGTGATTGAAACATGCACCTCGTCAATGAACAATCCTTTGTTTCCTGTATCCAAACCAGACAAAACATATTGTCTAGTTTTGGATTACAGACATTTAAACTCTTGTTGCAAAACATTTGCAGTACAAAATTCACACAGTGCAATACTGATGAATAGTATAGTTTGAAAGAAATATAAAACTACTACAACAACACTTCTGTCGTCTCCCCCAGGGATTCAAGAACAGTCTTGGATTATTTTCAGCCAGAGTAACAGAGTTACTACAGACGTATGATGATGAGGCATTATCTTATGTCGATGACATAAATCTTACAGATGATGATTTGGACAGGCACTTGAACAGGGTGCACACCATAATACTTGGATTCGCCTCTGAAGGGTACAAATTCAACTTTTAAAAATCAAGAATTGCCCACCTCAACGTCCTATTCTTGAGATACAAACTTTCGAGTGAAGGCAAAAGCCTGGCAGCAAACTTTTTTGAAAAATGTGCGCTGCCCCAAACTCCAAAAACGCTGAAAAACTTACAGTCAATTCTAGGATTCCTAAACTTTGGAAGAACTTACCTTCTGAATTACACAGAAAGGGTTAAACCTCTCTACAAACTAATCAAACCTGATTTCAAACCTACTAATTGGACTCAAAAACACACAGAAATTTTGAGTTCAGTACAAACAGACATGTTGGCAACAACACACTTACAAACAAGCGACAATGTAAGCAACCTTGTTACCCGAATCATTCCAGGGAGATGCAGAATCACGTACCTAACCTTTAATGAAGATGAAAAGGTACCAATAGCTTACAAATCACACTTGCACACACAAGCTGAAATGAAATTCACTTCAACAGAAAAAATTCTGACAGCGGTTCAGACTGCTGTAGCAAAGGAGAGATCCCTAGCACAGGGTAAACTCATTAAAGTCATTACACCTGTACCTGCCTTAGAGGCAGTAACGAAGGAAAGCATTCCAAATGCAAAATCTCTACATCCAAGATGGATACAATGGGTTCATTCTCTTGCTGCAACAGATGTTGAATACGTTTTTGACCCGTACTTGAAGACACAAGAATTTCTCCAATGCGAACAAGAATGTCCTCTGCCTACTGAAATTCTACCTCTAGAACATTACGGCTGTATAATATATACAGACGGATCAGCACAGCCCGCGATTGGGGGCAATCAAGCTTACAGTGCTGCATGCGCAATTGTTAAAGGCCGCTGGCGGGATTGTAAATTCAGACCTATGGTAACAAAAACTCAATCACTAGGAGACTGTACAGCTCAGCGAGCTAAACTCCAAGCATTCAAGATGGCGCTGGAAAATACCGATTGCGAATTCCCCACACTCAAAGTGTGCGATTCGTATAACTGTGTCAGGAATTACAATGAATATCTGCAGACCAGGGTTCAAAATGGTTTTAAAAACACAAAAGGTGGCACAATCAAGCATAAAAAGCTTTGGAAACAAGTAGTTCTTTTGCAGAAACAACTACAAAAGACTCATGTTATCCTTACACTGAGTCATCAGCGTGATGGCGTTCACGTTGAAGGTAGTTCATTGGCTGATGAAGCTGCGAAGGCAGCTGTGCAAACGGCTTCCGTAGCTACAATCAATTGTTCGAAGACAACGATAGACGGTGAAACCATGCTCACTGTCAATGCCACGAGCAAAGGCAGCGGAGCTGCGTTACCTCTAAATTATCCACTCGAATACAAATACATAATTGATGCAAACTCTGTTCCTTTTGCTCGAATCCCTGGAGTGGGGGATAGGGTAATTCCAAACAGGAACCGGAGAGGTGCTCTCATTTTTGAAGCACATGCGGGATCAAGGGATTTCTTAATCTCTACTAGAATTAGAAGAGATGTACTGGTGGCCAGGGATGAAAGCTCACGTATACGAATTCGGAATTAATTGCTATGACTGTTACAAATACCACAGCTTTGAACACCACCAGATTCCTGACTACAGCGTAGCCAGCCCAGTACAGACACCACTGTTAGACAGCATAAGGCTATCTACATGCGGACGTCCAAATGGACTGATGCCATCCCACAAATATAAAGACGAGATTTATTTGGATGTGGCCTCAGTGCTCAGCTGACGCCCAAACTGTTATAAAAGATTTGCGATTCTTTATCGGCACATACGCAATCGGCACGCTACATTCTGACCAGGGTCCTGCTTTTAGCTCTAGGGTTTACAAAGAGGCTATGGGCAGCTTGGGCGTTGCATTGCAATTTTCGAGTCCATTCCATATGGCCGGGATGCCTGTCACCCCCTCCCAACACAATCCCCAAGGATGGGAAGACGGACGCAGTTCTGAACTTTTGGAAGGCGGGAGGGAGTTACCCTCCCGGCCGTATTTATTAAATTATGAAACAAAATTAAAACATTAAAATAACAGTTTCATATCATGTACAATTTTCATTTATTACATTACGATGAAGACACGTTCATTGGCTAACCTTAACAAATCTCTAGTACAAAGGTTTTCCTAGCCGAGTCTAACATCCTGCAAATGCATACTTTCTAAATTAAAATTGTACATCCTAGCATTACGGGCCAACGGCAAGGTCGCAACCGGTGTCAGATCCCTACTACCAGAACTCCCCCCTAACGGTGTGAGGGGCGGGCGCACAGAGGACTGTACCTCTGTGCCAACTCCAATTTCCCTTGTCTTTGCGGGGGCCCCCTATTTAACTCGACGCCTTCTTAATGGTCGTCCGAGGACTCGTGTGAGGTATCTAGAAGGTAGCGTGGACCCCCCTCCCACCCCACACTGTTTATCACATCCACCGTCGCGGATATCCGGGCCCCGGGAAATTCGTAGGAGGGGCATCAAGCCGCCTCCTCCCCTGGAAGGGGCCTATGACCGCCTTCCCTTAGGCGACCCCATACTTAGTGGGTGCCGCCTCCCCGTGTGAGGGGCCAATGGCCGCCTCCCGCCGGGCGCTCCCATCCATAATGGGTGGCGCCCCCCCTCTAGGGACCTTGAAATTACTGCTCACCGATCATGACCTTACCGCCACAGGCCGGATAGTTGACCGGCTATCCGGCCCCCCCACAAACTCCTACTAAAGGTCATGCTTTTACAAACCCCTTAACCATGCTATGAAGTCTCCTATGAGTAAGACATTCCACTCCCGGGACAAATGGACCCCATCCTCGAGATACATGTGATCCCCCCGAATACATCCATGCGGAATACAGTGCAACTGCGCCGAGCGAAATAACCTACCAAGTTTGTTATTGACCTTCTTTACTGAATGGTTCAGTGCTGACACAGAGAAGCCCCCCCGCCACACCTTCCTGGGAATCATGTGGGACCAAGCTATCGTGCACCCCGGGACCCTTCTCGCCAGCCAGCTAACAGTAGATAGAACTCGCTCGAGTAGTACTCGCCGACCGAGTGTCACCAAGTCATTGCCTCCCAGGTGTACTATGATTACAGATGGCGGTGACCTTGTCCGCCCCAACAATTCCTCGACAAAACATTGAAAGTGGTCAATACAGAGCCCGCCCCTTCCGTGGAAGGTCACCCTGTACCCGTATTCCCCAGCTGCGTGAATCATGTCACCTGCTTTGAATACGTCCCCGGCCCGCCTCACGTATGAGTGGCCCACGACCCACACCACTCTTTCCTCAGCCGGTGATCTCTGACCGCTGGTCCCCAGGTGCCGGGTCGACTGCACAGTCTGCCCCGCATAGCATGCTCGCGAAACTGTAAACCAAACAGAAGACAAGAAGCGTGAGTGTATGACATTGGCTTCACAACATGTGCAACTGCACATACCTTTTATAACAGTTCGAGGACCATCGTCCCAGTTGTTTTACCTTCTCAACACTCTGACCCCTGGCTGTAGCCTCTGTAGCAGCCCCTATCCTAAAGGAATGGGTCCCGAAGTCGGCCGGGTCCAAGCCCGCCGCTGCGATTGCCATCGTTAGCACCCGCTGAAACTGAAACCTTGTCAGTGGGGTGGCGTCGATGTGTCTCAGCAAGCTTCCCCCCCATGCATCCGCCCTTTGCGCTAAATATTCCTCAACGCACTTCACCAGGCACATGGGGGACCCTCGCATGGGCTGGACGACAATACTGTCTCCCATAGCACCCAGGTCAGTCTTGGACCTGGCTATTGTGACCACCATGGAATCACCCTTGATCAGAATGTGGTCCCGACACAGACCTCCCTCTACATCTTTCTTATTTCTTGCTACCAGCTCGCTCACCCGCATAGCCCCATGGAACGCTAATGCGAAAGTGGCCCGGAACAGCACTGCCTCGAACTGAGAGGAACAAGTCGTGGGGAGTATCGACATCACCAGGGACAACCTTTCTAAACCAATCGGGCGCCTTTCGTCTACTCTACAACCCTCAAGGCGTTGCCAACCACGAAGGGCCTTCTGTACCAAAAAGGACGATGTGGGGTCCTTGATGCCATGCACCTGCGCCATGAATGAAATGGCGGCCCGGTGCCTATTGGCCGTTGCCGCTGATCGGCCTGCACTGTGTAGTGCTACAAGAAACTTCAGGACATACTCCTCCTGACCCCAATTGACCCCCCCTGCCGGACCCAAAAATGCACAATAGGAACGAAACGCTCCCTCGTATGCCTTCCTTGTCCTGGGGGCTAGGCTTGCTGCCACGAGGTCTTGTAATCCGGAATACCGAGTAGCCAGAGTGCTTCGGGAAATGGGGCCGCCGCTAGGTCTGCGGAAGGTAGATAACCCCTGAAAGCCTGCATGTGTGAATGAGAGAGTGCATCAGCCGCCTGGTTCAGTACACCTGGCACATGCTTCGCCCTGAATTGTACGTTCAGTCTCATGCAAAGTAGTACAATTTCCTTCAGTAACCTCAATATCCACTTTCAGCGTGCTGCCTGACTATTTACACATTCAACAGCAGTCATATTGTCGGACCAAAACACCACAGAGCGATCTCTGAACTCATCCGGCCATGCCATCAGAGCCACAAAAATGGGGAACAACTCGAGAAACCCAATGTTACCTGTGAGACCGCTGGTGTGCCACCACGCCGGCCATGTTTGCGCCGACCATCGATTACCAAAGATGGCGCCAAATCCCACGCTCCCCGCCGAGTCGGTCCACAAACCCAGCTCGTCCGAGAACGCTGGTGGTCTGTTCAACACCACTCGATCGCTGAAATCCGCCAGAAATGCCAACCATATGCGCATGTCCTGGCGAACCTCTGCCGACAGTCTCGTGCGATGGTGTCCTTCCTTGAGACCAACCATGGCTTGTGCAATAGAGCGGGAAAAGGGGCGGGCCATTGGTATCACTCTGAGGGCAAAGTTAAGCTGACCCACTGCTTGTTGTAACTGAGGGAGCGTGACTTTCTCTTTGCTAATGCACAATTCCAGGGAAGCCCTGAACTTCGCTACTTTCCCCACTGGCAAACGGAAACATCCCTCCACAGAATCGAGCTCAATTCCCAGAAACTCGAGTGAAGTCGATGGTCCAACTGTCTTACCTGGTGGCAATGGCACCCCGAACCGCTCCATGAGAGTGCAAAAGTCTCGTAACGCCTGCGCACATTGTGTGTCGCCGGCTGCCCCCAAGAACAAAAAATCATCTAGGTAATGCATAACATGGGTATGGCCAGAGGCTTTGGTGAACGCCCATTGCAGAAAACAACTGAATTTCTCAAAATAAGCACAAGAGATGGAGCAACCAATTGGCATACATCTATCCATGTAGTAACGTCCTTGGAACACAAAACCTAACAGACGCTGATCCCGTGGGTGTACCGGGAGCAACCGGAACGCTGACTCGATATCTGACTTTGCCATCAGCGCTCCGGGCCCCAGGCGATTCAACATGGCGACGGCATCATCGAAGGATGCGTACCGCACCGAACAAACTCCCGGGTCAATCGCATTGTTCACCGAAAGACCCCTCGGAGCTGACAAGTTATGGATCAGCCTAAACTCCCCCGGGTCCTTCTTGGGGACTACCCCCAACGGGGAACAGATGAAATTAGTTACTGGCGGGTGCCTATATGGGCCAGCAATCCGGCCAAGGGCAACCTCCTTTGCAATCTTCCTCTCTACCACCACTGGATTATGCTGAGCCGACAGTTGGTTTCTACAAAGTGATTCCCCACGAAAATCCCCCGCCGGGATGTGGAAACCATATAAGAAACCGTTCCTCAACACCCCAGCGGAGACATGATCAGGGTACTCGTTTAGCCAGGGGATCATTGCCATGATATCTACGGGGGTAGGTGGCGGTACACAATGGTCCCCCTCAGACCTGTTTGGCCCCTCCTCTACCCCCCGTATCACCATTCTTGGCTCTGCACGAACTCTCAGGGTGTGAAGAATTTCCGCAACCTGCACATTCATGTCTGAACTTACATGTCCCTTGTGGCCTTGTGCACTTGCCCCTGTTAAAACTCCAACAGACCCCTTTCTTACCCCCATTCCCACTATTCCGTGGTTGTTGGTCACCAGCGGGGCCCGCTCGAAAGGGCGCCACCGGTTGATGGCGGGATGGCCCCGACCCATTCCTGCCAAGCGAGGACGACTTCGTCGCGCCCGGCAGGAGCTGCTTCTGCCAAGAGATCGAGTCGAGACAATCCCACGTCAGAGATGAATCGTACTCCTTGGCCTTACGAAACTTCATATTGTAACCCAACCACTCATCGCCCTCATACGTTTCATAAAAATCCATTATTCGTGCCTGATAACAGGGCAATTCGGTCAAAACCTCGGGCTTACGTTCCCCAATAATTGCAGAAAACATCGCAAAGGCCTTGGCCCAATTTGAGATTGTCTCATCAACCCTGAATCCCACCATTTTGGCTCGCCATACACTCGGGTGCCACAAATCCTTCTGTGTCTAAACATACTCCATCTCGCGATGGTCAGTCAACAGGGAAAACATATTCACGTATTTATCAGCCCATATCAATTCTTTCGTGGCCAACGGTATATGTTGGACCACCTTCTCCCGTCTTGAGGGCAAAGACCCCTCCCTTGCCATTGGCAATGCCTGCTTACCCGGCTCCATTGCTGTTCCCGCTGTTTTTTCGACGCCAGCTGCCGGTCCTTCCGAGGTCACCTGTGGGGGGACAAGAGAGAGATTCGCCTTCGCGGCATCTCGCGATTGCCGCAACTGCTGCATTAGTAACTTGGCCTCTTCGGCCATGTCTCCCGCTGCCGTAGCACCCCCTGTCTTTCTACCAAGCCATGCGGCCAACTGGGCGGCTAATTCGGGAGGCATGTCCTCCTCACTGGCGGGCGTAACAACAACCGGAATCGGTTGACCCGCGTCAGGGATCGGTACCGGAGCCTCGACTGGATTGACCGGGCTTGCCGGGGGTAACTCGGGAACCGGGACCTCCTCCCCCGCCGTCCTATTCCTGACCCTTTTCCCCCTCCCCGCGGGGACAACTCCCGGCAATGCCGGGCCTATAACCTTCTTCGGTTTACCCGTATTGTTCATCGCTGCCATCTGCTTCTTCATACTCGCCATATCTTTTATCAGCATGCGAAGCATCTGGTCAGTCCCGGACTTCTTTCCCGCCTTCTTGCCAGGCATTGTGAACGGATATTCGATCCCGCTGCTCAACACGGTCCTGGACCCTTAGGCGCAAAGTCCTGAAAGAGAAACACAAAAATTACAAGTTCTCAAAAATTGCTCCTTGTTCCGTCGAGGGCTCACGTGCAACGAGAGGGTGCAGCTTCCAAGCACAAGAACAAGAGGATGCTTCTTCGGATTGCTGCTCCTTTTATTCCTCTTCGGGAGGGCGTGTACCCTCCTCCGGTACGCCTACGGGGCGTGGCCAACGGTGTAGGTGTCTAGGACAACCCTTCTTGGGCGGGAAAAGGCGCGCCCCGGCTACGCCGCTTCGGGCATACCAGCCGTGACACGCCCCCCGCCCAAAATGGTTTCCCGGGGGGATCCGGTCCCCCTACCATACGTTCGGGGGGACCGAGTGGTCGCCCCTTTCCATTCTGAGGGAAATTCGGTTGTGGAGAGAAAAAACTGTGACATAAAGCAATCTATAACAGCTAGGGTATTAGGTTCGGGTGATAGGTGGATCAAGCATCTAATAAATGTCCAACGTAGTCTTAATAACCTGCCAAGAAATTCTCTGGGTGGAATCATTCCATATGAAATCCTTTTTGGTACTAGAATGTTGATTGAAGACCTTGATCATCACACTTCAGTGGTGGAACAAAAATCCTTTGATATCAAAGATCGTTTGGCTGTTTTACAGGACTTACATGAAACAAGAAGAAGTCTAAGCAATACCAGCGAAAAGCCAACGACCACTGAAGAAAAAACACATGTCCCATCAAGACCTGTCTGGATTCCAAAGATTGGGGATCTGGTCAGGGAGAAAATAGTGGACAAGAAGGAATTTGGGCCTTCTTACAGAACACCAGTACCTGTACTAGCAATCCACGGATCAAGAACAGTACTACTGCCGCCCCTTGCTGGAAAAAAGGAGAACCGGTCTGTGTCAATTGACCTGGTAAAACCACACTATGGGGCCGATAATAAGTAGTAGGCCCAGTGGACTCCCAAGATGTAGCAGACGACCAAATCTTGCTACTACCCAAGAGGTTCAAACTGAAAACTCATCACCTTTGAAGATTCTAAAGTGAGTAAAGAAGAACTATGCAATAAAGCCATGGAACTTGTGCCTATTTTAACCCAAATAACAGTTAGTCAAAAAACTCCCGTCTACAATGATGAAGCATCTGACTATACAAACATCTCAAAGGAAAAAACAGCTCCAGCGATTTCAAAGAATCCGGATGCAATACCAACAATTGACAGATCTGCCTCTGGCTATTTTATCAACCTCAATAACTTTTTTGAGGATCCCAGTGAACCTGAAACTACGCCAGCAAACAAAACTTTCAAGGAAAAAGTAAAGGAACTTGGTCAAGAGCTTACAAATGCATATCTGGTTTCACCTTGGGTTGAACTTTGAATAGTGTTAGGTGTACTTTATCTCCTGCTATCGATCATTCTTGTGTTAAGTTTGGGAAAGCTGATAGATGGAAAACACATTAAAATGGACACAGCAAGTAAGAACATCAACTTTCTCCTGAAGCCACACAAATCATCTCAACGTGAACAACGAGACTTGTCATCAGTGAACATCACAGTGGTCCAACTACCTGGTGGAATAGTATGGGATACAACTGATTATCACATGTATGGCCCTGTTGAGCTACTAAAGATTCCTCATCAATTTAAGGTTTCCTTGAGTGATTTCTTCTCACCAAGCACATTTTCTGATGATTGGGACTTTAAGACTGTTAGTAACATGATGTCAGCAACATTTACAAAACATGAATACTTAGAAGGTTCATCAAATTACGAAGAAATGTATTGTTTTAATCATTTTGGCCATCATTACTTGCATAAATCTGCAAACCCTGGAAATGTTTTAACTTATAATCAATGGGAACATTGTCCAACTCCTCCAAAATGTAGTTCTAAAACATTTCTTAGAAAATTTCCACATTTCACATGTTTTAATGTTACAAATGCAGAAAGCTTTTACTTTAAAAATTTAAAATAAGACAGGCATGAAAAGTATGTCTACAAATACTAAACAAATGTATTCTGCTGCCTTTTATACTCAATTGTCCACCTTAGGCTTTGACTTTTGGAAAGACAACATTAAGACAAAAACTGTTTGGGGCACAAAAGACTGGCAGGTACAAGGTTTAGAAGCATTGTTCAGAGCCTGCATCATCCCAGAACAAATGAGGTTCCTAAATGACACTGATCAACGGACATCTTGTCTTGGCATTGTTAAGATAAAAGATTTAAACAAACCGTCCATACCTAGTCCCACATCTGATAGTAATTTAACTTCAGGTGAGGAGGTAGATGTAAATTATATTTTACAACAGAACATAACAAATCCTGATTGGAAAAAATGGTTAATCTGGCCCACAGACACGAATAACTGTAAAGATAGATTCCTGAACAAGACACAAGGGTTCACAGTAACTCGGCCAGATCTAAGATATATCCTATGACAACATCCAGGGATAATAACAACTTATAGTGAAGGAAAACTATGCCTTGAATGGCTAAAGAAATCCACACTTCCAGAAATAAAACAACACTGAACTTTGCTTAAAGATGGCGTTGATTTATGAGAATTCTTAATGGGACCTCGTAGTCCATGTCATAAATGTTTCATATTTGCCGATATGTACGCTGCTTACAATGAAGCTTGGAAAGTCACGCAAATGGAAACAGCTGAAAGAATACGAGAAATTGATCGTATTAATTTAGAGAAATCCCTCTCTGTCGTTGACAATGGGTTAACAACTCTGACGTCCAGAATTTACTCTTTGGACAGCATTGTATCATCTGCCATAGACATAATGGAACAGGACTTGCTAATGCTACAACATGGCCAGTCTCAAATACGTTGTATAATTCTATTAGGCTGGACGTTGCAAAACCTTAGTTCTGGCTATGCGCCTTGGCGTTTAATCAACACTACGTCATTGTTTACTGTATTTAACCTTACAGATAAACAAATCTCGTTGGAACAGAGGGCAGCAGACTATACGGTGCTGAGCATTGAAAAACTGGAGAGATTACTATTGACCGCTTCTGAGAAATAGTCAGTTAAATGGATAATACAAGGCACCATCACGATACCAGTGACGCCTTTCCAGTTTCAGTATTGCTTAAAACATATACCAGCAGGCCTGTATGAAAGGTTGGGTAAAGAATACATTAAGTCGACCTGGGATTTACCATACACACACAAATGTTGGAGTGGGGGAAAGGAAGTATTTTTTAGTGGTAAAAATTGTGAAAACTCACTAAGCGGTACACTATTGTGTGAAGGTAATAATTTACACGGAGCCTGCAAAGGTTCTTCCAATAACCTTTCTTGCCACCTGCAGGGTTCGCCCACAGCGGTGATAGATCCAATTTTCAGGCAGCTTTTCAATGGTAGCTACATTATGTTAAATGATCACAGCTGTTGTGGAATGATGCCAGGAATATGATATCTTGTTACTGTGTCAGCAAGGGTCACTTGCTGTATGCAAGTATTGTTTCTTAAAACTAAGACAGACGGGGAGTCACCACTATGGCCTTCACTGAACATCTCTTCTATACAAATTGATACTTTAAATAGAATGAAAGCCATTCTTTTGCAAAAAACTGTGCCACTGACCTCGTCCAGAGAGACGTATGATCTGCAAGTTGCAAGGTCCTCTGCAGAGATGCATGCATTATTATCAACAAACTGCCCAGTACATTTCGCAGAAATGTTAGGTCGTATCTTTAACATGTCTGATACCAGCAGTATTGCACATGTATTTAAGACGACTTTTTCGGGACTGTTAGCACCCTTTGAAGCAGTCCTGGGCATTTTTCCTAACTTCGCCCACTCTGTGTTCAGTGGCCTGCCTCTCATTTTGGGACTCGTAGCAGGGATCCTATTTTTTTCCTCCTGCTCTGTTATGGCACATCGGGTCGCCAGCGATACCCAAGCCAGCATGGAAAATGCGCTGCAGGCTATGAGGTACCGTGACAGAATAACACAGACCCTTGGCTTGGCTCATTTGAGAGATCTGAATACCACATGGTTGCTAAGTAAACAAAAGAAATCCAACATTCAAAAGTGAAGGGGAGAGAGTGATCAATAAATGTTGAAGCACTCAGTGTTTTGTAAAATACCCCTCACACACCAAAAGGCCCCTTGGTGTCATGCTTCATCATCGGGGTCTTCGCACCCCTCTATCGGGATGCGGCGTGCTGCGACCTACGGCTACGCGGGAGCACTTATAGTGTTGACTATGTGTGGTGTACAGTGTGTGGGGTATGTTTTTAAGTGAGTGGGGGGGATGTGTAGTGAAAAAATTAATGAACAGGACCTCTGGTGTGCGTTGTTGTCGACATGTTTCGGAGACAAGCTCCTTCCTCAGGACGGGGGCACAACCTCCCCTCCCTACTCACGTCTTAGTTTATAAAAAATGTGTATTTACAGAAAAGTGACCGCTGTAGGCACACTTAGCCTATACTTATAAAAATGCACTTTTCCCGATAGAGACAACAACGCACACCAGAGGTCCTGTTCATTAATACAACAGCCTTGACCTCGTCCTGCACTTCTTTTAACAGTACCAGCCAGAGTTCAGAATAAAATTGTTTTTCTTTTTATACTCTAGTGCCTGGTACTTTTTAATTTTTTCACTACACATCCCCCCCACTCACTTAAAAACATACCCCACACACTGTACACCACACATAGTCAACACTATAAGTGCTCCCGCGTTGCCGTAGGTCGCAGCACGCCGCATCCCGATAGAGGGGTGCGAAGACCCCGATGATGAAGCATGACACCAAGGGGCCTTTTGGTGTGTGAGGGGTATTTTACAAAACACTGAGTGCTTCAACATTTATTGATCACTCTCTCCCCTTCACTTTTGAATGTTGGATTTCTTTTGTTTACTTAAGTATCATTGTGGAGCGCGAATCCAACTATCTGCTCTACCTCCCTCTTGTGTTTTTGATATACCACATGGTTCCTGTCATTCAGACCAATCTGGCAAGATTGTATCTTACCTGTTCTAGGATGCCTGCTTTGTGGAGAGGAATGCGTGTCAGATGTCTGTCTAACACTACCATTGGTTACGCCAAAGGATGCGGACTCATTACTGGGTACGGTAATGGCTCATGTGTTCTGTTGCCCCCAGCGTCTACCAATCCTGATGACAGCATTCATTGAGATCTCACCGGCAAATGAAACTGGAGGTGAGATACGTGGACCAACAGGCACACAGGTACCATCTGATATGATCATTGCTAACGCGGCTGACGCTGACGACGATGCTACGCATCTGTGCACAATTGACCTTCTTAATGAAATTGTCGAACTTTCATCTACTGTGGTAGACGATTTCTTTACCAGCCTTGATGACTTATTGTTTTCTCCTGACACCAAGAATAATTTTTGAAATTAGCACACAGCGTTCTTTGGAACTCTGAAATTCGACCTTCACTTTTTTCAAAACAAAATCTACCAAGTTTGGAACTCTATTTTAACAACAGATTTATTTGACTTTTTCCAAAAAACAAACCGAACTTTGGCACAAAAAGTAATCTGCTTAAAGTAGAACTATTCTTAGAGAACAAGAAAGTCCTTGAACACTTCCTAGAAACAATATAATCCACAAACAAAAACAGTATGTATATTCTGCTATGGGATGGTCAGAACCTTTTTCTTCTGTAACTAAGAGCTATTTCATAAATGTAATTTTCGTGATTCATTCAGTTAGCATTGCTGATATCATATCATATGCATACAATAAAGTCATTTTCCTTAAATGTGTACTGTACAAAATGCTAAATTTGTTTTCTGTGTACAACCATTTCAAATGCATTTTATATGATTTTTTGGGGTTGTAAACACATGCTCTAGATTATATGTTTTAGTGCTTGAACTTTAGATGAACATGATAACATGGAGTGGGTGTTATGTATCATTTTAGGACCCTATTGTAAGTTTCCCGATTCATGCCCTTATGTAGGTATAAATCACCATATCCTTATATAGGCTTTGAAATCATAACCATATTTAGGCATAGCTCATGCAGTCCAAATACGGCAGGGCTACTTCCACTAGTTCTGAAAATCCACAATGATTTCTAGTAAAACTCAGCTTCAGCAGCCGGGGACTTCCCCTTGCTTGAATATTGATTTGTCCAAGAATTCATGGAGTTTTCAAAGAACTGAGAATCTTTGATGATGTTATTATGTCCAACTGTACGTCAAAGTCGGCACCTTCAAGGTATGAATATGCCCACACTCGCCCAAGCAAACACACAGTGGTTTGGAGCAGTTCGACTATCTACTTGCCCGACGCTGTAGCGATTACATGGTCGAGGTGGCGGGTGCCGTGTCATCTCAGGGAGCCCCGTCGTTTGTGTGTGCCAGGTAGTATGAGCATGGCTGGCCGGAGATACTTCAATAACCAGCATGCTAAGGGGCCGACCAGCGGAGTCACAGGGCGTTTCTCATTTAAGCACCTCCCTCCCAGGAGGAAGGTGCTTGTCAATCAAACCGGATGGTTTTGGAATGGCGGATGGTGATCCCCACCGGAATTCAGCTTGAAGAAAGAAGTCTGTCGGGATTGGCCACAGCGCAAGTATAAAGTACACCACTAACCTTTGCTCAATATGTCCGGCAGAAACAACGCCTGAAGAGAAGTCTCCCAGTCCCACCCAGATACGATTCCCACAGTGAAAATACAACTCACTGTGTGAAGGCGTACCCATTCGGGAAAGGGAAAGTGGATAAAACAAAAAACAGGCGGTGATAGTTCTCTGAGAGTCACTCTTGGGTCTGGTCAGTGGATTGCGTAGGATCAGAAGGAGTGTCCACCCTGTGTAGAGGAAGGACAAAGAATAAGTTTATAACAACCCTTTTGTAATGATAGCCATAAGAATACCCAGAACCCCCTTCTACCACTCACCAGAGTCTCACACCACCCAAACAGGGGAAAGAACGGCTAAAGGAACCCTTGCAGACAAAGCCAGCGCTATAATGGAACACAGTCTTTGGGAGAATGCTTATGACTGAATCCCACAAGAAACAAGACTTCCAGGCCGCTGAAT
Organism: Lissotriton vulgaris; assembly: GCF_964263255.1. Taxonomy (NCBI): domain Eukaryota; kingdom Metazoa; phylum Chordata; class Amphibia; order Caudata; family Salamandridae; genus Lissotriton; species Lissotriton vulgaris. The sequence continues at coordinate 1,071,508,750 of NC_141689.1, read as the reverse complement.
ACAGAGTTACGGGAGCAGAAGGTCCTTAGAAAGCAGCTATGGTTGTTGGTTAGCACAAGCCAATCGCTGTCACTGTTCGGGTGCTCCCTGGTTTGTAAGCAAAAATAAAAAAAAGTAGATGAGTCACTGTCTCCAATATGTTCGCAATCCAGTCCGGGATCACAAAGGGAAACAACTTATCCCATAAAGCATCTCTTGCTAGATGCGAAAGAAATGTCAGGGAGCGCGTCTTTAACTGCAGACGCGTTCTTACACAAATACTTTCGTTTTCTCAGGGATGTCCGATAAACGCCAAAAGCGCGTTTACCGGGACACCACAGTCCCTATCTAACTATGGTGCAAAAAAGAAAACACGAGTCATGCAAGGGAGGCGAGCCCGCACTCCGACTGCCACAGTACTTATCAGAAGACGCGAGTCCCAGGATTCAGGAGACAAAGTTCGGAACGGTTTCCACTCTCGACAGACTTCTTTCTTCAAGCTGAATTCCGGCGGGGATCACCATCCGCCATTCCAAAACCATCCGGTTTGATTGACAAGCACCTTCCTCTTGGGAGGGAGGTGCTTAAATGAGAAACGCCCTGTGACTCCGCTGGTCGTCTCCTTAGCATGCTGGTTATTGTAGTATCTCCGGCCAGCCATGCTCATACTACCTGGCACACACAAACGACGGGGCTCCCTGAGATGAAATTGCACCCGCCTCCTCGACCATGTAATCGCTACAGACGCGCCCTGCTACAGCAAGTGCCGAAGGAAGCCGACCCTCCAACAGACACACTGACAGAAACGCTGTCTTTTCTCCTGCCGAGAAATCCAGCTCCAGTGTTTCCAAGCTACCCTTGCGGGTTGTTGGGAAATCGAGTCCCGAGACCGACCTTCTTCGTTCTAAACTAAGGTACGGAGCTGATTAGACCCTTAGAGAAATCTTGAGCAGATTCTTGGCAAAAGAATACCACATTTATGCTACACCTCACTTACTTCTTCCCTCGTACTAAGCTTAGGTTAGGTACACCGGGGTAGGCGTATTTTAGAAGCACCAGTTGAGTACTTTTAGCCTCTGTTATTTATGTATGTATTCATATATGGTTTAGGAACCATACAATGCTCTTTCTGTATTATTTTATTCTACTATTTATACTGTATGAATTATATTTTACAAACAGTGTTACAATTGTAGCAGTTCATTTCTTATGCTTGAGAAAGAAGACTGTTAAATAAAACATTTTATTGAAAACGCCCATCTTTCTACTTTCTCTGCACCTCTAGAGAAACGAAGCATGCACGATTGACTGAGTGAAATATCTATCTATTGTTTCCACGACTCTGAAGATACATTTTATCTTGGGGAAACAACATTGTCATGTTTATGTGGTAGTCAGAGACTAATTCCTTCTTGTGAATTCGAGAAAGTTTCTAGTTAACTCTGAGCTAGCAGGCACACACAATTACGTCTAGTATATTTGATAGCGACCTAGACGACCTTAGTCCTACAGCTAATCTATAGGATATATTATTCCAATGCGCAGAGCCTATAGGGAATATAGGAACTACACTACATCTCAGTGCTGCACTCCTCGGGTCCCAGAGCCTTCTGGCTTCTTGATTGGCACAATTATGTCAGTGGAGTCAAGAACCAGTCCACAGAAGTCCCAGGGAAACCATCCAGGGACACCCAGCATTTCCATTCAACCAGCTGCTCCCCCAGAGGGATAAGGGGGTCAGTATCATTGGTCCTGGAGAGACCCATTCTTGTCCTGGGGATGTTTAGCTGGAGTTAAAGTCATTCAATGCATCACTGTAGTGGTGTTTAGTGGCTTCTGTTTACAGCTGGACATTCTTTTGCAATCATCGATCCCAGATCCAGTGTCTTCTCATCAGTCTCTCCCTCGTGCAGGGGTTTTTAAGCTAGGGTAGAAGGTTCTAGTGTGCCAATCATCACTCCCCCTTATCCTAGCCCTCCTCAACAGCATTCTGTGGCATTCTAACATGGCAGCTTCAAGTGATCTATGGAAACATTTTCCCTGGAAGCCTCATGCCCTCCAAACCTCACACAGCTGCCTGATTCCTTCCCACCAGAACTTCAAACTGGAGCCTGCCTTTGGCTCCAGAGGTCAGGCTTCCTCCTTTGCTTCTATGGACTTTGGCATTCATAGTCCAGGTTCAGTGTAAGGAGTTCATTATCAAGTGAAAAGTTCCTCCCTGCCTCATTGTGTGGACCCAAGTTATAGTTACCTTAGGGCACGAGGTATATAGTTGCTTGAGATAACTGTAACTATAACTGGTGATTTTCTGGTTTTTTTAGAGTTTAAAACATTACGTTGTCACTGAAGATTTCACCTAACTATAATGTTACTTTAACCTTTGTTTTTTTCAGTACATTTCTAGTTGTTTTTTAATGTACAGCAATATTTATCTACCATATGTAAATCAATACTCCTGTCGCACGCATGGCCTTTGGCAAACAAAAACAAAAAAAAATCACTTCAGCTTCTTACTGGAAAGTTTCAGAATGATCTGTGAAGCGGGAACTGAGAAAAAATGGGCGGGGGCTGAAACACAAAATCCCCATGCCTATTCCATCGACTTTTTTAGGCAGCACTACTGCAAAACTGCTAAACGCAATTACACCAAATTTGGCAGGAAGCTAGATCATGGGCCACAGATTTGGTTTGTGATTTTGTGTTAATCTGTTCAGCAGTGTTAGAGACATTAAGGTTTAAAAATATTTGTACATCTGGTCGGTTGGGTCTGAGAGAGTCCCCCAAAAGTCTCGCAGAAGAGCCAATTTAAAAATAATGCATTCTGATTGGCCCAGAGAGCTTTTCTACCTTTGGGCCAAGTCAGACTCCTCCATGAATGAGCGCTCTGGTTGGCTGCTAGCAACATGAGAAAAAAGTTGCTGGCATCCCTACAGAACTCAGGGACTAAGTCCCCTGTCCTGAACTTTAACAATAGAAATTATGTAAGGGGCAGGTTTGGACACCGTGCCCTTCTAGGCCCCATGGGGGGACCTACAAGGACCCCCAGGCCCTAATAAAAAAAAAATGCTTTTTGCTGCAATCCCGAGGGACACTTGCGAAAACAATGCAAGAAAAAAAATGATGGCAGCCATTTTATTTTTAAATTTATGAGGATGAAATGAAGTAGAGCCCCCCTCCCCAAGCCCATTTTGGACCAGGACCCCATTCCACAGGGCCAAGTATATTTATTAATGGGGGGGTGTAAGTGGTCCCCCTCCATGAGCCTTGAAGGCCCTGGAGTCCCCATCCAGGGCCTTCAAGCCTTGGGGAGGGGAGCTGCGTGCCTCCCCTCCCCAAGGCTTTATTGGTCCTGGGGAACCCATTCCTCAGGGCCCTGAAACATTTTTAAAGGGGGATCTCGTGGCCTCTCATCTTGAGCTTTTGGTGGCCTCTGGAGTCCCATCCACCAGGATCAGCTCAATTACTGTGTCCCGGGGAGACCACCCAAAGGACTCTGTAGTGTCCCTGCCCACACTAGCGTGGACAGGGAAACATGCTTGTTCCTGTCTGGGAGAAGCATTTCAAATTTTTCGCCAAACGGGAGCGAACACTAAGTCTGTTCCCAGCTGGTGAGATCTTAAAAAAATTTCTGATATAGGCAAGGAATCAGAACCCATATTTTTCCCGCCCTGAGGGAGCAGCTATATATGTACAATGAGGGCAGCTGGCTTGGACAGTGGGGACCCCAGGGCTTTCCTTGCTGCCCCCAATGTGGTGGTTCATGGGTGGGCACTGGACACTCACATGGAATTAATGAAACCCCGGGGGCCAAAATAGGCTCCAGGAAGGGGGCTGTGCAGCCCCCTCCTCTTTTAAACAAGAATTGCCCTGGGGGATGGGGTCCTCAGGGCTTGTACAGACGTAGGGAAGGGGTCCCCCTAAGGCCCCCTCCCATTTTGTGGTAAATTAATCCCCGGGGGTAAGGGACCTGTTAAGGCTCGGGTGGGGGGGCTGCATGCTCACTTCCCGGATCGGGAGGTGACAAGGCCTTTCCCCTGTTTCTTTGTAATTGGCCACTGGGTATGAGGCCCCTGGGGCCTAAAGAGGCCCAGAGAGGGGGCCCTCCCCTTTTTTAATTGAATTTGGCCCAGGGGGATGAAGTTTTTGGTGCCTAATGAGGCTCGGGTGGTTGGGCATGGGGCTTCCCTCCACTTTTTTATTATATTTGGCCCTGGTAGGTGGGGTCTCCAGGGCCATGTAGGCTTGGGGGGGTGGGTTACATGGACCCTACCTCTTTTTATTGGTTTGGCCTTTGGGGATGGGACCCTGGGGGCTAATAAGGCTTGGGGAAGGGGGCTGCAAGGCTCTCCTCCCCTTTTATAATATATTTGACCCTGGGGGACAGGGCCCCTGGGGACAATCAAGGCTAAGGAAGCGGGCTGTGCGCCCTCTCCCCTTAGAATTTGGCCCCAGGAGATGGGGTTCCCGGGGCACAAGAAGGCTCAGGGATGGGGTAGGATACCCCCTCCCCTGTTTCATTTTAGTTGGCCCCAAGGGATGGGGTCTCTGGGGCTTAATTAGGCTCAGGGAGGGGCACCCACAGCCCACTTCTCCTTTTTTATTGGGTTGTCTCTGGGAGATGGGATCCTGGGGACTAATATGGTCTGGAGAGGGGATTCGAGATGTCATTGGTGATGTCATAATTTATGTTACAGAACATGTCAAGACTGATGTAAAATGTGAGATCAGAAACAGTGAATGGCAGGGGCACAGGTTATAGTTAGCTTTCCTAACGATAACTGGTGAATTGTATGTTTTCTGTAGTTCAAAACATTAATATTGTCTCTGACATATTCACCTAACTATATTGTCACTTTAACCTTTAGCTTTTTCAGTGAAAAAAAAGATATATAAGTATGTATCCCGCAGAGACCACTTCTTTTGGGGCCTACTACAATGAAACAGGGGAGGGGGTATGCTGCCCCCCTCCCGAGCCTCATATATATATATATATATATATATATATATATATATATATATATATATATATATATATATATATATATATATATATATATATATGAACCAAGCAATCTTCAAATAACCACACTCCTGTCGTGGAAAACGAAGACACGGACCCAATGGCTGCAGTCAAGGAGATCTTTAATAAAAACCTCGCTGGTTACGCGTTTCGAGCACCAAGTGCCCTTGGTCAGATCAGAAACAGTGAATGGCAGGGGCACAGGTTATAGTTAGCTTTCCTAACGATAACTGGTGAATTGTATGTTTTCTTTAGTTCAAAACATTAATATTGTCTCTGACATATTCACCTAACTATATTGTCACTTTAACCTTTAGCTTTTTCAGTGAAAAAAAAGATATATAAGTATGTATCCCGCAGAGACCACTTCTTTTGGGGCCTACTACAATGAAACAGGGGAGGGGGTATGCTGCCCCCCTCCCGAGCCTCCTATATATATATATATATATATATATATATATATATATATATATATATATATATATATATATATATATATATATATATTTATATATATATATATATATATTGACTGAAAATACTGAAGGTTATTGGGACATTATAGTTAGGCTCAAATTTCACTCATACAAAACCATAGAAATGCAACAGTTTAAGTTACCTGAGCTGACTATAACATATGCCCCATAATGCACTGCTTATGACCTCACATATTACTTTACTCATGACATCTCAAATGACATCACTGATGACATCATCTTGTGAGTGTGAGTGTTTGGTAAACATTTCTGAGACCTAAAGATATATACTAAGATACAGCGTAAGATAAATTAATATTCTTTCTGTAATAGTGATTAGTCATACTATTTCACATATCTCATCTGAGTGGCTATGTGACTGTCTGTATCAGTGTCTGAGTGGATATCTGAGTGGCTGCATCAGTGTGTGAGTGGCTGTCTGAATGTGTTATTGGATATGTGAGTAGCTGTATCAGTGACTGAGTGGCTGTGTTAGAGAGGTGAGTGGGTATGTGAGTGTCTGTATGGGTGAGTTATTGCCTGTTTGAGTAGCTGCATAGGTGTGTTACTGGGTGTATGAGTGGCTGTATGGGTGACTGAGTTGTTGTGTGAGTGGCTGTATGGGTGAGTGAGTAGCTGTTTGAATGTGTGTATAGGTAAATGAGGGCATGTGATTGGCTTTATTACATAGGGAATGTTTGTGTAAAGGGTGAGAGAGTGGGTGTGTGAGTGGTATTATGGATGTGTAAATGGGTATGTAAGTGTTTCTGTGGGTGTGTGAGTGGTTGTAGGGGTAAAATCAGTGGCTGTAAGCATCAGTGAGTTGGTATGTGAGTAGTTATATTGTTGTGGGAAAGGCAATGTGAGTATTTGTATGGGTGAGGATGTGAGTACCTAGATTGGTGAGTACATGGCTGTGTGAGTTTCTGTATAGGCGATTGAGTGGGTGTGTGAGTGACTACAAGGGTGTATGAGTGGGTGTATAATAGTCTGTATGACTGGATGTGTGAATGACTATAATGGTGAGTGAGTGGGTGCATGAGTGGCAGTATGGGTGAGTTAGTGGATATGTGAGTGGTAGTATGAGTGACTGGATGTATGAGTATCTCTATGGATGAGTGATTGGTTGTGTGAGTACTGGTTTGAATCTGTGAATGGGTATGTGAGAGCTTGTGAGTGAGTGGGAGTAGGTGAATGAGAGGTTCTATGGGGTGTGAGTGGGTGGGTATGTGAATGGTTCTGTGAATGCTGACATCAGTGATATCACTGACCATGTCATCAGTGATGTAATATGTAAGCAGTGCATTGCAGGGGCATACATTATGGTTAGCTCAGGTAACTATAACTGCTGTATTTCTATAATTTTGCATGAGTTATATCAGAGACTAAATATAATGTCCCTTTAACTTTGTTTTTTTTCAGTACATTTATACGGGTTTTTCAATTCTATTTCCTAACTATAATCTCCTTGTAATCTTTGTTTTTTTCAGTGAATTTTTAATTTCTTTGATTCTATTTCCTAACTACAATGTCCCTGTAACCTTTGTTTTTTAAGTGAATTTCTAAGGATTTAAAATGTTATTTTCTAACTGTAACCTGTAACCTTTCAGAGTGAGTGTGTGAGTGAGTACATGAGTGCCTTGGCGAGTTTGTGAGTGAGTGCATGAGTGTCTCAATGGATTTGTGTATGGTTGTGTGAGTGTTTGAGTGGGCCTGGGAGTGGCTGTATAAGTGTATCACTTGGTGTCTTAGTGGGTACGTGAGTATCTGAGTGGGGCTGTGAGTGGATATTTGAGTCTCTGAGTGGCTCTGTGAATGGGCCTGTGAGTAAATGCATGGCTATCTGAGTGGCTCTGTGAGTAGTTGTGTGAGTGTTTAGTTAGGTCTGTTAGTGGGTATGTGAGTCTGAGTGGGCTTGTGTGTGCGGGCACAAGTTTCTCAGTGGGTCTATGAGTGAGTGCATGAGTCTCTGAGTGGGTCTGTGAGTGAGAGGATAAGATTCTCACTGGGTCTGTGAGTGAGTGCATGAGTCACTGAATGGGTCTGTGAGTGGGTGTGTGAGTCTCTGAGTGAGTCTGTGAGTGTGTGAGTGTCTTAATGGTTCTGTGAGTGGGCATAGAGTCTCTAAGTAGGTTTGTGAGTAGGTGTATAAGTATTTTCATTGGGTCTGTGAGTACACACATGAGTCTGTGAGTGGCTCTGTGAGTAGTATTGATTAATTTATCCTGTCAATACATAAGTTATGTATTTTATAGATGATATTTGTTTGATGAATTATATGTATATATTTTTTCTAAAATGAGGGCCTTATAGCAATGATGTACACTACAAGGAATAACTAGAATTATTTGGCATATTGTAGACCATCCCCTTCAGGGCATAATCAATGCAATTGATAATAGAATTCTGATCTGCAGCTTCAGACATGAGAAATAGAAAATCATTGGGTGGGCCCATCCAGGGCGTGATTTTGTAAATATATGAAATTTCTCATTTTTTTATAATATTTTTTCAATAATTATTCATGAATTTAATGATCTGAATGTACAGTTATGATTTTTTGTTAAAAATTATAGGTGATTATAATTGGTGCAGTCAGAAAAAATTGTACAATAGGCTAAATCATATGTCAAAAGACAATTGACAAAATGGCCGTCACATTAACTTGGTCTTTAAATGCAGTTCCATTTGCAGTCCATCACTGATGTCTACGGGGAGCTGGCTGCCCAATCAATGTTGCTTTTTTACATGATCTAATGTAACTGACCAGTTTGTGAATCAACTGTGAGAAAGGCCAAGAGGCCGAAACACGTTTGTAGGTTCCCTTGTGTTTGTAAGTTTAATAAATTAATTTGAAAACAGCTTTTGGAGTGTGCCGGTAGGCAGTTATAATTAGGATCTAGTTTCCATAGGAAGAGCATTTTTTGTTTTGAGAATATCTTTGGCGCCGTTTGATAAATCTTCACGTAATTTTTTAAACTAATATGACACTCAGTTGAACTGCAGTATTCACGGTTCCGGGGTTTTACATCAAGTGGAGGTCGAACAAAAGTGAGGTGGTGTCCCAAAACACTGTTTGCCCATGTTAAATCCCATAGAGATTGTGAACATGACTACAGCCCAAACCACTCGACGTAATTACACCAAATTTGGCGCTTGGTCCAAAAAGTGTGCTTTTTGTGAATAGGTGTAAATCTGTTAAGTAATTTTAGAGTTATTAAATGAAAAACAAATTTGAATATCTGGGGGCCTGGACCCTCCGCGGATCCATCTGTAGTTAATATGCGCCTTCACTCACCACAGCAATGTCCTGATTGGCTGGCTGCAACTTAACAGAAAAATTGCAGTCACAATTTTATTTATCGGGAATAGTTGCCAGGGCTGAAAAGTTGCATGTATTGTGAATGAAGCGGTCAGGTGAGAGGTATTTCTGACCCTTGTGTGTGTTAAATATGAGGGGTTAGCATATGTGCTGTAGGCAGTAAAATGGGCTAAAAAAAAAATTCTTGTCACTCGCAAGATCCACAGAACCATCAGGGGCTCAGCGCTGCCCCATGTAAAACCATGAACCCCGCCTCGAAGTTATACAGAGGGGCCATGCTAAGCGTCATTGAGATTCCTGGATTTGTGGAAACAATCAACCAAATTGGGCTTTTTCGCAAGGGAACATGGAAAGGTTTAAAGCAATACTGACCATTTAGATGTGGTATAACAAAAAAGAAAGATGAAAGGAAGACTGTGATTTGTTAACTAGAGCAGCATACGTAAGAGCACATGGTGAGGGTATCCATTTTACCTGCTTTTCTACTGAGAGAGGTGTTGGCTTGTAGGAGTTCTGACTGGAGATTTGGAATGTAAAAAGATGTTACCAGCCATAGAAATACGACTGGGAGAACAGCACAGAGCTTTTACAGGTATGTTAATTAGGTTGTAGTATTTACAAGTATATTTAGATAAATCATTGAGAGTGTATGTTAACTGAAAGAAAATGTGTATGTTGTAACTATACTAGATGTTAAAATTGAAAGAAGTTCAGATGAAAACATTAACTAAAAATACAGTGATCAGGAAAGGAGAAAGAGAAGTTGGTAAACTAAAAGCATAGCAATTTTATTAAGCCAGTATGAATGAATGTGTTTCAAATTAGATGTGGGTGCTTGGTTATAGTTTGTATTTTAATAGTATGTATTACGTACCCACTACTCATATAGCGAGACAGAGAATGCAACTCTCAGCCACACACACATAAAACCATTTACACACCCATTTATTCACCTATACATCCAAGTTAGAGTACTAGTTCACCCTTAGAGGCATGGAAGACATGTGCAGAATGCAATCTACACCACAAGAAAACCTTGAAGAGGACTACTTCAACACTCTTGAAAAGACAGAACCCTTACTTTAGTTGAGCTCAGAATCAGGGCCTCAAAGAGTAGTGGGTTTCAGAAAGAGGTAGAAGAAAGGAGAAATGATTGGGTAAAGTCTCCAGAGGAGAGAGGGTTCCCCCAGAGAGAGACGTCTCTATTGACTAATGTACAGGAAGTACTGTCTGCTCTCAAACCGAGTCCCCTGAGTAGCTCAAAGACAGACAGGCTAAGTGGGAACTGAGGCCGCAGAGTGCCCAGCTGGGTGAAGTAGAGAGAAAAGGTGAGTGTAAGAGAACCATGGAATAGAAAAGGGTCTTGTTGGCTGGAGTTTTAAGGAGGTGCACTTGAAGGCTAAATAGGTGTTAGAGTCTGGTAAAAAAGGTTTGAGCACTACTACTGTGTCCATCAGAGAAGAAGAAAGAGTTAATATATTTAGAGACTCAATGCAGGAAGCCTTCTTTCTGTAAAGTGTACTAAAATGAGTATATCTACATAGAGAGTGTGAGAAAACTCGAAAAGACAGGTATAGGTAAAAGTAGATAATACTAACTCTCTTTTTGTGGTAGTGTGGGCGAGCATTTAGGCTCATCGGAGGGTAGTGTTAAGCAATTGTTGTACTCACAGAGGCAATAAATGAGACACACACTCAAGAATAAATCAGACACCAATTTGTGAAAATAATGTCGATTTTTATATAATTTTAAGACCATAAACACAGTTCTTAGTGAGTACTTTCTGAATTACGATTTTTCAAAGTTTGGAAAATATATCACTTTTGTGTGCAATTACGCACCATAGGAAACAATGGAGTAAAAGAAAAAAAATCATAGAAATTCAAGCAATGGTTTAACGAAGTTCACCTTCTAATTTTAGTTTGATGTTGGGACCATGTCTAAAGATTCGATTCAGAAAAGGGGGTGGTGATGAACAGAGTGTCTGAATTAAGCAGACCACTCTTACCCAGTCCAAAGATCAGGGCTTGATCCATCACCGTTATTTAGCTCACTGCACCATCCCAGCTCAGAACCTGGCTATATGCAAATCAGTCTGTCCCTGGCCCAGTGCATCATGGGAACAGGGCAGACTAAACTACCAAGCCAATTCTTCACCAGAAAGGAGACAAGCTTCTGTCTAAAGATTCAGCAGAGACATTCTGCAGCATCCCAGATCGTGCGAGAGCAAAGTACTGAGGGTCTTGGAAGCTGGTGCACAAAGACAAAGGGGGCCACTTGAAAAAGCACTCTGAGGAAGATGGTCACAGGGGCCTTAGGCCAACGAGAGAAGGGCTGGTTGGTTAGTGCAAGTGCCGGTGGGGACGAATGCAGAGCGAACAGGTCAGCAGGGAATTGGGCATCTTGAGGTCCTTGCGGTCAGGAGCAGGCAACTTGGAGAGGCGATCTTGGGACAGCTGAACCACTCAGGAAGTAGGTATCAGGTGTCTCAATGTCTCTCAACAGGTGCTTGCTTCTGGTGCTTTGGGATTCTGGATTGGACTCTTCTTCTAGGTACCCTGCACCCCAGATATTGGTAAGCAGTGCCTTCAGAAGGTCCTGGTACCACCAAACTTTGTGGGGAGACTGATATGACCCTCAGGAGCTATTATTTCTTTTCTCACTTTGGTGCTGCATGGAGGTCTTCAGGGAACAGCACATCTACAAACCAGACTACACGGGATCGGTGCCTGCGGTGTGTAGGGGAGTGATACCTTCATTCCAAAGGAGCTTCACTGCAATTGTTTGAAGGCTGGAGGTGCTCCGTGGTTCTTGGAGTGCTTTCAGGTTTCAGGATGATACAGCAGCAGTCATTGTCAAGTCTTAGGAGCAGCAGTCAGGGTTTGGCACCTTTTTCTTCTGCTACAGGGCTTCAGTTTTTGAGCAGCGGGTCTTCTTTGTCCTGGTATTCTCCTGTCCATCAAATCTGATGTTCAGGTCTCAGGGTGCCACCTAAATACTGAACTTAGGGGTGTTGCAAGGGAGACCAGTAGTAGCCAATGGGCTACTTACCTTTAGAGTGTCTACACCCTCTAGTGACCCCTTCCTGTGGGATGAGACACTATTCTAGCCCGTTTGGAGGTTTCTCCACCATTCCAAGATGGTGGAATTTTAGGAGAGGGGTTCACCTCTCTTGCCCCAACCTAGGGTTGGTGGAGGCTAAGTGAGGACCCTCCTCCTAATCTGACTAATGTTACCACCTTTCCTACCACCCAGAGTGGAGCAGGTAAGGGGTCTATCTGGAGGTTACTGGGATTGGTTTCAAAGGCGGCATTGCCTTTGAAGCTTCCCACCCAGGAAGGCCATCCTGTCCTGGAGGGGGTGTGAAGCACCTTTGCCCTGAGCAGGCTTTGTCTCTGTCTTCTGAGAACGGGGCTCTCATTCCATGAGTTCAGAAACATGTCTGGTAGTGGCAGGCTAGCAAAAACAAGTCAGGAACCACAGGAGTCATTCGTAGGTTTTCAGGGTGAATTTATTAATAATTCCAACACTGACATAAGGGAGGATTTATTAGACACAATGTTTGGTAACCAAACACCTTAGAAATCAGTGAGCGATCATGGAGCTAGGAAACTCGTGTTGAAAAGTATCTAGCCCACATATACTGTATGGTTTCCCTGTGCACTTAAAACATCTTAGAACAGACTGTACTTTGTAGGAGAATATCTGCTCATACTGATATGCCCCCAAATAGGATATAGTTCACCGTGCCTTAGGGCTAAAGACCTGTAGTATGGGTGGCTTACCTAAATCCCATACAGTATTTGGGGAGGCATGGCACACAGGGCTGTGTGCCATATCCACTCTTCTGATTTCTCTGCACCAAGACATACAGCCTGCATGGCATGGAACCGAGCCTTGGTGAGGGGTCCCTGGAGTGGAACAACCATTGCTGCAGCCTCAGAGGACCCTCTTCAGTACCCATGCCTTAGGTACCAAAGTTGTGCCAATAGTGGTACCGTTTTTGAGAAAGAGATCTGACACTGGGGACCTGATTAGCAGGGACACAGTGTACTTACATTTCAAAATTACATCAGACATCAGGCAAAAAAATGCGGGGCTAAACATGTAAAAACAGGCACTTTCCTATACTAAGATACCCACTCACACACTGATCCATACACTATTACACCCAGCCACACACTTACACATACACTGACACACCCAGGCACACACTGACACATATGCTGAGACACCCAGGCACATACTGATCCATATGGTGATACACCCAGGCACACACTGATGCATAAAGTGATACACTCAGTCACTAGTGGCGGCTCCTCTGCTATGACAGAGGAGTTTTGCCCCGACGCCAGCCTCAAAATTTGAAAAGCAAAACGATAATAAAACAGGTTTATTATTGTTTCATTTTCAATGTTCTGAGGCTTGGAGGGACTCAAAATGTGGAATGCTAATATAGATAAACAATTTGTTGCAGACAACTCCATCGCCATTGCTCGTTACGTCACTTCGTATATGTCAAATTCAGAGAAGAGAGAGATGAAGGATATGTGGGAGGAGATTTTTGCAGAAACTACTCTAACCAAGAAATTGTACAGCTTCACCTTGAAAATGCTTCCCCATGAGTGCTGCGATAGATTGAGCTCAGCTAGTTTGTACTCAAAGTCAAGGGGAATTGTTTGGGTAAGTACAGGCCTTGTAAACACATGAAATAGAGTGTTGACGGTTTTCCCAGAAATTCAGTGCCTAGCAGAGTTTGACCTGGAAAGTACAGGCATTGTAAAATCAATTATGTTGGACACTTACTATCCAAGAGGGAGTCCACATCTAGAAAACACGTGCCTTCATAAAATACTTTAACACTATAGATATAGAAACAATGTAACAGAAAACATAGAAGATGGGAAATATGCAGTAGTTGGTTGTGATGGTTGTTTGGTCAGACACACAAAAGGAAATCTAATTAACTCCTTCGGTGCTTCGGACGGCCCCCGGCCTTTTCAGGTGACGGTGGGCGGAGGACGGCAGGGGCCGTCCGAATCCTGCCCACTGATTAAATCGCCCGGACCGTGGCAGAATTTGCACCGCAGTCAACGGGTTAACCACAATAAACTTAGGGGCATATTTACTAGATAGTGGCGGAGCACGGCGTTAGCCTCCTTGGCTTAATGCCATGCTCTGCCACTCTGAAAAGCAGGGCTGCACCATATTTACAACAATATGGTGCCGCTGTGTGTTACCCCCTGCGCTGGCGCTAAATTTAGCAGCCTAGCGCCTATGCAGGAACTCTTGCACCATTGTGCAAGGGTGTCTGTGAAGAGGGGAAGCTTGTTTATGTGTAGGAAGGTGGCCATTCCTGCACATAAACAATCTTTAGATGGTGCTTTGTAACTTCTATGTGTGCTGCTTAATGCAGCACACATAGAAGTTGCAAAACATAATTTTTTTTATTGATTATTTATGTGCAGGAAGGGACACCTTCCTAGACATAATCAATCAATGGTCTTTTGCTGTTTCTATGTATGCTGCACAATGCAGCACACAAAGAAACAGCAAAAATGAGAAGAAATGAAATATTTCTCCTTGTTGTGCCTGTTTAAACCGGGTTTTCCCTGGTGGTCTTAATTTTGGCGCTGCCCCATATTTAAGCCACCCTTGTAAATACGGGGCAGCGTCAAAATTAATGGGTGTTGCGGTGGAACGCCCACACAAAGTATAGCGTGAAAGTCAGCCTTATTTATAAAGCAGCGTTAAGCCACATTAAGTGGGTTAACACTACCTTGCAAATAAGACGAAGCCCATACTGCCACAGGAACGACACTAAAAGTGATGTTCCTGTGGTGATAGAGGCTTGTAAATATGCCCCTTAGTTGCCAAACTCCGGACAAAAGCGACATTTTCCATTTAGAACTTCTACAACTCTTCAAGCCTTGGCATTCTGAATCGAAATTATTTGGAGACTGTGCCTACTATGAAGATTCTTTAAATGCTGTGAAAGACAGCATTCAGTGTTCAGTGTTTCCAAACTATTTGCAAATGCTAAAAAATTAGATTGAACAGGAAGAAACAATTGCTGCTGAGATAGCTGAGGAGAGTTCACAAAGCAGCCAAGGTTCAGGATGAGTCAAGATTCTCTTGGACAACCAATTATTGAAAATAAAGCTTCAATGACCATGAATGAGGTGGAAAGTGCAATTGAATAAGTAAGACAGTAAAATATTGATTTGGAACAGATAGTTGGACAACTGAACAATGAACAAAAAGAAATTCATATGGAGGTAAAAGTGAAAATAGAGCATGGATTCCTCCATGAGAAGAATGAATGTAATGCTCATCATTTACGCCAGTACCATTATACATCAATTGCCAAGCTCAAACTGCGAAAAGCTTTTTAATTGAAGTTCTCGCCACTTACCTACAGAGGACTACAGAATCAAATTTGTTGTGTGTTTTTACATCACAGACTGAATTGACTGCACACAACATTAAATGAAGAACTTTACATTGACTACTTATGCTGCATCTTAAACATGATATTAAACTGGAATACCAGAAGTTATCTGGTGAAGCTTGTCATGAAGTTTCAAGAGTACTGAAGAAACTGAGTGGGATATTCTCAAGAACGTGTGATAAGTACCGCAAAATCAGCTTAACGCAACTCTTCACATCGCAGTCTATCGCGGGAAAATAACGCTGTTTTAACTAAGTATTCACAACAGGGAGGCACCATGCGATAGGCCCACGACAATGCATCGAATATCCGCGATAAAGTCAATGCAACGCCACAAAAATGCAAAACACTAACACAAAATAAGTTGTGATGAGGCCAACCGCGATACAAAAAGCAGTGAAAACCAGCGACAGGCATGCAAATCCCACGCATCATGCGGGAAAATGCACTATAAAAGCAACAAAAAGAACACGCCAAAAACAATCCAAAGTGCGTAGCAACATGGATGCACCCGGACCGGGTGCAGAGACCAATGCGAACACCACAAGCCCCACAGACCACCAGCAAGGAAGATCGGGGAAGGGAAAGGGCAAGGAGAAGAGGAAGAGGAAGACTGGGTGCATTCCACTGCAAAACCAGATCAGCGTCACGGAAGTGACAGAACACTACCATCAACTGACCCACAATTAGACTAACGTGAATACAGTCAGAGTGTCGAGGAGGCCAATGGAGGGGGCCAAGAGGCGCTGGCATGATGTGAAAATCTAAATCAAGCACAAACCCGCTGCCAACAGGAAGACAGTGAGGGGCGACAGGAGTTGGAAGCCCGAACACAGCACAAGAGTACCTGACCCAACATCAACAGGGTGAATAATGACCAGGGACGGGGAGGACGGGGGGAGATGGGCACAATGGCACACATGCACAACGATGTGTAGCACCCTGCACATCCACAATGACCCTGGATCATGTCCATGATCCCCGTGGCACACTGCAGCACACACACATAGCAAAAACAGCACATCCACATTGACGTCAATGTGATACAATATGCAACCCCGACACTGCAGAACAGAGGACACAACAGGATCCGCACATGCACAGAAAGAGGCCAACTACATGTTATGTTATGTTCTGTCATGTTATGTTAATAGTATCTTGTAGAGCGCACGTACACCGTAAGGTTTTATGATCTAACAGAGCAGGAAACTGGGAGATGGAAATGGACGCGTCATCCGTCATGTAGTCCAAATGTCTACTGGCCCACATCAAAATCCTGCACCTCCCAAACAGTCACAATGTACATTGTCATACAGTCTGCATGTAAACAAGAACAATGCACCAACATTCATGTCAACACAATGTTAACATGTATCTCCCCTTCACATTGATGAGGGACAAACAACACCTCCAGCAGAGCAGAGCAGACTACTCATCAATGATGATGGAGAGGACCACCACACTTTCGACACTGATATCCTACAACAGCTCATGGACATCCCGGGAAACCCACCACCAGGGCCAGGGCAGCCAAGATAAATAGAGGAGAAACCAGCCCCTGCACAGACCACACAGCAGGAAGAACCCGCCACCACGGCTGGCCTCCAAATCTTCACCAAACCACACATGGTGTTCCAATGCCAGGTACCAGAATGCCAAAAGGGGGTGGCCGAACAAGTGCGAGTGGGGTCCACACCCATGGAAGAAAAACTAGATCGCATACGTGGGTGCCTTATTTCCCTTCAGGTATCACCTACACCCCACAAAGGAGACTCAAACTGTGACAGAAACACATGCATTTGCTCATTTCCTTTACAGAACCACGCCCAGAGGCACGCAATAATTATTTACACACCCACGCTGGACATGCGTACAATGGCCTAGTCCACTCCTCTTACATATTGAGTGGGTGATGACAGAGCTACATTTCCAATGTCTTACCCGCTGCCTGCGGTGACATGTTTGCGTCCGCTGTACACAGCACAATGTAATGTTGTAGGGCCTGGGGCCCTCATGCATACATCATGACCACACGGACACACGCAGATAGTTTGTGGAACTGCCTACGGGCATGTGCTCCCGGAATCTTAATTGTCAGGGACACATGTACAGTGAAGCCTGTGCTGGATGTGTGTGGGGTGAGTGTAAGCCAGGCCTCTTAGAGTGGTTGGTGCTGGCAACAACCTGAACAGTGAACACTATTAGAACGGAAACAAAACACATAAGCATTACAGAAACAACTGCGAGCATTATGGAGGTAGCCGGTGTAAATACAGAGGTCACCTAATATGCAAACAGAAGTGTCTGTGATTTGCAGTGCACTGAGTTTGGGGCACTACAGGTGAGCGCACTCTTGTGAAGAAAATGTCTAGGTTTGTATCCCTTTGAGATATACCTGATGCAGCTGCAGTGGGGTGTGTTACACCTGCATCATCTTCCTCATCATCTTCCTAGGTCTCCCACACTGCCTGAGGTGACATTGCTGCATAACCTCTCCACAGCACAAAACTCAATCAGTAATGGTCCATGGATTGGGGTCCGCTGAGTTAGTGGCCCCTGGATTGCTGAACAGGGTATCAGGCAGATGATGGCATCCACGACAGGTGTGAGCATCTCCGTTAGTTCGCCAGTACCACTGTTTCGACACTGGCAGTTGGAGGTGATCCTGACGGTGGTGGTGTGAGCCTCCTGTGGTGATGCAACGTCCGGGCCGGTCAGGACTCGATTTGATGTGTGAGCCTTGGTGTACCACAGTTGAGGCTGGAGGCAGCAGACAGCGCAGGGCCACACACACATGGCGTTGATGAGCCCAAGGCCATCGTCTCAGAGGCCATCCAATATTCAATCAGACAGGGTCCCTGACTTGAGCTGCACAGAGTTATAGATCCCGGATGCACAGCGGCCTGCACAGGCACACCACCACGGGACGGTGACTTGCGGTGCACTGAGGCAGGGCCAAGCTGACTGAGCGGATCCTCGTCGATGTCCAAGGAATATGTGGTGGAGGGTTGTGGGGTACAGTGGAAGTTGTCCTCGAGGGCATGATGCAGAGGGCAGAAGCCGTCCGGAAGCAGAAAATGGGGGAGTGGAATGCTACAGCCTCGTTTTCACCACCAATTCAGTATCAGCCCCATGAGGATGACGACAACACCCAGTCCATAAACTCAGACGCCACCAAAGTTGAACTAGAGAGTGTCCATGAATGTCGGGGAACAGACTTGGTGGCACTGGGGCTGAGAGGGGATGCAGTCTGCGATGATGCTGGTACAATGATATGAACTTGATCATTGCTAAATCAAGACTCAATCCCAAATATGTGGCCTACTGGACTGCAGTGTTGGCCTGAGGCAGCTGTCAGCAGTGGCCCACAGCCACGTGTCAAGGGCAGATGTTGGTAGTGTTCGATCACCTCCGTAACGATGATCCTTTTTCCTCCTGACTGAAATGCCTCATCCTCTTAGACCTCTCCTTGTGTGCAATGATATGTACTCTGCCATTGAATAATCAACAATCAGATCCAAATGTGTGACCTACTCGAGCGCAGTGTGGCCCGAGGGCAGTAGTCCGTGTGCGCCCACAGACATGTGTGGTTGGAATGCTATGCACAGACTTAGTGGCACCACATTGAAGGGAGTATAGTGTAATTAAATCTGCCACAAATAATGTTATCTGCCATAGTGTAATCAAGGCTCAATTCCAAAAGTGTGAACTACTAGTCTGCTGTGTATGCAAGTGGAGTACGACAACGAGAAAGGGGTACTACGGGCTTGTGTTGCAGAGGCCATGATGGACTAAGGAGGCTGCCAAGGCCGCGGGCCTCTGGCTTGGAGCTTGCACTGACACGTGGTGGGCCCTCTTTGACACACGCTGGTGTTGGCAGGTGAGCAGTGAGCCCTGGGTGCGTAGGGGCTGGCAAGATGAGTTTGGGGACCAGGGCGAAGGCTTTGGCCTCGTGGCTGGGTCAGAGGTGCCACTCTGGCAGAGACGTTGGGAATTGCGGAAGAGAACCACACCTAGAGTTACGTGTGTTTTATTCACATCCCTACTCTGGCCTGGCGTACACCGGGCCAGCCCACTTCACTTACGCTTACGGGGGGATGTAACAAGCTACATTTCCGCGAGCTTACCCACTGGCTGAGGTGACATTGTTGCATCCACTGTCCACTACACTCCAAACAGCAGCAGTGTATGCCGACATGCATATGTGTGTGGTCTGCATACTGCAGTCTGGCCATCACATCCATGCCACACTTGGCATTGTGCACATTCTCATTCATGGGTCACTTGCCTCCTTCGCACATGCCTGGTCCCCACCTCTCCCCACCATCTCTATTGTGTGGCTGAGGTGCCATGCCATTGATGGCTTATGTGCATGGCTGGCCCATGTTCCCACAGTAGTTTGTGCTGTTGCGTCTGGTGGGTGGGCATGTTGTTTGACATGTTGTATGTGAGTTTATAACGTGTACATTCCCAGTGTTGTGAGTTGCATGATTGTGGAGTTGAGGTGTGTGGTGTGATCATTTGGTACTAGCCAACGAGCAGTGCATTTCCGTAGGTGCCATCCTGGAAGCGCTTGTTGATGATGGACTGTTGGAAGATGTAGGAATCATGCACACTGCCTGGGTGGTTGGCGTCAACATTGATGGAGATTCCCTGGTGGTCCACTGTTGCCTGCACATTGATGGAATAACAGGAGCTTTCTGTGGTGGTTATCATGTGCAGTGTTGCCAGGGGGCACAAGTGGGAAATACGTGCAGTCAATTGACCACTGACACATGCGGGAAGCCAGCTATGGCGTAGTTGCCTTGCTTGGTCTCCAGCTGTTCCTGTGCACTGTGGAGGAAGTATAGATGATAGGGTACCAAGATGATGATGTCATCCACGACCATTGTGAGGAACTTGCATTGGGATGGCTGTGCGACTCCTCTGACTCAGGCGGTTGTTGGTTGGAGGGTACCAGAGGCAAACACGTGCAGCACGGCCAGCAGCTTTGTCTGAGGTGGGATGTTGGTTGTCCGCTGTGTTGGTACCGTCAGCCTGTAGGCAATGGTGGTCAGGATGTGAAGGATTGTTGTCCCTTTGAGCCTGTAGTGGGCAATGACATTATCTGGTGTTGGTTCTGTGAGGTTGGTGCATTTTCTGAAGGTCGCTGTCTTTGTCTGCGCTGCCTCGATGGGGGTCCTTGTCCTGGGGTGGTGGCGGTGGGTGTTGTGGCCCTCTTGCATCTCCAAGCTGCATGATCAGTGGCTCCATGACATGTGTTGCCCTTCAGGTGTGGCTCTGGGCAGGGCTTCCTTTTGTGGTGCAGGCTGTCGTCTGACTTTACACCGGTCAGAGCAGGTGTTAATTTCTTGCTGCTAACGCTCCTTATTGCCTGTTTTGGGATCTTATTGTCGATATGGCTGGTGGTTGAGAATATTGCGGAGTGGTGTTGTCGCGGCTTTGTGCACTTGAACGCCTACTATGCATCTCATTAGCGATAGTTGCCGGGGTCATCTGTGGCAATGTTTTTTGTGGCTGCTATTGCAGGTAAATTGGTGATATGGGGCGATAAATTTATGCCATTAACTCGGCGATAAACCTTTGAGAATATGACCCTGATGCTTTTAATCATTGGTGAGATGGGCATGGTCTCAAACTTAATGCTTGCCTTTTTACACATGAGAATGCAACAGATTTTGTAAGCAGAGTATGACGTACTGTTTGGAGGAAAGCATTTAATTATCTTCATTGACCTACTGAAACTTACCCTCGTCAAAGGACAGTCAGTTTTCAAGACACATCTCCATGATGTAACTCGTAATTCTTTGGGTAGTATTGGCAATGTAAACGTTAGGCTAAACTTCCATTACAGGGAACTGGTTAAGAATATGAGTCAAACATCTGACGTGGAATACGGAAATAATCTGAAGGACATTAGAGTAAGAGTTCTGACAAAGGATTGGAAATTGTCCTTAGAAACTTGACACATCAAGAAACTATTTCCCTCTAACAGCACAGCAGCACAACCAATGTTCAATTTCATAGAAGAAGTGAAATCCATGGTATGTTTAAGGCCTACTCTTCAGTAGTGCTCCAATTTAAGCAACAAATGGCAAAAATTGGAGAAAGAAAACATTGTGGAAATTACAGCAATTGACAAAATGGAACATCAGGGGGTGACAGTACTGCTAAATGGAAAATTGCAGACAAAATTGGACTCATTAGAGAAATCTGTTTCGAGGACTGCAGGATTACAATAATGTTTACACATATACAAAAACTGTAGCATACTTTTGCTGCTAATTTAAATGTTGAGGAAGGATTAGTAAGCGGTGATATGGGCAAAGTGATTGATTTCAATAACTTTCCAAATCGGGATGAGGTTGAATACTTAGCCATGAAATTTGAACGGATTGACGACCTGAAGAAGATTGGTAGATGTATTGTACGTTTTTTGCTTGTGAAAGACGGCAGGAGTTGCTAGTGTCTCTAGCATATGCTGTAACAATCGATAAAACTCAAGTTTTAAGTGTAGACACAGTTTTTGTTAATACTGGTAGTAGTGTATTTAAAGAAGGTATGTCATATGTTGCATTGTCTCAAGAAAGACATTGTCCAGTTTGTTTTTGGTTGATTTTCATTATAGCAAAGATAGTGCTGATGCAAGTTGTGTCAAAGAATACAATTGGTTAAGAAGTGGATATGTTCCTCATTTAGGTCAGCATCCCATTTATGAAAAATAGATAATCTGTCCAATGCAAAAGTTTACAAAAGAATCTACAGATGCTGTTTAAATGAGGGAAAAGAAGGACAACAAGGTAGGTGTTAAGAAGAAAAAACTGGAGACTGAGAGAGGCATTATAGTTACCAGTTGTCAACCCCTTCTGGTGTCAACTGCTATGCAAATGTTGTTCTCAATGTTCTCTTTCAAATACCACATCTCATAAATGCAATTGAATAGAAACCCCAGAAAAGATTATGTTCTTGTTAGAAATAGGGGTCTATAGTAGCTTGGCAAGAGCAGTCAGGCTTATCTTAGAGGCAGTGTGTAAAGCATTTGCACAATACCAACAGTAATACAATGTAAGTACTACAAAAGGACATCACACCAGTTTAGAAAAATATCCAATATATATATATATATATATATAATGTTCCTTTCTGGTGGTTATGCAGTGTATTTATTTATTTCAATGTAAACATAGAATGTATTTATTATTGGTAAGTATTTTGGCAGCAGGAATATCATAGCAGTTCTGTGATCCTCTTAGTAGTATTAATTATGCTCCTGACATGTGGTTAAGTCTCTGCTCCAATCTTTAAATTTGGGGGCGCGCCCTTACCCCATTTGCATGCAATTCTACACTTTGCTATCAGGAAACCCAGCACCAGGAACTTTTTATGTGGCGTAACAATATCCTAGGTGCAACTCAGCAGTGCTATATGTGGGGCCGGTGGTATCTGTGCGTCCAACATGCATAACATTCCCGCAAACACTTGTGTCCAGTAGTCCTTTATCCGTGCACACTGCCATGCTAGGTGATGGAAGTCTGCCCCTTCCCTCCCGCATCTCGGACATCTATCATCCTCTCACAATTTAAATTTGCGGAGTTTGGCAGGTGTGTAATATAGTCTGTGCAAAAATTTATAGCGGATGAGTCTCAGCCGACTACTGGCTGTGAGGGCTTCTGTTTAAGAGCAGCTGTTTGTCTGTCAGGCGTGTCTCTAGATCCCTTTCCCACCATCCTGGCTTTGGTGGTATATGACTGTGTTGCGTTGAGGGTGTGTCTGTACAGGAGCAAAGTGACACATCTAAGGGGACCTGGGTAATAGCGCATGTAGCGGCAGTAATGTGGGTGGCTCTAGGGGGGTATGTGGGGCTGGCTGTTTTCCAGCTCTGGCGGAGTCTTGTGTATGTGAAGAGATCCATGTTGGTGGGGTCATGTGCACCAAAAAATTATTCCCTAGTCCGAAAAGTACATACTAAATAAAAGTCTCCCCATACTGTGTTTTTTAGTTGCTCTAGCATCCGTCTGCATATTCCCTCATTGGTAACTTGCAATGCTGTGTGTCGTATCAGGGTCATTTTAGGGGAGTTTATCATTGGGGCTTCTAGTTTAGCAACAATCTTTCTCCAGGCTGTGATGGTGCAGTCAACTGTGGTTGGATCACCTATCGGGGTCCCGCTTGACGTGAACAGGTATGCTGAGGGCTGGACAGGGGCCATATAGCCATCATCCACCGCCAAATGTGGCATATGGGGGGGGGGAACCAGTACGTAGCAAAGTGTGCCAGCGTTCAGTAGTAGAAGTACTCAGAATTAGGAACCTCAAACCCCCCCTTGGGCATAGGGCAGCATTAGTGTGGTAAGACTCAGTCTCGCCTGTCGTCCCCCACCAAATCAATCGGGTCACCTGCGTTCCTAACGTCTTAAAAAAGAACCTCCCTGGGTTGTATGGTATGTTAATAAATAGGTAGAGTAATTTGGGTAAGAGGACCATTTTAACTAATGCTATGCGTCCGGCCAGAGAAAGGGGCAGAGTTAGCCATTGGGTAATAGTATCCGTCACTTTGTCTATTGTGGCTCCATAATTGTTACGCATCAGTTCTTCTTTATCCCTAGTAACGTTTATTCCCAGATATTTAACATCGTCACATTTCCAAGCTAAGGGGTAGTCTAGTTGGTGCGGCTTAGTCGCTTACATTAATGGGAATACTGCTGATTTGGTCCAGTTGATCTGTTTGCCAGAAATGGTCCCAAATCTGGTTATTTCCCGTAATACTGGATTCAAATTTTCGTGGGGATTTTTTATGTATAGTGTCAGGTCATCTGCATAAAGTGATATTATGAGTTGTCTAGAGGGATGCCAGTGCTCTTTCTTTATGATGTAGCCTTATTTTTACATCCAGAGGTTGTATCGCTAGAGCGAATAGGATGGGGGAAAGGGGGCAGCCCTGTCTCGGGCCTCTGGAGATGGTAAAACTTTTGGATCTGGCCCCGTTTAATTACACAGTGGCGATTGGCTGTGTGTACAGTAGCTCCACCCAGCCCAGGAATCAGAGGGCATTCCCATGTATCTCAGGGTGCCTATCAAATAGTCCCACTCCACCGAATCAAATGCCTTGGTGACATCAAGAAACACAGTAACCGCTGAGCTATTGGGATCAGTGTCTGGAGACTGCCAGTAATGTTCTAAGGTAATGTGATGTAGCCCGGTTGTGGATGAACCCCGATTGATCTGGCAGGACCAATCTCTCCATCAGGA
This sequence comes from Lissotriton vulgaris, assembly GCF_964263255.1. NCBI lineage: Eukaryota > Metazoa > Chordata > Amphibia > Caudata > Salamandridae > Lissotriton > Lissotriton vulgaris. The sequence goes on along the minus strand of NC_141689.1, from coordinate 1,071,484,254 downwards.
AATGTAGGCGATTGGAGAGTACTTTCCCTAGTATCTTCGTGTCACAGTTAATCAGTGAGAGGGGACGATATGACTCACAATATAGTGGAGGGTTATCCGGTTTGAGTAGGGAGACACTTTGAGCCTCACGCATGGTTCTCGGGAGCTTACCCTCTCCCCATGCTTCATAAAGACCTCCTTCAGTATGGGTGCTAGCTGCTCCTCATAGGTCTTGTAAAATTCTATGGGGAGACCGTCCGACCCTGGCGTTTGCCCTGATTTCATTTGTATGATGCCCTCAGTAATTTCATCTAACTCAAGTTCTACACTCATAAACTTCCATTATATATATCCAAGCCATTCTAATGCAGTGTCCTCAAAATACTGTGGAAGGTCGAGTGGCTGCCCCCTTTGTGTAATGTATAATTTTTTATATAACTCTTTAAATGTGTGCAGTGGTTCTGGGAGATTTCTGTGTATTTCTCCCTCCACGTCTTGAATCTCGGCTATGTAATTAGAGAATAGATTAAACCTTGGGTGCTATAGGAGTTTAACAAGCACTCAAGAAGTAATACGCACCTATATTTTGCCACTCTACTTCATATACAATAAGGGTGCTTACAAAGTTCAGGGGAGGAAAACACCCAACTCCTCCCTGCGTAATCCAATGATTAGGCACACTCGAAAGAAACACAAATTGAAGCACTCCACTTATAATAGCTAAAAATTAGCTCAATTCATATGAAAACATCCAAGAGAATTTTTCATGAGGATTATCTTCTTTTATTCTTTATGTCCATATTGGTTGGGATTGGATATGGACATAAAGAATAAAAGAAGATAATCCTCATGAAAAATTCTCTTGGATGTTTTCATATGAACTGAGCTAATTTTTTAGCTATTATAAGTGGAGTGCTTCAATTTGTGTTTCTTATGTAATTAGAGAACTTGGGTGATCGGACCAAATTTGCCAGAACCCTCCCGGGAGGTCATCCTCTCTATATGCCCTTGCTACAGGGTACTTCCCCAGAAATGTGCATTCAATTTCTGCTATTTCTGTGTACTCTGTCAATATGTCTTGCAATTCGGCGCAAATTGCCTCTCTCTCTCCTGTATTAACTAGTTCCCTCTCAAGTTTTTTGATATCGTTCTCCAACGGGCTGAGCTCCCTACGAATGTCTTTCAGGATTTCTCTTGGAAATACAACAGCCCCTGACCGTGACTTTAAACGCTTCCCATACTGTGGTGAGGCTCTGTACCAACTCAACATTACGTGTGAAGAAATCCTGAATTTCCTGTTCAAGGTCTGTCTTGAAATCCATGTATAGGAGGGGAGCTGGGTTGAGTCACCATCTGGCATATGGGGCCTGATCTGCTGGAGGTATTAACACCAGGGGCTTAGCTGCGAGGTCTAGTTGGGTTTCCTGTAGTAGGGCAATACTAATGCGGTGCCTCTCTAGATAGCCTATGACTTGCCTCTTCTTCCGCGGGATATTCAACCCCCGGACATTCTACAACAGGACTAATATCTTATTTTTTGTATTTGGGTTATCTGGGTTATCTATCATGTCGCCGCTGTTAGGGTTATTGATAGTACTTTTATGGTGTTAAGGTTAGCATGTAGTGCTATAACTGTTATTACAAGCCCCCTCACACCAACTTCCCCAACTTGTCGGGCATTGATACTCTCCCTAGTCTAACTCAAATTAAAAAACAAACTTTCTCAATATAGCGTAGAGAAAATACTATGGCGGAACACCCACTCTGGGAAAACACGACTTGCCATCTCCCCTCCATGTTCTCACCCACTTGCCACCGAGTCTTCAACAGACTAGTAGCGTGCGTGGGACGAGTGTCCGGGTGGGTATATGAACATGCTCACATTTCAGTACATAAGTCACTGGTTAGCTTCTTGTTCCGACACTCGTCAGGGGTCTTAATAGAGTAAACAAACCTAACAATCAGGCGATAAGCAGAGTCTTCAGACTGGAGCCGATGTTGGAGAGTGAGATCTGGAACGTGCTCTGGCATCAGTCTCTATGGGAGTTGTCTGGCGGTGCCTCTTAAGGTAATCCTCCGCTTATTGTGGGTTTTGAAAAAAGTGCTGCTTGCCTTGATGTGTAATACGCAGCTTAGCTGGGTAAAGCATCGCATAAGGGATGTCTTGCTCCTGAAGTTTCTTCTTTACAGCAGCATATTTTCACCTCGCCTCCTGCACGTTTTGTGTAAAGTCCAGATAGAAGGCCAGGGTGGAGATTTCATAGTGGACTTGCTTCTTCTCTCTGGGTAGGCACAGGGCTGTGTCCCAGTATCAATAGTTTAGAAATCTTACTATCACTGGGCGTGGAGGTGCCCCAAATATCCAATATCCAATCCTCATTAGACGTACTGAGGCCTTCATACTGGAACAGACCGAGATAGATTGACAAGGACGGTTCTATTTGATATGGGGGTGACTGTCCTCACATAATGTAATGATAGAAAACTATTATGGCACTAACATAGATGACACACAGACCCTATCTGTACTGTGGAGCAAGATCCAGACCCTCATTTGTTCCAATAATTTCTCGAGTGAACAGCATTCTGTCAGCGTCTTCTCATATTCTGTTCACAGAAATGCAGTGACTACTCATACTACTATGACTAAGATTCTTTTGGTTTTAATGGGCCATTTCAGAAATTCACTATATTATCAAATAAATGATTGGCTTTGACCACTGCATATACAAACAAAGGGAAGAGCCTTGAGGAAGCCCTGCCGGGTGAAACTGCGCGTTGGCTGCCGTTTGTTGTTGGAAATAATAATAAAAGTGATAACCAAGCAATATCTAGTAGATGTATATAGTGGATCAGCAATTTACTGAGAACACTCAACAAGATGCACATGCGTTTATCATGGCCAACCTTGGAGCTTTTAAAGAAGAAGAAATATGTACTGATTACTTACTTGGACTGAGTTACACACGGATCTATGACTGCGAAGATTGCTCTTTTACATAAACCACTCAAATGAATTCTGAGCAATTTCTGTACTTAACACTACCGGATTCGAAATCTGTGCTATTTGACATATTGATCAAAAAGGCTAACCAAAATATGACCTGCCCAAATTGTAGATTAGATGTTATGTCTCCATTGCATATATGAAGAAGTGGAAAATACCTTATATTAATGCTACAGGGATGCAGAACTGATGGATGTAAATTAGAAACCAAAATTGTGAACTTCAAAGCTGGACAAATATCAATTTCTGGAAGAACTTATACTATTTTGGCTATTATCTTTCATGAAGGACACTACCCTGTCTATTTCAAGAGTGAAACTGAATGGACAGAATGCAATGACAGCAACCTTAAATTCAAATCAAAACTGTCTTTCAAACTACAAAATTCTTACCTTTTGTTTGTACAACCAAAGTTCTAAGGAGGATAATTGTTAAAAAAAATGAGGTATGGTATTCCTTCGACGTGGTTCATCAGTGTTTAACACCATCACTGCTGCAGCAATTCCCCTGGTGTGCTGAAGAACTCAGAAAACAATGCAATCATGACGAGCTCAGCTCGTCATGAGCGTACAAGAGGTGTACCTCATGACGAGCTGAGCTCGTCATGAGCATCGAAGGGGTTAAGACATTATTCGGCCTATGAGGGGTAATGTTTTCAAAAAGGTCTCCAAAATTCATATGTGCTTTATATCAATTAGTTCTATTGCACTGCTTCTAATAATATTTTATTTTTAAGACATGTTTCTTTAGACTAGTTCAGTAACTATAGGTAAAGCAAGTTATTAATTAACTGTAGTGAATTCAATGCATAGTGTCACTTATTTATAGTCACGTACTGTACAGTTCTGTGTTTCTTTTCTACAATCTATATGACTGTTTTTGCCCCACTTTTCAAGGATGAATCTTTACACAGTACATCGTTTATGGTATTCAAGTATGGAAGCTGATAACAGTGAAAAAGGGAAAATTAAATGATTCCCTCTAATGTGATATACTATTACAGTATAAGCAATGTGTACTGTTTTGTTTCTGGAAATTTGTAAATGTAATGCTAACTTATATTTTTGTTCTTTTTCAACAGTGACTGGAGTAGTACGTGTTTACATGTTTGAGTATACTCCTTGTGCCACCCAAATACTTCTGTGACGTAACCCTCAGAGAGGGTCTTCTTGCACAAGGAGCAATAGATGTGCTTTGCCGCAACTTTCTTTTCAATGGAGAGGTGGAGGGGATGGTGAAAAACCCCCATGCATATGCTTTCGCTTTTCCAGGGGGTCTTCTTGCGCACAACTGTGTTCAACAGGGTGTGGCTGATGAATCTTACTGCCACCAGACGCCATTTTATTTGGAAATATTTCAAAACAAAATCCCCAAAATAAATTTCCAAAAAGAAAATAGCTGGTGCTGAAATAGGAACTGAGATTTGTTTCTGCATTCTTATTGATTGTTTTTTTTCCCCCGAGTGTTCTAGGATGAAACTTTATACAGTATACAATTTATGGTGTACATTTACAAAAGTTGGGAACAGTAAAAAGTGGGAAGGAAATGCTTTACTTTAATGTGAAATACTATTACAGCACAAGAAATGCCTACTGTTTTGTTTACAATGCAAACTTATGCATTGCAGAAACTATGGGGTCTATTAGAATGGAAAGCCAGGCGGAGATCACTTTCAGGGGCCTGTTGTGGGCTCCCAGGGGTTGGGGTATTGGAGGTGACCTTGGGGGGTACCCATGGTACCCCCTCCATTTGCATGCACAATGAGTCAGGCACTGCGCGGTTCCTGTCACGTTGTGCATGCAAATGTGCAACATGTATATATTGCATTGTGGCGGGTGCTGCTTACCACAGCGGAGGCTTCCTAATTTCCATGGCGGTACTGCACCTATGGCGGTGGTTACCCGTTTCCCGGTACCCCACCCGCCATCGTAATAGGCCTCCAAATGTTTAGGGGGGAATTTTGTAAAAAGTAATACTTACTTATATTTATGTTCTTTTTATTTTTAAACAGATGAATGACATCATATATTGCAGTAAAGTAATTTCTTAAATATGTGCATTGTGAAGCTGTACACCAAGGAAGACTCTCATACAGCCACTAAGACATCCAGACCCACACCGATACAGCCACTCATATACCCACTCACCAATACAAGCACTCACACACCTACTCACTCACCCGCACAGTCAGTAACACACAGACTCACTAATACAAGTACTCCGACATGTATTTAATTACCCATACAGCCACTCACACATGTACTTACTCCATCATACAGCTACTAATACACACACTAACTCATCCATAAAGCCAATCGGTCACCCATACAATCACTAAGACACCTAATCACTTTTCCATGTAACCACTGACACACCCAATTACTGACCCATGCAGATATAAATGCACCCACTCACGTACACATACGGCCACTCATATACCCACTCACTCACCCATAAAATCACTAGCACACCAAGTCACTCTCCCATTTAACCAGTGACACCCACAATCACTCACCTATACAGCTATAAACACAGACACTAACTCATCCAAGCAGTTATTCATATCCCTACTCACTCACCTATACAACAACTAACTCACCTAATAACTATCCATTGTAACCACTCACACACCCAATCACTCAAGCATACAGCTACAAACTCACCTACTCACTCACCCATACAGTTACTGACACAGCCACGCAGCTACTAAAATGGTCAGTCAGTCACCAATAGAGCTAGTGACATACACTCTCGTACAGTAACTGACACATTTGTGTACTCACCCATTCAGACACTCACCCACCCACCCAATCACCCACACAGTAAGTAACCCACCCATCCACTTGCTTATACTGCTACTAACACACATACTCACTCACTCACCCATACAGCCACTCATACAGCCACTCAGTCACCCATACAATCACTAATACACCCAGTCCCTATCCCACATAACCAGTCACATACCTAATCACTCACCTATAAAGCTATAGAAACACCCACTCATCCAGACAGCCTCTCCCACACCTACTCAGTCACCCATAAAATCACTAACACACCCAGTCACTCTTCCACCTAACCACTCATATACCCAATCAATCAATCCACAAAGCTTTATTCGGCAGTCTACATCATAAAAGCAGATCACAAAAAAACAGCATGATTTTCAACATTAAAATACAGTGAATTCATAGGATAACATTTGAACATTCATACAGCAAACTGAGTAAGGTTAAAAACAGTATCAAATTTAAAAGGAGAGCATATCGTATAGGTATTAAAAACCATTGTGGATTAGAATAGCTAGGGGGACTTGTTTCAAACATCATCACAGATATATGACTGGAACACACAGTCAGATAACATTTTATGGTTTTTCATATGACATCTGTAGTAAGGGATCTAATTATCCACATTCAACTTAAGAACTTGGCTACTGCTATAGTAATACACAGCAACATGTCAGTACAATATTCTTAGAGCAATGCTACTCGTTCTGGTAACCCAAGTTCATACAAATTGGTGTCAGCCATGCTTTGTGAGGGCCAGAGTAGGCAAGGCAGACAAACAGGACGTGGGCATAGGACTCTTCCTGTGCATTGCAAAAGGGAAATTTCCTATTGCCTGATTTGGCCCATTTTGATATAAATGTTCTCAAAGGCAAGGTTCCAACTCTGAATTAGAAGTACAACTTCCACTCAAATGGTTTGGATATGACGTCCTAGTACCGTTCCAGGCTTGGCCAATGCTTAACTATAAAAAAGCCCCAGTTAGCGATGAACTATCACTAGCTTTGTGGTTGTTGTGGTAGACCAATTCCCAGTATCTTTCTTTTATGATCACTTTAGAGGGGAATTGGCAACAAAATGGATTTTGACATGCCAATACTCACTAGGGAAGCTCTAACCGCTCTCAGCCATGTGATCTTATGAAAGGGGTCTGACATGATTACATCCCTAAAACCTACAACATATGTTGACAGTTCTGAAGTACACCATATTCTGTGCCACTACAAGATGGGGCATAGTCTTGCCAGGTCCGCCAATGCTTTCCTGCCCAGATCTTGTAACAGTGGAAGGACTGGGGTACTTAAGGGGAGAGTAGTGATGTTTCTCAGAAACCTGTTTTCAGCAAGAGATAACTTGGACAGGTTTTCGAACCCCAGAGTTTCCCATTGGATAACACTGAGCTGACCACTTTCATATTATAAATATATAGGACCGGGTTAACTGGCTTGGTTAGGAATGTATTGAACTTGCTGTCTATGTCCCCATGATATTTGTCAGTGTTTTAGCATATCAGTGTCAATCTGGCGCCCCCATCTCATAACTTTGCAGGATAACCCCAAGTTAGGTGAATGCATTAACTTGTTCTAGTTGCCTCTTGTCCAACAATATGCTTCCTTTAAAAGATCTGTTTTGGTTAAAAGTCATACATTTTGTTTTTGCCACATTGATTTCTAGGCTCCGTAGGGAGCAACATTTTTCAAAGAGAGTTAAGGCTTGCTGTAATCCACTTGGGGTTTTAGAAATAATCAATGTATCGTCGGCGAACATTAAAATGGGAATTGCAGAACCTAGAAGGACTGGAGCATCTGTAGGAAGCAAAGTTAAAAACTCAGCAATCCCATTAATAAAAAGAGAAAATAAGGTAGGGGCCAGTACGCATCCTTGGCATACCATCTTCACTACAGGAAAGGGACTGGTGACATTTCCCTGCAGACCTCAAAGAATTTGGGCAAAGTTGTCTTTGTGAAGGTACGCTATTAGGGAGAGCAGTTCAGGAGGTATCCCTAGGTCCTGCAAAACAACCCAAAACTTGCTTTGCAAAACCAGGACAAAAGCTGACTAAGGTCAACAAAGGCAGCATACCTTTGCCGAAGACCACGGTTCGCCAGTGTGATAGCCTAAACCGGAATACCTGGTCAATCGTACTGATGTGGCTCCAAAAGCCCGCCTGTAGCAGCGTAAGAATTTCCTGTTCCTCCATCCACTCTTGGACCTTATCTAGCACCAGTCTAGCTACTGTCTTTTGAATGGAATTGATTAGGCTAATAGACCTGTGATTACCTGGGAGGGACTTGCCACCCTTTTTGTACAATTGAATAATCTTTGCCCCTCTCCAGGAATCAGAGACAGGGGCCCCAAGTGGCAATTGCATTAGCCAATGTCAGGATGTATCTGTTCCACCAGGACTTATTTTGGAGGAAAATATCAGCAGGGATACAGTCGATCCCCGGTGCCCTACCCCCGTGATTGTACTAAGGGCCACATCAGCTGCAGTGAAGGGCTTGTGAAGTTAGTATTTATGAGGGAGTGCTATGGCGTTAGCCTCTTCAGGGCCATTTGCGTATTGGGTTTCAAAATGGTCCTGAGCCACATGATTCTGAACTGGGATCTATAGCCCCACTACCTATTTCACCAGATTCTAGTGATGGAACAAGTATTCCCATGTGACGCAACTTGCTTGTATCAAGAACCTCGAAAAACATTAATGAAACTAATTCAATGTTTTGTCTTTCTAATATTGCATTTTTACACTACACGGGGGTGTCCCAGTGACGCTTGCCTATGTGTTTACTCATAATGATGAAGCTTGCTAATAATATGGTTGCTGCTTTGCGGGAATCTAGTCTGCGCATGCGTCGGTCATACCCACGTGATGTGACGCACTCACAGTTCTGGAGGGAACTTGTCGCTCATGCGCAGTATTGCTAAATATGGCCGCTTTGTTTTTCACATGCTCCGTGCTTGCACTGCTGCTTTGGCAAAGCCGTTTATTCTGCTTAACTCCTAACGCTATAGTTATTATAAAGTAAGGGATGTAGCATAGCCATTCACGGTATACAGTGTATTCATTTTTCCTGTATTTCTAAATTGTTTTCGCTTACTTTTCATGTACCATCCTCGGGGGGGTCTGGGAAGCACCGCTACTCCATCTTGAAGCCCGAATGGGACCAGTCATGTGACGGGGGAAAAAGAAAGTCATGCAACAGTGGAACCCAGCCAGCTGGCAGCAGAAGCCAAGATGCTCCTGGGAACCTGCTCTCTAACCCAGCTAAAGAAGCCGATTTGTACCTGCAGTGGCAACAAATGTATTAAGATTTTGTGTACCCCATTGTCTGCTAAAACCTCTCTTGCCATGGGAACTGGAATGTAAGGGGTGGGTTCGAAAATGAATATTAAGTCTGAGAAAGTCAAAATTTTAGGAGGTACCATGACCTAACCTTCTCTCTTGCCCAATCAGAAATTAGGGAACCTTTCACTTGCAACATTTGTGGGTGGTACATTGTCCCGAAAACAGTATAATTTGCCAAGGTTCAGCTAGAGAAATTGTCCGACTTGTCCGAATAGCTGACCTGTCACTGACCCAACGAACTCTATAGGTGACTGATACAGAGAGCTGCGGAGCACTCTGTCCGTAATTTCCCTAGATTCAGTCGGAGTTTGGGAAACCTTAAGTGCTGGCGAAGGACTTTGCTAGGAGATTCGAGAACCCAATCGGGGTTATTGGCAGATTCCTTGCAGAGAGGGGGTAGCGCAGGCGTTGCATCCCAAGCTGCAGGTGGTGGTCGTACCCTTTGGTGAGCCCAGTCCTGATCCAAATCCTGAGGTTATCCTGTCCTAACTGTCCATGAGCTGTACCTGCTCGCCTATTGGCAGCCAAAGTCCTTGAGGGTCCTTTCCCGCCTTTTCCAACCGACCCGTGGCCAAGGTTGGTCTTCATTCTGTCCTAGGAAAATATAAAATTGCGTGGGTAGTTGTCTTTCTTAAACTTCATTCCCTTTCCCGAATAAACCAAATTACCTATTTGTCCTTTACCCTGTTTTTTTCTACAAATAAGTTTCTTGTATAAACTGATGTATTAGTATGTTCCATTCTCTCCCTACCCTTAGTCGAATTCAGAATCATATGCATATATAGTTTGTCCCATTCTTACCCTCCCTTTAGAGAATAAGCACATCTGTATAAGCCAAATAGCATAAGTTTCGTTTCTTATAGACTGTTAGTGATAACTGAAAGTTGACTCTGACTAGTATGTTCCTCTTTTCCTACCCGCCCTTAGTAAAGTTATGAAAGTCTGTTGATCTAAATTTAGCATGTTCCTTATTTTCCCTTCCCTTTATTTTCCAAATTTCTAAATGTTTCTCACTTTGATTCATTGTTATACTATTTTCTTAATCTTAGTAATAGATAGTTTGATTTGTATTAACCTGTGGCTCACGGAAACTGAACAAAACGATAACTAGATAAAGGTTTTTTTGAAACTTCTTGTGTTTGTGGTTATTATAAAGAGTACAAAGAAATTGAAATGGTATATAGTATTTGAGTTGTCTACTTTCTCCACAGCTAGCTCCTAGGTCCATTATGATCTTAAGTACCTGAGACGAGGATTGGTAAGTCAGGTACATGGAAATAAATAGAAAGGAACGGAACTGCTGATAGTAGAGTGTGGGTTACCTGATTAAAGTATTACGTGAAATATTCTTATGGGACCAAGTGTGCATATTTGGTTGGTCGGGTGACGTGCGCGCTCTATCACTAGAACCATTGAGAATTGTTGTTGGCACAAGCCGATCTAAGATCCTGCCATACAACTGCTGGGCCTCTTCAGTTGTATCTAATTGCTGGGCAATACAACCAGCATTTGACACTCCATATTACCTATGTTCCTGGATCCCTATCCTTGAGGGGCTAGATACTGGGGCTGTGAGCTCCGAAAGGAAAGCGTATCTATTGCTGCAAGGAAGGGCATTCAGGACGTTCTGAGAGGAGGGTGAAGGAACTTCGACAGCGTTTTGACTTGCAGAGGGGGCACCTGGGGATTCTGGAGGTAGAACCCACCAGGCTGATCTTTTAAACATATCCAGGATATGCTTTATTTTAGGAGTATTATTTCCCACAGCTTGCCTAGGGATGTTACTATCAATTAACACAGTATCGGAAAGAGTACTATCAAGAATGCCCTCAGACTCAATCAAAAGATTGTCAATTCTATCCAATACCTCGCTTCATGCATCTTGATAAAAGTGATGGCCTTTTTTCTTGCCCTTCTTAGCCTTCTTTTTATGTCCTTCAACCAATCCTCCCTCACATGCTTTCATCTTGTCCATTTGGACCCAAATAACAATTAAAGAGTAGACAAAAAGAGTTTACAATATGGCCACAGGAGTGACACGAATATCAGGAAGTCCAGGTCAATTATACTGAATGGACCAGACATTCAGGTCAAATATGTACTGTACTAATCACAACACAAATGCAATAAAAGTCACCTGTTAAAGACACAAGCTGACCGGGAGGCGAGATGTCAAAGGGGTGGCCCAGCTCAGCCTCTTCCGGGCAAGGACGGGCAAGGACGGGCCCACCCGTGCACGTACCACACCGCGGGTAATGATGCAGGGCTTTATGCGCAGAGATGGATATGCGCCTCCCCCTTGATAGCAGCACCTGGTCTTTGAGAGCATTGCACCCTGGGACTGGTAGTTCCCACCAGGGTGTTGTAGATTTGCACTAATACAGGCAACAGCTAATGGCAGTGTTCTCTGGCACTGCGGTTCCACCAGGAAGAGATGGCTGTACAAAGGATGTGGTCCCCAAACAATGCCCAGCAGAGCAGAGCAACAGCAGCGTACCACTCACTCACCCATACAGCTGCAAACACTCCCACTCATTCACCCATACAGATGCTAACACAGCCACTCACTCACCAATACAGCTACTAACACAGCTGGTCAGTCACCTATACAGCTAGTGACATGCATTCTTACTCTCTTATACAGTCACTGACACAGTCACTCACTCACCCGCACAGACACTCATAAACCCACTCACTCATCCATACAGATACTACTGCACCCACTTATTCACCATTTACAGCCATTCACATACCCATACAAACACTCACACACTAATTTGCAAACCCATAAATCTACTCCCATTCAGACACCCATACACCTACTCACACACCCACTCACTCACCAATAATGCCGCTCCTGAACCTACTCAGGTATCTATAAAAACACTCATACACTCAATCACAAACCCATTCAGCTACTGGCACACCCACTCACTCACCTACACACCCACTAACTCAAATATTTAAACATCTACTTACACACTCATATACCCACTCACTCACTAACATAAAAACTCTTCCACTCATACTCTGTCTTTTACATACATACAAAAACAGTTTATCTATTTTTAAACCAAGAAAGGTGGTTCTAACGAGAACCTTAGTTCTCTTTGATTTTTCAGAACTTTTTTTAACATTTTGTATTTTTTTTTTACAAATCAAATAGCAACTGGAAAAGGTTTTATCTTAAACAACTCAAAACTGGGGACAGAAGTGTCATTTTAAAAAAAAGACATTTCTGGACTTTTGCTGCCTCCAGAACTGCAGCAGCAGATTTTTCCCCTACAGTGAGGACTTTCTTGCAGTCCAAACAAAATGTCCCAATTGTTTTGAGCTCTGGTGACCTCTCAGGGAGAAGCTGTAGGACCTCAGTTGGTATAGGGTCTCCTGGTGCAATTGGTGTCACGCTTGACGTGAATGCATCTTCTGCCATGAGCTCCCTCTGTGCTCTGGCCAGGTACTTGAAGTGGTATATCTTTAGGTGTGTCAGCGTTCTCATTCACACAGGACGCAGGAGGTCATAATCCGCACTCCAGCACGTCCGACTGCCTTTTAGTTGCTAACTGGGGCCCAGTGATTAAAGTTTATCTATTTACCCTCAGGTACTGGGACCCACTGTATAGCTTTTAAACCTTCACTTACTCACTCATTACACCGCACACTCAGCAATCATACCAGCTCCCCAGTATTTCTGGCGTTGTAGCACACCCAGGACACATTCGGTGTCACTGTGGTGGGCCCGATGATGAAGAATGCCACCAAATAGGTTTGTAGGTGAGGGCTTCATGAACAAACCAAATGGTTTACTAGCACACGTACCTAATTGAGTCTTCCTCTCACTACTTAGCTAGTCCTTATTGATATCTACATATAATCCTGGGGATCCGGACTAGCATACCTAGTCCTCTCTCTCTCCTTTGATTTAGCGTTCTCATTGTGCCACAAGAATATTTTTTCAAAGTGCCCTTGGAGAGGGTCTTCTCACATAATGAGTTAATTCACTTGTTTTGTAACTATTTTCTTTTCTCCGGAGGGGATGGTGGAAAATTCCCATGCGATGGATTGATGCTTCACCGTGGGGGCCTCTTATGAATTGTCATGTACAGGGTCTAGCTCCTGAACTCCACTGCCACCAAATGCCATTTTATTTTTAAATTGATACCAAAAAAACCTCCAAAATAACTTTGCAATAGGAAAACAGCAGGTGCTGGAATCTGAAACTCAAATCTCAGCACCAGAAGTCTAAAGAAAAGAGAACAGGTAGGTGAATTTCTTTTCAGAATAATCAAAAGTGTTTTGTCCAATGAAACCCCTTTAATCCATATTTATGTGATATTTGCGAACGCCCACTATTCTCGAACACCGACGTGTTGGGAAATAGAATAAAACAGTGTTGAAACATAAAATTACTTACGGAAATTTCACTTTATATGTTATATTAGAGAACTACTGATCGCAAACATTAATTACAATGTGTGTATATATGTTTTAATAAGCATGGGCGAATTTTGTGAATTTGCGATTCGCGAATTTGCGGATTTGCGAATTCACGATCCGCAAAATTCGCGAATTTGTGCGCATTTGCAGATTTTTTAATTTTTGCGTGTTCGCTGAGCGCTTTGCGTGTTTGTGGGGCGTTTGGGCATGTTCGCGGGGCGCTTTGCGTGTTCGCGGGTTTTTTGGGGGGCGAGACCGTGATGCGCCCTCTGGTTCATCACTGCCACCCTCTCGTTTTTTATGCCCTTCTGCCCTCTGTACCACTCGTTTTTGTGCCTTTCTGCCCTCTGCCCCACTTGTGTTTGTGCCCTTTTGCCCTCTGCCCCACTCGTTTTTGTGCTCTTCTGCCCTCTGCCCAACTCGTTTTTGTGGTCATCTGCCCTCTGACCCACTCGTTTCAGCCCTCTGTCCCATTCGTTTTTGTGCTCTTCTGCCCTCTGCCCCACTCGTTTTTGTCCCCTTCTGCCCTCCGCCCCACTCATTTATGTGCCCTTCTGCCCTCTGCCCCACTCATTTTTTGTCCCCTTCTGCCCTCTGTCCCACTTTGTGCCCTTCTGCCCTCAGCCCCACTTAGAATGGTGCCGGCAAGCTGCCAGCGCCATTCTAAAATAGCTACAAAGTTAGCTTCAACAGGAAGCACTAATTGATAATCATTAATCACCCCAATTTTGGGGTGATTAATGATTGTGTAACTGAATTTGAGCTTCAACTCGAGCACCTGCTTTACTTTATCTATTAGTGCTTCCTGTTGAAGCTGACTTTTGTAACTATTTTAGAATGGCTCTGGCAGCTTGCTGGCAGCTTGCCGGCGCCATTCTAAAATAGTTACAAAAGTCAGCTTCAACTTTTGACCCAATCCGTTCCGCTCGCGGATTTTGCGGGAAATTCGCGAATCTCGCGGATTGCAAATTTGCCAAAAATCCGCAAAATCCGCGAGTAGAACGGATTTTCCGCCCATGCTTAGTTTTTACACTTTCTAAAAATTAGACTCAGTTCGCAAATAATCACAGTACTGGGATGTGCGTATTGCAACTGCTCGTGTGGAATTTGCAAATAAAAGAAGGGAAAAAACAACTTCTGTGCACACCTGTTTCTTGCAAGATAGAATAGTTCTATACAATTCAAATAATCTTAAATTAGTGAGCTTTGCAAAGGCTAAATAAGTGGGTCTTGTCAGCAGTTCCACATTAGAATAAGATCTGAAATGCCCTGTGGATGTGAATGCATTATTAATCAATGGGAGTGCAAGTTGTAGAGACTGTGATGAGTTGGTTCTTTGCTGTCCTCTCTTAATGAGAGGAGAATACATGGTTCTCCCTTTACACTATTGTAAGTATACGCCTCTTTGCAGTCTCATTATCTTCTCTAAAAGAGTATTCATGTTATCGCGCATTTCTGGATAATAATTAAGGCTCCCTGTTTTCCGTTATTACGGACTTTTACAGAGAAATACAGACGGAAAACAATGTGTTTTCTGTATGTATTTATTTTTAAATGTGGATAAATACAGAAAATTGTGCTTTTTTAAGCGACACTTCATGCTGTCTTTCATGAGTTATAGGCCAGCAGCTGAGCAGATGAACAGCATGATTAATTAAAAAAAGGATGAAATGTATTTAAATAAGAAATTCATGATATAACTCTAGTATTTACCAATGGATGTATTGTTATGTAATATTTAGCAGCTTAAATAGCTAAAACACGACAAACATTAAAGTAAGAGGTGCACTTCTATCAGTTAAATAGATATGGAAATGTACATTTTTGCAACTTTATTTATACACAAAACACAAAATAAATATGGATAAATACTGATAAAATATCCAAAAAATAGATATGGATAAATACAGACGGAAATGGCAAAAAAATATATACCATAAAACCGGGAACCCTAATAATAATGCATGAGGAACAATCACATTGCTGAAACACAACCAATGTCTCAGGAGACATTTTATCCTGGTCCATTAGACAGCTGAATTGCACAATATCCTCTACTTATTTACCCAAAGAGGTAGCACTTACTAATTAACCAATAGAAACTTCTTCAGTTTGGTAGACATTTTGTGCAAAGCTGTGTACGAATTAAGGGTTACAGAGATGTTATAGTTAGGAAATAGAATTAAAAAACCTTAGAAATTCAGTTAAAAAAAAACAAAGGTTACCAGGACTTTATAGTTAGGCTCCCCTTCTATAATATATTTGACCCTGGAGATGGGGTCCCTCAGGACCAATCAAGGCTAGGGGTTGGGGCTATGCACCCCCTCCCCTTCGAATTTGGCCCCGGGGATAGGGTTCCCAGGGCCCAAGAAGGGTCTGGGAGGGTGGAAGCATACCCCCTATCCTTTTTCATTGTAGTTGGCCTGAATAGATGAGGTCCCTGGGCCCAATGAGGCTCAGGGAGGGGCTCCCACACACTTCTCCTTTTATGTTGGTGTATCCCTAGGGGATGGGATCCCGGGGACTAATAAGGCTTGGAGAGGTGAGCTGAGATGTCATTGGTGATGTCCTAAATGATGTCACAGAACATGTTAAGACTAATGTAAAATGTGACATCATAAGCAGTGCATGGCGGGTGCGCAGGTTATAGTTAGCTCTCCTAACTATAACTGGTGAATTTCTATGTTTTTTTTAATTCAAAACATAAATGTTGTCTTTGACATATTCACTGAACTATTTGGCTTTTTCAGTGAAAAAATTATATAAATATATATATATTTTCACTGAAAACACCATAGGTTTCATGGACGTTATAGTTTATTGGACATTTCACTTGTACAAAACCAGTGAATTTTGGCCGTTATAGTTAGTTCAGCTAACTATAACTCACGCCCCCACAATACACTGCTGATGACATCAGATATTACATCACTCATGACATAGTCAGTGACATCACTGATTACATCACGGATGACATCTCAAATGAAATCACTGATGACATCATCCAGTGATTGTGTGTTTCTGTAAAGTTTAAATATGTTTAATATATATAGGCCAAGCTGTATTGACAAATGAGTGTATGAGTGTCTCAATGGATGATTTAGTGGGTGTGTGACTGACTCTGTAAGTGAGAGATTAAACATATCTTACTGAGTGCATGGGTTAGTGACTAAACTGTGCAAATGCCTGTATCAGTCTGTCTGGAGGTGTGTAAGCGGCTGCATGGGTTGGTGAATAGCTATAAGAGTGTCTATATGGGTTATTGATTGGTTGTCTCAGTACCTGTATGGGTGCCTCAGTGTTTGTGTAGGTGGGAGGTGTGTGACTCAGTGCATAGATGTGTGAGTAGGTGATTCACTGGGTGTATGGATTCAAGAGTAGGCCTGGGCAGCAAATTCTGTTCCGCTCGCGGAATTTGCGGAATTCGGGTAATTTCGCGTTCCGTGGAGAATGCAAAATTGCCCAAAATTCTGCGTTCCGCGACTTCGCGAAATTTATTGCTTCTTCGCGTTCTCAAATTGCGTGTTCGCGAGATATTTCCCCCCGAGCATGCAAACAGCGATTGCGAACAGTAAAAAAGCATCGCGAACAAGCAATTCCACGTGTTCGTGGAATTTCTGCGTGTTTGCAGAGATTTTTTACCGTTTTGTGGAGATTTGCGTAACGCGATTAGGCAATTTCCGCCCACCCCTATTCAAGAGTGCATCTGTAAAGGGCTGTATGGGTGGGTGAGTGTGTATATAAGTGTGTTGGTGAGTGAATGGATGCATTAGTGGTACATGTGTGAGTAACTACATATGTAAAAGGCAGTATATGTGAGTGTTGGAGTATATAAATGACTATATGTGAGAGTGAGTGATTATGAGAGTGACTGTATGGATGAGTGAGTGCTTTATCAGTGATTGTATACGAGCGTAAGTATGCGTTAGCATCTGTATGAGTAAGTGAGGTGGTGTGTGTATATAACTGTATAGGTTAGTAAATGGGAGTGTGATTAATTCTTTGCATAACTGACTAGGTGTGTGAGTAACTCTATGGATGAGTGGCAGTGTGTGAGTGTCTATAAAGGTGTATGAGTGCATATGATTGCTGTGGTATATAATACAGAGCTGCTGTAAGCATTGCTGTGTATATGATATGGAGCTGCTGTAAGCATTGCTGTGGTATGATACAGAGCTGCTGTAAGCATTGCTGTGGTATATGATACAGAGCTGCTGTAAGCATTGCTGTGGTATGATACAGAGCTGCTGTAAGCATTCCTGTGGTAAATGAAACAGAGCTGCTGTAAGCATTGCTGTGGTATATGATACAGTGCTGCTGTAAGCATTGCTGTGGTATGATACAGAGCTGCACTCTGCACTTAAGGTTGTGCTGTAATATACAGAAATGAAGACCACATGGATGTACCGTCATATGCAAGGTTGTCTATGCTTTAATAAAGCAGCAAGATGCATGGCCGTGCGTCATGTATAGAGTTGAATTAACCATGGTGATGTAGTCATAAGCCTCGCCTTAAAAATAACCTGATAGAGAGTTGTAAGAAAGAGTTGTTATCATTGATGTATGCTTTTAACATCATATGATAGTGGAGAGCTGCAGGGCAAATATAAAACTGAGGGCAGTCGACAAGGGCTGGCTGAGTTAGATACACGAAGCCGGTGGTTACCTCTTTTAGCATCAAATGGACTGACATATCTCACCCCCGTGGCCTGCGAGCGTCAGGCCAGAGTACAGTGAACATCCCAAGCTAGCAGCGCCCCCCTCTGGACAGTGTTAAAAGTGAAAGGGGACGCCTGGAGGGAGGCGTCACCTTAAACCCCTGAGGCAGTCCGAGGGTTTCTGGGTCATATGAGCTTGAACTCATAGTTTATTATTTTATTTGTTATTTTTTTCAGTTTATTATACGAAAACTTGGCCAGAGAGGACTCAAGCGTTTTTTTCAGAGGGTAGGAGTTTCAGAGCCACACATCTCAGGGGGGTGGGGGTTCGGGTTCGGCTCGGTCACGCAGCTTCACATGTTTCCGGGCACGAGGCCAGCGCGTGGCCTGTCCTGGCGGCCGATATCCATGCTTGGCAACGAGAATTGTGCATAGCAAGCCTCTAGCTGGTAAGGAATGGAGCACATTACTGAGAGTAAAGGTAACTGAGGATGTGGACTAACGGTCAGAGCATACTTTGGGGCTGGGAAGCCAGATTTGTGCCTCGTTGTCGGCTCAACAGCCTGTGATTCTGGGAAATCACTTAATCTCCCCATGCCCACCAAAAGCGAATGTGTCTTTGTGCAACTTAACTGATGCGCATATAAAACACTTCAACGCCTTTGGGTCGAGTTCACGCTATATAAATGTGTTCTTTTACTAACCTACACAGTGGTCAGATTGTGCTGACCTCATCAAATTCAATTATAGTAGACCACGAGACACTGGTCCATGAACCACCCCTTCTTGGTATGAATTGGGCACCAATTCCAAAAGTGCTTCGGAACCGCATAAATTGTGGAAAGACGGGGCATGAGAAAGAAATTTAAAAAGTTGAGACTCTAAAAGAGCAGGACAATGTGGAGACCCCAGGGGTAAAGTCAGAGATTAGCTGTGCCTCGTGTGGCTAAAGTGTCAGACCTGCCAGGGGTCAGCAGTCATGTGCTGTGAGCGATGAAGTGCGAGTAATGAGCTCAATCTGTTTTTATAGAGCACACAACGGACCTGGCTACCTCTTGGTAATACACCGACAGTAGCACACACAATGGCGCACACCCTCGACCCATCAGCCGGCAGACATCCTGGTGTAGTATTCACAATGATTAGGTGGCACTGCCCGGATTTCATCAAATCATCCTGTTAAAAAGCAACACGCTGGTCCTGTGTATATCACATGTTAACCAAAGTATCAGCTTCAAGAAAGAACATTATCGCAAATTAGACACAACTGAGGGAAATGTCTCATGAGGTAGAATTCCTGAAGATTTGATTTAAGAGATAAAGATGTGAAAGAAGTGAGGGGATTGTGTCAGAAGGAAGACAAGGGAGATACATCTACTGAGTGGTTGTGGGATGACTGGGCACGGCCAGCTGGGTGCAGCAAAAAGGAGAAAGGATTAACACTGGTAGACTGCTTCAAGGGAACTGAGAAAAGCATCTACAAACAGAACTGGAAGGAGGAAAATAATAATATTTAACAACCTTGAATTTGTAAAGCGCACAGCTACCTCCAAAGTGGTTTCCCGGCGCTGTGGGCCCTCAGGAAGATTAAGCGAGCTATTGCCCAGAGTCACATGGTGCTGGGCTGACCTGCCGCCGGCGATCAAACCACGAACCCTGTGGTCTGGAGTCAGGCACCCTGGCCACTGCGCCACACCTCTTACAAATAAATAGTCTGACCTCATCCCAGAAGACAAGAAACTAGTTAAACCAGCATGGAGGCCATGATAGGTGAAGACAATGAGACCGGAGCTGAGAGCAGGATACAGAGCTGCAGAGTGTGCATCGTTCACTGTGCTGGGTCCAGGGCGGTGCTCACAGTGCGGCCCCTCGGTGCCCTCCCCTACACCCCTGTTGCTCTCTCCAGAAGCCGAATTGAAAGGAAAGATGTATGCAGCCCTTTCTGCAAGTAGTACAAAGTGCTTGTGCATTAGACCTCAGGTGACAACTGGCTAAACTTCACCCAGTGTGTACTGTATGAACCAGCCACTACTGCACAGTGATAGCACACATATGTGCGGTGAATGCACGCATCAGGCCACTTCAAGTGAGGACAGGCTAAATAAATGATTAACTCAGTGTACTGTACATACCAGACTACTGCACAGCATGATTGTCAGTATTAAAACGCCCCTGCGGGCCCCTGGGGACCTTTTTTTATTTTCTCAGCTGGATTTGCGCACCCTGGGAGAATTCAGCCGTTTTAACCTTTTTTCCACTGTTTTCTTGTGACTCGGTTCTCCCTAGTCACAAGATGGCTGCCAACACTTCCTGGTTTGGAGTGTTGGCAGCCAATCACAGTGAAGCTCGTGGTTGGGAGGGCTCGAGAACCCACCGCTGCCCTAGATATCGAAACTTTTTATTTTTCTAATTTCACAGGAACTACTGAATGGATTTACACCTTTTAACAAAAAAGGACTGTTTCTGAACCAAGACCCACCTTTTTGCCAAATTTGGTGTAATTCCATTCAGCAGTTCGGGCTGTAGCTTTGTCTAAATTTCCTATGGAAATTAACATGGGGAAGCGCGTTTTGGACCCCCGTTTTTCTCAGCCCCCGCTTGACGAATAACCCCAAAACTTTCAAGGCGGAAGCTGACCGGAGCGGGCCACTAGTTTTGAAAATTTAGTGAAGATTCATTAACCGGTGCTAAAGTTATTGGGAAAAGAAAAAATGCTTTCCCAATGGAAACTAGGTCCTACGGTCCTAACTATTACTACCTACTGGCGACCGCCAGTAGGTAATATATATATATATATATATATATACATATATATATTCTCTGAACTCCGTTACCAAATCCGCTTTTCCAGCAAGAAAGGATGCAGACCCAAAATTAGTGCTGAAGCTGTTTTATTTCTAACGCACCTCCGCCTATATATATATATATATATAGTACCTACTGGCTGTAGGATCTAACTATAACTACCTACTGGTGACCGCCAGTAGGTAATATATATATATACTACCTACTGGCGGTCGCCAGTAGGTAGTTATAGTTAGGTCCTAACTATAACTACCAACTACCTACTGGCGCCTGCCAGTAGGTAATATATATATATATATTCACTGAAAAAACCATAGGTTTCACACCAGTTATAGTTAGCTGGACATTTTACTCATACAAAACCATTGAAATTCACCCATTATAGTTAGTTGTACTCACTATAACTCGCGCGCCCGCAATCCACTGCTGATGATGTCACATATTACATCATGCATGACATGATCAGTGACATCACTGATGACATCACTGATGACATCTCAAATGACATCACTGATGACATCACTGATGACATCATCCAGTGAATGTGGTTTGCTTTGATATTTAAATATGTATTATAAATACACTACTTTGCATTGAAGAATGAGTGGATGTATAAATATAAATGCCCAAACGCCCAAACGCCGATATTCCGAACGATTAAAAATGACTTTTCTTGAAAAACATTTGGATTTGGATTATCATGTCCTATACTTTGGAATTTTTGAAAGACTGACTTTTGAGGATGCTATAAATTACTCAAGTCGGCCCGAATTGTTTTGGTAAAATTGATACCTAGTCACTTTGAATAAGAATGTACTTATGACTAGTCTAACATTTGGAAGAAATATCTAGTTATATGACAACAGGATACCGACATAACTTGAAGGAAATAAGAACGCCCTGAAGAAGTTCTGTTGTACAGAACGAAACGCGTCGGCTGGCTGTGGTACATAAACTTAAGGAAAATAAAAGCATTTGAATATACACCAAGATTCAGCGCTTCAATAAGGACTCTAAGTGATATGATTTGATTGGACTTTTTGTGCAATTGGTGCTGTGCCAAACTTTAGAATATTCTCCACTACTCTCTACTACTCACTCTCTACTACCCACTACTCTCTAATACTCACTCTCTACTACTCATTCTCTACTACTCCACTACTCTCTAATCCTCACTCTCTACTACTCATTCTCTACTACTTTACTACTCTCTACTACTCTCTCTCTCTACTACTCACTCCCTACTACCCACTATCTACTACTCTCTACTACTCACTCTCTACTACTCTCTACTATCTACTACTCACTCTCTACTACTCTCTCTCTACTACTCTCTACCACTCACTCTCTACTTCTCACTCTCTACTACTCTCTATTACTCACTCTCTACTACTCTCTCTCTAATACCCTCTCTCTACTACTCACTCTACTACTCACTCTCTACTACTCACTCTCTATTACTCTCTACTACTCACTCTCCACTACTCTCTAATACTCACCCTACTACTCACTCTCTACTACTCTCTACTATTCTCTATCTCTGCTACTCACTCTCTACTACTCACTCTCTACTACTCACTATCTACTACTCTCTACTACTCACTCTTTACTACTCTCTACTACTCACTCTCTACTGCTCTCTACTACTCACTCTACTACTTACTCTCTACTACTCTCTACTACTCACTCTCTACTACTCTCTACTACTCACTCTACTATTCACTCTACTACTCTCTACTACTCACTCTCTGCTACTCTCTCCACTGCTCTCTACTACTCTCTACTACTCACTCTCTACTCTCTATTACTCACTCTCTACTCACTACCTCTCTCTATTAGTCTCTACCTCTCTACCTCTACCTCTACCTCTCTACCTCTACACCTCTACCTCTCTCTACACACACACATATACACATATATATATGCATATATATGCATATGCATTTATATATATGTATGTGTATATATAAATATATATACATACATATTTAAACATATATAATCTGCATATCTATATAAATACAAATATAAATGCATGCATACATATACATATATGCATACATATGCATGTTATTTACATGAAAGTTTGAAAAACACTAATAAAAGCAAAGCTAAAAAGCCACCTCATTACAAACAGAATTGCTTTAACTTAAACAAGGGCGAGATCTATTGCATTTCAATGCTTGTTTACTTTGGTTCCATCAAGAAGGCATTCAGATGTGTCACACATTTGCCATAAATTCTGAATGTTAGCACGCTAGTTGCTTATTAGATCACTGTAGTAAAGCTACTGTTCGCCAGGGAAATCTGCTGCTGGTATTGAAAGTGCATGTTTCAGTCTGCATGTCGGAATTTTTTATTGAAATAGAAGAGGATTTGAGAAGTCACTCAAAATGTGCCCTAATTTTTCTTTCTGAAGCACTAATCATACTTTCTATGGCAAAATGAACCCCCTCATTTTGTTCCTTTTTAAATTAATGTTTTCAGACTTACCACTTCATTCCAATCAAGATGGCTTCTGGTGTGCCATACTTTTGTCATAAGTAAGACTATTAGCGCTCTAGTTGTTCTTTAGAACACTCTGGGACATTCTGTCATTGGGCTATATTTGGGCTACATCTGGGTGATATTTGGGCTAAATTTGGGCTCTTTTGTCTCTGGTGGCCATCTTGGGAGACTGCATGTCAGAATTATTTAATGATATAGAAGAGGATTTGAAAATTCACTCAAAATGTGCCCTAATTATTCTTTCTGCAGCACTAATCATACCGTCTATGGCAAAATATACCCCCTCATTTTGTTCCTTTTTAAATTAAATGTTTTAAGAGTTACCACTTTATTCAATCAAGATTGCAAGTGTGCCATACCTTTGTAATAAGTAGGACTGTTAGCGCTCTAGTTGTTCTTTAGAACACTCTAGGAAGCTGCAGTAGAACACAAATGAATCAACTGACAGTCTCTGTCCTTGTTGGATGTACATGTTTTACTGAGAATGTCAGACTTCATTCTCACATGACTGAGAAAGATAATGTGAATTTACAGAAAATATGCTTTCAGTTTAGCTTATAGATCCACTTCCAAACTACTGTGGGAAAAGCATGAGATAATAGTTTTCTTTCAAACATGATTCATGATATCCCAGCAGAAGGCTTTTTCACATGGTAAAATCACCTTAGAACACACCACAATTCCTAAAATGAGTATGGTACCATCAACAAATGATTTATAATGTAACTAAAATACTAAAACCTTCTATTATCTGCAATGCTTTTTAATGAGGTGCTATAATGTATATTGGTCCCAAGATGGCTGCCAACACTTCTTGGATGAAGTGCTGACAGCCAATCAGATCTCACGATGAGATGTGTGGTTAGGCTCCGCCCAGATATATAATTTTTTTCAAATTCGATTTTCTCAACAACTACTGAAGGGATTTACACCATTTAAACAAAAGGGCAATCTGCAAATCAGACTCTACCATTTTGCCAAATTTGGTGTAATTCCGTTCAACGGTTCGGGCTGTAGCCGTATCTAATCGTCCTATGGAAATTAACATGGGGAAAACACGTTTTAGGACCCCCCTTTTGTCGAGGCCCCCGCTTGACGAAGCTTCCCGAGACTTTCAGGGAAGGAGCGGAGCGGGCCATCTTCTTTGAGAAATTCGCGAAGATTCAACAACCGGCGCTAAAGTTATTCCCAATAGAATGTTGCAGATTTCCTATGGAAACTAGGTCCTAACTATAACTACCTACTGGCGACCGCCAGTAGGTAATATATATATATATATGTATATATATATATATATATATATATATATATATATATATCCAACGTAGTTCTCGGCAAGAAAACAAGCCACAGTTAACGGCGGGCAGCACGGCAGAGAATGCCAATCCCACATATACCAACGTAATCCAGCTATGGAAACATAAATAAATCCACTGGAGCCATGGCCACAATTCACAAACGGTCTGTTTATTTCGGCTTCGGGCAAACCCGACGCGTTTCGCAGTTACCTCACTGCTTTGTCAAGGGTGGTTCATTAAAGTGCAATACACATATTTAAAGGTGCAGGGTTTCACTTGATAGACATAGTAAAAATACTTCCGTTTTTTGTTGTCAGCAGAGTGAATACAAATAAATTTCACATTGCCCTTAAATGAATTTAAGCCATTCATAATCAATTCATAGATACAGCCCCAGTGGGCTAATATAGTTTTTAAAGGTTGAAAAACATTATTATACCACTATTTCAAATTTATAATTGTGATAATTTGACTTTCATTATCAACTTTCTTTCTGATATAGCTCTAGTGAGCAAATATTCCCAGCCTTTGGGCAATGCATCTTTGGAAGTTACATCTTCTATCTGCAAAGAAAACTAACGGAAAAACTGACTTTAAAAACTAGTGAGAACCCTCAGTGACCAACAAATAATGAAAAACTTTAAAATCAAACATATGCAGTAAGCAAAGGTTAGGATACAGAACATGATTCATCTTAGGTGTACAGAAATTTCATTGTCCATATTTAAACCATAGGGAATCACGGTGTTATATTTTATGATTAGCTTTGACTCTAGTTTCCTTAATTCTAGTGTGCGGTTCCCTCCTCTCTCTCTCAAGGGTATTGTATCAAGCACACAGAATTTCAGCAGGCTTGGGTTTTGGTTGTGTTTTACAAAAAAGTGTCGAGCAACTGGGTACTGTTTATCATTTTTACTGATAGCCCGCAGATGTTCTAAGATGCGTAATTTGGCCTTTTTAATCGTGCTGCCTATATAACATAAATCACATGGGCATCTCAAGGCATAAATGGCAAATTCTGTGTCACAGGATAGGTGTTTCAATATTTGAAATGCAGCAACATCTTTATTCAATTTTACTGTTTTGCAGTTAGTGCTGTAGCGGCAGGCTTTACACTTAGAACATGTAAAGAAACCTTGGACTGGGTTTCTCTTCTTCATATCCTTGATCTCACTTGTCATGAGTATATCTTTTAGAGATTTGTTGCGTCTAAATGTTATAGATGGCTCAACTGACAAGTGTTCTTTCAGATCTTCATCAGTTCTAAGAACCTCCCAAAACTTCTTAAGACTCCTATGTACCTCCCATGCCTGGTTATGGTATGTGGTAATGAATCTCATCTTATTATCCACAGATATTTCTTTCTCTTTAGGGTTGAGTAAATCATCTCTCTTCACTAGGGCAACTTTATCAACTGCTGTTTGAATAGTTGAACAGCTGTATCCCCTCTCCTTGAATCTAGACACCATCAATTGCTGTTCTATTTCAAAATCCTCTTGCAAGCTGCAATTACGTTTGGCACGCAGCAGTTCCCCATAGGGGATACTATTAATCAGGTTTCTCGGATGACAACTCTGCGCTAGCAATAAACTATTGCCAGCTGTCTTTTTACGATACAATTTACTGCAAATTGCATTGTTGACAATATTCAATTCTAAGTCAAGGAATTCAATTTTCTTTTTACTCATCTCACACGTGAACTGTAAGTTGCAATCATTTTGGTTTAGTGTATTTACAAACACTTCTGCTTGTTGTTGATCACCATCCCATATACAGAATACATCGTCAATTGAAAAGATCGCATCCTCCTTTCCTCCTCCGGCCATTCCCTCCCCCTTGGCCCCTATCACCCATGATACTGTTCCTACTCTAGACTCTTTTAAGGAACTTACTCCTGATCTTGCACTCAAATTATTGTTACAGTGCAAATCGGGTTCCCCGTTAGACCCTGTCCCCTCAAAAATCATGAGTGAACTGTCTACTCTACTGCTGGAGCCACTCACTACCATCTGGAATGCCTCCCTACGATTAGGCCAATTTCCCTCTGCCTGGAAGGAGGCCCTCCTTGTGCCCATCCTTAAGAAATCAGATGCTGATCCCATGCAATTCAGTAACTACCGGCCCATTTCCCTTCTCCCGAAACCCGCGAAGGTTTTAGAGAAGGCAGTCCAACTACAACTGGCAGAGTACTTAGAGACCTACTCTCTGCTACATGATTCCCAGTCCGGCTTTCGTGCTGGTTACAGTACGGAGACCGCTTTACTAGAGGTTTCGGAGACTGTGCGAGAGTGTGTGGATAGGGGCGAGGAGGCCATGTTGGTCCTCCTCGACCTGTCCGCCGCTTTCGATACGGTGTCCCACCAAATTCTTATAGGCCGACTGGAGCAGCTTGGACTGAGTGGCACTGCCTTGGCTTGGGTCTGTTCTTTTCTTCTAGAACGCTCCCAGAGGGTTCTTCTCAGACCCTTTGAATCTGGATGTAAACCTCTCGAACGCGGAGTCCCACAAGGCTCAGCGCTGAGTCCTTTGTTTTTCAACGTTTACTTAGCCCCGCTGGCCAAGGTGGTGGAGGCATGTGGAGTCAGAGTGATCTCATATGCTGATGACACACAGCTGATATTTTCTTTTAGAGATCCCTCTGACTCCAGCCTCTCCAGTTTCCGCCACTGTCTCGGCGAAATCTGTTCATGGATGTCCTCGAACCACCTACGGCTTAATACTGACAAGACTGAGGTCTTGTTTTTTAATCAAAAAATGACCATTCCACCCCCACTCTGGTGGCCAACGGTACTTAACCCCCCTCCTGTCCCGGTCCACTCGGCCCGTAATTTGGGGTTCATATTTGATGACACCCTTTCCTGTAGCCCTCAAATCAATAAGGTTACTGCGACCTGCTTTGGCAAATTAAAAATGATGAGAAAGATCTTTCCATTTCTGCCAATTGAGGCTCGCAGAACCGTCACTCAGGCATTAATCACCGCCCATCTGGATTATGCCAACAGTCTGTATGCGGGGGCCCCTTTATATCAAATCGAACGCCTGCAGGTGATTCAGAATGCTGCGGCAAGACTGATTGGTAACATCCCATACAGACACTCTATCTCTGCGTTCCGAAGAGAACTCCACTGGCTTCCTATAGCCAACCGTGTCAAATTCAAAACGCTTGTTCTGGCCTATCGAGCTCTTAACGGCTCTGGTCCAGAATACTTAAGAAAGAGATTGAGACTGTCCCACTCAGTTAGAGACCTCCGTTCTAACAATCTGCGTCTCATGCTTGTGCCTAGATTCCGGCGCTCAAGAATGGGTGGCAGAGCATTTGCTGTCTTAGCTGCCAAACATTGGAACAGCCTACCGATTGACCTTAGATTCACTCCATCTGAAGCTCTGTTCCGAAGACGCCTGAAAACTTGGCTATTCGCCTCTATTTAGTGTTCTCTTCTCCTCTAGCAGATAATGTTAGCGCCGGGACACCCCCGTTGGGG
Organism: Lissotriton vulgaris; assembly: GCF_964263255.1. Lineage (NCBI taxonomy): Eukaryota > Metazoa > Chordata > Amphibia > Caudata > Salamandridae > Lissotriton > Lissotriton vulgaris. The sequence continues at coordinate 1,071,455,942 of NC_141689.1, read as the reverse complement.
GTAGCCGTGCGCTTTACAAAATCCATAAATAATAATAATAATGTACCTTGCCCAGAGGACGACATGATCTTGATACTGATCGATCTTCGGGCAACCTGCTCCTCCCACCAGCCGAGGTAGAGACCTGCAAAGCTGGGGGCAAAGCAGGTTCCCATTGCCGTCCCCTGGGTCTGTTTGTACAAAACTTTATTGAAAATGAAGAAATTATTCTTCAGACACACTGCAATCATTTCTAGTATCATGTCTGTATGTAACAGAAAAGATATTGACCGTTCTCTTAGAAAATGTTTACAGGCATCTACACCAGCTGCCTGAGGGATGCTGGTGTAGAGACTGCACACGTCCAAACTCATGAGAAGATAACTGTCTTTCCACTCAATACCATTGATCTTCTTCAGGAAATCTCCTGTATCCTTAACATATGCCGGGAGTCCCTGTACATATGGTTGGAGAAAGTAATCCACGTATTTTGACACATTCTCCAAAGCACTACCCCTGGAAGATACTATTGGTCTCCCTGGTGGTATAGTGGCATGCTTATGGATTTTAGGCAGGAGATATAGGATTGGTATTTTTGCATCTTTACATTGTAAAAACAAATACTCATTTTGCTCCAAAATACCCATATCCCTCCAATTCACCAGTTTTTGAGACACTTCATCAATGCATTTGTCATATTCATTCCTAGTCACCACCTCATATTTGGTGCAATCTGACAATTGTTTCAAGCCTTCATGCCGTTTGTGAATTGTGGCCATGGCTCCAGTGGATTCATTTATGTTTCCATAGCTGGATTACGTTGGTATATATATATATATATATATATATATATATATATATATATATATATATATATATATATATATATATCTCATATATTATATATATATATATATATATATATATATATATATATATATATATATATATATATATATATATATATATATATATATATATATATATATATATATATATATATATATATATATATATATATATATATATATATATATATATATATATTAAACTACTGGCGGTCATCAGTAGGTAATTATAGTTAGGACCTACTTTCCATTGGGAAAGCGTTTTTTCTTTTCTCAACAAAATTAGCACCAGTTAATGAATCTTCACTAAATTTTCAAAACTAGTGGCTCTCTGACCATGTTATGAGTGATGTAATATGTGAGGTCATAAGCAGTGCATTGCGGGGGCGCAAGTTATAGTTTGTTCAGCTAACTATAACTGCTGTATTTCTCTGGTTTTGTACAAGGGAAACCTGAGCCTAATTACAACATTTTTCTTTGAATTTCTAAGTTTTTTTCCCATTTCCTAACTATAACCTCCCTGTAACCTTTGGCTTTTTCAGTGAATTACTAAGGTTTTTTAAATGATAATTCCTAACTATAACGTCCCTGTAACCTTTGGTATTTTCCGTGCATTTCTGTATTTTTGTAACTAGTAGTCACGGTTGCATAATGGTGGAGAAAGGAGGCTGGGTCTACGACCAGCTCTCAGGAATCCCTCTGTGTAGGACTTACAGGAGGTATAAGGAGGGCTCCTTGGCCCCCAAGCTGCCTCAGGAGTAAAGTGGAGCTTCATCCCTAACTAGTAGTACACTGCAAGCTGCGTTTGCAGTGTGGTGGTGAAAAGGGACATGGCCTCTGACGACCTCTTAGCAATCCAGCTGTGTGGGACTCATTAGAGGTAACAAGAGGATTAATTGGCCCTAAGGACTTCCTTGGGGGCCAACTATCCCTCCTGTTACATTCAGGACTCTATAAACATGCCTCAGGGCAAACTACTAGTAGAGGGATAAAGTCCCCTTCGCTATTGAGGGTTCTTGGGGGCCAACTACCCCTCCTGTTACCTCCAGCAAGTCCCACACAGTGGGTGAGCTGAGAAGTTTTTGGTAGCTACTCCCCATTTCTCCACCATACTGCAAACGTGCCTCATGGTGCCCTACTACTTGGAGGATGAACTATCCTTTGCTCTTGAGGGTCCTTGAGGACCAACTATCCCTCCTGTTACCTCCAGTAAGACCCACACAGCTGGATTGCTGAGAGGTCGTCAGAGGCCACTTCCCCTTTCTCCACCACTCTGCAAATGAGCTTCCTGGCACTGCTGTGTACAGGAAGAAGTCCACTTTAGACCTGAGGCCCTCAGAAATCAAGGGGACCAAATCCCCCGACCAGCAGTGCATGAGAGCCACGTTTGCAGAGAGGTGGAGAAAGAGAGCATGGCCTCCAACCACCTTGCACCAATCCCAGTGTGTGGGACTTACTGGAAGTAACAGGATTTCTTGTTGGCCCATAAGAACCCTCAGTAGCCACGGGGACTTCATATCCCAACCAGCGGAACACCAGAAGGCACATTGACAGATTAGTGAAGAAAGGGTTGGGAACTCCAGTGAATTGCCGTTTTTTTTCTATAGGTTTTTTTGTTAGGAAGGGGGTCGCGTGGTCACTTCTCCCTGGAGCATTTTGAGCCCCGGTACCCAATCCCCCAGGGCCCAGCCTGTTATTTTTAGTTTTATAATTGAAGTTGATGGGGGCAGTGCGGCCACCCTCCAGGGTAATTTTTGGCCCCAGGGACCCCACCCCCGGGGCCTGCCTCTTTTTAGCAAAAATAAATTCTTAAAGGGAGGGGGTCTGCTTGGCTCTCTTTCCAGGCCATTTTGGGCCCAGGGACCTGATCCCCCTTGGCCTGCCCCTCTTTTTTAATTTTTTTTTTTAAATATGGGAGGGGGCTGCACAGTTCCCCTCCCCAGGCCGATTTCGGCCCCAGGAACCGCCATCCCCCGGGCCAGGCCTCTACGTTGAGGATCGTGGGGGGAGCCTCAAATCCCCTGTGGTCCCTGTATTTCCCTGCCACCTGCGGGAGTCGTCTTTGCTTTGAGCCCCAGGGATCTGCTAACATGCAGCTCCCTAGATCCCAAGGCAATGTCTGTTTCCCTGCTCACATCACAGTGGGCATGCCCTGCTTTCAACAAATAAGAGCATTTTCTACTCTGCTTTCAGCAAGTGAGATTATTTTCTGCTCTCGCTTGTTGAAAGCAGAGTTGAGTGTGCTATGGGATGGAGGTAGTGGTACTCCTGCCATGCCATAGCAAACTGCAATGTCCCAGGGTGGGCACCACTGGACATTGCTGGAGCCAGCCCTGGGGGGGGTGGTACCCAGGGCCATCTAAGCCTTTGTTTCAATTTGCTCCGGGGACGAGGTGGTCCCCGGGGTTGAGGGGTGCAACAGACTCCCTGCATTATTGTATGTGTGCCCCGGGGCTGCATGGGAGGCTGGAGCCCCCAATGCATTATGATTTATGTTAGCCACGAGGAGGTGGTAGGGCCTCGCCCGCATGGTTTTTATAGAAAATGATTTACTGTATGTGCCCAGGCGAAGTGGCTGTCCCATGGGCAGCAGGGGGGCCACACTGGCCCCCGCATTTATATACAACTGTAACCTGGGGAGGTGCCGCAAGGCTCCCTACCTAAAATTAAATGACTGCCTGTGGGGAGGTGGTGGTCCCCGGGGCAGATTGGGAGCGGTGAGGCTCCCCGCCTATATTAAGTTACACCCCAGGAAGGTAGCGGTCCATGGGGCTGCGGGGGAGGCCTCAAGCTGAGTCCCAAGATGGTTGCCAACAGTTCCTAGTTGAAATTTTAAGAGCCACTCAAAATTTTGTAGGATTCGCAAATTCACTGCAAGTACTTGCATCTCCAGATTTCTCTTTTTTTTTAAAGATAGATATCTCAAAAACTACTGAACAGATTTACACCAAATCACAAAAAGCGTGCTTTCTGGATCAACGTCTAGCTTTCTGCTAAATTTGGTGTTATTCCGTTAAGCAGTTCGGGCTGTAGTCATGTTAAAAAAATGAAAAATCCCCATAAACATTATATGGGGAAAACACCCTTTCTCTCGGCTCCTACTTGATGGATCACCCCAAAACTTTCAACACAGCAGCTGAACCAACAAGCATTTGCAATGCAACGGGTCTCGCATTAGGTAAGTTTGAGCTATTGGTATTGTAAATTACAATTTTTTTATTTATGTGTTGGTTTTGAAAATAGCTAAATTAATAGCTTTGTCATTTACAATGCCAATAGTTTTGACTTTCGCAAATGTGACACCTATGCAATACGTGTTGCATTTACGTGACTTAGATGTATTGATATTACAAAAACAATGGCTTTTAATTTTTTTAATAATACTTAAATAAAAGGTATTGTAATTTATAATGGCAATAGCATAAACTTTTGTAAATAACTTTTGTGAAGATTATGTTCATTGTGTTTTATTGTGATGAAAATCCAAGAACAGAAGTGAAATATTAACATCTTTCTGTGACATTTGTAATAAAGCTTGAAACATTGAGAGAACATATTTGAACCAGTTGTTGTTGAATGGTTGCACAGATTGATGCTGTGGTGGCGCTGAGTGATGTTGTGGTGGCGACAAGTGATGCTTTGGTGTTCAGTGATACTGTGGTAGCGCATAGTGATGTTGTGGTGCCCCTGAGTGATGCTGTGGTGGTGCTGAGTGATGCTGCGGTGATGGGATAGATAGATAGATAGAGTGAGTGCGATAGATAGATAGAGTGTATTTATGTTGCATTGAGTAGAGTGTAAGTATGAGGTGTGTAATTATGTAGCACTGAGTAGTATTTGGAGTGTATGTTGAATTGAGTGCAGTGTAATTATGTGGCATGTAATTATGTGGCAATGAGTGGCATTTGAAGTGTATGTTGCATTGAGTGCAGTGTAATTATGTGCAGTGTAATTATGTTTCACTGAGTGGTATTTGGAGTGGATGTGGCATTGAGTGCAGTGTAATTATGTGATGTGTAATTATGTGGCAATGAGTGGCATTTGAAGTGTATGTTGCATTGAGTGCTGAGTAATTATGTGGCACTAAGTGGGATTTGGAGTGTATGTTGCATTGAGTGCAGTGTAAGTATGTGGCGTGTAATTATGTGGCACTGAGTGGCATTTGAAGTGTATGTTGCATTGAGTGCAGTGTAATTATGTGCAGTGTAATTATGTGGCACTGAGTGGTATTTGGAGTGTATGTTGCATTGAGTGCAGTGTAATTATGTGCAGTGTAATTATGTGGCACTGAGTGGTATTTGGAGTGTATGTTGCATAAAGTGCAGTGCAATTAAGTGGAGTGTAATTATGTAGCACTGAGTGGTATTTTTGAGTGTATGTTGCATTGAGTGCAGTGTAATTATGTGGCACTGAGTGGTATTTGGAGTGTATGTTGCATTGAGTGCAGTGTAATTATGTGGTTTGTAATTATGTGGCACTGAGTGGCATTTGAAGTGTATGTTGCATTGAGTGCAGTGTAATTATGTGCAGTGTAATTATGTGGCACTGAGTGGTATTTGGAGTGTATGTTGCATAGAGTGCAGTGCAATTATGTGGAGTGTAATTATGTAGCACTGAGTGGTATTTGGAGTGTATGTTGCGTTGAGCGCAGTGTAATTATGTAGCATATAATTATGTGGCACTGAGTGGTATTGTGTGGAGTGTGTGTTGCATTCAGTAGAGTGTAATTATGTGGTGTGCACTGAGTGGTATTTGGAGTGTATGTGGCATTGAGTGCAGTGTAATTATGTGGCGTGTAATTATGTGGCACTGAGTGGTATTTGGAATGTATGTTGCATTGAGTGCTGTGTAATTATGTGGCGTGTACTTATGTGGCACTGAGTGCGATTTGGAGTGTATGTTGCATTGAGTGCAGTGTAATTATGTGGAGTGTAATTATGTGGCACTGAGTGGTATTTGGAGTGTATGTTGCATTAAGTGCAGTGTAATTATGTGGAGTGTAATTATGTGGCACTGAGTGGTATTTGGAGTGTATGTTCCATTGCAGAGTGTGTGAAGGTGCAGAGTGCGAGGGTGCAGAGTGTGAGGGTGCAGAGTGTGAGGGTGCAGTGTGTGTGAGGGTGCAGAGTGTGTGAAGGTGCAGAGTGTTTGAGGGTGCAGAGTGTGTGAGGGTGGAGAGTGCGTGAAGGTGCAGAGCGTGTGAGGGTGCAGAGCATGTGAGGGTGCAGAGTGTGTGAGGGTGCAGAGCATGTGAGGGTGCGGTGTATGAGGGTGCGGTGTGTGTGGGTGCAGTGTGTGAGGGTGCAGAGTGTGAGGGTGCAGTGTGTGAGGGTGCAATGTGTGTGAGGGTGTTGTGTGTGAGAGTGCTATGTGTGAGGGTGCAGTGTGTGAGGGTGCAGTGTGTGTGAAGGTGTGGTGTGTGTGAGGGTGCAGTGTGTGTGAGGGTGCCGAGTGTGTGAGGGTGCCAAGTGTGTGAGATGCATAGTGTGTAAGGGCGAGTCTCCTGGGAACATAACTAAAACATAAACTATCGGAAAATGAATATTGGGAAAAATGACTGAAGTGCAGGAGTTTGCATGGCAATATACAATGGCAATACACAAAATAAAGAAACACAGTTGTAAATACCAGCTATAAACAAGACCTACCATATGGGGGAAGTGAGTTTGGCTGGATTTGAAAATTAAATAGACGTCCAACTGTTTGTAGGGAAATATGTGGGCAAGGTCAGGATTCTGCCACTCTGTGTAGCTTGGTGAAGGTTCTTGAGAAAGATGGTTTTGCAATCTGTTTTGACTAGAGGGACGGGCCTGGAATGAATAACCTGCTTTTGCAGCCTAGTGTCGATTATAGATTCCCTTGCTGAGAACACACTTTACTGCCATCGGCTGGTTGGATCTTTAATAACTGTAAGCAGTTGATTTCACAGACAATTTATATGAGGAATGCGGTGCTGTTGAAAGAAATGACCACAATCCTCCTGGTTCCGACTTCTCCTCTCCCCCTCGTATTTTACTCTTTTGGGGTGCATTATTCTTCTCTGAGCTGTTTGAAGAAAAAACAAGAGGGCAAAATGTATAATGATCTGATGGAGAAAATACATGTAAGATATGAGGAGTTTTTGTAAGGAAGAAGGGTAACTTTTTTTTATCACAGCATTTTTTTTCCAAGTGGTGCTTACAGATGACGTCAATTTGCATTGCGAAATTGGATTATGTTTAATTCAGTGAAACTAGTAGTGTTTCTCTGTATTTATTTGTTATATGAATTACTTGTGTACACCAAAAACTAAAATAAATTTGTTGAGAAAAGAAGTCCACTTCAAGTAAGTAGAAAGAAGTTTATTCACGAACCAGTTTCATGCTCCTCTGAACACTTTGTGATAGCGCAGTACCACAGGGGTGAACGTTCGAATTTACCCCTGTGATAGCGCAGTACCACAGGGGTGAACGTTTGAATTCACCTTCCAGGGGAATGTACCAAGGGGGAAAGAAAAGGAGGGGTGGAAAAGGAGCAGGGAAGGAAGGAGATAAGGGTCACCTAAAAGGGGGGAAGTTATAACACATCTTCCTTTCTGCGAGAAATACAGAACGATCAAAACAGATTCTAGAATTATCACACACAGATTCTAGAATTATTTCATCACATAGTCTCTTTGCCATAAAGGTGTTCTTATGATACTTTTATTCTGATGCTCATGAGCAATCTCGCCCTCATTGCGTGAGATAGAATTGTCAGATAGAACAGGAACTTTGACCAATCTGTCCATGCTCTATTTTTTGCCATCAAACATTCTAACCACATTTTTCCCTACTTCGTTTATCTTTTCTGCTCCATAAAATTTATTGTACCTACTACTCGTTGACACAGGTTTCCTTACCAAAACTTGTTGACCAGCTTCCTATACTCTGGGTTTGGTTCCCCATCTTTGATCATATTCACATTTATACTTTTCTTGGTTACTCAGAATTTTCTCTTGTGCAACCTGTTTGTCCCATCTAAAGGTACTATCTTGGAACAACCAATTTGGTGTGAGCTTTGAACCAGGTTTGCGTCCTCTCAAAAGGCTGAAAGGGGAGTAACCTGTTACGCTATTGCGTGTAATGACATATGACCAAATCATATCTTTGACAGATTGAATAATAGGTTTGTGTGATGCCACTACCAGTTGCAATGTATCTTTTATCATCCTGTTGCATCGCTCCACTAGACCATTGGCACGGGGACAATACAATGGTGTTGAAATATGTTTGATGGCTAAACTACTCAAGAAATCTTTCATCTCTTCCGAGACAAATTGAACCCCATTGTCCGTAATGAGTGTATGTGGAATACCTTCATTTGAAAAGGTGTCGGATAAGAAACATTTAATAGTTTTAGTGCAGACTTTGTTTACAAACTTTGTGATAATCCACATAGAAAAGTAGTCCACTAGAACCAGAATATACTTTTCTTGCAAACCAGCAACTTGTAGAGGACCTATAATGTCCATGCCTAACTTTTCCCATGCCTTGATCGGAATAGGAATCGGTTCTAAAGGTGTTCTTCTGGTAATTTTAGTTTTGTCACTTAAACCACATGCGTGGCAACCCTTGACTAACTCTTCCACACAAGAGTCCATGGCCGGAAACCAGTAGCCAGCACGTAGTTTACTTTTAGTGAGGCTCCTTCCTAAGTGCCCTTCATGTGCTAATTCACAAATTTGTTTCCTGAGATTTTCTGGGGGTACAACCTTGTCATTTTTGTATACATAAGAATCCACAATAGACAGTTCATCCCTAACATTCCAGAATGGATGGAGATCTGAGGGAAGATTTTTGCACTTGTCAGGCCAACCATGAATGATTTTGTCACTCACAACTTTAAGGACGTTGTCATTATTATAGGAGCATTTCCATTCTTTTTCTAAGATCGAAGGAATGGAAACTTGTAAAACATCAAAATCCTCTTTTTTCTCATCTGTAGAAATAGATGCCTCTATGGGTAAGCGGGAAAGACAATCCGCTATAAGATTTTTCTCTCCAGGAATGTATTCAATGGTGTAGTTGAAAGTTTGAAGAGAAATCAACCATTTGCCTATTCTAGGGGTAGTTTTCTCTATGCTTTTGGATGCAAATAAAGAGATTAGGGGTTTATGATCAGTTTTAAGTTTGAATGGTATCCCCCATAAAAAGTATTTGAAATGGTTGGTGGCCCAAAAACATGACAGAGCTTCTTTTTCAATGGTAGAGTAATTTACCTCAGCATCCTTTAAGGTCCTTGAGGCAAATGCTATGATTTTTTCCTTGCCATCTTGGATTTGGGAAAGAGTGGCGCCAAGACCCCTTTTACTGGCATCAGTAGTGAGGATTGTATTCTTGGTGCTATCAAAATTTTCAATACAGGGCGCAGAGGCAATGGCTAAATTGATTTTGGAAAAGACTTGCTCATGTTCTGGAGTCCAAGAGTATTTAACATCTTTTTTTAAAAGATCTCTAATGGGTTGTACCAAGTCAGCAAAGTTTTTAATGAATTTAGACATATATTCAGCCAGTCCTAAAAATGATTTGACTTCCTCCTTCTTCCAGGGAGAAGGCGCTTTACCAACTGCCTCAATGAGATCCACCTTTGGTCTAATACCTTCAGATGACAGCGTGTGTCCTAGAAAATCAACTGAAGCCATACCAAATTTGCAATTATCCTTTTTTATGGTTAAACCTGCTTTTTTAAGTCTGTCACACACCTTTCTTAAGTTGCTATCATGTTCTGATTCATTGGATCCGTAGACAAGAATATCATCTTGATGTGTTATAACTTCCCCCCTTTTATGTGACCCTTATCTCCTTCCTTCCCTGCTCCTTTTCCACCCCTCCTTTTCTTTCCCCCTGGTTCATTCCCCTGGAAGGTGAATTCAAACGTTCACCCCTGTGGTACTGCGCTATCACAAAGTGTTCAGAGGAGCATGAAACTGGTTTGTGAATAAACTTCTTTCTACTTACTTGAAGTGGACTTCTTTTCTCAACAAATTGGCGATGAGGGTCCTAGCCGTGAGGGGGACGGCACCAGTTTCACCCCCACCTTCTTCGACTCCTCTGAAATCCTCTTCATCCCCAGTGATTTCAAGATTTCTCAGCGCTACGTGGGTGACACCTTTCGAATAATTTCTATAAGCTCATCTAACGTCGGTTCTCTTACTTCTATCATTCAGAGTTTCCTGACTGACCACATCCTTGAGTCTCCCCTGAGAGCCGCTTTAAGAATTCCTTCACCGGAGTTTGTGTCCGGTCCCTGTGCACCCTCCGCCTCCCTGGTGTCGCCTGTGAGCCGTTTTCTGCGTCTCCTGTGCGGAGGTAGTGTCTTGCTTTGGCACTCCCTGGGGGCATTACCATGGACGTTACGTTCTTTGATAAATTCATTAGTAGCGGTCCATTGCTGGGATGAGACACATTCTTCATTAATTCTGTGCTATTTCCTGCACATGAGTCCGTGTTTCTTCAGCAGTTATCCCGGTCCTGCGCAGTGTGCTTCAAAAGCAGCGTCTTTCAGGGGATGAGGCATCTTCTTCGTTACTGCGCAAGTGCTGTTTCCCACGGACTAACCTGGTCTCCTCAGCGGTGATTCCGGTCCTGCGCAGTGTTCTTCTAAAGCAGCGTCTTGCAGGGGATGAGGCATTTTCTTCGTTACTGCGCAAGTGCTGTTTCCCACGCACTAACCTGGTCTCCTCAGCGGTGATTCCGGTACTGCGCAGTGTTCTCTAAAGGCAGCGTTTTCAGTCCTTCATCAGTACGCCGATCCTGGAGGCTGGAATGCGCATTTCTCTGAGGTAGTGTTTTCAGTCACTTTAGCAACGCCGACCCCGGAATTCCTGATAACTCTTCAGTTGGAGGTAGTATTTCATTGCTGCACCAGCGTTTTTCAATCAGAGAACATTTCTATTCAAGAAGAGTTCTACAGAAACTTCACAGTGTGTACTCAGCAACCGTGTTTTTTCGAGTTGTTTTTTCAACATTTTCAGCATAATTGATTTATTCTCCATTTATGTATGGTAGAATTTGCAGAAATTATTTTGTGGGTTGTTCAACACTGATTTTTCATTTGGCTACTTACAGTGACATGGTATGCAAGGTTGTTCTAACTGACATTTCAAAGGAAAATGTGTTGTTTTCTTCATTGAATGAGAAACTTGAATGTCTATACTCCACGCTTCTTTAGAGTTACTCTTAGCTTCACTTCTGGTCCTTTCTTCTCCTTCTTTTGTTCTTCTTCGCATTTTTTCCCTGTATTTTCTTGTCTACTTCTCACATTTTCTTGATCGTACTCTCTTCTTTGTCTTCCTTTCCATATTTCTTGTTCGATTTGCTTTGACTTAACCTCCTAGTTACTCCCTGAAACACAATGTCAGTAACAAACATGAGTCAACCTCCTCCATTTCTTAATGAGGAAGGTGAACCAGATATACCTTGGGAGCAATGGATAAAAATTTTACACTCCTATTTAATTGCAATAGGGGGTGAAAAATTCTCAGCAGTTAGGAAGCAACATATCTTGCTTCACAATTTAGGTACACAAGCTAGAAAAGTGTATGAGGATCTGGCGATAGGTGAAGAAGAGGGTGGTGAAGGTGATGATGTTGTTTTTACCACAACATTACGCAAATTAAGTGCTCACTTCAAAGATAAAATAAATGTTGTGCTGGAAAGGCACACATTTTTTAAGAGAGGTCAAGGTAAAAATGAAAAAGTTACCAATTACATTGCTGCTTTGAGAGGTCTTTCTGCAACTTGTGAATTCGGGGCACTTACAGATTCTCTTATTAGAGATCAACTTGTTTGTTGCACGAATGATCATATGGTGCAAGAAAGATTATGAACAGTAAATCCTGATTTAGAAGAAGCTATTAGCATAGCAAAGGGCATAGAGCATACGGCATTTTGTGTCAAAGAAATGAAAATGAACAAATCGGGTATGTATGATGAAAACAATGTTAATGAAGTTAATGATGTGGAAGGTGTGTTAAAGATTACAAAAGTAAATACAGCCACCAAACCCAAAGTTTTGAAAGATCAAATTAGATGTTTCCGCTGTGGAAACACAAACCATCTGGCAAACTTTCCAAGATGTCCAGCAATAAGAGTAACTTGTAGAAAATGTAATAAGATTGGTCATCTTTCTAAATGTTGTCATTCCAAAGAACGTAGACCTGAGGTGCACCTTGTACAGCAAGAGCAAGAATCTAAAAGTTTTGAAAACAAGTTTATTTTCCAAATTAAGGATGAAGAAGAAAATGATGAAGATGTTATCTATCCTAAATGTGACATTTCATTGAATAGCAAAAATGTAAATGTGTATGCTGATTTGTGTTCGCCATATACTCTTGTAGAGGAAGAAACCTTTAAACGTTTATTTAATTCTGATGAATATGTGTTGGAAGAACCAGACATTCATCCTGGTGGTTACAACAAAGACCCCATTCCTATAAAAGGAATGGTCAAAATGCAAATATCATTTAAGGATAGACACACTTATGGTAAAATATATGTTACCGAGAGAGGAAGTAACTTGCTGGGATGGAGACATCAAAAAGATCTGGGTATCACTCTTGATCCCAATAATAAAAAACAAGTTTTACTTGTAGACAGATCTCTTACTGGTAGCAAAATAAGCGAAGAATATCCTGAAGTGTTTGCTGATCACATAGGGGTGCTTAAGGAGTATGAAAACAAAATAAATCTCAAAAAAGAGACTGTACCCATCATTCATAAAACTCGCTCAGTGCCATTGTTACTAAGAGATCCTTTAAAAATGGAATTGGATAAATTGGTTAAACAAGGGATCATAAAAGAAATTGAAGATTCAGAGTGGGTCGCCCCTATTGTTATCACATCCAAAAAGAATAGCACAGACATACGCATGTGTGTGGACCTCAGGAGCCTTAATGCTAGTATTTGGATAGATAGATTTCCACTCCCAAATATTAATGAAATGTTATCTGTAATTAAAGGTGCCAAATTTTTCACAGTTTTAGACCTCACGTCAGCCTATTACCAAGTACCTTTACACCCCGAGTCTCAGATTCTCACAGCTTTCACTACTCCCTTCGGTACTTTTAAGTTGTTAAGATTACCGTTTGCACTGGCATCGGCTGCTTCAGATTTCCAAAGAATTATGCAACATATTATAAGGAATGTTGAAAAGTCATTATGTTTTCAAGATGATATTCTTGTCTACGGATCCAATGAATCAGAACATGATAGCAACTTAAGAAAGGTGTGTGACAGACTTAAAGAAGCAGGGTTAACCATAAAAAAGGATAAATGCAAATTTGGTATGGCTTCAGTTGATTTTCTATGACACACGCTGTCATCTGAAGGTATTAGACCAAAGGTGGATCTCATTGAGGCAGTTGGTAAAGCGCCTTCTCCCTTGAACAAGGAGGAAGTCAAATCATTTTTAGGACTGGCTGAATATATGTCCAAATTCATTAAAAACTTTGCTGACTTGGTACAACCCATTAGAGATCTTTTAAAAAAAGATGTTAAATACTCTTGGACTCCAGAACCTGAGCAAGTTTTTTCCAAAATCAAATGACCCATTGCCTCTGCGCCCTGTATTGGGAATTTTGATAGCACCAAGAATACAATCCTCACTACTGATGCCAGTAAAAGGGGTCTTGGCGCCACTCTTTCCCAAATCCAAGATGGCAAGTAAAAAATCATAGCATTTGCCTCAAGGACCTTAAAGGATGCTGAGGTAAATTACTCTACCATTGAAAAAGAAGCTCTGTCATGTGTTTGGGCCACCAATCATTTCAAATACTTTTTATGGGGGATACCATTCAAACTTAAAACTGATCATAAACCCCTAATCTCTTTGTTTGCATCCAAAAGCATAGAGAAAACTACCCCTAGAATAGGCAAATGTTGATTTCTCTTCAAACTTTCAACTACACCATTGAATACATTCATGGAGAGAAAAATCTTATAGCGGATTGCCTTTCCCGCTTACCCATAGAGGCATCTATTTCTACAGATGAGAAAAAAGAGGATTTTGATGTTTTACAAGTTTCCATTCCTTCAATCTTAGAAAAAGAATGGAAATGCTCCTATAATAATGACAACGTCCTTAAAGATGTGAGTGACAAAATCATTCTTGGTTGGCCTGACAAGTGCAAAAATCTTCCCTCAGATCTCCATCCATTCTGGAATGTTAGGGATGAACTGTCTATTGTGGATTCTTCTGTATACAAAAATGACAAGGTTGTACCCCCGGAAAATCTCAGGAAACAAATTTGTGAATTAGCACATGAAGGGCACTTAGGAAGGAGCCTCACTAAAAGTAAACTACGTGCTCGATACTGGTTTCCGGCCATGGACTCTTGTGTGGAAGAGTTAGTCAACGGTTGTCACGCATGTGGTTTAAGTGACAAAACTAAAATTACCATAAGAGCACCTTTAGAACCGATTCCTATTCCGATCAAGGCATGGGAAAAGTTAGGCATGGACATTATAGGTCCTCTACAAGTTGCTGGTTTGCAAAAAAAGTATATTCTGGTTCTAGTGGACTACTTTTTTAAGTGGATTATCACAAAGTTTGTAAACAAAGTCTGCACTAAAACTATTAAATGTTTCTTATCCGACACCTTTTCAAATGAAGGTGTTCCACATACACTCATTACGGACAATGGGGTTCAATTTGTCTAGGAAGAGATGAAAGATTTCTTGAGTAGTTTAGCCATCAAACATATTTCAACACCATTGTATTGTGCCCGTGCCAATGGTCTAGTGGAGCGATGCAACAGGATGATAAAAGATACATTGCAACTGGCAGTGGCATCACACAAACCTATTATTCAATCTGTCAAAGATATGATTTGGTCATATGTCATTACACCCAATAGCGTAACAGGTTACTCCCCTTTCAGCCTTTTGAGAGAACGCAAACCTGGTTCAAAGCTCACCCCAAATTGGTTGTTCCAAGATAGTACCTTTAGATGGGACAAACAGGTTGCACAAGAGAAAATTCTGAGTAACCAAGAAAAGTATAAATGTGAATATGATCAAAGATGGGGAACCAAACCCAGAGTATGGGAAGCTGGTCAACAAGTTTTGGTAAGGAAACCTGTGTCAACGAGTAGTAGGTACAATAAATTTTATGGAGCAGAAAAGATAAAAGAAGTAGGGAAAACTAAAACTGTGAAAAATTTGGCACCTTTAATTACAGATAACATTTCATTATTTTTGGGAGTGGAAATCTATCTACCCAAATACTAGCATTAAGGCTCCTGAGGTCCACACACATGCGTATGTCTGTGCTATTCTTTTTGGATGTGATAACAATAGGGGCGACCCACTCTGAATCTTCAATTTCTTTTATGATCCCTTGTTTAACCAATTTATCCAATTCCATTTTTAAAGGATCTCTTAGTAACAATGGCACTGAGCGAGTTTTATGAATGATGGGTACAGCCTCTTTTTTGAGATTTATTTTGTGTTCATACTCTTTAAGCACCCCTATGTGATCAGCAAACACTTCAGGATATTCTTCGCTTATTTTGCTACCAGTAAGAGATCTGTCTACAAGTAAAACTTGTTCTTTATTATGGGGATCAAGAGTGCTACCCAGATCTTTTTGATGTCTCCATCCCAGCAAGTTACTTCCTCTCTCGGTAACATATATTTTACCATAAGTGTGTCTATCCTTAAATGATATTTGCATTTTGACCATTCCTTTTATAGGAATGGGGTCTTTGTTGTAACCACCAGGATGAATGTCTGGTTCTTCCAACACATATTCATCAGAATTAAATAAACTTTTAAAGGTTTCTTCCTCTACCAGAGTATATGGCGAACACGAATCAGCATACACATTTACATTTTTGCCATTCAATGAAATGTCACATTTAGGATAGATAACATCTTCATCATTTTCTTCTTCATCCTTAATTTGGAAAATAAACTTGTTTTCAAAACTTTTAGATTCTTGCTCTTGCTGTACAAGGTGCACCTCAGGTCTACTTTCTTTGGAATGACAACATTTAGAAAGATGACCAATCTTATTACATTTTCTACAAGTTACTGTTATTGCTGGACATCTTGGAAAGTTTGCCAGATGGTTTGTGTTTCCACAGCGGAAACATCTAATTTGATCTTTCAAAACTTTGGGTTTGGTGGCTGTATTTACTTTTGTAATCTTTAACACACCTTCCACATCATTAACTTCATTAACATTGTTTTCATCATATATACCCGATTTGTTCATTTTCATTTCTTTGACACAAAATGCCGTATGCTCTATGCCCTTTGCTATGCTAATAGCTTCTTCTAAATCAGGATTTACTGTTAATAATCTTTCTTGCACCTTATGATCATTCGTGCAACGTCCAAGATAGTACCTTTAGATGGGAAAAACAGGTTGCAAAAGAGAAAATTCTGAGTAACCAAGAAAAGTATAAATGTGAATATGATCAAAGATGGGGAACCAAACCCAGAGTATGGGAAGCTGGTCAACAAGTTTTGGTAAGGAAACCTGTGTCAACGAGTTGTAGGTACAATAAATTCTATGGAGCAGAAAAGATAAAAGAAGTAGGGAAAAATGTGGTTACAATGTTTGATGGCAAAAAATGGCGCATGGGCAGATTGGTCAAAGTTCCTGTTCTATCTGACAATTCTATCTCACACAATGAGGGCGATATTGCTCATGAGCATCAGAATAAAAGAATCATAAGAACACCTTTATGGCAAAGAGACTATGTGATGAAATAATTCTAGAATCTGTGTGTGATAATTCTAGAATCTGTTTTGATCGTTCTGTATTTCTGGCAGAAAGGAAGATGTGTTATAACTTCCCCCCTTTTATGTGATCCTTATCTCCTTCCTTCCCTGCTCCTTTTCCAACCCCTCCTTTTCTTTCCCCCTTGGTTCATTCCCCTGGAAGGTGAATTCGAACGTTCACCCCTGTGGTACTGCGCTATCACAAAGTGTTCAGAGGAGCATGAAACTGGTTCGTGAATAAACAAAAGGAGGGGTGGAAAAGGAGCAGGGAAGGAAGGAGATAAGGGTCACATAAAAGGGGGGAAGTTATAACAAAAAGACAGTGAACTAAGGTAGCTTGAAGAAGCCGACAATCTAGTTCTCCAACTGGCCTTTCAGACTTGGGGCTGACGCATGCCGATCATTCAGCAGCGCCCGATTTCTGTTTGTTTACAAACACACACTCTAGTGCACACTAGCACCAATCCTAAAGACGAACTACATCCGCTAGAGCCTGGTCACGTGGGACGGGAGCAACGTGGCCCTCGGGGCCAAGGCATCAAGTTCACAATGACAAAAGGGAGTGGCAGGGGAGAGGTCTCGTAAATGGAGAAGTAACTTAAATGCAAGAGTCCTCTCACAGAGATCTAGGGGGAGACAGGGGCAGAAGAAACCAGTCCGACATTGCCTACTAACTAGCGGAAAGAGCTCTCAGGTACTTTGTGCTGGCCAATAACCAAGTGAGTGCAATATGCTTGGATGTTTGTGTGTCCTGTTCCGGAACTCAACTTAGAGAGATAAATCACACCAGGTGAACAACTTCAAGGCAGTGGAGGAGACAAGAAAGCAAGCGGTCACACTCTCCTCCTCTCAAGACTTTATAAACATGAACTGAACACAAGTGGAAATTATATAAAACCCAGGAACCAGTTAGCCTGAAACAGGAGATCCACCTGAGTCAGAATCATGAGGATTATACAAAGAAGGCTGTGCTGTTCTAAAAGGCACAAAGGGACAATGGGAAGTACTAGGTGTTATAAAGAACAAGAAGAGTTGGAGGGTCTGTGAACCAAAAAGCAGAGTCTACAGGGTCCTCGAAAAATAGCTACACTTTTAGATTGCACTGAACCAGACCAAAGTGGTCACGAGACACTAGGTGTATGATAGATATCCTATCAGCCCACCCATTTGGCGGAGCCTCGTCATGTAGGACGTCTGAAACCAGGATGGTGTGTCCAAGCCTAGATGAATTGGCTAGACAGCACACAACTAAGGTTTCATACAGTGGAAGTGTCCATGCCACTGGGCAGTGCTGATAAAGTGCAGTGCAAAAAGAAAGAGTGAGTGAGTGCTGTTAAAATGACGGTCAAGGCAAAAGAAAAACTTTTTATTGATATTCACCTGGACGTCAGATTAAAAAGAGATGCAGGACAGTGTGACAAAATCACTGTCTAGTTTGCTGTGTTGTTAAATAGGCCAACATGTTTCTGCCAATAGGTGAAACTACACCGGCATTCTTCAGGGCCACTTATATGGAATGTTGCTACTGCAAAGGTACACTCTAATAGTAGTATAAAAAGTGAAAATGACAAATCAAAAGTATAAGACTGTCAGACTAATGGAGTGGTCACTAGGACCATCCTACCGTATCCTCTTGAACACTTTTGCCTGGTGGTAGTGAGAAGATCCGAGGAGGTGGTCATGGTGCTCCAAAAATGATTGTTGCCCCGTGCGCCACCAGCACTAAAGCCGGCCGGGGTATGCCCTAGGTACGCTTGAGCCCAGCGTGGGCGGGTCGGTAGTGCCAGTATCTGTCTTGGGGTTGTGCCGTGCTTGCTTGTGAGTGGGGCGTGTATCTTTGGGCAAAGGACTGATAGGAAAACATCCTAGTCCCCGTGGGGCAAAGGTTCAGGGCAATTCCTTTCTAAATTGCTAAAGTTTGAGCTTCCGGCGCTATTTCACACACACTGGAGGCAGCACAGGGAGCAAGGGCGGCATGTGTTTTCCCGCCGTAGTGCCAGTGATTTGGCCTTTTAATTACCTCTGGGAAGAATGTAACTTGTCAAAGAAGATCAGTTACAGTGCTTGTAGTGAAGCCTGGTAGAAGCAAGTCTGTAAGCCTCACTATTATTATACCGCAATTTTCTTTATTTTTAAAATATGTGTCAATAAAGACAATTCTAAGTCTGGAACTCAACCAGGTCGTCTGGGTCTAAGCACTGGAATGAGATTCCTGTGGTTTCCTCCTTTTGTTATCTTGTCTAGAATTTGCGTTGTTAAGGTATTTTACATTTCTCATAGCCTGTTTTCTTTTCTTGCATGCCTGTGTATGGTTCATGGTTCTTTGTTTCAGCGACTAACAGGGTGGAACATAAGAAGGAATCCCGGAAATGGAAAATGAAATCTTTGTGATCACTGACCACAACGTTTTATTTGAAAGTGGAGAAGTATGCAAAGGATGTCTGAGGTGAGAGGCCTCATCGAAAAGACATTGAGAAAAAGCTGATGAAACCATAAACCTGTTCCTGAGATGTGTGCTTCTATAAACAGTGAACAAGTATTGTGGCTAATCTAAAATATTTTCACTTCTTTAAAAATATTTCTGCTTCTTGTGATGGAGTATTATTGAAAACTACTTACGGGCCCCTTCCATGCGGCCGCGATTCCCCTGGTGTGCTGTAAACAACACGAACAGGGGCGGGCCGTGACGAACCCCAGCCGTCACCAGCACACGAGCACAGTAGTGCATGACGGCTGGGGTTCGTCATCAGCATGGAAGGGGTTAAGAGTAGAGCCGGCCGGAATTAAAATTTCGACATCCAGCAGAAATCTCGCAAAATCCTACATAGATGTGTTCAGAATTTATTGGATGCTATAATTATTGCAGATTCCGCGTCTTTGGGGATAACATGCGTATTTTGGTGCTTATTGCACAAAATCTGCTTATGCCTGTAAAACGGGGCCCTTACCCTAGTTAGACTATGGGTATGACCTGCTAAAATTTCACAAAGGATGCCCAAAGTTTTAAATTACCACATCATGGGAAACCGGGATGGAAGTCAGTGTGCTTTCCATTGTGTGTCTCTGTGTGTGCGAGAGAAGGAAAGGTGGATTCCGAATGAAGCAGGTGACCACTGGGAGATGGCCTGGGTGTTCTCTCTGTGCACACACATAAGGAAGCAGAGTTATAAAGGAGTGACGGAGCGCAGGGACACCTTCCTGCACATAAACAATCATGCATGGTGTTTGCAAATACGAGGAGAAATAAAGCATTTCTCCTTGTTTCGCTATGTTAAACACTTAACCGCAGTGGTGCAGTGGTTTAGTTAAGTGGGTGGGGCCGCGTCTGACAACGGTAGTGCACGGCACTACGGAGGTAGTGCTCGCGACGGCCGGTGGCCGACAGAAGCAGTGAAGGCGTTAAGACCAGGCTTTTGGTCTTAATTTTGGCGCTGCCTTCTATTTATGCCACCCTTGTAAATAGGGGCAACATCAAAATCAATGGGTGTTGCGGTGGAATGCCCACCCCAACACCCATTTCTCACCCCTTTCACGCTAATGATAGTGTGAAAGAATGCCTTATTTACAAGCCAGCATTAAGCCACGTTAAGTAGCTTAACACTGCCTTGCAAATAAGCGAAGGCCATATCACAACAGGAATGTCTTTAAAAGTGACATTCCTGTGGCGATAGGGGCTTGCAAATATGCCCCAAGGTACGCTAAGGCCCTCATTACCATAATTGGTGCAATTTTTATTGCATCAACCAAAATCCAACTTACCTGCATCGGAGTTTATCGGTTTTGTTAAATACTACTCAGATATCAGTTTTTGGGAAACAGCATGCAGATTTTAGGGGGCACATGTACAAGCACTTATCGCCACAGGAAAGTCACTTTTTCCGATGTTCCTGTGGCGATAGGGGCTTTGCTTTATTCACAAGGCGGCGCTAAGGCACTTAACGTGTCTTAATGACCCCTTGTGAATAAGGCCCCCTGTCAAGCTCCACTTAGCATGAAAGGGGTGGGCAATGGGTGTTGCTGTGGGCATTCTGCTGCAAAATCCATTGATTTTGACACTGCCCCGTATTTACAAGGGTTGCATAAATATGAGGCAGCACCAAAATTAAGACCAGGGAAAACCTGGTCTTAACATGGCGAAACGAGGAGAAATGCTTATTTCTCCTCGTTTTTGCTATTTCTATGTGTACTGGATATGGGAGAGTGAGAGAAGGACACACACACCTCATCCCAGCAGTTCCGGAGGTGGTACAAAAGCAAGGTTGGGATCTGAATCAGAGAAGAAACTAAAAGCCATTCAATCGTGAGCAAGGGTGAGTTCCAAAGCTAACTCTAAGTACACATCAATGGGGTTACAATGCTGGCAGCGACACACAGCTAAAGATGCCTGTAGTGAGGCTGTAAAAAAAAAAAACCTACAGTGCTTCTTTTCTCAGAATATGCATTTGAATGTTGTCTGTCATCTCTTTGCCCTAATGTTTTCTCTTCAGCTGCAACAAATCTCTTCCTTTGCAATACGACAAACAACGCTAGTCCTCTAACTCAAAATATTTACTTTTTGCCTTGTCTGTGCTTTCTGCAAGCTCAACTAAAAGAAATAGAAGGGACATCATGGGCAAACACTTTAAAACGCATTGATACAGCCAATCTGTCAGGTCTTCACTTGATAACACATTCAAATATTGCCATGCACAAATTCACACAACAATTTGGGCCATCTCTTTATGAAACCTGTCTCATTTTGTGCCTTCCATGTCTGTGCCGCAAGCCAGGGGAATGAAATCAGAAGAGGCACAAAAAGGGGCAACTTTGCATAGAAGCACTGCGCAAAAAGTGACCACTTTGCATAGAGACACTGCACAAAAAACCTAAGTGCATTAGCATATACTTATATTTGCACTGGTTTTGCTAATGTTATTTCTATTTCTAAGAAAATGAGCACTAGCAGATCTGTCTCCAGTCAGAGGTATGGTTGTTTATCCTCTTATGATGCATCCCCCTGTATAGGAGTGTTTGGTCTCTTGTTACCATTTCTTGTATGCTTAATTCTGGGGCTGATCTGAGCAGTTTATTTACTCTTGTGCCTGGGAGCTTTCTTTTTTTTTTTACTACCGGTGTCTGGGTTCTTAATTCTGGTGCTGAGTGTCATCTGGTATAAGGGAGATTTAGGTGTTTTTCCCCTTGGGGCAGAGCGCTGAGCACGCCTTTGCCAAGTAGGGATTCAGGCTATTGAACCTTGCACTATCATGTCAGATCTGGATTTAGTTGAGGTATTAACTTGGATGTGTTAGACCTGGCATCCCTGGCATGGTTTTCCACTGTATGTTTGCCTCTGCCTCCTGTATTTTTGCTGTGTGCTGGATTTCGTGTTTGCTGGTCTAGATGCTTAGTGCACATTGCCACTGCTGATCAGTGCCAAAGTGCACTGATCAGCAGTGGTAATTGTGAATATGGATTAGTGTTTCCATGATTGGCTTGTTTGACTTTACTACTAACTCCCTAATACAGTGCATTGTGTGTGCCTAGGGCCTGTAAGTCAAATGCTATTAGTGGGACCCCAAAACTGATTGTGCCACCCACACAAGCAGCCTTTTAAAAGGGGCTCAGACCTGCCACTGCAGTGTCTGCACATAGTTTCCAATGGCATGTCAACCTGGCAAGTGCACCCACTTGCCAGGCCCTAACCTCCCTTTTCTTACATGTAAGACACCACTAAGGTAGGCCCAAGGTACCCCTGTGGGCAGGGTGTTGTGTATGTGAAAGGTAGGATATATACTGGTGTGTGTGGCATGTCCTGATAGTGAACTACAGTGCATTTCGTTTTTCACTATTAAAAGGCTATCTGTCCCATAGGATAGAATAGGAGTTTATTTATAACATCTTATCAGTATAACTTCCCATTGGGACAAGCTGGAAAGATGGAGTTTAGTATGCCTGAACTCAGAATATAAAAATGCATCTTTTAGTAAAGACGATTTTTATATTGTGTGTTTGAAAATACCACCTTTTAAAAAATGTGGGTATTTTCATACTTAGCCATTCTGTGTACCTCCGCTGGTTTGTGGGTTGACTGTCTGGCTTAGGAGTGACAGAGGTGGGGGATGTGCATTCATTGTAGACACCCACTGGGGGGATTGAGGTGTGTCCTGCCTTTCCTGGATGAGTCAGGGCTGGTTGAATAGACCTGGGCTGCATTTTGAGTAGTGGGAGGAGATTTCCTTGCACCTGAATGGGCCTAGTTTGCCTTACACAATGCTGTCTCCAATTCTTGTCGGGAAGCTGGACCAGGGAGGACAGAACTGGTTTGGACTAACTACAGATCCTCTCTGCCAAAAGAGAACAAAGAGAAATTGAGTATAAACATTGGCGCCCGGACCCCAGAATTTAAGAATACTTATGGACTCAAGAGTACCAACTGCCAAGGAGAAGAGCTAGGAAAGCTGAAGGAGAAGTGCCCTTTGCTTGTGCTATCTGGGGTGGGCCTGCATTGGCTGTTTCTGCCAAGGAGAGGACAAAGACTTTGCTGTGTGCTGTGTATCCTTCTTGGAGAAGATCTCCAAGGGCTTGAAGTAGAGCTTGCCTCCTGTTCTGAAGTTTCATGGACACAAAGAATTCATCACCAGCTCCCCTGAAATTGCTTGGAGTTCTGACCTGCCATGAGGTGCATGTTCCTGTGTTGGGCCTCTGGAGGTTGTTCCTGCTGCTGGGAGTTTAGAAAAGAGAAGTAATTAAAGAAGTGTGACGCATCCGCATCTGCACCCCTTTTCAAGGTAAAACCACTGTGCATCGCTGCGTTGCCGCTGAAGAAACTGATGCAGTGCCTGCCCGCAGCTGGAGATATCCCCACACAATGAGTCTTGTGCACTGCTCTCCGAAGCCTGAGATCATGGCACTGACTCTGACGCAGGCCCTGCCGCGGGGCTGCAAGAACCGACACATAGGGGGACTGTGGCTGGAGAGATCGACGAAGCACCGTTGCTGCTGCCACATCGAGAACCAACGCCTCCTAAATCCCCACGCATTGAACCGGGGGCGCCAAGTCTAAAGCAATGCCGGGGTCGCAGTAAGAAACCAACGCATCACCTCCCCCGCACAGTAAGAAAGCGACGCATCACCTCCCCTTCAGGAAGGAACCAAGGCATCACCTCCCCTGCATGGCAGTAAGGAGCGGACACATCACTTCCCCTGGAGCATGGAACTGACATATCACCTTCCCTGTGCATAAGGAACCAACACTTCACCTTTTCTGCGGCTGTTTTTACCTATGATTTTGATGCATCTAAGGTACTTTGTGTTGAAAGTGTCTCATCTATAGTTTGCTGTGGACTGAACAGTTTTTACCTTTTAAAAGTCATACCTTGATAACTGTATGTTGGATTTTTTTTGTTTTGGTCTTGTTTGGTTCAGATAAAAATTACTTAAGTTTTTTAAACTTGTGTGGTGTTCGATTGTAGTGTTTTCACTGTATTACTGTGTGTGTACACAAATGCCTTACACACTGCCTCTGAGATAAGCCTGTCTGCTCATGCCAAGCTACCATACCAAGGGGGTGACCAGGGGTTGTCTAAAGGTGTTACTCCGTTATCCTGACTAGAAGCAAGGGTCCCTACTTGGACAAAGGTGCAAACTGAGACACCCCATTTCTAACAGGGTGTGACAGCTTCGTCAGTATCTCTGCATTTGCCACACTATTACACTGCTATTTGATTCATGTATGGAGAGGAGACTCGCTAGCTCGGGCGATGTGTGTACTGACCATCAGAAACACCGGTACACGGCATCCACTCTCAGTTTTCACAGGGTGGACACTGTCTACCCTGCAAGAAGTGGGCGCCACTGAAATATGCTGAACTTGTCTGAGTGTAACACTGGGACACATTCAGCAGTGCCTGCATGTTGTCTGCTTTCATTCTAAGCAGTATCACGAAGAAGGGGATGAGGGCTATCATATTGCAGACTCCAGCTGGGCCCATGACAAAGGCAACATTTAATGGGCCATCAGTCCGCCTTTTGTTCGAGTATCCTGGCTTGGAGCTATCTGAACCTCACACCTAGATGCAAATGCAGGGGAGGGGAAACAAAGACACACAGCTTGTTGTTATCACTTCACAAATACTTAAGGGAAGCATGCTTTATACTTTGTTCAATCCCTGTATATAAGAGATATGTATGCACTGTAAGAGTGCCAGATGTGTTGGTCTGTTCCAGTATTTACACAAATAATTTAAATACCACTATTTTATGTTAATTTTTTTTACAGCACCATAAATTGTCAATAAATCATATGCGGGGATCAATTTACAAGATGTATTACATAAAACAGTGAGGGTTAGAAGGTGTAGGAGTCACATGTCTTTAATAGCTCACTGTTCTATATTGGAAGGATTGCAGTTTATGAAATGCAAGTTAAAACGGTTCTCTTTGTTAAAAGCAGTAACTCACTTACCTAGCTACAAAAAATAAAAATCTGTCATCTGCATGTTAGATGAAGTGCTTTGCAGGAGGCTCATTAACTCTTTACTCTACTTTGACACTGGGACTAGAGAAAACATAGATCTCTCCAGCAAATATGTTATCCCTTCAAAGTTCTCTTACCGTAATTATTGTTCTCTGGGATTTCCTGGCCACACAAAGATCTCTGCAGCAGATGCCTTAACCCCATAACTTATTTAAAATTTTTAAAATGCAGACTTTGCAATCAGTTCGCAGAATAGATTTACTTCTACGTTTCTCCTTGTTGCCAACTTCTTTGTGGCAGTGTTAAAAAAAAAAAGTTTAACTTGAGGCCCACATTTTGCGTTGTTGGGTTGTGTTACTTTTTTGGCATAACCCAAAAGCAAAATCGGATTTGTTAAATCTCAGAATGCGTTCAAATGTACTCATGACAGACCTGCAAAACGTGTGTGAAGTGTTAAGATCTGAAGTCACTTCTTGTGATGTCACCTCTTGTGAGGTCATGGATTGTGGTGTCACTTTCTGTGATGCTGTGAGGTGTCTCTGTGATGTCACACACCTTGATGTCACTTGCATACTCCCTAACTTGGTCAGTCCCCCCACTTCTTAATTTTAAGACTTGTGCCCTGCTGACTATTGATGCTGAGCTTAGTTGCTACTTTTTGACCAGGATTGTGATTGTTTATCTTTGCCCGTTTACCAGGAATGCCTAGCAGTGCCTCGAGCCAGCTGCACCTCGAAGAGACTCCTCTCTTTGCATATTTTAGAGGCACTGACATAGATTTTAGACAGGAGGTGCACA
Organism: Lissotriton vulgaris; assembly: GCF_964263255.1. NCBI lineage: Eukaryota > Metazoa > Chordata > Amphibia > Caudata > Salamandridae > Lissotriton > Lissotriton vulgaris. The sequence goes on along the minus strand of NC_141689.1, from coordinate 1,071,430,113 downwards.
CTTCTGCTGTTGAGGTTCAGAGCTTCAGAAATGCGTCAATGTACTCTGCTTTCTCAGGGCTTTTGTGGGTTTATGTGCCAGCAGGCGGAGAGTCCTGATAGTGCACCTGTATAAGTTTAGGAGGGAGAACTCTGCTCACTTTGACCGCAAGCGGTACAAAAGGGGGTGGTAATGGACGGAGCATCTGAACCAATCAAACACTCACACCCAGTCAAAAGATCTGGGTTTAATCCATCTCCGTTCTTTAGCCCACTCTGCCACCCCAGTTCAGACATGGCTATATGCAAATCAGTCTGACCCTGTGCCTCATGGGAACAGTCCAGCCCGAACTGCCAAGCCATACCTTCCCCGGACCGGAAACAAGCTTCCGAGGACCGGATTCTGACATTCCAGCTGTCTTCAGCCCAGCTTGCTTGAATCCAGTGGCAAAGTGAGCAAGGGACTCACGTCTGAGCATACCCTGCCACACTTATGGTGGCCAAAAGCGGTACAAAAGGGGGTGGTAATGGACGGAGCATCTGAACCAATCAAACACTCACACCCAGTCAAAAGATCTGAGTTGAATCCATCACCGTTCTTTAGCCCACTCTGCCACCCCAGTTCAGACATGGATATATGCAAATCAGTCTGACCCTGTGCCTCATGGCAACAGTCCAGCCCGAACTGCCAAGCCATGCCTTCCCTGGACCGAAAACAAGCTTCCGAGGTGTCCCAAAATGCTTCTTGTTCTGTGTTAGGGGCATATATGCTGCCCAGAAGGACTGGGCCACCGTTTAACCGTCCCTACACAAAAACAAGTCTCCCCTCCTATTTCTATGTGTGCTGCACAAGGCAGCACACATAGAAACAGCAAAAACAAGGAGAAAAAAATTATTTCTCCTTGTTTCGCCATGTTAACACCAGGTTTTCCTTGGTCTTAATTTTGGTGCTGCTCTTATTTACGCCATCCTTGTAAAAAGGGGGCAGCACAAAAATCAATGGGTGTTGCGGCGTAACATCCACCACAACACCTATTGCATGCCCCTTTCACGCTAAGGTGTCGATTCCGGTTCAGGAAAAAAATGCCTTCCTAATGCTAATTGGAGGTTTACCAGACGACCGAATCGTATCCTGAGCTTTTTTCTCCTAACGTGCAAGTACGATGCGAATTCCAGTCAAATTCCGCTAGAATCGTTGGGTCCGATTCATGCTCTATGTCAGTACCTAAAAGGTTCAGGAAACACAGAGCACGCGTCATACGGAGGCTCCAATCAACACATTTCCGGATACGCAAGTACGATGTGTATTGAAAACTCATCGTAAAGGGCTCCACTTCCCGCAAGTCTCAGCATTCGGCCGATGCTCCCAATCTCACCAGAACACAAAAAACGGGCACGAGACGATGCAGCGTACGTATCTAATGTGCTGTTTTAATACTGGACTAAGTGGCATAGTTCTTGGTCGAGTCTGTTGTGTCTGTTGCCTCGGGTTGTCACTTGGCTATTTCGATGCTTTCACATACGAGTCTGACACAACAGGCTCCTCTCCTACCGAATTGTACGTAGAGTTTATTACCCGACCGAATTGTTAGAAATATTTACACTTTCGGAAGGAGAGTGTACGATTCGGTCGGAAAAAATTATGGGTCGGTGTCGAGTAAAACGATTTTCTTCCTGAATCAGAATCGACTCCTAAGTGTAGCATGAAAGGGGGCTTAACGGTGCCTTGCAAAGCAAATAAGGCAAAGAGTTTATCGCCACAGGAGCGTCACTAAAAGTCACTTTCATGTGGCGATAGGGGCTTGTAAATACACCCCTCTGTTCCTTGTTAAGTGCAGCAACAACAGCAAGGAATAGTTTAATACTCTGCCAATCATTGATGGACTGATTGAAATCTGTGAACAGTTATCAGGATTTTATAAACCTTATAATATCAAAAAACTCTATTGTTAATCATCTTACCTTGAGATAATTTTGATATGTTTCAGCGTGTACTTTCGAGGTGTGCACCTGCAAATGTATTATTCCTTTAAACACATTTTTAGGAATCAATCTTATTATTAACGGAAGACATAGTTGATGGACACAGCTTCCTGTTTACATCTTCACGCCAGCAGAGCGATTTAATAGTACATAACACAGCGTGTATTGCCAACAACCCGGAGGTAGGCCGCTTATTGAGCTGGACTGGTTCTGAATAGTCAATCAGTCAATCAAAATACTTTATTTTGGCTATACAGCCATAAAAGCACAAAAGAATGTACTTTTAAACAATAAATCAAAATATACACAAAAGGGAACAGTTAAAAATAGATGATCGAGAAATTTTATTTTATTTTTATTTTAGCTGTTTTATAACGTGCTCTGTTACTACCAGAGTATCCTGGCGCGAAAGGAGAAAACAAGCAGGTGGCCAAAGAGAAACAGAAAATAATCCAATAAGCAAATCTAAAAAGATGAGTTTTCAGTGCCTTCTTAAAAGGTACAAAATTCTGGATTGATCTTAAAAACAATGGCAGAGTGTTCCAAGCAGAAGCTGCAAGGACAGCAATTGACTGGCCTCCAAGGCGCACTCGCCGAAAGCGAGGTACGCTCAACAAATTACGATCTGCGGAACGTAGAGATCGAGTCGGGGTGTAGCGGCTAAATCTTTTCTTCAGATAGGAAGGCCCAAGGTCATTGACTGCTTTAAATGCTAGTGTCAGGATTTTAAAAGTAATCCTTTGTGATACTGGCAGCCAATGTAGTTCTTTCAGATGAATTCGTACACTCTCTCTACTGGGCACATTGCAGAGAAGTCTCGCCGTCGCATTTTGAATGATCTGTAATCTGGCAACTCCAAAAGCTGGGGATCCGCTAAGAAGAGAGTTGGCATAGTCGAGCAGTGATAGTATTAATGGCCTCGCGACCGATTCTCTTGCCGAAGAAGGGCCAATCGGTAATAAACAAAGATATATTACATCAATACCACAGCCATAACAAACCTTCTAAATAATAGCATTACTTCTGAGGTTTTGAACAGCAGATAAAACCTCACCTGACAACAGTGCAGAGGAAAAACCAAAAACCAAAAGAGAGCCTTCCAGCCCCACCCTTCCCACCCCCACCCTCTACGCACCAGCCGCCATTGTCGCTCAGAAAATGGGAAAATGTAAGGTCAAGCTACAATCAGACTTATAAGGAATGCTATAGAGATCATTCTGCCTAGGTCTGGACCGCTGGCCCCCTATCCAGCGGCATTAACTGGAGAATTTGAAAGTATTTGGGACAAGTAACTTCTCTCATATCTCTCATCAGTAAATCCAAAAAGGGAACTCACAATTTAGCAAAGTCTTTACATCCTCCCTCTACTCTCATGGACATCCGCTCCATTGCTAACAAGTGCCACATGCATTATATCCAGGATAGCAGGACAGGTTCTGAAGAGGTACCCCACTGAGCCAGAATAACCTTTCGAGCCACCAGCAACACAAGAGCAATCTGCCTACCCCTTAAGGTCTTTAGCGGGAAAATATTGGGGTGTGAAAGGCAGAGTAATGTGCATTCCGGAACTCTGGGCAGTGTTCTGTCAAAGACGTTATCTATGTTATTGAGAAACTCATTCCAATAGCGCTGAAGCTTCGGACAATGCCACAGTAGGTGCGTTAAGGTCCCTGACATCCCACATCCCCTCAAGCAGCGATCTCAGTGTTTTGTCATAATTTCCCTCTTTCAAATCCTACAACGAGTGGAAGATCTGAACATCAAGATATTTAAAGGTGTTCAATGCACAGTTAAGGTCCGTGGGTACATTTGGAGGGCATGCTAATGGGCCTGTCACCGGGAACAGGTACGTTTTACGCTTATTGACCCGTAAGCCTGACAGCTCACCAAATGCCTCCAAATGTTGTAGGGCTGTCTCCACCCCCTATCAGCATCACAAAGGTATACTAATAAATCGTCTGCATAAAGAGAAATGATATATGTGCGTTCCCCTATAGTAAACCCCATGCCACCCCCGTCGAAATAATTCAGCAAGAGGTTCTATCGCTAAGGCATAATGGAAGTGGGGACAGGGGGTAGCCCTTTCAGGTGCCTCATGCCATGTTATATTGCCGGGAGATGGTTTTGCCGGTCTTGAACCTAGCTGTAGAACGAGTATACAACAGTTGCACCCATGCCACCCAGCTGTCGCCCATACCCATGTGCCTCATAACCGCCAATAGATATTCCAATCCCACGGTATCGAAGGACTTCTCTTTGTCAATCGATAAAATGGAGGCCTGCCGGAAGCAGTGAGAACAACCAACGGAGATTATATGAGGTGTTGCGGGAGGGGATAAACCCATTTTGGTCAGGATGAATTAGTTCTTGCATATGTGGAAGCAACCTGAGCACCAGCACTTTACTAATTGTTTTAAAATCAATGTGTTAAGCATAGAGAGGGGCCTGTAATCCTTTACCTCAGCGTCTGGGGATGCAGTCTTGGGGAGTGGGATCAACAGTGCATCTCGTGTGGTGTCCGGCAGGTAGCCCAACTGAAGTGACTGTGCATACAAGTTCACCAGTCTCGGAGCTAACTTGGACTTGTTCTTCATGTAGAATTCTCCCAGCAGGCCATCTGGCCCAGGGGTTTCCCCATTAGCCATAGCGGCAATAGCTACCCGTACCTCCTCTAGGGTCACCAGTCCACCCAATTCCTCACTTGCTTCTGCATCCAATATGCGGCGGTCTAGCAAATCCAAGAAAGCATCAACAGATGCAGTAGGGGACCCAGGGGAGGCAGTGTAAAGGGCCCTATATTAATTACTGAACAGGGAATTAATTTCTCCTGGATCATGCAGAGTTAGACCGTGAGCTGTCCATATGCGCATGATCGGAGATCCATGCATTTCTGGCTGAATCAACCATGACAGGTGGCGACCAGCCCATCCCACCTCCCCATGTACTCGATCCATATATGTTTCATAATCATAAGACATGAGTCGCTCTAGCCTGTCAGTGTACTTTGTACATTTATCCAGAAGGTGTGCGTGGGCCTGAGCGTCCTGTCCCTAGAGATTGTCCAACCCCCATATTTCCTCTAGCCAACAAATGATGGTGGAGTTTCCTGTGCACCCCCACAGTTTGCCCCATGCAGTGTCCCCACACCACCACCATAAACACTTCCCACTCTAACAATGCAGAGGATGCAGATCTCTCATTGTCGGCAAAATATTAGCTGACAAGGGAATGAAGGGCATCCAAAATGGCACGTCCTCTAGGGACACTGGGTTAAGGCGTCTTGTGGGTATTGGGGGTTTATCCCCATATGGCTGGTATTTCAATAACAGCGATCTATGATCGGACAGGGCTCATCCTAATAGTGTGACTTTGATAGAGTCACTTAGGGTGGGGGAACACCAAAAGGCATCAAGTCGTGTGGAGCTGGTGTATTGGGGAGTAAAAGGAGTATTCTTGTGTGTCCCCATGTTGGAACCTCCAAATATCTTTCCATCCCCAGTGGGACATCCAGTTCTGCAGTCCAGCTGCCACTCGGTGGGTCTGGGACCCGGGCAGGGGAGGATGAGATCTGTCACTGCATTAAAATCCCCTCCTATTGGTACTGGACCCGCCATCATGTCCGCTATACAAGTAGAAATATCAGTCATATAGGCCATTTGGCCCGGGTTAGGGGCATACACACAACCCAGGGTGACTTCCCGCCCTTATAGCCTCCCCAGGAGAAAAACATACCTGCCCTCCTTGTCTATATCAGACCATAATAATTCATATGGCACTCCCGATCTAATCCAAATTAACACCCCATGGGCATATGCGGAGAAGGACGTAGCGTATACATGTCCTGTCCACCGCCTACGCAGCCTGTGTCCACTTCTATTTGGAGCAGATGCATCTCCTGCAGGAGGCCTATTTACAGTCCCCGCCACCTAAGGTTATTTATGTTGTGGCTTGGACATGGACCCCATCCCTTTAATGTTCCACGTGAGAAGTTTTAGCGTCTGGTAGTGTGATGTCATTATTGGATAAGTAGTCCCTCCCCTCCACCACCCCCAATCCCCCCACCAGCCCCCCCCAGAATGGAAAAGCAATTCGATTTTTGTGCTGTAGACAAGACAGGTCTTATGCAAGAAAGAAACAAAGCAAAACAAAAAAATAGATCCCAACTTGGACCAACTCCCCAGTCCCCAGAGCAATGTGGCAACAGTCAAAAGCCCAAACCCTTCATAGAGCTTTGATAGTCAATCAAGGTCCAAACCAACTATGGTGAGGTCCTTTAGGGGGTTGTGGCTTTGTCCAATGTCTCGTATCCATATATGCAATATCAGGGACCATGCCAGGCACAGACCTCCCTAAAAGTAAAACGTGAACCATTTTATCTCAGTATTCCAGTGCGACCCTGCCGCCTCCAGAGTACCAGGATACATAACCAAGTCCACTCCACATTGCAGCCCCATCTATATGATCTCATCCGCAGTCTATGGCATATTGAGGCTGTCTGGGTTGGTGGAGTCTGATTCTGAGTCCTCCATGCCCCTTGGCGAGCGCGAACTCACCTCTGATTGCTGTCTGTCCTCCTGCATTATCCCAGCCACCGCCTGCAGTGCTGCCACTCTTTCTCACTACATTTGTGAGGGGCTTGGCTTCTTTGGGACGCTCCTCGCCGGACGTCTCCTGGTTTATTTTCCGGTACATCGGTTTTGGTGGGGTACTACCTGTTCCCGTCCCACCCGGGGGCCCTGTCTTGTACTCCTCCAGCTACTCCCAAGCCGCCGAGGCATTTTCACAAAAGTGCATCTTGCCATCCTCTATGATGCGTAGCCAAGCTGGGAAGATGAGGGGGTACTATAGGCCCTCCGCTCTCAGCGTCTTCTTAACCTCAAGAAAGGAGGCGCAGTTCCGCTGCACTTCGAGGGTATAGTCTGGCAATATAGAGACCTTACTGTTGTCTACATCAAATGGGCCGTCTGAACAAGCTCTTTGTAATAAAACTTCTCTGTTTCCTGTAGTGAGGAGTCTGGCCACCATTGGCCTTGGGGGTTGGCCCGGTGCCAGCGGCCATGCCGGCACTCAATGTGCTCTTTCCAGGGTATAGAACTGCGTTAACCCATTCAGGCACAACGACTGTATGGAGCCATGGTTCCAAGTAGGTCATCATGTTGCCATTTCCGATCCCCTCCGGCAGGCCCAAAATGCAGATATTGCTGCTCTGATTGCGCCCCTCACTATCCTCCACCCTGCGCTCAAGTACTCTGACCCTGTCGGTTAATTCCGACATTTGTTTAATCGTCGCATGGTGGGCCGGGGACAGCTCCTTGAGAGATGACTCCACCACTTTCACCCAGTCACTGAGTTTCTGGTGTTCAGCATGTAAGAGACCCAATCTCACCAACACAGTACTTATATCTTGGTGTAATGTCACTTTCGTGTCCGATATTGCTTCCAGGATCCTAGCAAGCTGCTGCTGTATGGGGTCCTCAAGGTGCTGTGCCTCAGAGGTGTTCCGAGCCGACCCCGCTGGTCCTACTCCTGCTCCGGAGTGGCAGCCATTGATTTTTCTCTGGTTTTACCCATTTCTGCCACGCAGACACACTTTTATCCCAGCTCGCTCCTAGGGTCTCCCAGTGATAATGGCAAAAGCAGCAAGCAGGGACTCAGTGCAAGCAACATACAGTCTCCATGAGGTTCGGCGTCCCTTCCTTCACGTGAATCCTACGTCACAGTAGACGGGCCTCACTTAAGCAGTAACCAAGAAGGGGAATTCTGCATCACAGCAAAAGGGGCAATGGGGAGGGAAAGGGGGGGAGAGCAGCCCCTCTCGGTCAGTGGCCTCCATGGGGATCCCCAGCGCAGGAAACCAGGCACTCAACGCTCCACAATGATCTCCTCGCTGTCGCCTGGGGCCTCACCACTACCCCACTCCACCTCTCGGCCGGATGAGCAGTGTGAGCTCAGGGAGGTCACACAGCAATCTTCAGGCACCACACCAAAGCCCTTCCAGGGCACCCATCGTTGTGGCACACGTCCGCTAGGCTCTCCTCTGCCGCCGCAAGCACCATGAAGCGCAGTCGAGTAGAGTCCCCCTTCAGCAGAGTGTTCCTAAATGTGGCCAGACACGGCCAGTCACAACTAGGTAGGCCTCACCTTTATGGGGTCCCGCTCCAGCAGAGTGTTCCTAAATGCACCCAGACATGGCCCGTCACAACTAGGTAGGCCTCACCTTTGTAGGGTCACAACTAGGTAGGCCTCACCTTTGTAGGGTCCAGGCCAAGGGCTGCCATCAGCATCACGCTCTCACGTCGTAGCCCAGGCCAGCTGCTTGTCACCAGGTTTCACTGGCCCATCTCGCCCCTCAAGCCACCTCTGTAGGCCTGCAGCAGTCGGGCTCACCCCTGAGGAGAAGGACCAACAGTTGAGACGGGCAGCGCACTTCTGCCATCAGTAAAAAAAGAGGGAACCTCACGCGTCACCCCAGGAGAGCCACCTCACGGGTCCACCTACGCTGCGATAATCCTTCTTGGAAGAGGCCACCTCCGGCTCCACCTGCAGCCTGGCTGTCTGCCCTTGGTGCTGTCGGCCGCACTCGCCTGCGCCGATCCGCAGAAGCCACCACCGGCCTGCCACAAATGTTTTTCCTTCACTGGAGGGCGCTCACCATCCCTGCAGAGGGTTTGCTTCCTTCTGTGAGCACGGGCCTCGTAAACGTCACGGCCCAGCCCCCAATCTGGTCTTGTACTTACATAGGTCCCAGAATCTCCAGTAAAGCTCGATGCCTCATCCGTCGCAGGGTCACTCCAGAGGCAGCAGGTCGCTAGAAAGTCAGCGGTTGCACTTTGGAGAGTGCTCAGTGGCAGGAGACAGCCTTTATTGACAGATAAATGTCGGGTCGGTGCGGAGCCACAAGCTCACACGTCCGCCATTGCTGGCTGCCAAACCATGTCCCACACATTTTTGCTTGTTATCTGAGTGCACAAGTTTACTGAAGCGAAAATAGCAGTAGGATAAAAACAGTGGATTATGCAGAAACAAAGCTATTTGTAAGGTGCAGCCAGGCCCATTTCTCTTTTCAGTTGACAAGATACTTTGAGGCATATTTACACGCCCCTATCGCCACAGGAACTAAACTTTTTTCAAAGTTCCTGTGCCGATAGGGGCTTCACCTTATTCACAAGTTGATGTTAAGCCACTCATCGCCACCTTGTGAATAATGCCTCTTTCACGCTAAACTTAGCGTGAAAGGGATGGGCAATGGGTGTTGTGGTGGGCACTCCGCCCCCAACATCCATTCACTGCCTCATATTTACAAGGGATGCATAAATATGGGACAGCATCAATATGAAGACCAGGGAAAACCTGTTTTTATCATGCCAAAACAAGGAGAACTGGTTTATTTCTCCTCATTTTTTTGTTTCTATGTGTTCTGCATTGTGCAGCATCCATAGAAAGAGCAAAACGCAATTGATTGTTTATGTGCAGGAAGGTGTTCCTTCCTACACATAAACAATCATTCAAAAATTACGAGTTGCAACTTCTATGTGTGCTGCATTCTGCAGCATAGTTAGAAGTTACAAAACACCATACTGATTGTTTATGTGCAGGAAGGGACACCTTCCTGCAACACAGGCATCCTTGCATAATGGTGCAAGAGTGCCTGCGTTAGCGCTAGTCACCTACATTTACCACCAGCGCTAAGTGAAAGGCAGGGGTGCACCATGTTATTGTGCATACAGCGCAACCCTGCCTTTGGAAACTATCGGAGCGCAGCGTTAGCCTTCTTGGCGTAACGCCACGCACCGAAAGTTTCCTAGTAAATATACCCCTTTATTTTGTGCAGACCATTGATGTGAGGTTGAGTAGTGTTTCACCTGGAGGAGCCCTTCACGATAGTCAACTGGACTTTTTTTTAAATGGGCAAGTCTCCCTTTGTACATTTAGCAGGTGATATAATGATTGCCGTAATGCCGGGTGGGCAGTACAGTGGGCCTTTAAAATTCTGTCCCCTTGCTCTGGTAGAGTGAGGAGTATTGTGTGGAGCATAACTTTTCTTCGGGGTTCCATTTCTGTTCTTCCACTTTTAAGATATTCAATGTTTTATGCACACATTTAAAAACTGATTTGTTCATGAGCTAAATGTTTTGCTTTTGTGCAATTTGCATTGCAGAAGTTCGTGGACTGTTAAAATATGCAGTTGGGGGCTTGTAGCTGCAGAGTCAGTGCATCCCTATGATTTATGTCTTGCTCATCACTCTTTCTGTTATCCCACTCCTGAACAAGCACCAGGCTGCAACACAGAAGTTGCAAAGGCATAGTTTTAGTAAATTTCCCCCTCAGAGATCTCCAAAATTAAGAACTTATAAACAACAATTTTGTATACAAAGAACTTGTAAATAACATTTTTATATACGAACTAGGCTTCCAACATCATAGTGACAAGACAAGCACATTTTATCACAGGCTTTATCCGGGTAACCTAGTTGTGCTGACGTTGTACAAAAAACGGAACAATACTCCTAGATCTGGAGGTTTAATGTATTCCAGCCGTTTTATATATAAAAATTTATAATGTGCTATATTTCAATTAACAACAAAACATCCAAAAGAATCACATTTTCTCTCCTGTTGAACTTAAATAGGCGACTTAATACCTGGACTTGCGCAGTAGGTGGCTGATTTACAAGCCACTTGCACCGCCAGTATGTCACTTTTTTCCCATGTTAAAAGTGATGCCCCTGTGGCGCAAGGGGCTTGTAAATAAGCCCCCCCCCCCGATGTACAGCCTCCAGTTTCTGCGTTGATTCATCCACAACCCTCCGGTCCATTCAGTTACATGCACATTTAGAAATCCTCTGAGACCATAGATTCTTTATCAGATTTTGATTGAGATCGTAGCGGCCATCTTGAGTGGAACAGGTTACGCAAACCGCACCCAACATTTACAACCTGTGGATTTGTACTAGTCTTTTAAGTGGTACCATTGCGTCGTAATGTACAACACTTGCCTATCCTGGATTATAGCTGACAGCCTTCTCTTCTCAACTGGATTGGAATCTGTAGCCTGAAATAGCATACAATCACATCGGATCCACTACAATTTGATGAAGTGTCCTGCAAAAAGGCTAAATAAATCCCAGAAATTTCACTTGAAAATACTGTCAGGGCTCAGGCTTTACATGCTTTGATTTTATTCTGCTGAACAACCTATGGAGCAATGTGGAATCGAATTATGTGATCTTTGCTCAACGTACTCCTAGAATTTGAACCTTCCTATCACAAACCCAAACATAAAGTCTCAATAAGACAGTTTATTTGTGGAAGAGAAATTATGGTCTCGAATGTACTTAATCTTGATTTTTAGGCCATTTCTAATCAACTAAAGCAATTGAGTTTAAACTACGCTCAAGCTTCTGACCAAAGTCAAAATTTTGAAAGTCAAAATGTTATTATAATTTCTAACTCACAGAGGTCCACATAAAATGTACACATAGGTTTATAAAACAATTCACACTGGATACAGTATACAAAATAAAATACGCAAAAATATAATTCAACACATATGTATACTGAACTTTTTTTAAAGTGCATAAATATATTCCACTTTGTTAAAAAAAACATGGACTAATAAAGTGCAAGTGCGCAATCAATAAAAAGAAATTCCTAAGGATACAGGAAACTGTCCAAGCACAAAAAACGCAGCAAGTAAAAAGTGCAAAATATTCTACATTGCAACCCTAGTACAGTACTTGTATTTAATACAGTGCAATCAGCTTTAGAGAACAATGCAAATACTGTAAATCTATTTATACTGTGCAAAATCTTATGACTTTAAAAGCCCAACTCACCAAATGCGGATCCAAGTGCAACTAATATAGACACAGCTAAAATAAAATGTAAAAATGGTTTAAACATTTTTATACATTTTGAACAGACTATTTCCGAGGGTGGTGCAAAAAAACATTTCCGCTACCAATAGAATAGTCTGCTTTAAAGACAATGGTCATATCGGTTGCTGTAATGAATGTAGGAAAGGACGAATAAATAACACATAATTAAAATCTTGAACATAATTTCCACAGAGGTCACAAAGCCTCTCGACTCAAGGCAATCTTTCCCACGCTCCAGTAATTATTCGCAGGGGAAGCAAATTCAGCATTAATAACAAAATTGTTCTACATACACCATGAGGGACTTTCCATAGAACATACGGTTGAGTTTTTTTTGCTGATGCTACTCTCTACTACTATGTAATTCCTGGCATGTTGAGTACACAGTACAATATACCTTTTTCGACTATCTTCATAAATAGATTTTTTAATAACATTTTTTAAACTAAGCTATGGAAGGGGTGATACCTCACTGTGTCCAATTTAATAGTTTTCATATCATTTGAAAAGACCGCACTTCTTCCCTTCAAACAATGAAAGATTTCATGTTTGAATGGAGCTCGTATAGAACCAGGGCAGGCGCGCAACACCCATTGAACTCACCGGGCTTCAGCCCCCCCGTCGTGTGTGGCAGCCCGGGATGAGACAGATCCCGGGCACACACAGAGCCGCACCCGAACGTTTGACAGGTCTTTAAAAGACCACTTGAATGTTAATTAGGCCTTGCAGTTGTTTTACCCCTTCTAAGAGCCCCTGCAGCCCCACTCTGCCTACTGATTAAAGGTTCAGCCCCCCCCGAAAGTTTTTCTTAGCCCCCCCCCCCGAAATTTGGCTCTAGTTGCACCTCCGAACCAGGAACACTACTCAGTATGTTATTCCCCCACCTTAGAACTGCTGCCGTAAGAAACACATTCGTAGAAAGGACCCCAAATTCAAGCCGCAGGACCAGCTGAAAACGTCAAATGAGATATATGGTGCTAAAGGCACACTTAAACTTTTCAAAAAAAGACCAATGTCTTTATTCCATTATTTCATAGGCATAACTTATTGAAGGCGGAATTTTAATCGTATATATCACCAGAAAATGGGGCAAATGCCTTTGCCCACAGAACTTGTATAGCCTGTAAATGGCTGAAACCAGGGACAATGCCTTACTTCTGCACTGACTAATATGATCACTGTTTAAGCAATTACTAGAAAATATTTAATCTAAATATGTCTACGGCTTCACCACTTCCAACTTATTTTTCCCAAAAAACAGTGCAAGTTTTTCCTGAACTCTTCACCCCAAGACCTAAAAACCACAACCTTGCTCTTAAAAATATCTATTATTAAGAAATGTTTATCAGCATAGTTTCCCAACTCAGACAGCCATCTCTGTAGCCCTATCAGGGTTAAATTGAGCAAAATACCATCATCAGTGTGGAGAAGATAACCAACATTGATTCTAATAGTTTGGGTGGGTCCTCCTTGCACTGTCCAATACATAAATCAAGAATATAAAGAGAAAAGAGAATAGGTGCAAGTAAGCCCCCCTGCTTTAACCCATTGTGTGTCTCTTCTTTCCTGAACAAACCCTGATTCTGTCCCATCAGGACCTGAGTCTAAATAGAAGAGTGCAACGTGACAATTAACCTAAGTTAGTGTGAGGGGATCCCAAATACAACCAATTTCTTCCACAGCGCCCCACTATCAACCTTGGCAAACGCTGTGGAGAAATCTATAAAGGCAGAATATAAAGCCATACCCTTACCCACAAGATACTTTTGAATCAGTGTTTGGAGGGCTGTGATATTACCTACGGTACTGCAATGCTTACAAAAACTAGCCTGCTCCACCGGGACAAGGTTATTACCAAATGCCGAATCCTGAAGGTGAAGGAGAAGAATCTTGGTGAACAATTTCCCAATAGCCTTCAATAGTGCAGTCTGCCTAAAGCTGGGGGGAGAGGTTTTAGGACTCTTTTTATATAAAGACACCACCACACTTCCTTTCCAATAAGACGGTATAGTCCCAAAAGAGTAACAAAATTGAAACATCGGGAGCAGAAAAAGAGCCCATGCAGAGACATTTTGTTTGATAAGAGATATCGGGAGTTCATCCAGACCCATCACCCAGAATACCTTGTGCCCTTAATAAAACACTCTATCTCCTCACTGGAAGGAGGGCCATATACATTCAATGACAGAGACATATCATTCAACTGCAACAGGAACCTGCGACTAGAATTAGATTTATATAGCTGCAAGATATATTGGAACCACTCTACGCCAAATATTTAGATGGTCTCGGCCTTGACTCTAGAATCCCATTATTTGGCTATTAAGGACCAATTTTTGCGTGTGCCACCGGAAAATGCAACTTTTCTCCACTTAATCCATTTCTGATCCTCCTCTCTCCTATGGACAGACATCTTCAATCTTGTTCTCACCCGCTTCAACCAGTAGATTTCTATTTGCCTCAGTAGTGATGGCTTAAATTGTTCCCCTACTAGGGAATTTAAATCACGATTTACCCTTTTTACCTCCCAGGGAGTAGCCATCAAGGGTTTAATACTGGTAGCTCATGTCTTACTCCCAGAAGATCGAAACACAGACAGGTGCTTTTCGTACCAGGCAATAGGGTACTCTTGTGAAGGGTCTAAACATACTGTTTTACCATGTCTGGCCAAATTCGTCATATTATTATTTGGCCAAAAAGTGTGCACATTTGATTTATTATAAACAATGGCATCTTTTCTGGAATTACAGGACTAAAGCGCCTGTCGTTCTAAATCAATGACCACTTAGAGAATACTGTGATTACTCAAATCCACCCTCAGTACCTCAAACTGTGTACAAACACCAAACATTTGGTAGGATACCTCCATATAATCAATTAATGATTGCATTCAAGAGGAGTGGAAAGCGAAAGAGGTGGGAGACTCCTCTGAGAACCTGCCATTGACAGCAACAAGGTCATTGGTTCTCAGGCTGTCTAAAAAACATAAACCCCGCCTATCTGATCTGATATTCCCAGGTAAAATAGCCTCTGGGATATTTCAACCCTGATCCAACTCAGAGTTCTCAAAGATCAAAGAGGAACAATTTGAGATTTTAGCATTAAAATCTCACATCATCATCATCATTATCAGTATCAACTCTTCTGAGACACTAATATTATGTACAAAGGAAAACATGGACTCAACTAAGGAGTCAGGCGACCTCCCAGGGGGAAAATAAACATTTACCAAAAGAAAAGACGAATGTAATCCTCCTATTACATTGCCAAGTGCTAACTTTACACCAATGTAAAGATTTGAAGGATCGACAAACACCATAGGATCCCATATATAATACTATGTAAAATAGCTATACCTCCACTGGTGTTACCTTTTTTCCATAGGTTTTGATGCACAAGAAAAAATAAAATAATTCACATACTTAAAATAAGAACAAATCCAGGGTTCCTGTAAACAAATTATCATTGGAAAGAAACGCATTAAAAAGTTTAGCTTGGAATTAGACTGTCCTAAGCATGTGATATTCCAGGAATTAATTTTTCCCAGGGGGCTACCCCTGTAACATTGGATGTTTTATTATTTTGTGGGAGGCATCTAATGCACCTGCTACCCAGCTCTAGGGAGCTAACTCATCTCTCTTTCCAGATTCCCTGACCATCTGATCATCATGTCCTACAATATTTATCACTCTCCTCCCCATGTCTCTACTAACAGAGATTGTGATATCCTTTGGATTTGCGACCCTCACCCTACTACTGCATGCATTGCTAAAGAACAGTGAACTGCATAAACAATGGTTCTGTCTGGTTTAGACTGATTACTTAAAATGAATTGTATAAAACAATTTACACAATACCTCAATATTCATCAATTGAGTAAATCAAAACAGTAAACAAAAACAAAAATTGCAAATCCAAACCTTTCAGGGTTTATCAAAGTATTATTTATAAGTCAATTATGGATGTATGACGTTACAACGCATGCATTTACATCGCATGCCTTTACAATGCAATTATTACAATGCAGTCCATTACAACGCATAGTGCTTTGGGGCGCTGGATAGTGAATAGTTTAATTTACTATTTCAACTCCAGTCCCCGTGGACACTAGGGAAGGTTATTGGATAGTAAATTAACCTATTCCCTATCCTAGAGCGCCCCCCAGAGCAATGCGTTGTAATAGTTTGCGTTGTAATGGTTGCGTTGTAAAGGCTCTGCAATGTAAAAGTTGCATTGTAAGTGTTGTTCACCGTCAATTATATTATTAAATACACTATTTTCAATGTTTCACAAGTTTAAGTACATTATAAAACGGCGCATAAACTGTGGAGAGAGTGATATTCAGTGCTCAGTGGTGTGTCGTGCACAAGTAACATACAAATTAGTGACTTTATGTACAGTGGAGGAAGGAGAAGGGGAAGGAGAGAAATTATGGCCAGCAGGGCACTATTATATAGTTAATTCTGTGGGCCACGTCCGTTGGCTATATCACAGAATACTTGTAGCTGGTCCAATGAGTTATGCCGTCGACGTTTCGACCCTAGGAGTGCCCTTTTTGTGGGTCAACGTGGTTTATTCACTGCAATTTTTGCCTCCACCATTAATATGTACCTATGATGTCATACCACCCTCGGCCTTCTGCAAATCTAATTCCTTATTAATTGGTCAGTTCAGCACGTAACTGACATGATGACCAGACTAAACCTAATGAGCGATAAAATCCTTTATACCTTACACTTGCTTCGGTACATGAATGTGTAATTTGGACGTACAACCATATGCGGTAGTCATTACAATATAATAGCGGCTTGGGGTCCTCAATAAGCACAATGTGCCTACAAGCCCAAGACATCTTTTTAAATGTAGAATCGAAATGGGCTCCTGGGGGTGGCACGCGCAGCGTGTTCACCCCCGGGATATTTCGTGCAGTGGTACGCCCCTTTCCTTTGCCGGTAACGCGCGCAGCTAATTGTGACAGCTGGCGCTCGTCAGGGAGGCAGCGCAAGCGTTTCTTCACGCAGGAGGAATTTTCCTGAGGTGTGAAGGGCGTTTTAGTCGCGTTTTTTGCAGTTGAGAAGTGGTTTATTGCCCCTTTTTTTTTTGCTTACGTTTGTGAGTTTTAGATAACTCTTGGTGGCAGGGCGTGGTGGCAGAGCATGGAGGCTTCAGAGGCAGTGAGAGAAGCCCTTCGTGTTATCGCAGCAGCAGGCAGAGCGGGCCTAATAGTTCCAGGTACCCTTTCACAGGCGTGGGTTGGCCTTGAGAAGACACAGCGTCAGGCGGCAGGAGATGTTTCTGCGGCGGTGGTCGCATGTTATTCCAGTGACAGCTCGCTGACTGCTTCTGACAGAGGTGAGCTTCCTTGTTCAGTATTGCTTGACAGTTGTGACGTTGTTGGTCTGCAGGGTGGCGCTATAAGGACTGTACCAGTTCCTGTCAAGGCACCACAGAAGGGCAAGTAAGCGAGGCGGCCTGTGGGTACGGTAAAAAAGGTGGCCATTTCGAAAGTAAAGGCTTTGGTGAATAAAGGCAAAGTTTTGAAGAGGGCGCCTTTTAAGAAGGCACTTCTTGCGCAAAGAGCTATACATAGTGGGCATGGTAAGAGTGGTTGTGTTTTAGCTCCCATGACTAGAACTGTTCAGCAGCATATAGGTGTTTTTGATCCTACTAACAAGGTCAACTCTGTTTTTTCTCCTGTTTCAGCTCAGGACAGTGGTTTGTCGCCTATGATAGCGAGAGCACTTCTTTTTGGAGCACGAAGCTTCACATACAATGCCTTCACAAGATTTTTCAGGACACACACTCCGAGCCAATTTGTGTTTTTTGCCACATGGTCAGTCTTTGTCTGGTGCTACATTTCCTTTTCCTAGCACTAAGATTCCACCTATATTTGACAGGCAGGTTTCTTGCAGCGCTCCGCCAGATCAACCTGGTGAGTGGGTCTGAATCCCACAGGACATTGTAGATAAGGATAGGCTCTCGTCTTTTCACAGCGTTTGTAGGGGTACGGCTGCGAAATCAAGCATTTCTCAGTCCACCGAGGGATCAACTCTGCCAAACCAGAGAGAGGGCAGTGATATGTTAGCGAACCGGCTTCAGGCGTCCGGCAACGTCCGAAATTCACGACAGAGGAAAGTTTTGGCGGCTTTTTCCTCTCCTTTGGACTCCACAAGCACAGCTATTTCTAATGATGCTATCAATTGGTCAGAATATGATGGTGGGATAGGTGACGGTCAGTTACCCGGGGTTAGTGGGTCTGTTCCTGCTTTTCATGGTGAATGCGATAATTTGTCTTTGGAGGAGGGGGAAATTTTGGATTCTACTGACAATGCGGTCCTTATGTCACGGGATGTTGGGAAGGGGGTTACTAAAGCTGTTTCTAGTCTGTCTCACTCACAGAATGCCAAGTGGGGTAGCGCAGAAGCACATCCTTCAGCACCTGCTCAGCGCTCGAGAATGGACCAACTTTTCGCGTCACCAGCCCTCAATTCCAAAGGTGAGCTTCCTTGTCCATTGCCTAAACGCTCCAAGTTGGTGGGTGTTGGGGGTGCAGTTGGGGAGGGACATGTGCCTTTGTCTCAAATTCCTGATCAGCAGGGTACTGTTTCTAATACTGTTGCAACTTTGTCGCTGACTGGAGCTGCCAATGCACAGGTTTCGGAGGCTAAACGGGTCATTTTCAAAAGATTGCCTTACATGGGGGTAGTATGCCTTTAGGTGCTCATTTGAGCAAGGCTACCAAAGAAAAGATTTGGTCTGGGGATTTTGTGGACGTTTTTAAATTGTTGCAAAGGGACATTCATGCTAAAGAAGGCTCCAAAGAAGAAGCGTGGGAATTGTCAAGGCGGTCCAGGGTTCCTACTAACATAGAATCATGGACTTCTGCCTTTTTCATATTTGCTAGTGTATATTGTGAGCAATTCCCTGACATGGCGGTTCCCTTTTTAAATATATGGATACAATTCGGAAAGCTGCTAATGACTTTGGGGGTTATGCGTGGCTTCATTATGATGAAGAATTCAGGGCTCGTCTCACGCTGATGCCAGACAAACCTTGGGGGGAGGTGGACAATGAACTCTGGGTTCAATGGATGTACCCTCAAAGGCCGCCTCCGTCTTTACACACGGCCAGTGGCTTAGCAGTAGCTTATCGGCCCTTTCAGGCCTGCCCCACCCTTGGGGGGGTGGGTTCCTGGAACAGACAGTCCCTACCTCCTTCCGGTGCCTGCTGGAACTTTAACAAAGGATACTGCACCAGAAACCCCTGTAAATACAAGCATGAATGCTCCAGGTGTGGGGGGAAACATGCAGTTTTGCAATATTTTGGGGAACAAGGACAATGGGGTCACTCTTTCCAAGGTAGAGGGAGAGGATTTCCATCACAGTTTGGTAACAAAGGCTTTTACTCCCATCAAGGTGGGCATTCTATGTGATTTTTTACAATCGTATCCAGACTCCCAGAATGCTAATTTACTGTATTGGGGTTTCCAGGAGGGCTTCAGGCTGGGGTACCAGGGTCCGCGACATCCCAGATTTGCACAGAATTTGAAATCAGCGCAGACTTTTCCCCATGTGGTCAAAGCAAAGTTGTTAGCTGAGGTCCGTGAAGGGAGAATGGCGGGACCTTTTGATTACTGCCCTTTAGATAACTTAATTGTTTCTCCAGTAGGGGTGGTCCCAAAGACAGCGAAGGGGGAATACAGGATGATTCAACACTTATCCTGGCCGCCAGGTTGTTCAGTGAATGATTTCATTGCCAAAGAGGATTCCTTGGTTCATTTTGAATCTGTTGATGCTGCCCTGATCATGGTCAAGGATATGGGTGTGGGGTCACAGTTGGCTAAGTGTGACATAAAATCTGCTTTCCGATTACTACCAATACATCCTTCTGATTTTTCATTGTTTGGCATATTCTTTGAAGGACAATACTATGTTGACAAAACTCTTCCCATGGGTTGTGCCATCTCCTGTAAGCTTTTTGAAGCCTTTAGCTCTTTTTTTGCAATGGTGTTTTGCTTTTCACACAGGTCACACGGGTGTCACGCACTATTTGGATGATTTTCTATTTTTGGGGGCCGCCGATTCACACCAGTGCACAGCTGCTTTGTCTGACTTCAAACTTTTTGCTCACACGCTGGGAGTCCCATTTGCCGAAAACAAAACTGAAGGCCCGTCTTGTTGTCTTACTTATTTGGGCATTGAGATTGATACCATTACTATGCAAGCACGTTTGCCCAGGAAAAAGATTTTTGAACTTGCTAGCCTTTTGGTACACGCACGCTCAGCGCGGAAGTTGACATTATCCGAAGCACAGTCTTTGTTGGGTCATCCCAATTTTGCTTGTAAAGTCGTGAGCGCTGGTAGGACTTTTTGCAGGAGGTTGGGTTTCTCGATATCTGGTTTGCAACTTCCGCACCACAGACTTCGGGTGATGGCACATATGAGAGCTGACTTAGAAGTTTGGTCCATCTTTTTGACTGATTTCAATGGCATTTCTCTTTGGTCAATGGGCGAAGACTTTTGTTGGCAGTTACAGCTCTTTTCTGACGCATCCGGTGCTCATGGTTTTGGGCTTTTTTGGGATGAGAAATGATGTGCTGAACGGTGGCCTGCAAGTTGGTTAAGACAGAAAAAGAGCATAGCATTTTGGGATTTTTTTCCACTCATTGCTGCACTCAAAGTTTGGCTAACAAGACAGTTTTATTCAATGTGGATAACAAGATAGTGGTGGATCTCGTTAATGGACAGAAAGCTAAAGACATACATGTGTTAAAACTGCTGCAGATTTTCATGTTAGGATGCTTAACATTTAACATTGTCTTTAAGGCTAAGCATATTGCAGGTTCCTCTAATGACATTGCGGATGCATTATCTCGTTTTCAATTGGAGAGATTCCGTGGTTTGGCGCCCGGAGCGGATTTGAACAAGACCCCTTTTCCCTGCGATCTTTGGAGTTTGGGGAGCTGACGGCTTCTCAGCTCATTGAAAATTAATTAGCGCAGAGCACCAAGTTGGCTTACCGAAGAGCATGGCTTGAATTTTTAGGGTCAGGTGCTGTTTTCAGACTTTGTACTGGGTTGGGTTATCAACAGCGTAGAGAAGATGTGGTACGTTTTATCATGCTTAACATTCACAAAAATATTTCCCCTACCACCATTGCTGGGAAATTGGCAAGCATAGCTTTTTATGGGAAGGCTTTTTGGGGCTATGAGCCATCAGCTGGAGAAATGGGGAAGCGCATTGTCCAAGGCTGGGCGAAAACCAAGAAAAGGGTGGCACGTTATAGGGAGCCCATTTCCCTGAAGCTACTGGCTAGACTCCTCTCAGTATTGCCCGATATTTGCTTTTCGGTTTTTGAGTTGCACTTGGTTAAATTGTGCATGGTTTGGCTTTTCTTTGGGGCATTTAGAGTGTCGGAGCTTTTGGGCTCTGCCACGCAAGGTGATTTGAAGGTTTCTAATGTTTCCAGATTTGCTTCCCATATTGAAATCTTTCTAGAGCGATCCAAGACTGACCAAACTGGCAAGGGTGCTGTAGTCACGTTACAGGCTATTGATGGTCTGTTATGCCCTGTACAGGCCTGGTCTGCATTTTTAGGAGTGGGTGGGGCAACCTCTTTATTTGTTTTTCGCCATGTTAATGGGTCCCGCCTTACAGCTCCACGGTTATTGGCTATTTGTAGGAAGGCATTGCGACACATTGGTTTGAACCCACAACATTTTTTAACACATTCCTTTCGTATTGGGGCGGCCTCTGAAGCTGCTAGGTGGGATTTTTCTGTTGGGGATATGAAACATTTGGGGAGATGGTCTTCAGATTGCTTTTTACGCTATGTTAGAAGTTTGGAACATTTAAGTTGATTTCGCAAGCTAATTGTGTTTTCCTTGCAGGTTTACGTTTCAAGTGCAAGCATGTGTGGATCATTGGGCATTCCTTTATTAAGTGGGCAGCAACTCAAGCGGACAAACGCCATTTCGGGAGGAATCTGGGTTTCTCTTCAACGGCAGTGGCTCTTTCTTGGCGGGGACAAAGTGGTATGAGGTGGGGGCAATTTCTGCCTTTAATGGGGGAATTTGATAAGGACAATATGCCTGACATTCTGTTGCTGCATTTGGGGGAAAATGATCTTGTTCCACTTTCGGGTCTGGGTCTCATGATTGAAATGAAACACGATTTGGAAATTTTCATGAAAAGTTGGCCACACACTGAACTCGTGTTACCAGCTCTCATGCCGCGCCGCATCTGGAGAGGTGCTGGGAGCCACACTGCAGTTGAAAGGGCCCGACGAAAAGTCAACAGGGAGATGCAGCGTTTTTGCACCTTTCACAAAATTGCCTGGCTGGTACATGAGGAGTTCACTTCCATGGACATTTACTTTTTCTGACATGATGGGGTGCATTTATCTTTTTTTAGGAAATGAAATGTATCTACTCAATATCAAAGACATACTCACCGGCTTGTTGGGGATTAATCCATGGTGCTGATGATTTGTAGACTGTTACAGCGACAGTGTTTTCACGTTTGTTTCTCCAGTTCTTTGGGTATAAACTGTTTTTGATACATTCTTTCTAATTTTTTCTGGTGCATTGTACACTACTGCCTTTTTCCCCACTTCCATTTGCTTTCCATCTCTTCCCACCTCCGCCCCAGTTTCCCCCTTTCTTGTCAATTGCAGGTTTACAACTTTTCTCCCTGTTACAGCGACAGTGTGTTTTTTCCTATGGTTTTCCTGTTTTTTTCATGATTATTTGGTACATGTACATGTAATAAATTGTACCCTGTTTGGTGACAGTGTTTATTTCCTTTGCATTGCTCATTAGGCCGCAAGTTTTTTCTGCCTTGGGGGGGACAGGAAAAACGCCCGTGATGGGGTTTTTCCTGGTGGCAGATTGGGAGGAAAGTAAGAAAGGCAGGAAGGGGTTGGAGGCATTACGATCAGGTTGCCACAGAGGGATGCAGGGGGGGAGAAGTTGGAGACAACAGGTAGGCAGGAGACTGAGTTAGGGGCTTGGGGAAGAAGGTAGGAGGTACAAGGGGGGAACTAGTGGTTAGGGGGTCAGGGCTTAGGAACATGGGGTGTTAGTTCATGGAAAATGTTTATGTATAAATTGCATGCATATTTTATTCTGCCTACCTGTCCAATAAAGCGGCCTTTTACCCCAGCTTGGTGTGAGGCGTGTTTATTGCCCGATGGGCTCCTGGGGGTGACACGTGCAGCGTGTTCACCCCTGGGATATTTCGGGCAGTGGTACGCCCCTTTCCCTTGCCGGTAACACGCGCAGCTAATTGTGACAGCTGGCGCTCGTCAGGGAGGCAGCGCGAGCGTTTCTTCACGCAGGAGGAATTTTCCTGAGGTGTTAAGGGCGTTTTTAGTCGCGTTTTTTGCCCACCCGCCCGCCCAGCTGCATTAATTTTACTGTTCTTTGCAATTGTACACTTAAAAGCGTTGTTCGATTTCTCTTGTTCTGTTCTTTATGATGGTAATTGTCGCTTGGACAGGTGGCAGATTGGGAGGAAAGTAAGACAGGCAGGAAGGGGTTGGAGGCATTACGATCAGGTTGCCACAGAGGGATGCAGGGGAGGAGGAGTTGGAGACAACAGGTAGGCAGGAGACTGAGTTAGGCGCTTGGGGAAGGAGGTAGGAGGTACAAGGGGGGGGAACTAGTGGTTAGGGGGTCAGGGCTTAGAAACATGGGGTGTTAGTTCATGGAAAATATTTATGTATAAATTGCATGCATATTTTATTCTGCCTACCTGTCCAATAAAGCGGCCTTTTACCCCAGCTTGGTGTGAGGCGTGTTTATTGCCTGATTGTACAGTCACGTATGCACATGACCTTGCTTGCATACCTGCAAGCTTACCGATAGGCCGGCCATTTTCCACACGCACTGATGGTTGCTTGGCAACCCGTCCACGCGTAGTCCACGGAACGTCCTCGCTCTCGGGAAATCCAGTTTAGACAAGCCGGGAGTGACAGCGGCTTTCTTGTATGGATTCAGAGGGAGCACGGACAGCCCGCTAGGAAACACACTGCGTCGGTGCCCTGACTTTTGAAATTAGCAACTTTCCAATAAGGTGAGCGCCACCTACCATAGCGGGCTGGATAACTTCACGAACTTTGCCATGACGGACCACTATTTATGTTTAATTGAATTTCTAGCATGAGACCTCATGCATCGGGCTCCTTTTTTAAGATATCGAGGAAGAGCCATGGGCAGACCACACTTAATGGTATCCTCCGTTTTCTTCTGTAGACCGAGTGTAATTGACAAAGCACCATAGTGAAGAGAAGACGAGTTACAGTACTAGCGTGACACAGCTATTCACAGCAGGTGAGTCACTGGTCATAGAGATCCTTATCTGAGAATCAGATTTAACCATAAAAATGGGAGATTAATCCCGATACCCATTTCTCCCCTAGAATCCTCATACAAGGGAGTCGGAACCTAGTTTCTCCGAGTTATAAGTGAATCTTAATACAAGGGTATCAGAACCTTGGTTATCAGCACTAATAGAGATTACCCATAATACGTGCCTGGGAACACCCCTGGTGGGCCCCCAGAGGTGAGTTTCCACTTCCAGAATGACCCCCTACATACTAATTTCCCTTACAAATCCTCACCATACTGAATTTTAATCTCATTTAACAGGCTGCTAATCCCACCCCCTACGCCCCGTCCCCAGTCCTGATGAAGACCCGCGTTGACCCACAAAAAGGGCATTCCTAGGGTCAAAACGTCGACGGCATAACTCATTGGACCAGCTACAAGTATTCTGTGTTAAAGCCAACTGACGTGGCCCACAGAATTAACTATATAATAGTGCCCTGCTGGCTATAATTTCTCTCCTTCCCCTTCCCCTTCCTCCATTGTACATAAAGTCACTAATTTGTATGTCACTTGTGCACGACACACCACTGAGCACTGAATATTACTCTCTCCACAGTTTATGCGCCGTTTTGTAATGTACTTAAACTTGTGAAACATTGAAAATAGGGTATTTATGAATACAATTGACTTATAAATAATACTTTGATATACCCTAAAAGGTTTGAATTTGTCATTTTTGGTTTTGTTTACTGTTTTGATTTATTCAATCGATGAATATTGAGGTATTGTGTAAATTGTTTTAATTAATTCATTTGAAGTAATCAGTCTAAACCCGACAGAACCATTGATTATGTAGTCTAAATATGCCCAGGTTCTGAGGGATACTGGGTTATCCCGTTGTTTTTTACCAAAGAATGATAAACATCCTTCACAACGAATTCATTATAATGAATACTTTAACCACGCATACTTTCACTCCGCAAATACATTCACTCGGCATACTTTAATCCCACAAATACTTTCAGTCTGCATACTTTCATCCCGCAAATACTTTCACTCCGCATACTTTCACTTCAGTACAAATACGTCACATGCGGGCAGGGTGAACTCCCTTCAGGCTGAGGTGAAAATTAGTAAAGTTGAGATTAATGTTTACAAACCATGATTAAAAAACAAGTCTTCCAGGGCAGGCTGCATGTGAAATCAGAGTGCCCTGGGACGCGAAGGGGCATTAAAAATACACAAGTCTGTTAAGGAAGTTTCGAAAAGGTGCCTTACCTTGTTGTTCGTGCGCACATCTGAAGAATACTGAGGAGTACTCCTCGGGGGTCTCGGTTTATGTCGGTGCGCAGCTAAGACCCCCAGAAGTCACGTCGTGGCCCTCCCGTGCATCAGGGTGTTTTGTTGTGATGCGGTGGATCTTCGGAGCCCCCGTCTTTGAAGCATGCAGTTTATTAAGGAACCAGCTCATGCCCCAAGTTGAGAAGCCAAAAAGCTGGCTTATTCTGCAGATTAGGTTTCCTGCGCGCTGCAATTGCACTTAAAGACAGCAGCATACCAATGAGAAAAAACGTTACAAAATGCAGTCCGCATACATCACACGCCGGCAGAGTGTACTCCTTTCAGGCTGAATCCCTTTCCTTTTTAAACACAAGAAGATGATGGACGGAGCATTGAAACTTTTCAGACACTCACCCCTAGTCACAGATTTGGGTTGAATCCATCATCGTTCTTTAGGTCACTTTGCTATCCCAGTTCAGACCCAGCCATATGCAAATAAGGCTTGACCCTGTCCCTTATGGGAACAGTGCAGCCCGACTGAAAACCAGGTCTTCCCTGGACCGGAAACAGGCATCCTGGGACCTCTTTCGGGGTAACACCCCTCATCAGCTAGGCTAGCTTGTATCCAGAGGCAAAGTGAGAAAGGGACCCATGTCTGGGCATACCCTGCCAATGTAGGGCGAAGAAAGCAAACACAAGGAGATGATGGACAGGGCGCTGAAACTTTTCAGACACTCACCCCCAGTCACGGATCTGGGTTGAATCCAGCATTGTTCTTTAGCTCACCTCGCCACCCCAGTTCAGACCCAGGCATATGCAAATCAGTCTTGACCCTGTTCCTTATGGGAACAGTCCAACCCGTGCTTCATGCAGCACACATGTAAGTTACAAAACTGCATTTTTTAAAAGGTTTGTTTATGTACAGAAAGGGACACCTTCCTTTACATAAACAAACCATGGGATTTTGCTATTTCCATGTGTGCTGCACTAGGCAGCACACATGGAAAAAGCAAAAACTAGGAGAAATTAAGCATTTCTCCTAGTTTCGCCACCTTAAGACCCGGATTTTTCTGGTCTTAAGTTCGGCGCTGCCACCTATTATCGCCGCCCTTGATAATAGGTGGCAGCGTCAAATTCAATGGGTATTGCGGTGGTACTCCCACCGCAACACCCACTGCACGCGCCTTTCACACGAAGTTTAGCGTGAAAGGGGCCCTATTCTCAAAGCAGTGTTAAGCCACTTAACGTGGCTTTAAGCCACGTTAAGTGGGTTAACGCTGCCTTGAGAATAGGGCGATGGCCCTATCGCCACAGGAATATCAAAAAAAGTGATGTTGCCGTGGCGATAGGGGCTTGATAATATTTCCCTATGTGTATAACATAGTTATAGGGGTTTTCAGACAGAGTTTATTCATTAGTCTGTTACTGTATCATTCACATTTTTCTTCCTCCCTCTCCAGCATGCATTATGGTTGAATGGGTCAGCCCCCTTCAGCCTTTGTCTAATTTCTCTGTGAGTTACAATACGTTACACTTTCACAAAGAGTACATGCACGCACAAAGAAGTTCTCCTTGGTGCCAGGGACCACCATGATCATGTGTGCTTTCTGCAGACTAAAACTAAATATTTTTGCTTTTAGCCAAAGTTTTACATTTCTTAGATTTATTAGTGCCTGGCAGCTACCCCCAATAATCAAGTTTTGCAAAAACCATGACTGAACAAAACAAGAACTGCCAAAGACAAAAGCTGGCACCTTGTGCCAGACCTAGTAGCTTTGCCTATGCTTGTTTGTACATGGGACTTAACATCCCGCTTGCATCGTTATATAAATATAAAGACACCATAAAAGTACTCAATCTACTCACGTCAGAAATTGTAGACAGCTGAGTTAGCCAAATGGGGCTTCGAATACATTTATTTGTGTTCATTACAATGGCCAGCTGCCAGTGCTGGCTAAGTGCCATGATAGCAGCATAGCCGCAGACTTCTTACCAACAGCGTGTTCAAGTAATGCATTATGCCCTTCAAAACTAATGGCACGTTTACTGCTGTTTGTAGGTGCAGGAACATTGGGAGATGCATATGAAAGCTCAGAACTAAGGTGTTCCGGTAAGATTCTCCCACAACAGAAAATTCTACAAAAGAATTTGCTGCAAAACTGGCCAATAACAAAATGCACTCAAGAAACACGGCAGTGAGTGCCTGTCTATGAAACCGAAAACGTGACAAGAACGGCATTTATATTTCATCATCATTTAGCATTGTTACAGCAAGTAAGAAATAGCCAGGTCAAAGTTCTTGAGGGGTAGAAACTACAACATGGGAAATGATAACACAATGTTCAAATGTATCTGCCATGCATTCCAGAGTCCTCCTCTCCATCTTCAAATTTTCTGAAACGAGCTGGTATGTTGACCTCCGTGTCAATTGCTCAATCCCAAACGTCTGGCTTTAAGGCCAATAATTTGCGCAAAAAATTGACAAAGGAGCAAATAGGGCAGCCACGCAATAACACATTTTAGGCAAAGAGCCAAGTACTGAAAAACAGAAGCGCGTTTTGCTTTCTGGGGTGTCCTTCAGGAGTGCGTCTAGGCCCAGCGTGAAGCTTTGGAAAATGAAACTGCAACGTTCGACATTTTAGGACCCGTTTTAAATTTCGCACTGAGGTTCATCGTGTGGGTTTTCACAAACCTTTGTTAGCCTATGTTTTGTATTTTAGTGCAGCTGGAAATCAAGTAACTAATTTAAGCTATCCAACAAATAAACTGATAAATTCAACTCCACTGTTGAAAACAGGCACTGGGAGAAAGAAGATGGTTCCTCGTTCACCTGTACTGCTGAGAACTTTTCGATGCACGGTCCAATAAGGTACGAGTAAACCTAGAAGCTTAGAAATAAGCACTCGCTTGTTATAGCTTCGAATTTGCTCTATAATTCTAAATATCACATCAAAATTCGTCACTTGGGTGGTTGCCAGATATCGGTCTTCTTCCCAACCCCCATCCATGCCAGGGTGGGTGGGCAGTACTATTGCTTTTTCATGATTTTTTTCTGCACAGGGAGAATGTTTTTGTCTGTGGTTAAAACCCCTCCATGACACTTCAATAAAATATGCTGAATATGGAGAATTAAATTGCTTGACCAGGGCATGTGAAGAGGCCTTAGTCTGGATGTGTGTTGTGACTCTTTGAGCTGCCACAAAGGCCAAGTAGACTCAGAAAGATAAACTGGTTTCTGTGAGGAATCTCTGGCTCTCACCCTTGGCAACTTGGCACAAGCAGCAAGGTTTTCCTTCAATGAGGTACTGCCATATTTAGCCTGTCTCTTTTCTGTCTGTGGGTTTTCATTTTCACTCACATGATGTCACCACTAGAGCCTTGGTGACATCATGGAGTGTTGGTGGCTTAGCCTGGTCTCAACTGGCAGTTGGCACCAGGCAGGCTGAGTGACAAGGAGGTTACTCCTGGTGGGTCTCTCTTATCTTACCATCTTAAAGACTTGACCTGAAATCTATCTTGAATAAAACAACCTAAGTTATACCCGGCTCCAGACTTCTATTTACAACATTTTTGGCGACATTTGGACAACCAAGAAGCAACTGACAGCGTGTAAATAATAGGAGTAAATAAGAAGAGCATACAGCGTGTAGGACGTGAAGAGTCTGGGTATTTAAAAGAGAAGAAGATTATCATTGTAACTGCTGAAACGAACAAAAGAGAAAAGAAGCACCCTGGTAAGTCCCACCAGTGTCCTATGTAATCAGGACGAAAATTTTTGTGAGTGAAAATATGCAGCAGAAAAAGGAAGACCTTGCTGGAATGATACTTGAGATTAACCGCATCGCTGCGGCGGCTTTTCCCGCTGTGTGCGGCATTTTTCAAAAACCCGCGTTACATGACGAGCTCAGCTTGTCATCAGCATACGAGCGCCGTAGCTGATGATGAGCTGAGCTCGTCATCAGCATCGAAGGTGTTAAAACTGCCTGCAAAAGTGATTGGGAGGCAGATGTGCCGTCAAATCAGCATGCGCTTTTGGTCTGCTATTCAAGAACATGATTGCTGGCTGTGATCGAGCGTCTGAGGCAAAGTTTAAGTCGAACAAGACACCGTTGTTGGCACTTAGTGGCTGTGTGAGGATATACTGAAGGACAAGCATCAAATCTAATTCACATTGCAGTAATTTCGAGGCGGTTGAGATTGTGAGCCTGGGAAAGTGGAAATTGGAACGGCCCTTTGTGCCTGTGATTCAGAGGCTGAGCGGGGTCATGTGGAGAACAAGTCATACCATACTTTGTGAGTCTTTTAACCAACATAATTTTAACTAAGCAATGCCAAGTGCGCCACAAATGTTTAACTGTCATCTTCATGTTTGAAAGAGAGGTGCGCGAGGAACGTGAGAGGCCTACCTTCGCTTTTCAGCTCCTTATGACGTTGTGATTCATTATTGTGCTGCGCTTGCACGCTTGGCAGCAGAAGCGTGCCCAGAGCCACCCGGTGCGACACGGTATGCGTGCCGCCATCTTGGGCTGATATCATTTTACAGAGGAGCCTTGGAGGGAGAATCACCATTGAGACGTGACTTCGTGGGATGAACGAGACCGTTGGAGAAGTTGTCGGCTGTGTAAAGTCGTGAAGCGTGGAGATTATAGGGGCGTAAACAGTAAAGGTACAGTACAATACTAGTGCTTCATGGGATAATGCACACTGAAGATGTACTTTTCAACGCTAATGCTAAATGGGATAATGCAGCTGCCATTTGGGGAACAATTTTACATTCAAAGTAGAAGATAGCCTCGGGTGAGAGACCGCTCACCGGAGAACGAGACTTTCTCTTGCATTACTATGCTGGTCATTGTGATGTATGTCTCGTGGTTCGTGTAGGGTTAATGGTGAATCTGTTTTTGGGGTGGTGAGTGCCCGTGCAAGTTTTTTTTTCACGTGTGGTGAATGGCAAGTTTGTGGTGAGTGACAAAATATTGTGTTTTTGGGGTGTTGGTTACAATTCAGTGTGTTATCTGCTGCATTTTTTTTTGCTTTATTTTTTTTAGATGGAGGCTATATTGGAAGTTTACAGGGTGAGATGCTTGGGACTATATGTATCCTAGTTAAGTGTTTTTTTTAAAATTTAAGAGTGGTGAATACCCCATTAGAAAATTGGGGGCGGAGCAATGGCTACTCCAAGGTGAATTCACGGGGAGAGTTGTACCCCATTACGGTGCAGATGTTTTTTTTTTAATTTAAGAGTGGTGAGTACCCCATTAGAAAATTGGAGGTGGAGCAATGGTTACTCCAAGGTGGTTCACAGGGAGAGTTGTACCCCGTTACGGTGTAGAGTGTTTTTTTTTAAGATTTAAGGGTGGTGAGTATCCCATTAGAAAATTGGGGGCGGAGCAATGGTTACTCCAAGGTGGTTCACGGGGAGAGTTGTACCCCGTTACGGTGTAGAGTGTTCTTTTTATGATTTAAGGGGGGTGAGGACCCCATTGGAAAATTGGGAGCGGAGCAATGGTTACTCCAAGGTGGTTCATGGGGTGAGAAGTACTCCGTTACGGAGCAAAGTAGGCTCCAATTTGTGTTTGGATTTCCCAAGGAAAGGGGATGGGACTTGGGACTGGTTGTGTTTGGGATTTGTTAGTTATTATCTTTGGGACTTGTTACTGATTACCTGAAGATGTAAGGTAGTGTGAATGTTATCTTAATGCTCTATCTTTAGAATGTGTTGTGTACATTTATATCCATGTGCATGTTATTTTCAATGCTTTATTTTTAAGAATGTACTGTGTACATTTATATAGATATGTACACTGAAGCTAATCTTACTTATTCTAATTTCTCCTTTTTGATTTCCCTAAAGAAAGGAGATGTGTCATATTTAGCCTGTCTCTTTTCTGTCTGTGGGTTTTCATTTTTACTCACATGATGTCACCACTAGAACCTTTGGTGACATCATGGCGTGTTGGTGGCTTAGCCTGGTCTCAACTGGCAGTTGGCACCAGGCAGGGTGAGTGACAAGGAGGTCACTCCTGGTGGGTCTCTTTTTTCTTACCATCTTAAAGACTTGACCTGAAATCTATCTTGAATAAAACAACCTAAGTTATACCCGGTTCCAGACTTTTATTTACAACAGGTACCCTGTCTGAAAAACTGATGGTCGCCCACCATATTTAGGGTTGAGAAGATTGTTGGCTTCCCGTCGATGGAGTCCCTGCTGGATCCTGCATTTGAGTACAATAGACAGTGGCCCCAGTATTTAAGGACTAGACTTATGAAAAATAAAATCATATAAGCATAAGAATATTCTGCAACAATAATTTTTCAGAAGCAAATGTTATTTTATCACATTGCTACACAGAATATACTTTGCATATTGAAATAGGATAATATTATATGTACAAAAGGTGCCCGGCAGGACAGAGAAAAAAGAGGATGGGTAAGTGAATTTAAGTAGGATACGTGATCATGGGAAAAACATGGAAGAAAGGGTGAAATCATAAGCCAATTTAAGAACCAGATCAGGCTTTCAATATCAAGCCAATGATACATGAATTTTCATGCAATTTGTAAGTAGCTAAACCCCATTCATGAAACACAATAAATAGAGTCTCTGTTGTTTCAAGGGCTAGCATCAAGCAAAAGAAATATTGACGTTTCGACCCCAAAAATTTCGACGTAGTTTGGTTAACACCTTACACCGGGGTCTTCATAAGGACAACAATGGGGGGAGAGAGGGAACCAAGATCTTTCAATGAAGGCTCAATGAAGATAGAGGCCCAAATGACTTCTAGATGTAGAGTGCGACATCGGCACTCAGAATGCGGAACATGCAGCGTGTCACTTCTAAACATACATCATGTTGTATCTGCGCAACCCTTTAGCATCAGGACAAAATTCAGTGTTGAATATCTGATCTAGATCATGTTGGGGATGCGTAGACTGTACTGTAACGATCTTCAGTGAATTGTACGTCAAGGTAATCAAGCGGTGCTCAAATTGCTCCTCGCTGATGTGGCCGTCACTGTATGCTCGAAGGACTCCTTCGAGCATACAGTGACAGTACAGACTACGCATCCCCAACACGATCTAGATCAGATATTCTTTTTTTTTTTTCTTTTTTTTAATTAGTTTTCACAAAATCGGAATCTTGACAAGTTACACAAAAAAGATAAGTTCGTGCCTCCCCCCCCACCCGCCTCCCACATTCCATCTTCATTACAAATCAGTGGCACAGATACTTATAAACAAAGAAAAAAAATAACAAATGGTGTAAAGCTGGTAGAAAAAAATGACGAGAGAATATGTCTATAAAAGAAAAAGAAAAAAGAAAATAAAGGAACGAAGAAAAATAAGAAAGTAAAATGGAACAGAGTTTTGTAAATTTCTAGTGGCCCTTCTATATATCAGCTTCCGCCTGCCCTTGTTGGTCAATCCATTTGGAGAATGCCCGCCAAACTTCGATGCCCATCTTCCTTTTTCTTCTTCCCTTCTTAGCATATACAGATTTTTCAAGATGATATGTGGCAACTAATCTAGCCAGCCATTGTGCATAGGAGGGGGATTCTGAGTCTAACCACCCTGAAGAAATGCATATCCTCCATACTGCCATTGCTACAAATATTAGCCCTTCTTCTTTTACTCTCAGAGAATCAGATTGAGTACCCAGAAGAATAGTAGTAGGGTTCAAAAGGATTGGTTGATTTGTTATTTTACTCAGTAAGTTCTGTATTCTGAGTAGGGTGGAATTAATAATTGGGCATGTTGCGAATATATGTATAGAGTCTGCCCCCACCTCAAAGCAGCGCGGGCATAATGTGCCTCTCCCAGATCCCCATTTAATAATTTTGCTAGGTGTCATGTATAAGAAAAATATAGTTTTAAAATGTTGTGCTTGTAGTTTGGCCGAAATAAGGATTTGCTGTGATAAACTCAAGGAGTTAAAAAATATACTTTGAGGGGAATCAAGTTTAGTATGCCATTTGGAAGAATAGATCAGATATTCTTATGCTTATATGATTTTATTTTTCATAAGTCTAGTCCTTAAATACTGGGCCACTGTCTATTGTACTAGTATTCACCCAGGTCCCAGTACCATTGGGTTTACCCCTTTTATGTAAAAAGGCTCCTGCATTCGGGCAGGGTGTGTTGAAGCCAGGTACCTTTCCTAGAACATTTTTCTTGACAGTTAAACGCTCAGATTGGCCCAAACTTTGTTTACTTGCCTGCTGAGGCCATGGCTGCTAGTGGTACCGGTCATCCAACACCTGAAACATCCCAATGTTCCTTTTTTGGAGAAGTTCTTTCAGATCCTTCCTTAGGCTCACAGGACTTTAGGGACAGCACCTAGATATTATTGCTCACTCCAGAAGAGACCGTCAGCAGAGACCATTTAAGGTCCACTTGCAACTGGTCAACTAGACTCTTTCAGAGATGGCCTCTTGCAGTTTCTTGTGTCCTTGTGGCCACTCAGGATGTCAGCCAACTAACCGTTTGAATCCACTTCTCACTCCAGGACACAAGTGAAAGCAGGTCTAGGCCCCCACAGGTCACAGACAGGAAGCTTCTTTCTCTTCTGTTCTCCCACAGCTCCAGATGTGTTCTGTGGAGCTGGGGGTCAAGGGCCACTTTTGTGCAGGATATTGGCAAATGGGTGGAGATAACAACCTCACCAATGGTTCGAACGTTCACAAGTGCACACCTTACCCTTTTTACAGCACATCCCAATTTCCTTACTGCAAACTATCACAACATGTACCAGTCTATGAGAAAATCAAGATGGCAGAAGCTTTCTACCACTTAAGAAAGCTTGGGTCCCACCCAAAGGTGTGTCCAACTTAATGCACAGTCCCTTCACCCCTCATCCCTATCCAACCCGAATTGGTTCTAGATCTAGCCTCCCTTCCACTGTAAAGGAGTCAGGATGGCCGCACTGCACACTGTGAATGAAAAAAATCCTTCTTCTCCAGGTCTCTGTCTTGTACTTAGCTGTATGGCATCAGCCTGGCCCCTTTCTTGTTAAATGAAGACCTTAGGCCTTCCAAATGGCCCTTCCTAAGATAAGATGTGCTGCCTATCTCACGTCCTGGTGATAGTGTCAACAGACCTAAGTCTTTGTTCCTACTCTGGGAACAGTTTCACACCTACTTGGGCATCACTCACTGGCAGGAAGGACAGAACAGCAGGCTAATGCTAATTAGTTTAGTGGAGTTTCTGGCAGAAAAAAGGTAACTTTTTGAAAGCTACTTTTCCTTTACATATATAAAAAATCCAAATTCTCCAATGAATTGGATTTTTAATAAATATGAATAAAAGTGGTTGAATGAGCTTTGTTACTTTTTAAAAAACAATTATATAAAACATGTATTTTAATTATACTCAAACCATTATCAAATAAACAAAACATAGGAACTCTACAGTAAAAATAGCTTCTGGAGGCTAGTCACTGTTGGAACATGTTGAAGTCTCATTTCTCACAAGCTTCACTCTTAAATATTAGACACCTTTCCTTGTGGGCCACAAGTCCTATGTAGAGATGACTTATTTAAAATTTAAAAATATGTTTTACTCCTGTCAAAAAGGGTTTGTTATGACAAGGCTGCCTTTTAATAGGCATGGGCGAAATGAATGGAATTTCTATTGCAGAAATTACGTTAAATGCCCAAAAATGACACCTTTAGCAATTTGTGACGGGCCTACAGACCTGAAGAGAAAAGCACCGTTCAGATAGAGAGCAGTGAGCTCTCACTTGTGCCACATGGTGACACTTCTGGTTAAAGGGACAGAAGTCGCATGAAGAGCAAAATTCTTGAAGCTTCTCCATTCTGGAGAAGCTTTGCACTTTGTGGTGTGCAAGATCTGTGGGCGAAAAGACTGTCACTTGAAATCTCCTGAGATGACTAAATCTCATGAGATTTAGCGGCCATTTTAGGAGCCGACCCCTATTTAAGGCAAAACCCATGCTTCTGTAATTGCTTGCTGTTTCATCTTACCTGGAAGAAGGTCGTCGTTGTCTTTGACCCCCGGGTAAAATCTCTGGCTGATGCCCTCCGATATCTCGCTCTGCCATCTCGTATGGTTTTCCACTGCAGCAAGCTGTGGGAAAACAAAAAGAACAAAGACCAGAATATTCACAAGAGGTATAAAAGGTGGTAATACGCAGTGTAGTAAAGCAAAGCAAATACTAGGCCTTACCTTGATGCATCCTCCTCCAGGAGAAAACCTGTAACAAGAAATGGAGGATTAGAAAGGTACGTACTTTGGGACATTGTTGCAAAGCTGTGTTACAATATGAAATCTTATGATTGTTTTAGTGAAGGCATGCTAAGGTTTGTTGTGAAAGGTTGGTATCTAATTTCTGTTGCCATAGACTAGCTTCTCCCTTCTGCCACATCACTGACACTTCATTGCAGTTAAGAGAGCCAGACGCTGTGCTCATGTCCACCTGGGTTAGTGTTGTTCTTGGCCTGCATTTGCTGAGCGGTACTGAGCGGTAGTGTTCAGCATCGGCTGCATGACCCTGGCCTGTGGTTTTGGTTTTTCCATGGTTTCCCTCGCCTGGGTGAAATCACCTGCAGGTGCTGAGTGATAGTGGTCAGGCAACCCCACCACTTGGTTCCCTCTCTCCGGGGAGCCAAGTTGAGTCGGACGCGCAACAGGGTGGAGACAGATTTATCTGTGGAGAGTGTTAGGCACTTGTGAGAAGATTAAACCTAAACCTAAAGTTGTTCCGGATGGTGGTGGCAGCAGCAACAGCCGACTAGTGGAAGAGGTGATTGTGATTATAATTGGATGCAAAGGGAGGAGGTGTGTGGAGTGCTCTTCCTCTCTAAACTTTGACACTCTGATATCTCTCTGGGTAGCTGTTCGGGATATGGTGAGCCCATTCCAGTCAAATATAGCTCTGTTTAAAGGCAAACTTAGCCCAATATATCTCTGTCAAAGTTGATTCTGTTGAGAGCTATTGGGCCTGGAACGGGAGCAATGCCTCAAAAAAGAGGGACAGCCCGGGGAACAGGCTGCCCACCTCAAAATCCATTGGAAAGTACAGAGGACTGTTAGACCTGGCACCATTGGCGTGGGTCTCCCTTCCTCTTTTTGCTTTGCCTCTTATGTTCTTGTTGGTTTTAGGTGCTTTTGGGCACTGTGCCACTGCTGTTCAGTGTCACAGTGCAAGTGCTCCCTATAGTAAATTGATGTATGGATTAGTGACTCCATGATTGGCTTTATTGGTTTACTTGTCAGACCCTAGTACAGTGCACAATGTGTGCCCATGGCTTGTAAATGCTGCTGGTGGGCTTGCAGCACTGATTGTGCCACCCACAGGAGCAGCTTGTAAAGTGTGTCTCATGTCTGCCATTGCAGAGCATGTGTGCAGTCTGGTACTGCAATGTTGACTGGGCAAGTGCACCCACTTGCCAGTTCCTAAACCTTCCCTTTTATACATATTAGTCACCCCTAAGGTAGGTCCAAGGACAGGGTGCATTGTAGGTAAAAGGAGGTAGGACGTGCCCTGATGTGTGTGACATGTCCTAATAGTGAATTGCAGCCATTTTCGGTTTTCACTATTGCAAGGCTACCTGTTCCCCATAGGCCAGAATGGGTAGTTTGATTATAACATCTTATAATCCTAACTGACTCAGGAACTAGGTAGAAATTCGAGTTTAGTGTGCCTGAACTGCGAATGATAAAATACATCTTTTAGTGTAGTTGGTTCTAACATTCTGTGTTTGAAAAACCTCTTTTAGAAAGTAGGTATTTTCTTGCCTAACTATCCAAGCCTGCCTCGGCTAGGTTGTGTATTCCTTGTCTGGAGTTTGAGTGACAGGGGCTGGGGGATTCCAGGAGACAGAGTGAGTCAGCACAGTGCTGAATAGAAGGATCTGTATGCAGATGGGAGGAAGGAGTTGCACATGGGACCTGAATAGGGCTGTGCCTTCCCTCCACAATGCTAGCTCCACCTCCTGTGGTGTGTCTGATGTCCCTGATCTACACATTGAAAGGAAAGACGGAGTCTTGTCAACAAAGTGCTCCAGGACTGACAAGAACTGATTTGGACTAGGCAAAGGCCTCTCTACCTTCAGAGAACAAAGGGAAAAAGGAGTATAAATATTGGGACCCAGACCCAAGAACTTTAGATCACTAATGGGAATCAAGAGGAACCTTTGCTGAGGAGAAGAACCAAAAAGCTGAAGGAGGAGACTACCCCTGTGCTGTGTGTTTGAGGGTTGGCCTGCAGTGGTTGCTTCATTGCCAAAGAAAGGAGAAAAGGACTGAGTGTGCTTTGTATCAACTTGAAGAAGAATCTCCCAGGGCTTGAACTAGAGCATGCCTCCTGCATGAAGTCTCAGGGATACAATACTTCACCAGCCAGCTCCCCCTGAATTTCCTTGCTGGGAATTGAAGTGCCTGCTGTTGTGCTGGGCCTTCTGAGAGACTGCGTGTCGCTGGGAGCTGGAAGTGCGACGCAACAACGAGAAGCACGTCGCCGCCACAGCAGCTGTCGCTGCATCGTTGTAGAAGCGAACCGCCGCTGCAGCTGTCATCATCGCATCGCTGAAGTGGGACGCTGATCTCACTCGCTGCCACTGAACAGATATCAACAAAGGATTATGATCTGATATGGTTCTAGTTAAATATTCTGTGTGTGTCGTCATGGCAGCTATCGGTCCATTACATAGTATAGAATCTATTTGCACATGTAAAGCATGTATTGCAGAGAAAAAGGAATAGTCCCTAAAGTCAGGATGATGCTCTTGCCATACGTCAATAAGGCCCCATCTCTCTTGCCAGTCCTTCCTATGTTTAGCTAGTCTGCGCACTGGGGAGTCGGTCAGTGGTGGGTGTGATCTATCCAACAATACATCTGTAATGGAGTTGAAATCCCCTCCTAGTATTATAGGTCCTGCCAAAAAGTGAGCCAATGAACCAGTTAATCCTTCAAAAAAGTGGGCCTGGTCCATATTGGGAGCATACACACTACATAAAACCACAGCACAGCCGTATAGAATCCCTTCCACCGCTACAAATCTACCTTCAGGGTCTACCAGATGGTTCGTGGCCTGAAAAGGAACTCCCGCTCTCACACATACCAACGCTCCCCTGGCAAATGCCAAGTAGGTCGTGCCAAACACCTGGCCATGCCACCTCCTCTGCAGAGCATTACATTCCTGCTTTCTGAGATGAGTTTCTTGCAGCAGCGCTATCTGAATCGAACGTCTCACCAAATGTGCATGTACCTTATAACGCCTTGACATGGTTCGAAGTCCACGGACGTTCCATGTGAGACATTTCAAATTAGGTAACGTCCCCATTGTAGTCATCCCTTACCTGCCCCAGCAATATCTCTTGACTGCCCACATCATTGCAGCACAACCCCACACTCAAAACTCCCCTGAAAACTCCCACATCCCCCCTCCCCTGAACAGGACCCAATAACACATTATCAGTCCCCATCCAAACTTCCAACACAGCACACATTCTTCTATTCTGTAGTCGCCACTACAGATGGCCTTAAGGGCAATAGGAGGGTGGTTCAGGGCCAACCCGGGGCGGGCCGCGCCCTCACCCCGAGCCCAAGATCCCATATAATGGTCCGTCACAGTA
Source organism: Lissotriton vulgaris (assembly GCF_964263255.1). Classification (NCBI taxonomy): domain Eukaryota; kingdom Metazoa; phylum Chordata; class Amphibia; order Caudata; family Salamandridae; genus Lissotriton; species Lissotriton vulgaris. The sequence goes on along the minus strand of NC_141689.1, from coordinate 1,071,391,069 downwards.
CCTGCTGCTCTGTAGGTTACCAGGGTCAACAATCTCACCAGAGCCAGTTATCAGTGGCCCACCCTCGGCGTTGTCACTCATTAAAAATCTCATCTGCCGTTTGGGGGGTGACTAATGGCCCTCCAGCGCTGTCTGCGTCCGAGAGGTCCCCCCAGATTTTCCTCCTCCATCTTCAGATTCCGAGCCCATCGACTGCCCTTCTTGTTGTGAGCCCGTTATCACTGCTGTCGCCACCAGAGCCCCTTTTCTGTTCGCTGCCATTTGGCTATCCTGCATCGTCTTCTTGATTTTGTTGCGTTTGCAGATGCATTGCGATTTGCGCAACTGGACAGGTTTCTGCCTTTCTTGTCCCCTCTACCTCTGCGGTCCGTGCCAGCCTGTATGATTCAAGCCAAGTCCATGTTTCTTCGGGGGTCTGGAAGAAGTGTGTCGATCCGTCCATAATCACTCGCAACTTAGCTGGGAAGAGCAAGGAATATTGTATACCTTCATCCCTCAGTTCTTTTTTCACAGCCAAGTAAGAGGCCCTGCGTTTTTGGACTTCCTGAGAATAGTCCGGAAAGATTGTGACAGCACTGTTGTCCACCTGGAAAGGACCCGTCGAACGCACTCTCTGTATCAACAGATCTCTGTCTTTGAAATGCACTACCTTGACCACCACTTGCCGAGGCGGGTGGCCCAGTAAAGGCGGTCGGGCTGGAACCCTATGCGCCCGCTCCAAAGAAAAAAAGGGGGATAGGCCCTCTGGGGCCACGACCGTCTTGAACCAGTTCTCCATGTAAGCGACTGCAACATCCCCTTCAGATTTTTCGGGCAGACCTACTACCCGTATGTTGTTCCTCCGATTACGACTTTCGGAATCTTCTGCCCTCTTTTCCAGTATTGCCAAGCGATCGAGCACATCATTCAACATATGCTCTGCTGTCACCACCGCAGGCTTGAGTTCCTGAAGCAGTAGTTCATTTTCTTTCACTCTATCTGCTAGCTTTGAGTGATCTGCCCTCAAGAGACCCAGTCCCGTGGCGACCTGTGAGATATCCTGATGTAGGGCCTCCTTGGTCGTCGTTATGGCTTCTAGTATCCCATCCAGCTGTTTGTTCAGTCTCTGCTCCTGCGCCATTCCCTCTGGGTCGGTTTGAGCATTGCGTTCTGTTTCCAGCCCTTTCGCCTGATCTTGCCCCTGTTTCATTTTCATCTCTCGGCTATTCGCGGCCATCTTGGTCGCCAAAATCACAGTTTCTGTCACACTTGCGTGCAGTTCGCCTGTCCTTTTTTGGATGCCAGTTCGGCGTTCCTCCATATAGGTTTCTGCGACGACCTTGTCACCCCTTCAGTGTGTACCACTTCAGGGATCTGAGTCATCCGCAAACCTTGGCTGCTCCCACCACTCTACCGTCGGTAGGGTGATCTCCTTTCAGGCTTCCAGGATACACGTGGGTCAAACCGGTTCCATGATGAAATATCGATTACAAAAACATCGTCAAAAAAAATATCGTCACGAAAATATCGGTTACAAAAATATCGTCATCATATACTTAAACAAGGATTCACACAAATATCATTTTTTTTATATCGACTACCCTAATATCGTTAACACTTACATCGACTACATAAATATCGACTACTACATTATCGACATTCTTTTAAATAACATTACCGTCTACATTAATATCGACTACACTAACATCGACTACTTCTCTACTTATACAAATATACAAAAAATATCGTCTTATTATTAACAACACAATATACACAAATCTTTCATATTATTCACATTTTTATAATTATTTACTTGAAATAAATACTTTTCGCACATATATGTATTTAGTATTCCTAATATTTATTTATATATAAATATACAATATCGTTTACTAATGAATACATTTACTGACACTATCATACACTCCAATTGCATAATTTTAAAACACATTTCACTATTTTCTACATTTTAAAATGTGCATTATAAATAAATAAATCACATATAATACATTTTACTATTTAAAGTAGCAAACAATTATTGATGCAACAAACTCTTCCCAAAATAACGGTTTTTAAATTCAAAATAATGTTCTCAACCAATGAATTTAAATTTTATCTAATTGAACCAATCAAAAGCTACCATTAATTAACTCACTACTATAAAAACAATTACACAATTAACGTAATTTACCTTTTTTGGCCCAAACTTGGAGAAAAACGCTTACCTTGCTGAAGAGAAGAGAATACAAACCTACGACAACAACTACAAAACTTCATACTACAATTCAAGTAAGTGAAGTCCCATATCATTTTTAATTGTAACCTACCGAAAACTACCTAAACTCCCTAATTTAAAACCTATTCTTCTTTTGTGTTAAAACACAAATACAAAAAGTTACCAACAACCACCAGAAAATTATAATTAAATACAATTATGAACTGCCTTATCCATGTCTACTTAGATAGCAGTAACATTTTTTTAAAATTAGCAAAGTAAACGTATAATATACTTCAAATGTTAAAAATTACTATTATCCTAATACAATAAATAACACAAATAATCTTTTTTCAACAGATTATACAAACTTCATCTACCAATCTACAACTACACTACCAACATCTCTACTACATCAAGTAAGTATAGTCAATGTATATGATAAAAAGCAGAAAGTTGAAACAAACAACTATAACACTAAAACATTTTATTTTTTTTATTTTTTACCACTACTACAGAACATTAGAAAGAGAAACCCAAGAAAGAAAAATAAGAAATAAAGAATTAGCAGTAAAGCAACATTGTAAGTATGTGTTCACACTTTTTCCTGCTCTTATACACATCTCTATAAATGTTTTTCACTTTTTTTAAAAATACACATATATGTTTCCACAGATCTACCTTAGACATGGCAACTGGAACTACTTTCATTACTTCTCAAAAAGGGAAAATAATGCTGAGCTACATGGGTTACACCTACACCCAAGAAAGAATCAAAGGGAATAAGACCCATTGGAAATGTAGTAAATATTACTCAAGTGCATGCTATGGTAGAGCAACTACTGTTGATAACAATGTTGTAAATGTACGTGAGCATAACCACCTGCCCAATGTTACAGAAGTGGAAGTTAGAGAAGCACTAGAGACATTGAGAGATGCTAGTACAGGCTCACAAGAAACAAGCACTAGTATTTTGAAAAATGTTTTAAGCAAAGTGCCAGAACATGTAACAGGACAGTTACCTTCAATCCCAAACTTAAAAAGATTAATTGCTAAAACAAAACGTGCTTCTGATCCAACTCCACCAACCCCAGAAAGTTTTCAAGACATAAAAATGTATCCTGAATATACAATAACACACAATGATGATAAATTCTTAATGTATGATAACCACAGTCATGACAAAAGAATTTTACTTTTTGCTACAAATAGCAATTTGCTAAAACTTGAATCATGTGAAACATGGATGATGGACGGAACTTTTAAAGTATGTCCCAAACCTTTCTATCAACTTTACACCATCCATGGTGAATACCAAGAAACAAATATCCCTCTAATTTATACTCTGCTGCCAAATAAAACAAATGCTACCTACGTTGAAATTTTAACAACTATCAAAGAATTTACTGATAATTACTATCCACAAAGAATAATAATTGACTTTGAAATGGCCATGATTCAAGCTATCATTAAAATATATCCCCACACCTCAATACAAGGTTGTTATTATCACTACAACCAAAGTATATCGAGGCACTTACAAAAATCTACTTTAAGCATTGAATATTCAACAAACAGTAACTTTGCTTATCAAATAAAAAAGTTGATAGCATTGGCATATGTGCCAACAACAGAAGTAGCTAACTACTACAATTTACTAATTGACAGCCCTTTCTACCGCACCAATGAGAAAAAACTAACTCCCTTCTTGGACTATTTTGAAGATACCTGGGTGGGAAGATTACATCGTTCAGGCCACCGCAGACAACCTAAATTTCAAATTCCATGGTGGAATGTGTATGCTAGTACAATAGCACAGAAAGCAAAAACTAACAACGCAGTTGAAGGATGGCATAATGCCTTTCAAGCCACTTTAGGAAGAACACAACCAACACTTCATAAACTAATCCAAAGCATAAAAAAAGAACAAAGCTACCAAGAACTCAGAATAGAGCAATCCCTTTCTAAAATCGGCCCTAAACTAAGTAAACAAACATTAAATATGTACGAATGCCTACAGCAAAAAACAAGAATGTACCCAAGTATTGAAGGTCTAGAATACTTAGACCTAATAGCAAAATCCATCCTTTAACAAGCAATACCTAAAAACGTAGCAAATCATAACAAAACATACGATTTTTTTCAATGTTGTTATATTATGTCATGTAAAAATAAATGTAATATATTATTACAAGACATAACAAAACGACATTAAACAAAATTGTACACTATAACACAATCCAAGTCAAAATAATGTATAATTTTTACTTACGGTTCTGCTGCTGTAGAATATATTCCATGGTGATTATTTCCACAGGAATAAAACCAAAAGCAATCCATATAGAGTACAAAAATCCCAACAAAATGCAAAAAATACAACTGTTTTATAAGAGTCCCACGTCGCAATCCTCTGGAGAATGGAACCATAAAAACACGAAAAATAATCACGACAAAAAAGCTACAAAATACTGAAAAGTCAGGAAATGTAATATAACATTTACCTGTTTAAAAAAAACATAACGAGATAAAATCCATCGGCTCACCAAAAAGAACACCTGTAAATAAATAGAAACAAAACCCACCTACAAAACATACGAAATACACAAAGCCTACACATAGCATATAAAACATATGAAAACACCTTAAGTCATCCATTAATACAATACTAAACCTTAGTTTCATTCGAAATACCTAACAAAGTACGTTATCCATAACGACCTGAAATAACACGTAATTATCACAGAAACTGTAAAGTACTACACATATCGACACGTACACATTACAACTAGCTCTCAAATACCTTACAATGTAGTTAAAATTAATGTAAAATAAACTTACCTTCACCAACACGAAGCAGCTCCCAACCGCAAGGTTCCGTTTTCGGAAATGACCCAAACAACGATGTCGATAGACTACAAAGTGAAGTCCTAAAAACAAAATGACAGCATAATAAAAAGTAAAATAGGACTAAATACCCTTTTTTCCCAAATAAAATTGTAATACATTGTATATTTTTTCCATGTTTACTAATAATTTTCTTATTATTGTGAAAAAACATATAAATAATGTAAAATATACAATAATATTTTTAATATAATTATGTATTAATTATTTATTGTATATTAAAATATGTTTTTGATTGATAAATATTTTTCTCTGATGTACAAAAACAAGCACTATTTTATGTACATATTTTTGAAAACTTCAATATCATGTTAATTAATTAACATATTAAATTTTAATAAATAATATTAAAATTTAATATACTAATTAATGTATGAAAATTTTTTATATATGTTAAAAAATGCAATTTATTTTGTAATCAAATAATTTGTTAAATATGTAATCAAATTAAAAATGTTACCATTAACAAATGAAAGTATGAATAAAAAATTATTGTACAAAACAAAATAACTACTTTATTTAATGAATGTTGAAACTTGTCATATGTCTGTAAAAATATTTAAAATGTTTTTTAAATTTTAATTTTTTAAATTAATATTACAACATGACATATATTCTTATCATTATGACTAGTAAATATATATTTATTAAAAATATAATGGACAGTAAACCATAATAATTTACTATTCTAACTCCAAATATAACATTACTCAGGGAAAGTGCTGGATAGTAAACATTATTAATTGACTATTCTAACTCCAATCTAACATAGAGTCAGGGAAAGTGCTGGATAGTAAACCATAATAATGAACTATTCTAACTCCAAACATAGCATAACTCAGGGAAAGTGCTGGATAGTAAAGCATAATAAATTACTATTCTAACTCCAATCCAACATAACTCAGGGAAAGTGCTGGATAGTAAACCATAATAATTTATTATTCTAACTCCAAACATAACATAACTCAGGGAAAGTGCTGGATAGTAAAGCATAATAAATTACTATTCTAACTCCAACCCAACATAACTCGGGGGAAAGTGCTGGATAGTAAATCATAATAATTTACTATTCTAACTCCTAACATAACATGACTCAGGGAAAGTGCTGGATAGTAAAGCATAATAAATTACTATTCTAACTCCAATCCGACATAACTCAAGGAAAGTGCTGGATAGTAAACCATAATAATTTACTATTCTAACTCCAATCCAACATAAGTCAGGGAAAATGCTGGATAGTAAATCATAATCAATTACTATTCTAACTCAAATCCAACATAACTCAAGGAAAGTGCTGGATAGTAAAGCATAATAAATTACTATTCTAACTGCAATGCAACATAACTCAGGGAAAGTGCTGAATAGTAAAGCATAATCAATTTCTATTCAAACTCCAATCCAACATAACTCAGGGAAAGTGCTGGATAGTAAATCATAATAATTTACTATTCTAAATCCAAACATAACATAATTCAGGGAAAGTGCTGGATAGTAAAGCATAATAAATTACTATTCTAACTCCAATCCAACATATCTCAGGGAAAATGCTGGATAGTAAAGCATAATCAATTACTATTCTAACTCCAATCCAACATAACTCAGGGAAAGTGCTGGATAGTAAATCATAATAATTTACTATTCTAACTCCAAACATAACATAACTCAGGGAAAGTGCTGGATAGTAAACCATAACAATTTACTACTCTAAATCCAATCCAACATAACTTTTGGAAAGTGCTGGATAGTAAACCATATTAATTTACTATTCTAACTCCAACCATAACATAACTCAGGGAAAGTGCTGGATAGTAGAGCATAATAAATTACTATTCTAACTCCAACACAACATAACTCAGGGAAAGTGCTGGATAGTAAACCATTAAAAAATACTATTCTAGCTCCAAACGAACATAACTCAGGGAAAGTGCTGGATAGTAAACCATAATAATATCCTATTCTAACTCCAAACATAACATAACTCAGGGAAAGTGCTGGATAGTAAAGCATAATAAATTACTATTCTAACTCCAATCCAACATAACTCAGGGAAAGTGCTGGATAGTAAAGCATAATCAATTACTATTCTAACTCAAATCCAACATAACTCAGGGAAAGTGCTGGATAATAAATCATAATAATTTACTATTCTAACTCCAAACATAACATAACTCAGGGAAAGTGCTGGATAGTACAGCATAATAAATTACTATTCTAACTCCAAAACAACATAACTCAGGGAAAGTTCTGGATAGTAAACCATAAATAATTAATATTCTAACTCCAAACGAACATAACTCAGGGAAAGTGCTGGATAGTAAACCATAATAATATACTATTCTAACTCCAAACATAACATAACTCTGGGAAAGTGCTGGATAGTAAAGCATAATAAATAACTATTCTAACTCCAATCCAACATAACTCAGGGAAAGTGCTGGATAGTAAATCATAATAATTTACTATTCTAACTCCAAACATAACATAACTCAGGGAAAGTGCTGGATAGTAAACCATAAATAATTAATATTCTAACTCCAAACGAACATAACTCAGGGAAAGTGCTGGATAGTAAACCATAATAATATACTATTCTAACTCCAAACATAACATAACTCAGGGAAAGTGCTGGATAGTAAAGCATAATAAATTACTATTCTAACTCCAACCCAACATAACTCGGGGGAAAGTGCTGGATAGTAAATCATAATAATTTACTATTCTAACTCCTAACATAACATGACTCAGGGAAAGTGCTGGATAGTAAAGCATAATAAATTACTATTCTAACTCCAATCCGACATAACTCAAGGAAAGTGCTGGATAGTAAACCATAATAATTTACTATGCTAACTCCAATCCAACATAAGTCAGGGAAAATGCTGGATAGTAAATCATAATCAATTACTATTCTAACTCAAATCCAACATAACTCAAGGAAAGTGCTGGATAGTAAAGCATAATAAATTACTATTCTAACTGCAATGCAACATAACTCAGGGAAAGTGCTGAATAGTAAAGCATAATCAATTACTATTCAAACTCCAATCCAACATAACCCAGGGAAAGTGCTGGATAGTAAATCATAATAATTTACTATTCTAAATCCAAACATAACATAATTCAGGGAAAGTGCTGGATAGTAAAGCATAATAAATTACTATTCTAACTCCAATCCAACATATCTCAGGGAAAATGCTGGATAGTAAAGCATAATCAATTACTATTCTAACTCCAATCCAACATAACTCAGGGAAAGTGCTGGATAGTAAATCATAATAATTTACTATTCTAACTCCAAACATAACATAACTCAGGGAAAGTGCTGGATAGTAAACCATAACAATTTACTACTCTAAATCCAATCCAACATAACTTTTGGAAAGTGCTGGATAGTAAACCATATTAATTTACTATTCTAACTCCAAACATAACATAACTCAGGGAAAGTGCTGGATAGTAGAGCATAATAAATTACTATTCTAACTCCAACACAACATAACTCAGGGAAAGTGCTGGATAGTAAACCATTAAAAAATACTATTCTAGCTCCAAACGAACATAACTCAGGGAAAGTGCTGGATAGTAAACCATAATAATATCCTATTCTAACTCCAAACATAACATAACTCAGGGAAAGTGCTGGATAGTAAAGCATAATAAATTACTATTCTAACTCCAATCCAACATAACTCAGGGAAAGTGCTGGATAGTAAAGCATAATCAATTACTATTCTAACTCCAATCCAACATAACTCAGGGAAAGTGCTGGATAATAAATCATAATAATTTACTATTCTAACTCCAAACATAACATAACTCAGGGAAAGTGCTGGATAGTACAGCATAATAAATTACTATTCTAACTCCAAAACAACATAACTCAGGGAAAGTTCTGGATAGTAAACCATAAATAATTAATATTCTAACTCCAAACGAACATAACTCAGGGAAAGTGCTGGATAGTAAACCATAATAATATACTATTCTAACTCCAAACATAACATAACTCTGGGAAAGTGCTGGATAGTAAAGCATAATAAATAACTATTCTAACTCCAATCCAACATAACTCAGGGAAAGTGCTGGATAGTAAATCATAATAATTTACTATTCTAACTCCAAACATAACATAACTCAGGGAAAGTGCTGGATAGTACAGCATAATAAATTACTATTCTAACTCCAAAACAACATAACTCAGGGAAAGTGCTGGATAGTAAACCATAAATAATTAATATTCTAACTCCAAACGAACATAACTCAGGGAAAGTGCTGGATAGTAAACCATAATAATATACTATTCTAACTCCAAACATAACATAACTCTGGGAAAGTGCTGGATAGTAAAGCATAATAAATAACTATTCTAACTCCAATCCAACATAACTCAGGGAAAGTGCTGGATAGTAAAGCATAATCAATTACTATTCTAACTCCAATCCAACATAACTCAGGTAAAGTGCTGGATAGTAAATCATAATAATTTACTATTCTAACTCCAAACATAACATAACTCAGGGAAAGTGCTGGATAGTAAAGCATAATAAATTACTATTCTAACTCCAATCCAACATAACTCAGCGAAAGTGCTGGATAGTAAACCATAAGAATTGACTAATCTACTCCAGCTGTACAATATTCAATGTTGATAATAACAATAAATAATTATTGTGATAATAATTTTTTACAATTTCATAATTTTATTTTCTTAACATTACACTTTATCTTTTATTATTCTTTCAATTTTTAACATACTAGTTATTCATTATTACCATATATTAAAACAAAAATACATCAATAAATATTACAAATATTAATTATTTAATTAATAAATGAGAAATTTCGATGTTATTTTTAATTTCACAATTTACAATTTTAAAATTTTCGAATTTCACATTTTTATTTTAATTATTTACTTTTCAACAATTCAATTAAATATTCACATCATTTATTTGAATATTATTACATATTATCTAAAATTGAAAATTACAAAAACTAAAATTTCGTTTTCTAAATTAATTTTTTTAAAAATATTTTTCAAATTCTTAACACTTATTATAATATACTACCCAACCTTATCCCCTGTAGCAACAACAACACACTACAATTTTATTTTTTACAAATGTTAAAAATTAAAATTTCGTTTTATAAATTTAAATTTCGAATTTCAATTTAAAATTTTTTATATAATTCAATATTGTTACTATTCTATACAAATTATTTACACAACTTTTTTAAATTACTACCCACCCTTATCCCCTATAATACCAATAACCCGCTCCTAGAATTTTTACTATTATTTTTTTTAATTAATTTTTACACACATATTAATACTAATAGACTTTTTCTAATATTTTTTAAAACATTATACATACTTTAATACACTTATATAACACATTCTATTATTTTGTCGATATTATATACAACGATATTTTACTAAACGATATTCTGTTTGACGATGTTTTATTTTAACGATATTTTTGTCATTCTTAAAAATCGATATTTACTACAACGATATTTAATACTACGATATTTTTACTAGTCGATATTCTTACCTCGATACTTATGCTAGTCGATATTATCCCGTCGATATTCATGCTTTATACCGGTCAGACCGTATTCTCATCTCATCACTTATCTCCCCGCACTAGCCGTGGTCACTTTGCAACAGCGCTATACCTGCTGCTGGAACCCGGTGGTAGGTCGTCACGGCATTCCAGTTGCGTTCAGTCCTGGACTCCGCATCCGCGTCTGAAATGGCCGTTCACGGTCGGATGTGTCCTATTCTGGTGGCTGATCTATCACCCCCAAAAGTTCTTCACCTCTCTCCCCAGGGAGTCAGCGGCTTACGAGCCCTCCTCACTCTGGTGGTCTCCTTCTACGTGCCATCCGCCCCCCCCAAAAATCAATGGTCGGGTGGGGCCCCGTATAGTAGCACTATAGTAGCAATGCAAGGATGGGAGTGCCAGTTAGGTGTGCCAGGACCAGTAAATGAATGCTCGTTGCTGCCCAGGGAGCTGCTCTGTGCAATCCTAGGATGCCGCCTTTCTGCTGTTACTGCCCGATCTCTCTGCGTCCTCTCTCGGTCTGAACACACCACGCCAAAGAGCTGCCCCATGTCGCTAGTCTCGTTATCGGGCGTCGGCCCCTGTCGTGGCACATGCCGGGGTGGACCTCTCAACGTCCCGCCTGCAATCAGGCTATCAGTCGCTCCTGCGATCCGCAGCACTCCACAGGGTTGCGAGGTTTTGTCGGGGTCTCGGCGTGGAGCTGCCGACCGCCTATGAACCCGGAGTGGCGGCTCTAGGTAATCACACACCCATGCACTCACGAGGCCGGTGCTCCTCCTCACAGCCGCTCTTCGGCAATCCGCGGCAGTTGTCTCGGACCGCACTCAGGAATCGGGGCCTTCCGCTCGCGACCGCCATCTTAGGTAGCTGGCATCGCATCAGCATTCCCGGTCCTTTCTGAGGTCGTGGGGGGTTCCAACCTTCTCCAACCCCTTCTTTCAGCCTCTCCGTGGTATGGTCCCCGCTCCGCTTGCCCTTCCAGCTTCTTTCCACGTCTTTTCTCGCTCTTGCTGCGCTCCACTCCTCTCCATTTATTCTCCCCGATTCGGGGCTGCCTCCATCTTGTACTCAGATCGCAACACCTCCAACTCTGAGATCGGCTCTCCTCACGCCGTTTGGCTCTCCGCTTTGCCGAAAGTGTGCTCCTCAGCTACCCCTGGGTTTCCGAGCAGAGCGCCTGTACCGCGAGCGGCGCTTAGGCAAAATTTACCAGGAGAAATTGCGGGATCGGGTGCGGAGCTACAGGCTCACGCCGCCATCCCCATCGGCGTCCAAGCCACGCCCCCTCATGCAAGAGCAGGTTGATGACCTCACAGTCAGGAAGTGGAAGTGATTACCTGCACCTGCTTGCCTGAGCCACACCCAGTTGCAGTTGGAAGACTGTTTGGAAGCTGAGCAGACCTGCTTGCACTGACATGGAGTCTCAAAACCAACAGGAGGTAATGGCTGGAGGGAAAAGGAAGAGAAAACACACGTTTTCTGAAAAGGAATATTGATAGAAGAAATGGCTTGCAGCCATGAGTTGCTTTTTGGCAAAAAAGCATTAAAAGTGCCAGAAGCAAGAAAAAGAAAGATTTGGCTGGACATACAGCAGAAAGTCAATTCAGTGGGTGTGACCAACCGTACCATCGATGAATTGCACAAAAGATGGTACGACATGCGCCAGAGGTCCAATGAAAGGGTTGCAGAATGACTGAAGGAGGCAAACAAGACAGGAGGTGGGAACTCAACTGCAGAGCAGCCTACTCCACATGAGGAACTGGTGGAGGCCACTCTCTTGCCTGAGAGTGTGAGTGGTGTGGCTGAGATAGACAGCTCTGACCCTTCACAAACTGCACAAGGTAAGATGCATGATTGTATGTTTTGAAAGTAGTGAGAAATGCATGTGCTTTGATCTACTACAAGTACACAGTGGTAGGATTGTTTTAACTCATGGTACACAGATTCACATTCAGTGAGCAATGCATCATTGGAGTTGTAGTTTCCCTTTCACAATTTCATTTAGACTTCAAATAAACACAAATCCACATAGTGCTTTTGAAAGGAAGACTGAAATGCACTTCCAATGATGTTTAATTTCCAAGTTGAAACACTTTATTTTTTAATAAAGCACATCATACAACAAACTCATATGTCTCAATCTACATCCACAGCACAGGCAAAGCATTCCAGAGATGAAAATGAGGGAAATGATTCACCTCTGCAAAATGTTTCTGCTGCAGAAGGCAGAAGCAGTGATGAGACTGTGTCAATCCCCATTGTCCGCAAAAAGCGCAGATATGTGGCCCCTCTGCCTCCTTTAGAAGATGATGTAATTAATGAAGGTGGTGCAAGAGAGAGTTGTCTGGACACAGTGGTCCCTCGGGTTCCTGAAGACCAAGCACATGCACAAAGGAGGCCACGTGTGTTTAGTTTGGAGAGATCAAGGAGCAACAGTGATAATGTGGAAAATCCAACTGCCTTTGCAGGTTTAGAGCAGGATATGCTCCATGTGCAGTGCCTGCAACACAACGTTCCATCAATAGGCAGCTATCTAAATTGAATAACAACCAAAAAAGCATAGGAGATGGAATGAAAGCAATGGCAGCATCACTAAACAGACTGTGTTTGACTCTAGAACGCACTGAAACCACACGCAACAGGGCAGCTCACCGTACCCATGGCAGAATGCATGGGTACACTAAAGCCATAAACAGATTATGCACTGTGACATGCAATTTCACAAGGCGCAGCATTAATATGCAAAGAGAAATCAGTGACTGCACGCTAAACATAGCCAAAGGCCTGGACAAGGTCACATCTGCTGTGGAAATACTTCAAACAGCAAACTCTGGTGCCAGCGCACTTTTTGAAGCAGCAGACAGCGAGGAGATCTCCAGTAGGAGTAGTAGCAACTCACTCCTACGTCACAGCTAACACAGCGCAGGAGTGGTAGAAATGTCGTAAATCCTGCAAATATGGGGAGCATGGAATCTGTGCAGCGCTCTGCTCAAAGCCGCCAGTGCAAAAAATCACATTTTGCAGTTAATATTTTGAACATGCACATTTACCACTTATATTGTGCTTTTGTATAAAAAAAAATGTGACTGGGCATTAACATGTCATGTTACCATACATTAGTAAGCTCAATGTTTTGAAAATTAAAAACATTCACTGTAAAAGCCAATACATGTTTTGTAATATCTTGTCACACCTAAAAGTAATTGCGTGTTATCTCAGAACGTCTTTGACGGCCAGCAGCAGCTCCTACTCCTGCAGTAGCCCTTCTAGGTGGAGGTATGTCATCATCAATATCAGATGTGTCTGAGTCACTCACTTCAATTTCAGTCCCTTTTCTCATAGCCATGTTAAGTGGCATTGCAAAGCTAGTTACAATCTTACAGCATGTTTCTGGATTGTATTGCAATGCGCCACCACTTTTGTGTATGCAACAAAAACGGCTTTTTAATATTCCAAATGTGCGTTCAATGATGCCACGAGCTGACCGGTGTGCCCTACTATATCTTCTATCACTGGCATTTGGTGGATTCAAATATGGCATCAGAATAAAATCACGCACTGCATAGGCACTGTCACCTGCATGATGAAAAAGAAAGAGGGAGTGTGTGTAACATCAATGAGTAATTGTTGTGTGAATAACAGTATGCTTGTGGTACATTTACCTAGTAGATATCCCTCTCCAAACTGTCCAGCACTCATACGTCTATACATTCCATTATGTCTGAAAATAAAGGAATCATGTGTGCTGCCTGGGTACTTGGCCACAATATCAGTGATAATGTTTTTAGAATTGCACACAATCTGAATGTTCAGCGAATTATAACTTTTCCTATTTATATACACATATTCTGTGGCTGCTGGTGGAGTGATGTGAAGAACCGAGTTTTAGAACCCAGCAGCGCCAGGGGCACGCCCAAAGTCTTCGGGTTCACCTGTCTTAGAATACAGAGACACGGGATACTTCTCGGTGACGTCAAAGATCAAATTTATTGGCTGCAACCAGGAACAGAAGTCTACGAAGTACATCACAAGTAGGTTTGTCAGAGACTGCTCAATTTTCCGTATTGTGAGACATCGTCTTTTATGCTAAAAATCACATTCCGGACAAACACCCACTATTTACGAATATGTCCAATCATAGGCATCATTACAAAATGTATCACATGACGACGAACCCACTTTTCAGTTGTCCAGCCCACCATCAATTACACGGGAAAGCCCAACATTCTTTCTTGAACAGGCCGGACAAACCCATAATAAAAGACCACAACCCATACCATAAATAAGCCATAAAGGAAGGAACAGAAACAGATGAGAAGTAGGATAAGGGGTGTGTGTGTGTGCAATAAACTCAACAATGTCCTGTTCTTTGATCCTTAATCTCGATCAACTACCGGACAAGGAACTGGCTTAACAAGGTTAGCTTCAGGCAACGGGGTCAGTTCGCTCAGGTCATTCAGAAGTCAGTTAACGTGTACGTGTACTAAAGACTCGTTCGGCCGTAATTATCGGCCTATGTGAGGGCAACCACAAAATGGCTGCCATACACAAAATGGAACCCAAAGGTTCAGAACGAAATCCCTAAATACGTAGTGAATCCATCGATCTAACATGGAGAAAACACTCGTACTTGCCGCACTCACTAGTTACGGTTCGCTACTATCAAATTCGTAACGAAACCATGACCTTTATGAAACGGGTTCAGAATTCACGGAACCTCAGATGGCAATATGGGTGCCATCAATACAGCCAATCACATGTGGGAAACGTGCAATTTGATAGAAATCCAGTTTAGTCTCTTGCATCGCTTGTTGGGTGTTTGATAAGTAGATGTGATGTTGAAGCCTGTTCAGCATTGCATCCAGAAAGGCATGGAAAAAGTGTGACAGAGCACTCTGCGACATCCCACCAACCTCTGCAATGACACTTTGAAAAGATCCAGAAGCCAAAAGGTGCAGTGAGCATAATACCTGCACATGAGTTGGAATTGATTGTGTCCTGCCTGTTTGATGCTCCAAAAAAGGTTTCAATTCAGCAATGAGATCAAAAATTGTGTGTGGGTGAAGTATGTATTTGTCATAGATGTCCTCCTCAGTCTGCTGGAACAGCGTAATGCGCAGTCTGAATATTCTCTCCTGTCTCTGACTCCTCTGTGCAAGAGCTTGGATATGCAGCCTCCTGGCTATCAGGTAAAGTCCCGCCATTTTGAAAGTTAACATTGCATTGTGTTTTTTTTTATACTTTCAGACTGGTTACCACCTGCATATAGTTGGTGGTAATTGTGATTTCTTAATTTGCGATTTTCATGTTTTCCCAATTTGCTAATTTTTCATACATCTCATTGCGATTTCTTATTTTGCGATTTCTAGATTGCAAAATTCGCAAATTTAGAACCTCACAAAATAAGGAATCGCAATAAAATTCGCAGAAAAGGTGTTCTCGCAAAATAAGTAATCGCAAAACTAGCGATTACTTATTTTGCCATGCGAATTCTTACATACATACCATTTTCCTATTTTTTTGTCGCAAACGCTGTTTTTTAGCGATTCACAGCGTTTGCGACAAAAAAATTATTTGATACACCTGCCCCTTTAAGATGTGCCTAAAAATCATGATGCGAGGGAAGGTAGAATGGAGAAACAGAAACACAAATATAGGGGAGAAAAATGGTGAGTCACCTGAGTTAGTACAGAATCATGCACGTTTTAAGAAATTGGACTCAGTAGTAAGAGACAAGGCAGCTTTGGAGCAAAGACTGTTGTCATCTTCCTGGATCTCTCTGTTTGTGGTGAAGGGTTCAATAAGAAAAGGACTAGGGTTAGAATTGGATTCAGAATGTTTTGCCTCCCGAGAAGGAAATGGTGACCTTTCATCACATAGGCCCTCATTATGATGTCAAGCAGAAAGTCATCTGTCAGCTCAACGGAGGCTTTCAGCCCGACATCATAGGTTTCTCTCCGATCGCAGTATTATGATACTGGCGGTGGGAGAGAAACCTGTGGGGGAATGCCGTTCCGGTTACGATGGGCTCACTGAGCCCATCAGGGCGACGGGCAGAACAGTAATCCCAAAATGGCAGCGGAGCCAGCCTCAGTCTGCCATCGGTATTACAATGTGTAACTGCAACAAATGATGGACGGAATGCTGAATGATTCAAACATTCTCTCCCAGTCAATAGATCTGCGTTAAATCCATTGTTCTTTTACCCACTACGCAACCCCAGTTTGGACCCAGCCATGTGAAAATCAGTCTTGACCCCGTGCCTCATGGGAACAGTCTAGACCTAACTGCCAAGCCAGGTCCTCCCTGGACCAGAAACAAGCATCCTGGGACTGGTTTCGGGGTATGTCACCCCTCATCAGCCTGGCTAGCTTGAATGCAGTGGCACAGTGAGCAAGGGATCCACGTCTAGGATTACATTGTCGCTTTCCACCTGCTCTTTCATGGCGGTCTGCTCGCCATGAAAAGATAGGTTGAAAGTAACTTTGGGGGACCCTAGCAAGCCCCCCTTCCTCCCTGGCCCTCCACTATGGGACCTGGGAGGCACCTGTGGTGTCCCCCTACACATCCCTTCACCATGTGACAGGCACCGCATGGTGCTTGCCACACGCAGCAGGGATGTTTGAAAATATCCGGTCGCATCCTAATACTGAGGGTGGAAACATTGACTAATTGTCAGGCAGATTCCATCCCACTACGGTGTCCTACCAACATCGTAATAGGGTCCTTAGCATTAGAGATCTTACAAGCGATAGTAAGAAGATTGGGGACCGAGTCCCTAATGAGGCTGCTTCCCTTACCCTACGGTAGGCCTGGGCGGAACTTGCAGAGTTTAACACCATGTAATTACACTGAGTTACAAAAAAGTAGCAAGTTTCCGCAGAATTCCGCAAACAGGCAGATATAGGCTTGACGCAATGCTTGTGCTGTGATTTTGCACCAATAGCTCATTCCATGACAAATCAGCACAAACGGCACCACGTAGAATGCCAGACAGCACAGCTTCTCAAGTTAATTTTGCTGATGTTTGAGTAGACTTTCTCCTCGAGCGGCAGGTTTCTGACGACTACACGTGTTGGAGAAATCTCTGACTGGGTGCATTCCTAGCTAGCAAAAATTGGGCTAGGGAATGCCAAATCTTGGTTGCCAACTTACCATTAGTGAGCTGCGCATGAGAAAAAGCTCCTTCACATGGCAGCTGGCGGAATTCGACCAGAACTCCATGTTACTCGAAGTGGCCAAAATTCTGCCAACTCCGAGGGCGGAGCGCAATATATCACCCACTGCTACCCTACAGTCCTTGTTGAGATTGAGCATTTTAGCTTCCCCTACAGCCTTAAAGCTGGTCTCTTGAAAATGGCCCTTTTTTCAGGGTTACCCCAAACATTTTGCCTTCCTCCTTCTCTGTTTTTGAATTCATTTTTGCTGGCTTTAGGACTCTGACCATTTTACCACTGCTGACCACTGATAAAGTGTATGTGCTCTTTCTAAAATGTGATGACAATTGGTTTATCCATGATTGGTATATTTGGTTTACCTATTTACTGCTACCTCAACTTGGCATTTCCAACTACTTGCCAAGCCTTAACCTCCCCTTTTATAACATATTAGTCAAAGTCGGCCATAGGTAGCCCTAAGGTCAGCGTGTTGTGTAAGTGTACCTTTTTGTTTTGCATGCCCTGGTAGTGAGAACAACCCAAGTTATCTACTGTGAGGCCTGTTCTTCTCATAGGTTAACATTCGGTATCCCTTAAGTACCCCTTTTAAGTGTAATTCCTGATTGCAGAAGAGTAGCTGTTTTATATTTTATATCACATCCTCTTTAGTGGTAAAGTTGGATCTGGTATTACAAATCCAGAAATGCCACTTTTAGAAAGGGGACATTTTTATGCTCTTAGCGCTCTTGTGTGCCATACAGCCTGTCTTCAATACACATCTAGGGTGGGGTGACAACTACACTTTGTGCATTCCCTCTAGACAACCACAAGTACAAGACACTCAGCTGCATCTGTATTCATCTTTATACTGATGGGTCTTCCTGGGCAAGAGGGAGGAGGGGAGCTGACACTTCTTTCTTGTGAGAAATGCGCATGTGCGTGAGGGCGCGCATGCACAGTTTTCACAATAATCACCCAGAGGCAATGAGGAAGAGGAGGAGGGCAGCCCAGGGATGCCCCAGTACCGGTAAGGGTTTTTTGTCTTAGTTTTAATTAATGTGTAATTAATTGTTAATATGGTGGGGTGGAGGCAGGGGCTGCCCAACTCTGCTCCGGTGCAGAGTGTGTGGAGATTTGCCTACTCCGCGTTTTCCGCGGAGTAGATGAAGCTTTGCACACTCCATAGGCAGAGCGGAGTTCTCTGACCGCACCTAACTTACACCTGAATGGGTAGTCGTATGGCCTCACACAAAACATTGCTTTACTGCCCACAGATAGTCTGGCATAAGGTGTTGGACTGAAAGGAGATGAATGCACCACAAAGGCTTTGCTTTGTTGTCACCTCAACTTCAAGGATACATTTGGGTGTAAGTATTGGGTCTATGATCCCCTCTCATTAGTTCACTTTGGAGTCCTATGGAGACTATGCGAGGAGAAGAGCAGTGCTACAGGAGGGACAGCCACTTTGCTAACTGCTTTCCTGTGTTGGCCTGTTGCCTGCTGATTGCTGGGCTACAGGAGGTACTGCCTCTTTGATACCTGCCCTACTGTGTTGGCCTGCTACCTCTGACCTGGGCAGTGAGAAGGACTGGAGCTGATTTCTACAACCTTTGGCAACCTAAGTAACTCTAAGGGCTTGTTGACTTGCCCATTGTTCATGAAATTTCAGGGCCACAGAGAATTTCATTCACAGAAACAGCCACTGCTAGGCTCTGCTAATCTGGAGTTTGACTCTCCCTGACTTGCCCTAAACCAGCCCTGGGCCTTCGCAGAGTGTCGGCAGCCACTTTTGGGAATCCACACGCATCAGCATGGTACACCGATCAAGAACCACTGTGTCTGTCTGTTTGAGCGCAGATCTTCGTGTTTGTCAACTATGCCGATGCAGCGGTGCCTGAAGGCAGTTCAATTTTACCCGACGTACTCTGCACACATCAAGGAAAGACGGGTGTCTGCCCTCTGTGACTCTAATCACCACATTGTATTCATCAAGGAGAGACTCCAGAAATGTGGGTCCCAATCCCAAGGCCAACAGCCTCACTGCAATCCCCCGATAAAGTTTCTGTGCACCCCGGGACTTAAGAGGACCCTGCCACCTACCAGCTTTCTCGCAGGCATCCCAGAACGGAGCAAGTAGATCAGCTTCCTGCAAACTTGACATTGTATTTTAAGTTTGGAAGCATTGCTTCACGCTCACACAGGAAGAAAGTTGGTTACCGTCAACACCATGCATCTCTGTCATTTCCCCAACGTAGCCATAAAGAACCTACTGAAAGTCTAAGGGCTCTTTCAGTTTGTACATTCTTGAAGTATTTGTAACTTGAGATGCTTTAATTGAATTCTTATCATTTTTATCTTGTTTTAAAGAGTAAAATATTTTCTTTTTTGTGGTGATTTCACTGTGTTACTGTATTCACACATGCACAGCCGCTTTACACACTGCCTTCTTATGTTAAGCTTGACTGCTCTGTGCCAAGCTGCCAGAGGGTGAGCACTGGCTGATTTAAGTGTGTGATTGACTTACCCAGACTAGAATTGTGGTCCCTACTTGGACAGGGTGCATACTTCTCCAAACTAGTGACATGATTTATATCATGGTTGTAATGCTTCTAATGCATAAAACCTTATAAGAAGTTTTGGAGGCTATAATGGCCAACAAAGGGTCTCCACAATCATGGCAGAGGCCTCTCAGTTGTGAGGGAATCTCTGCCATTGGGCAGAATCTCTGCAGTGAGAATTTTCATTGCAGAGATTTTGCCCAGAGTGCGGAGACTCCCCCGACGACTGCGGCCTTTGGCTATGATAGCAGAGGCCCTTTGTTAATCAGGCCTTAGTTGGTAAAGAGTCAGGAAGTGTACTTGCAGGGTATGGCAAGTGAATTAAAACAGATAAACAACTGTATGCGTGTGTTAGTTAGGCCTGTAGTAGATCACAAGGATTAAGGGGTAGGGGTGGAAACCAAAAATTTGGTGAAAATATCACCCAGGGATGTGAGGGGTCCCAGTCTGTTTATATTTCGAAATGCCCAATGCTAATAAAAACATTTGTTAGACATAGAGTATAAGAGTTATACCTTCCGTCAGAGGCGAGTATATAAAGATGAAAGGAAAATGGGCAAGGCAAAGAGAAGTGGGATGGGGTGATTGACAGTTGGAAGGAAGGAGAGAGTTAGAACAAGTAATAAGGATAATAAAGCCAGATTAGACAGAAAGAGAGACGCTGATATGCAAAGTGAGTCAAGAACAATATGCAGAATGGTGGGGATCAGCCACAAAAGAACTTAGCTGTATATAAGCACAAGCCCATTATTAGATCTAGTGGTCAGGAATTCCTTGAACAAATAGGAATGAGAGAAGAAGGCAGTAGGTCCATGTTCAGTGAGAACAGCGAGCCACCTCTTGTTGGGAGAAGGAGTTTACAGGAGGAGACAAAAGAATAACTTCTATAGGAAACTGCATCAGAAGAATAGCAATTTGTGGGTTTATCTGGAGTCATTACAACGGAATAAAACTGGGAAAAGAATGAGTAAGTTGTGCCTGTTAAATTGCTTGCCACTTCTGTTTTCACTTGCTAATTGCCCGAGCCTGCAAAAAATATCCTCAGAAGACCTAAAGAAATTGGGTTTTGTCTCAAGTAATGAATGTAAAGAGGTGCTAAAGGTGTTATTCTATTCTGAGATTGTAAGAAAGGACTTTGATGAAAGCAGAAGATGTGATGTTGAAGAAAGGGATGAAACCGGTACAGCCACAGGAAATAGAGGTGGAAGATACCTTGGGGGGTAAGCTTTTGAAACCACGCAGGTCTCTGCCTAAACCACGTAGAGATACAGGCCCACATGCATCATTGTGTCATTTTGCATTTCTTAATTTGCGAAAAATAAGGAATCGCAAATTAAGAAGTGCAAAATGCTATGCATCATTTTTTTCGGTATTTCTTTGTGATTCGGTAAAAATCACAATTTTTACCGAATCCCAAAGAAATACCGAATTCTTAAGTTAATTTTCGCAATTCCCATTGATTCCTATGGGCCCAAAGGAGTCAATGCAAATTGCGAGTGGCACTTAGAAAATTTCATGGGTGCAGGGGGGGTCCAAAGGACCCCCCCATGCACCCCTGAAATGTATTTTTCGCATCATGTTGCACACACACATGTCCTAAGGACATGTGTGTCCGTAACATGAATGTTGAAAAAAAAGCATTTTCAACATTTTAAACACTTTTTCCAAATTTACCGAGTGGTTCAACCACTCGGTAAATTTGGCACCCTATTTGCGAATTTTCACTTTTTAAAATAATGATGCATTGCTTTTAAGAAATCGCACATCTGCGACTTCTTAAAAGCACCCGCAATTTTAGAATTCTCAAACATGTTACGAATTCTAAAATTGCTTCATGCATCCCAAAAAGCACTTTTGCATTCGCAAACGGCCGATTTTAAGGAATCGCACCGTTTGCGAATGAAAAAGTGCTTGATGCATGTGGGCCACACTCCCTAGAGAGCTTCAATAGAAGAACAATTGATAGTAATAATAAAGGTAGCATTCAACTGACTATTCCATTAGTCAATCATAAAGGTGGCGGTAGGTTAGGTGTGGAGGGAGGGAAGGCACCTCAAGAACTGTTATGAATGTTTATCAGATTCATTGTACATGCATTGAAAGAGAACACTGGGGCATGAGCGATCTGGACTAGGAGAAAGTTACTTCGCACAGCAAGTGGCGTAACAAAGACCCCGCAGCCTCCGTAGTGCAGGGCGTGCTGAGCTCCAGAGGGCCCCCATTTAGCACAGTGCCCTTGCCTGAATGCTCCTGAGTGAGTCTGGAAGGGGGGCACTCTATGTACTTTTCAGGGGGACCCCCTCAAGATTTGATTCACCACTGCACACCACCTTGGGGATCTTTCTTGGAATATAGGTAGTTTTAGGAAAATCTCCTCTCTGGAAGTATTTAACGAATTAGTAGGCACATGAGATCTTATGCCTACTGGAAACATGGCTGTGCAAAGATCCTCCTCCAGTTAAGGGATTATTTTGATCTCTAAAAGAATTGTCAGGGGAATAGATGTCATTGATATCCACTAAAGTAGCTAAGAAAGTGACAGTACTGAAGGTGACTTGTAACTGGATCTCTTCTTTTCAGTCTAATTGTTTAATAAGGATGTGAAGACAGGCTCAATAATTATTTTTAATGTGTATATTCAGCCTGCAAACCCAACAAAGTATGGGACCCAACTAAAGCTTATGAAAGGAGGCCTGGAAAGATTATCAACAACGTATGTGTCACTGATGGTATTACTATTGGGAGGCTTCAATCAAAAACGGGACCCTCAAAATGGTGACCTATTGTTTAAAGATATGCTAACCTCTTATAAAATAAGCCCAACAAACTTTCCAATGAATGGACACACGGCACGTGATACAGCAATGCAAGAATGTTTTTAAATCATTTGGGTTGCCTAGTGTAAACAGACGATTCTGTATGGATTGCCACAAAGGCAAACCTTTAGCATGGTAACCAGGGGTGCCCGATAGATTACATTTTTATTCATGTGTGGTTCTTTTTTAGAGTGTTTGATTTTAGACTTCTAATATTAGATGGTAGTAGTCTTTAGCCTATTCATGTAGCATTTAAAATGGGTGAACGGGAGCTTAAGGAAAAGGTTGTTCCAGTGCAAATAGACTATCCCAGGTGACTAACTACAAGGATATCAGATAAATGCCTAATGTGTTTGTGTGCTTTTCAGCAGCAACAGGAATAAATTATGGAGAATGATGTACCAGAACATTACTTATACTGGTATAAGGAAATAATAATCCAACTGGTAGACTGTCTGACTCAGTGAAGAAAAGAGAAAATGGAGCAAATGGGAATAAGGAACAAAATGTTTGGTTTGCTAGGTTACGTAGAAGTTTAAATCGACGGATATGTAAAAGAAAAGGAACTTTCAGAAAAAATATGACCTGGTGCATGAAAACATCTTACAGAGGGACAACATTTTTTATAAGAACTTTGGGCCTCATTATGATGGCGGTCAGAACACCACTGACATACCATTGGTAGCGGTTCGATTGCCGACAGCCCTTTGGTCCGACTGCTAGATTACAATTCCAGCGGTAGGACCCACAGCCGTCAGAAGAAAGACCACAGCCTCTGACAGGATCAGAGATCCCGATGGGGTGATGGGCGGAATTGTATCCCTGAATGATGGCAGCGCTGAGGCATACACTGCCGTCGGGATTACAATATCCCTTTCTGACAGTCTTTTCATGGCGGAAAGACCAACATTAAAAGGCTTTTGGAAAGGGATCTGGGGCCCCCAAACAGGGCTCCTGTCTGTCATGGGCTGGGCACATGTAGTTCCCCCACTCACCTCCATGCACCATGTACCATGCATAACATGTGCATGGCGCTCAGTCCAAGGACGTGCAGGAGGTACTCCATATCACAGCAGCTTGTGCTGTGGCCCTTTTCGCTTTGGCCCTTTTCCAATGGAAGTGGCTGATACTGCAGTTTCCACTCTGGTCCTACAGCTATGGAGTATCCTCATTGGCCCATGTAACACATATCAACTTCCTCCCTGTTCCAGGCAAGTAAAAACGATTCCATTGGCTGATAATGCAGTTTCCATTTCCTGTTTTACTAAAAACGATTCCATTGGCTGATACTGCAGTTTCCACTCTGGTCCTACAGCTATGGAGCATCCTCATTGGCCCATGTAACACTTATTAACTTCCTCCCTGTTCCTGTCAAGTAAAAACGATTCCATTGGCTGATAATACAGTTTCCACTCTGGTCCTACAGCTATGGAGCATCCCCATTGGCCCATGTAACGCATATCAACTTCCTCCCTGTTCCAGGCAAGTACAAACTTTTCCATTGGCTGATAATGCAGTTTCCATTTCCTGTTTTAGTAAAAAAATTTCCATTGGCTGATACTGCAGTTTCCACTCTGGACCTACAGCTATGGAGCTTCCTCATTGGCCCATGTAACACTTATTAACTGCCTCCCTGTTCCAGTCAAGTAAAAACGATTCTATTGGCTGATAATACAGTTTCCACTCTGGTCCTACAGCTATGGAGCATCCCCATTGGCCCATGTAACATATATTAACTTCCTCCCCGATCCAGTCGGTACCTCCCCCTTGGCTCAGGATCAGTCCAGGGGCACCGATGGACAGGTGAGGAAGCGACGCCAGCCAAGCTCATGCAGCTCTCTAAAGCGAAGCGGTTTCCTACTTCATACTTAGGAGAGCGCTCATTTTCCAGCTTTACACAGCGAAGCGTTTCTCTATTTTCATTCTTAGGAGAGTGCTCTGGATATCAGCATATAGGCTGTTGGATTACAATTACAAAGCGGAGCTTGATGAGCTCCTTATGTATTATTGTTACTAAATGAACCAGGTTCGCTATCAGCCAGCCTTGAGGAGCTTTTTTCACTGCTCTTACATTGATATATTGTTAGAATCAGAGATTTGTTACTAACTGTGTCTCACTCTCACGGCAGCCCTTGCAGTTGCTGTCTGTCATGTACTCAGAAACAATGCCTAGGTTTTTAGCACTTTGTGCCAGTGAATCATTAGTATGGATGTGATCTAACCAGACACCCACTATTCTATTTCACGAATTAGAGCAGGGCCTCTAACCCTGAGCAGTGGCCAGGAAGAGGTGAGGCTTTCTCCCAAGCATTTTTGGGTGAGTAAAAATAAATAAAAAAACATATCTCTATCGTTTTGGAGAATGACCTATTGGCATAAAGAATCATATGGCGCCAAAATAATAGAAATGTGTGTCTGTGTTCTACCTATTTGTTGTCCCTTGTTGTGTATCTTCCTTTTTAGGAAAGAATCCTAAATACCTTATGAAACAGACATCCCCCGTCTGGAAAATCCAATATACGGTAGGATGTTTTGTATCATTAATTTTGTTAATTTTTGCTTTTTTCACTAAGTTTAGGTCAAGCTTAATTGCAGTAGTGTTCAAGAGGTCCTGACGAAAGCCGGGTACACTTTCCTACAATGGCTGAAACATGTTGATCAAATACCATCCTTAATAGACAGTTATTGTGTCAAACTGTCTCACACTCATTTTAATCTTGACACCAAGTCTTTCCCTAATAAAGTTTTCCTTAAATCATGGTAGCCAATTTTACATCTCACTTTTTGATTCTTTTTGCACACTTTTTTCTCACTGCAATTTAACATCCCACACCATTCCAAACTGATTTGACTTTTGGTACGATCCATCACTGGTGTTTCCTTGGGTTTGGAGAAGCACATAATTCCAACAGGTGTGTGGCTCCTTAACCGGACCATCTTTGGCTCTATCCCAGATGATGAAGCTCTGCCATATGGGTGGGCTGATGGGATCCATTTCCTTTTTGTTGTACACACTTTATAGGTAGACACAGAGTCTGTCACATTTTTTTTGCCCCCATTAGTTGTACAGACCATTGACAGTCCTTTTGTATAGTTATACTGTGAATAAGGGGTTTGTCTGTCCTTTGGTCTTTAAATAATTTTCCCCTTAGACTCTCCACCAACCTTGTTTTTTGGCTGGTCTTTTGTTCCTTGCCGGCCATCCTTACAGGTTCTGTGACCACGAAGTAGGTTTGTTCCCTCTTTCTGCCTCTCCTTGAAAAAAGATAAACACTAATCTGGGGAGCGCCACAGCTACCACTGCCTGCCGTGGGCCTTGATTAACCCTCGCTGCCTGTAGGTGCTGTGGAGCGTTCCCTCTGTCCAATGTTAGTGACTGGGTGAGACTCAGTCTTGGGTTTACTGGTCGTACAGGAGGACGGCTCACTGTTCTTCAGTTATTGGGGTCCCTTTGTTCAATTCTGACCCCGGGGCTTCTTACTGCTAGGATAGCCGTGTGTAGCCGCTCAGATGTCTTATTGAGGGGGCGGCCTTTCCCAGAGGCAGTTCCGGACCCAGCAAGGGACACCAGACTGTTGCCGAAGGGGGGGCCTCCCCTGCCCACAGATGGACTGCCTTGTGGAGGTTCTTGTCAGTCAGGGGGCCGGGACTAGCATGACCATATCTCGACTTCTTTGTGCCGCAGGCTAATTCCTGATGGTAAGGTCTACCCACGACATGCAGTCAGGGGAAGGGGAGGACACCCTCACCACAACTGCTTTGTCTCTTCCCCGCCACCAACTCCTCACCTTAGAGCTGTTTCAATGATCCGGAGTGAGTCACCGGGTGGCTGGGTAGGTCTCCACAACCTGAGAGCCGTCTTCTCTCGGACTCTCCTTCGCTCCCATCTCCACTGCCACCAGGCTTAAGGCTCCGAGCAGGACGTCCTCCAGGCCCAGAGCATGGCGCAGTGTCAAAGTCGGTGCTCTTCTCAATGCACAGAAAACCTCTCGAAACTCTGAGGCCAGCAAGGACAAGAAAGGCTGCCAGAGCTCAGAGTATTTAGCACCCTCCCCCGCCAATGTCAAAGACAGCTTCTCCATACCGAACACATGCCACAGACGGTGGAGCCAGCCCTGAAACATGGGAGTATGTGTAGAGCCAAACCAAAAAGAGGAGCGTAGAGGTACTGATAGGATCACCCTCCAAACAGGACTTCTATAACCAAAGAGATACTATCAAGAAAAGTGAATAAGGTGATGATTTTTTATTTAAATTATTAGCTATTAGAAGTGGTACTAGGCTCTCTCTTAGAAGTGAAAAGATGCGAGCACAATGTGCTTGTTAAAATACCCCTCACACACTAAAAAAACGTTAGTGTCATGCTTCATCATAGGGGTCTTCCCGCCCCTATAACGGGACGGGGCGTACTACGACCAGACGGACCACGCGGGAGCACTTAAGTTGTGACAGAGGCCATGTGTGGGTGCATGGGTATCAGTGAAAGTGTAGGGACCTAACACAAGTGAGTGTGAAAAAAGTAAAAAGGTTAAAAATTCCCTGGCTTAGTAGAAAAAAATATTTTATTAGCTTCTCTAGCTGGGAACATTAAGAAGGGGTTTGTGAGGTAGAGCATTAGCTGGCTACCTAGTCGACATGTTTCGTAAGCAGTCCCCTACTACTTACTCATCAGGACCAAATAGCGATCCCTACTTGTTAATACTCAGTTCTATGAAGATGTGCCTACTGTCCTACAAACAATTCAACAAAAATCAGCTGACTGTTTGTGCTTCGGGGCATGAGTTGGCCCAGGTGAAGCAAAAGCGATACAATGAGTATCAAAAAAATGGACCTGGTGTGGTCTCTGTAAGGGAAAAGAGAAAGAGAGAAACCAACATATATGCGTAAATTAGCATCACAATCTGAATGAAAATGCAAACAGATATTTGTATACCACAATGGTGGAGAAACCGCCTTGTATATCTGAAAGCGATCATGTTCCTGTATGTAATCCAACAGGTAAGGGCGTTACATCTATCGAGATCAGCTGTCTGTCGCTAGAGTTATCTCGCTAGAGACATATAGTGACCTCAAACTATGGGTTCCACTATCATCTCATCATACACACCAACAATCATGACTCCATGCATATCCAACGGACCAGCAATTTAAAAGGAGAAAGGGGGACCCTCTTTCGCATTATTTACATGAAAAGGAAATAGTGGAAAACGATAAGCGTTTCATTCGACTCAAAACCTTGTCAATGAAATCAATACATACTCTTCTCAGTAATTTTCAGAGCCCCATGAGCTTGCAGGCGAGGGGTATTCTGCGCGGTTTACTGTAAGAAACAAAACCGCACCTCGTGTTATTTGCTAAACATTTACGAGATTTTTAGTTGTTTGTTTTACCCCCGTGACCCGTTTTTTAAAGACTCGAGGTCAGAGTCTATTACTCACATGTCCGGCAGAGAAAGAAATCATTGTTCCTACCCCCGTGCTACTCCGAGGATTGCCGGGCTCCAGTGTCCGTTGTTGTTTAAGAGCCCTGCATTTCCGCATTGTCATCTGTGTGGGTGCGGCCTACTGCGCAGGAGCTAGAGCGTTAACTGCCCAAGATGGCTGCCACCTATTGGCACGGTCAGAGGGCAAAAGCTGAAGTCTTTCCGCGCTGTCTATTGCTTTCAATCAAGGGTTGTTCAGAGATGTAATCGTTCTTATTTCTTGAGAAGGCTAATACTCGATCAATTGCGGGGTCATATTTCAATGTATATTCAGGGGCAAGAAATAAATCCTTCATCAATTATGGATGGTATTTTTTCAAATATCTAGATGACCAAAAGGATCCCCTGATAACGACACACACCATCGGATGCAGTAAAAAGGTGTGATTTTTTTGTGGATGATGTTGGTCAGGATCTAAATAGTTAAAAAAGTTCATTATAACTGGCCCCAGGGTATGTCGTCATTCAGCCCAGTTTTATGTGACTGAATGCGAAACACCCATCTCTGCTCCTTTTCCAACAGGAATCTTTCATTATTGACCAGTTCTATTACAGTCCATGTAATTTCCTCTGGTTTGTGATTTTTTTCTAGGAAATGATTCGTGAGCTTTGTACTTGATTTCCTGCATTTTATAGTGCTCTTATGTTCACCTATCCTGATTTTCACTGCCCTGCTTGTCATTCCCACGTATTCAAGTTTACAGGGACAGGTGATCAGGTATATGACATTGGCACTATTGCAGTTACTAAAACTTCTTTGTTCCCAGATGGTACCATTGTTAAAGGTTATTTTTTTGCTTTTCTTAGTTAGACCACAGACCCTGCACCCTCCACATGGATAGTGTCCTTGAACAAAATTTGGATCTCTTTGTGCACTGTTGTTGTTAGGTTTGGGTCTTGTATGAACCAAGACATCTCTCAGACTCTGTGCTCTTTTGTGTGCAAACATAGGTTTTGGTATTTGCAGTCCACAGTCTGTGTCGAAGTGTGCGTCAACCTCGTCCAGGACCTGCTACCAGTACCCCTGAAGCTGAACACAATCCCAAAGCAGGTGGACTAGTGTGCCCGTCTCCCTGTACCCACGCCAACATGTCACCTCCCTAGAATGGTTAATCTTGTGTAACCTCTCCGGCGTGTAGTGCCAATATGTTGCGACTTTAATGAGGGTGTCCTAAGACCCATATGGTATGCGGAGTGCCGGGCCCTATAGCAAATACCCTCCCAGTATTTGTGGTTAAACGTCCGACCCAACTCCCTTTCCCAATGTGCCTTCCCTGAATTATATATGTGCGTGTACTTGGCTTGTAACATTTTGTATAGGTCTGAGATGAGCTTTTTATCGGATTTACGTGTAATTAACCAGTACTCATATGGCCACAAATGTCTGTCGGCCTCAGAGCGTACCTGGCCGTTGAGCGCCTAGTGTCGAGCCTGGAGATATCTGAGCCTCTCCGACTCTGGCAGACCATACACCTGTCGGAAAGCCTCAAATGTTAACACCCCTCCCTCTGTATACAAGTGATACAAGGACCTACATCCCGCCGGTCGCCATTTCGCGAAAGCCAGGGTGTCTCGCCACGGGCCAAAATCCGGATTATCCATCAAGGGTGTGAGGGGCGACGGAAAGGAGGTGAGCTCATGTTTGACATTAGTGCTATCCCACACTTCAATAGGGACCCTGGTAGTGTGCGAGGCATACAGGTTGGGGGGGTCTATGCTGCCGACGAAGGAAGCGGATCTCTTGAAGCGGACGACCTGATACCGCCTGTTTTTGAAAAAGCCAATGCTTTTCAGACTCCCATCTGCTTCACTCAACAAGGAAGCGCAGCTGGGCCGCTTAAAAATAAAGAAGCAGGTCTGAGAAGCCGAGACCCCCTTTCTCGGGAGGAAGTGTCGCTACTCTGAGCTTCATCCGTGGTTTTTTACCATTCCAGATAAACTGAGCCAGTTCTGACTGAGTCTGGCAAATCCAGCCCACCGGTGGCTGCAGCGGGATGGTTCGGAACAGATAAAGATTCTGGGAAGGATCGTCATCTTTACTGTCGCCACCTTTCCCAGCCAGGACAAGGGGAAATGCCTTCATGTGCCCAGCTCGCGCCTGATTTTCTGGCATACCCGCTCATAATTAATAAGAACCGTATCATGAAGTGTAGGCGCCAACTGAATCCCCAAGTACGGGATTGCTTCAGCCGACCAGTGAAAAGAAAAAGCCCCCTGCAAAAATTCCTGCGTGTGTCCGACCAAGGACAGGCCAGGGCCACAGACCTGCTCATGTTGACTTTAAAGCCCGCCGCTTGTGAAAACGCGTCGAGGGTGTCAAGAAACGCCGGCAACGACTCCCTGGGATGGGACAAGGAGAGTAGCACATCATCTGCGAACAAACTTATGGTGTCAGTGTAGCCACCAAATTTGATTCCCTGCACCTTTGGGTCAAACCTCAGACTCTGCGCCAACAGCTCCATGTATAAAGAAAAGAGCAGGGGTGAAAAAGGGCACCCCTGTGTCGTTACCCACTCAATAGCAAACTGAGGAGAGGTACAGCCATTAACTCGGGCCGTCGCAGTTGGGAACTTGTAGCAATTCATGACAAAAATGCGAAACTTCTTTACCATTCCCGCCTTCACCAGAACCCGCTCCAGGTAGGGTCAGTGGACCCGATTGAAAGCCTTTTCAGCATCAATCACCAGCATCATGAATTCTCCAGACATACGTGTGGCTTTCTCTATCAAGTGCAGGGCCCTCTTGGTGTTGTCAGCAGTTTGACGTTCTGGGATAAACCCAGCCTGATCGGGATAAATCAGGCCACTCATAAGCGGCGAAAGTTGTGCCGCTAGAATGCTTGTATAAAGCTTAAGGTCAATGTTAAGAAGTGAAATAGGGTAGTATGCCTCACACTGCGAGCAATCTTTCCCTGGTTTGGGGATGACGGAAATAGTAGCGTCCAGCAGGTCTCCGGGGATCGCGCCCTGCACCAAGAATGAATTAAAGAGGGACGTCAGAAGGGGGGTTACTTGTGAACGGAACGTCTTATAAAAGCTTGTTGGAAAACCATCTGGCCCAGGCGCTGTTGCCAGCTTAAGACGTGAAATAGTAGTAATAACCTCTTTTGACCTAATGTGATGATCTAAGAGGTCCGCCTGCTCTTTTGTGAGGGCGGGAAGAGGGACAGATGCGAGAAAGGACTCTCCCGCAGATGACTCAATGGAGGACCCAGCATAAAGGGAGGCATAAAAATCACTAAAGGCAGCAGCTATATCAGCATCCTCTGTAACCCGCCCATCCCCCCGAGGGAGGATCTCCTGCACGGCCTGTCACTGTCTTACCTTGCGCAATTTGTTGCCCAACAGGCGTTCGCACCTGTCACCACCAGTATAATACGTGTGTTTCAGCCTCAAAGCAGCATATTCAGTCAGATCTTGGTCTAACACTGCCAATTGGTGCCGCGTGGCCTTAAGTTGCTTCCAAACCCAGGGAGCCGGTGTTCGCTGGTGCATTTGTTCTAGTTCCCTCGTCTGCTGAGTAAGCTCCTCCCTGTTATGCGCCCGTTCGACATTGTCTGCCGCCGAAATTGCAATGAGCTCACCCCGCAACACTGCCTTTAGTGCTGCCCATTGCGTCGCCAATGTGGTGTCGGTATTGCTGTTATGCTCAAGATAGTCTCCTATAACCGCCTTGAGCGTACAACCACCTCCTTGCGATGTAACAGTGTTTCCCGCAGCGTCCAGCTCTGCGTCACACGCGAAAACAGGCGGGAGGGAACACACAACGGTCACCGGCACATGATCCGAGAGAGATGCAGTACCTATATATACACCCGTTGTGAGTGTCTGAAGTGATGTGGAAGCCAATAAGTAATCTAAACGTGCGTATATCTTATGTGCATTAGAGTAATATGTGTACTTTCTGTCCCCAGGGTGAAAGCTGCGCCAGAGATCCACCAAGCCGACCTCCCGCAACCGGGCCAACCCGTCCGTGGAGAGAGCTCCTGACTGAGAGGTGCACTGACACGACCCTTCCAGGGTGTTGTCAAACACTAGGTTAAGGTCCCCGCCCAGCAGGACATGGCGGTCTGTTGTACTGGAAGCCTCACTAAGTGCAAGTTGGAAAAACTTCTCCTGACCCTCATTGGGAGCGTAGACAGATCCTAAAGTAAATACTGAAGAACCCAGAGAGAACCTATATGTCAATAGCCTCCCCCTTATCTCGACCCCCTTCTGCAAAACCTTACCCCTAAATCTCTGGGCCACCAAGATCGCGACCCCTGCAGTTTTTGTGGCAGCAGAGGAGAAGAACTGTAATGGGAAACTACGAGCTCTGAGTCGGTGGTAATCTCTCTGTAGTAAATGTGTCTCCTGTAGGAGGCAAATATCGGCCTGCGAGTGCTCTAGTAAAGAAAGGACCGCCCTGCACTTCACTGGGTTATTTAGCCCCCTGACATTTAACGTCAAGACTCTAAGTTCGGTGTCAGGCATTACTCACCAGATACCCGGAAGTGCCCATTGAACTTTGCTAACTACAAATGGAGTGGATGGTATAGACCTCGTGAATCAAAATCTAGTATGGACAGTACTCTGGGTCCTCCCGATGGAGCTCTGTGGACTTGGAACAAGCCAGCCTCCTCCCAACTGCCCTACCCCAACTAAAGCCTCAGGAAAAAATAGGCAAAACATGTTCAAATTGTCCTTCATCCTCAGATGACCAGAAAAGTGGTATAGTGGGGTAATCCATGAAACACACAACAGCTCCCCCTCCCACCGACGACCCCTGCAGTGAAAAAATAAAAAGATAAACCAGCAGGTGTAGGCAATATACATAAATCTGCCAGTCTGGGGAGGACTGGTATCCAAGGCGGCCGCCTCAACCGCAGCTCTTTGGCCCTCTGCGATCTCAGCCACCAGAGGCTTCTTCACCCGCCGTTGCCGTCTTTACATACGCCACCGGGACCTGGAACATCCGCATCATGTACCTGACTCGTCGTCTCATATTCCTCTGCAGGTGGATAAATGCCCAACAGTCGACAGGCCTCCGAAACTGAATGTAGCTGGTACGTTTTGTTCTCCAATTTAAAGGCCAGGCGGTATGGGTGGCCCCAACTATAGGCAATTTTCTGCTGCTGTAAATGGGCTGTAACAGGCTTAAAAAGTCTGCGCTTCTGCAAAGTGAGTGCCGAGAGGTCTTGATAAAGGACCAGTGATTGCCCCAGAAATGTCAATGGATGCATCTGCCTGGCCCTCTGTAGGATCTCTTCCTTTGTGCGGAAGTCCTGTATACAGACCAGAATGTCAGTAGGAGGCGCTGAGGCGGTTCGCAAAGCCCCAGCGGGGTGAGCCTTATCCAGACGTAGCTCAGAGTCCAGGGGGCGCCCCAAGATATGGTTGAAGAGTTCCCTCGCATAACGAAATAGGTCCTTTGTTTCCACGCTTGGTGGCACATTGCGAATCCGTATATTATGCCGCCGGGATCGGTTCTCCAAATCTTCCAGATGCATCTGGAGATCAACCTGCTGATCGTGGAGCCTTACGATTTCTTGATCACTGGCGATCCCAGGCGTAGCCTCCCCCGCCCTGGGGCCGACCACCAACTCACACCGCTGACGGGACACCGCTGCCGCCTCCGGCGGGGGCACATTCCAACCTCTGCTGCAGAGCCGTCCCGGCCCTCTCTGAACTCCGGCGCCAGGGGCCACAAGCGGTGGCAGACTCAAAATCGCGCCTCCGCCACCGCCCAGGTCCGCACTCGAGGTCCGATCGGCCTCCCTCAGCTGGCCACGGTCCTCCGACAGTCAAGATCGGTTCAGACCATCATCAATTGCCGCCCTTGCCGCCATCCACACCGCCGCAGCTACCTCCAATCTGGGGACCCCGGCCGGGCCGCACCGCCTCTCCGGGCCTCCGTACTGCGGCCGCCGATCAGACTTCTCCAGATCCAAGCCACAAGGCCGGGTCTCAGCAGCCCCCTCCAATTCAAACGAACGCTCTGGGGCCTCCTCCTTTCCTAGTGCCTTCCCAGTTGCTGCCGCTGGATGCTGTAACGGCCGGTGCTGTGTGGGCCGTCGGCGGGAGCTCCGGAGCTTTCCGTCCGCTCACGCCGCCATCTTGGCCACACCCCCGGCAGCCATTTTAGAGACGGTACTTGTCGAGAGTTTGTTCTGCCTGTGAATATTCTTCCCTTTAACTATTGACCTGAGGACTATTGAGCTTACAAAGTGTCTTTTTCCGTAATTGGGTCTGACAGTTCTGACAGTACCCTCCCTCAAAGTACTTCCTCTCTGCTTGGGCTTTTTTGAAAACTTCTGTGAAATTCTCTAATTAATTGAGGGGCATGAACATATGAAGACAATTCCCAAGATCTTTATTCAGGTCCATAGCCCTTCCAGTCCAACAAATAGTACAATCATCCCTTCTGTATTCTAGCATCCAAAACTTGTTGCACCTCAAACTCCTCTCCTTTCTCTGTTTGAATTGGTTTTGGGGGTTTGCTGATTCGTAAATCATTCAACGCCTTCTTTAATAAGGAGACGTGAAATACCGGATGAACTTGTAACCCATTGGGTAACCTCAACTGATAGTTTAATGCACTTAACTTTTTCTCAATCAGATAGGGGCCTACACATCTTGGCTGTAGTTTCCTAACTCCCTTAAGTCTAAGTTTTTTTGTGTTCAACCAAACCTTATCACCTGCATGTATTCTGGTTCCTTTCTTCTCTTTTTGTCTGCATAGTATTTGTTATTTTCTTTAGCTTTGGTTAAGTTCTCTGTGGCTAAACTATGCACTCCTGGCATGGGTTCAACTAAATCAGTTACTGCTGGAACATCCACCTCCTGAAAACCAAAAGATTGTTGGGGATTCTTCCTGTGTTTAAATAAAAAGGAAAGTAACCAGTGGATACATTTTTTGCATTATTATGCGCAAGCTCTGCCGCCCACAGGTAATCTGGCCAATCACCTCTTGATCTATTAAACACAATCTAAGGTACTGCTCCAATTTCTGATTTGTTCGTTCCGTTTGGCCATCTGTCTCTGGATGATAACTAGTCATGTACCTGGCATCTATATTCAATCTTTTAGTGAAAGCCTCCCAAAAATGGGATACAAATTGGGTACCCCTGTCTGATATTGAGACCTTTGGTATATCATGAGCTCGAACTATAGTTTGACTAAAAGTGCATGCCAGAGTTTTTTCTGTGGGCACCCCTTTTAAAGGTACAAAATGGGCCATCTTTGTAAAGGCATCCACACACACCAGTACGGTATCAAACCCTTGACTTGATGGTAGATTGACTATTAGATCTAATATTACGGTATGCCATGGGTAAGGTGGGGTGGGCAAGGGTTACAGTAACCTTTTGGGAGCTTGCCGTCTGGTTTTCCCCTTGCACAGATCCCACACATGACTACGTACTGACATACATCTTTAATCATGTCTGGCCACCAGAAACGTCGTCTCACCAAGTCTTCAGTTTTTAAAATCCCTTTATGTCCTGCCAAATGCTATTGTGACTTTCTTTCAAGGCCTTTTGCTGCATCTCTGGCGTGGGCAACTATAGAGCTCCATTGTGATACGGTAACCCATCTCGAATTTCTCGTCTCGAATCTTCTTTCACCCAATTCTCCATTTCTTCCAGGGTTATAGAATTCTGATTTCTTTCTTCCTGGGACTCTTGCAAAACTGCTCCAATCACCTTTTCTGCTGGTATGATTTTCGGATTTTTGACCTCTTTCAACACTTCTTCAGTTCCCAATCTGGACAAAGCGTCTGTTTTACCATTTTGTGAACCTGGTCCATAAGTAATAACAAAATCATAGTCAGCGAAGTACAATGACCAACGTAATTGCTGAGGTGCTAATGTTCTGACTGACTTCAGAAATTTCAAATTTCTATAATCGGTAAATACTGTGACCACATGTCTAGCACCCATCAAGTAGTGCCTCCATTCCTTGAATGCATCTTTTATGGCCAATAACTCTTTCTCAGTTATAGTATAATTGACTTCCGCTGAAGTAAATTTCATCAAACGGAAGGCTACGGGGTGCAGTTGTCCTGTAGTTTTATGTCTTTGAGACAACCCCCCTCCCAACGCCAGATTGGAAGCGTTTGTTTCCACAAAGAAGGGCTCAGATGGATCTGGATGAAGCAAAATTTGCGCTGTAGTGAAATCCTTTTTTAGCTGGGTGAATGCCTCCTCAGCTTCTTTTGTCCATTCAAATCTGACGCCTTTCTTATGCAATCTGGTCAAAGGAATCAACTTCAAGGCGATGTTTTGAAAAATCTCCTATAGAAATTAGCAAATCCAATGAAACTTTGAATTTCTTTCACTGACTTAGGAGACTTCCATTCAATCACTGCTTTGATCTTATTTTCATCCACGGTTATTCCACTTGGTGCGAGCACGAAACCCAGAAACTCCACTGTAGTAGGGCCTTCTTAACATGTTCTTCATGCTCTTCCACGGTGTCTGAGAAAATTGGAATGTCATCAATGTATCCAATCTCATTCCGGTCAATGAACTCTTTTAACACATCATTGATAAAATGCTGAAAAGCAGCTGGGACATTGCATAAGCCATAGGGCATTACTTGATATACTAAGAGCCCATGCTTGGTTCTAAAAGCTGTCTTCCATTCGTCTCTTTCATGAATTCTGACAAGATGGTAAGCCTCTCTCAAATCCAATTTGGTGTAGACTCGTGCTCCTTTCACCTGATCTAGTAAGACCGATATCAAGGGCAAAGGGTACCTATTCTTAATTGTTATCCGATTGATTGCCCTACAATCTGTACATGTTCTTAACTCTACACTCTTCTTTGGGATAAAAAAAAGTGGAGAAGAGACAGGGGATTGAGACGGTCTAATGAATCCATTTTCAAGGTTGTTTTGTAAATAATCCTTCAGATGTTTATCTTCTCATTCCGTTATAGCATAATTTCTGCTGCATGGAAGATTGGATCCAAGTTCCAAATCGATTTTACAATTAAATTCTCTATGTGGAGGAAGCTTTTCAGCTTCCACCTCACTAAAAACATCTTGAACTCTGTGTACTCTTCTGGTAGTTTTGTTGAATTTATCACACAAATGGTAGTCTCTTTGTCTGTTAAATGAAATGCTGGAGTCTTTTCATGATCTCTCATACATTCCTTATGACAATTATCCTTACAGTATTTTGAGTCCATAGCTATTGATCGAGCTCCCCAATCGATTGTAGGATTAAGTGCCATGAGCCATGGCAGTCCCAGTATTAATTGAAACTGCGGAGCATCTATTAGGTTGAACTGCAAGGGTTCAAGATGTCCATCTTCCAATTCCAACTCTACTGGCTCTGTATGACTCACAATGGGCCCGATGAAAGATTTGTTCCATCGACTGCTCGGACTGCTTCGCTTTTTTCCTTCTTAATTGACCACAGACCAATCTTATCAGCAAACTTTAAGTTGCAAAAATTGCCCTTAGCTCCAGAATCTACCATAGCGGTTACTTTTTTCAATATTTTCTCCCTGAACCGTAAGGTCATCATCATAACCAAATGCGGAGATGCAGACTGCAAGGCATTTGCCAAGGTATGTGCATCTGGAGCTGTCTTAGATTCAGCAACCACCAGTCCAACTCCACTTAATGGTGGTGCTAGGCATTTTCCGCCGGTGTTTACTTGGGCTTCTTTGGACAAATACAAAATAAATGTCCACTGCCTCCACAATAGAGGCATTGCTTCTTTACCCTCCGTCTTTCCTATTCTTCATTAGAGGGAGGTCACGGAATTGTTCCAATTTGCATGGGTTCTCCCCCACGGGCCGAATCATTTTCTTTGCTGCCATCTATTCTTGCTTGGCACACTAGGACGATAATCTCACTTTCTCTCTCCTTGTCTTTCACTTTGGCGGAAGTAAATTTCAGATCAATTAATGCTGAAATGTCCATTGGACTGTTGGACACCTATGCCAAGGCAGCTTTTAATTCATATTTGTAGCCTCGATAGAACACGGATGCTCGTTTTTTCTCTGGCCATTCAGTTTCTACCACCAACTTATTAAACTGGGCCAAATAAGCGACCAGATCACAACTGCCCTGTTTAATTTCCAATAACTTGTTGTCTGTTGCTTGCGAGACTCTTCGGCTGTCAAATATTTGAAAAAGTTATTTTTGGAATTCATCCAAACCATATAAAATTGGATCATTTCTTGTCACCAAAGGCATAGACCAAGATGCAGCGTCCCCGCTTAAATACGACAGAATAAATGCCACTCGAGACTGTGCATCGGGGAAAACTGACGGAGACACATAAAGTGTAAAGTACATTGTGTCAGGAACACCTGAGCCTTTTGGGGATCTCCATTGAAGCGCTCAGGTGGTGCCAAAGGAATTACTGGGGACAAGGAATGTATAACTTGTGTAGTAATCTTAGGTTGGGGAGCAGATGCATGTCTTGGATTCCCTTCTGAAAAGGCCAAATATTTTAAACTGGGACTGGACACTAAACTACTCACTTGTATGGTCAAATCTATTGTTTCTTTTCTTACCTCCCTATTCTCTTCCCTGACTGAGATCAATTCCCTTTGTATACATTCTAAAATTTCTCCTAGCTTTTTAAAGTCAAGACCTTCCACCATTCTGCTCAGGTGCTATATAAAAGGTGGGCACTTCACTCTGTCAAAGTCGGTGCTCTTCTCTATGCACAGGAGCAGAATGTCGCAAGTTCCCAATGCCTCACCAAGATTCCTCAGCAACACGGATGTATCAGCATGTATGCCAATGAAACCCCAGAGGAAAAAGGGGAAGGGACAGAGAAAAGACAGCCACACCACGTCTTATTCTTTCTTCAGCTTCAGACATTGCCTTTTTCTTGTATTCTTCTGGCTTGCACAGGTATGTTTTTTACTGTAAAGGAAATACGCACATTAATATATAACCTTCCGTTTAATCAAAAATTTAGCGTCACCTCTTATTCACCTACCCTGTCTTGATGTGACCTATGTTCCTCTTCTATCTCGTGGCATTAATTGACTTCTGTAGGCTGTAAACTAAATGTATAGAAATTGTATATTTCTTTCTCAGCGTTCTTTACTAATCTACTCTGCCTCACTGTATTTTACAGATTCATCACCTATTTAATATACAGCTGATGTGTCTACTGGATTCTCCTATCGGGTAAGTATGTCTCTTAATTGTAATTGTCTTTCTTCACCTTATGTTGATTATTTAATTATCGTCTGCTCTGGGAATATCTTTACTGCTTTGTACTATATTCCTCATGAAGTTAATTCCTCCAAAAACTAATGCGAAAACATAAACCCTTTCAAAGGCGTCTTTTCACTTAACTAAGATTTCCTAAACTTCCTCAAACGTTAAATATTCATGGGACTTGTGCTGGCTCTGAAAATGTCTCCTGCTGTTCACTGCAGCGTAAATACTAGGAGCATGCTCAATAACTTCCACCGATTAACTGAATGCACATTCCTCTAATTGTAGCTTCTCCTCACCAATGCGCATGCTCAAAAAACAAGAAAAAATAAATATAGAACAGTCTTACTGTGCTCCTGAGTTCCGCTGAGAACTTTGGAAAAAATAGCACGACGAAGTTTTCCCTGACTAAATTTCCACAACGCTTTTTTCCAGGACGTCCTTCTCTCCTCCGTGCTTAGGTGAAGTGCGCCACAGAGTTGGCACGACACCTGCATCCTGATGATTGCTGCCGACTGCTAGAGCGCTAACCTGCTGATTAAACAATTGACTCTTGGTGGCCATTTTAGAGACAGAACTTGTCGAGGGTTTGTTCTGCCTGTGAATCTTCTTTCCTTTAACTCTTGACCTGAGGACTATTGAGCTTACAAAGTGTCTTTTTCTGTAATTAGGTCTGACAGTTCTGACAAACAGGAAGCAACAGGCCTCTGATTTCAACAGTCTCAGGGCCCCAGCCTCGACCACGGCAAGCATTTCATTTTCTTTCCAGTACCAGAAAACTATGTCTGCAGGGTAAGCGCTGAGCTGATATTTTAAAGAGCTGGGTGCGGTTAAATGTAGCGGGGTGGTCACGATTAGTGGGACAGGGCTCAGAACAGCTTCAAGAAGCGGACATCTTGCTCGGCAGCTGGCTGCTCCCCCCAAGTGTGTACAATCCTGTTAAACAAGAAAACATTGTTCATAGATTCCACTCAGAAAACTGGAATCAGAGAAGATTCTGTTTTTCGCAGACGACATAACGCATATACCCTCCTGAACTATGGGAGGAGTAAACAACTAATGTGGGAAAGAGGGCTAACAAGACCCCAACATGGCATGACATTTCTGCAAGGGAGACAGAACATGAACAATGGCTGGGAGTATCCATCTCACATACTCTCTCTCCATATCTAATCCACCTTTCCCTTTCTGGCCCTCCTACATCCTTGCAGCCATACAGCAGCAAGAGGTGGAGGTGCAGGAGAGAAATTGGGAGCAAGCAGATAGAACTTCCATTTGGTCCCCATAGAATCAAAACAGGTTAGTGGTTGATAAGGTGTGCTATTTTTAGCACAAAATGCATCCTTGTGTCCATTCTGGATGTGAAGATGGATTTTGTGCTGAAAAAATAGCACAAAATCATGAGTGACGTGAACAACAGCCACTTGGGGTCTGTTCATTTGCATTTTCCCCATGCTTCCATGATAGAATTGTTACCCAAATAACATCTCAGTAATGCAGAATGGCATAAAGGTGTAATCTTGACGTTTAGCATAACAACTGTAAGGCAAAACATCAGAAATGTTGCAATAATATGACAGTGTAAATAAATGTATCTAGGACCTAGTTTTTAAGCTGCAGCAATGAGGCATCACATGTAGGCCTGAAGCCAAGTTGTTTACATGTCAGCCTGGTGAATGGTATGCTACATGCTACAGCTCGTTAATGATAAGCCAAATGTATCATGTTTGTAGAGGTCAGAGTGCGTAAATTGCCTCAATGTAAAGAGTACAAATACCAACAACATTAATCCAATACAAATAGGGTGACCACACAAATAGATTCACTTTTTCACACAGCGGAACCCTGATGAAGGATTTCTTCATTTAATTCCTGATAGTCTTCAGCTTCTTGGTGCCCAGAAATTTGGTCATCCCTGACTCTAATACAAATCTCTTCAATGTCATTGATTGTCTATGGCATAGCTCTGTTTGTCTTTGTTTATCACAAATCCCAACCTGCATCAGAAATATTTTAATTTCCAAGTGTTATGACAGAGTCCTTCTGCACTGGTCCATCAGCCGGATTCTGTCAAGGCAGATGATGAGGAGTATCAATCTGGATTTCAGGAATTCCATGAGCAGCTTTAGCAAATTTGTGAAGCATCACAGTGATAGAATAGCTGTGAACTCCTACACGTGATCCTTACCACTCAACTGGGGAAATTTGCAATGAGGTTGGAAGATAGTGAGGTAAGTGTGCTTTAAGTTAAAACAGACCAACCAATTGTTTGTCATCAGGATGTCTCTGAGGAAGAAGATTCCCTGAATCTTGAAGTGCCATCCGATCAACCACTTATTGAACTCCTGAAGGCTGGCCACTGATTGATGGCCTTTGAACTTATCTCAGCCAGGAACATGCAGCTCAGACATGAATTCAGTCTCTTTGATATTTCTTTGCTTAACATTCTTTCAACCTCTTCATCTCTGAGAGTTTCATCTTCCTGAGAAAGATGAATGGCCTGTGGTCCTGTCGTCTGTCTTGATGTCCTATAGAATTGTATGTGAAAGCACTTCACCGTTTCCCTTAGACTTTTGCCACTTGTGGGCATACAAGTTTTAGGAGGGGAAATATGTAATAGTCTGCAGATCTGACTTGCTGATTCAGTGCTACCTTTTTCAATCGAAGGTATGGACTGCTGCTCCTTGGGGATTGACACCGATCTAGTTTTAAAATAAATGAGTACCATCCAATGGTGGCAAATGGGAGTGGACCAAGTACTCAGAGGAAAATACGTTTCAGAGAAAAAGCAAAAAGCCTCTGACAGCAGGTAAAGTGCAGTACGCTGATGGCAGATAGCAAACTGAAGCAGAGAGAAAAGAGTAGAAAATAGGAAAGGCGGGTTCCAAACGAACAACCCAAAACAAAGTTATGACACAAGGAGACATTGTCTGTGTCTAGGTTAAATAGTAACTGGTGACCCTTGAACCAGGATTCTAATAACTACCATGATGGATGGAGTTTGGCCTGGAAAAGAAAAGAGAAGAGAGTAAGTTAGCCAAAGTTCAAAATATGGACTGGATTCCCAAATACAGAATGCCAAAGAACATGGCACACAGCAGTCCTCTTCATGATCCAGTCTATTGCCAGCAAGAAGAGAAAAGGCCAGAGCAAACAACCCTGATAGACTCCGGTCCTCACCTAGAAGGCTTCCATGAGCTGCCCTTTATAGACTACATTACAGGTCATTCTCTCATAACAGTTCCTAACGGTTCTTCCTAGTTTTTTTGGCACTACATAATGGCGGAGGAGTTTTGAAAGCGTCTCCCTGTCCATGCATTTGAAAGCCTTCTCATCGTAGATAAAGTTGAAATAAAGGGGGGGGGGTTCCATTTCATCAACTGCTCAATGATGATGTGCAGTGTTGCAATCTGGTGTGTGATGAATCTATCTTTGCAGAAGCCAGATTGCTGGTCTCTTAACTGAGCATAGACTTGTTCCTCCATTCTGTTCAGGAAGACTGAACACTTTGCCTGGGATTGATAGACGACTAGAATGAAGTGGGACTAGTAAAGCTACCCTTTTCAAAGTACAACACTTTTCCTGATTTTGTTTAGATTAGAGTAGAATTCGTAAATCTAACCCATGAAAAGTCTGCAATTTTCCCTACTGTTGTTTAGATCAGAGTGGAATAGTAAATCTAACCCCTTAAAAATCTAACACTTTCCCTACTGTTGCTTAGATGTGAGTAGAACTAGGAAATCTAACCCCTCCAAAGCCCAAAATGTTCCCAAATGTTGCTTAGATTGTATTGGGAATAGTATATCCAACCCCTCCAAAGTCCAACACTTTTCCTGCTTTTGCTTAAGACTGAGTTAGAATGCTAAATGTGACACTTTCAAAACCCAATACTTTTGCTGAATTATTTATTTTGGATTATTGTTATTTTTTATTTTTCGTTTAATATTTAAATTATGTTAAAATAATATACAACAACGAATTGTATTTTTGACATACGTATATATTTATAATTAAGTGCAATATGTTTTTGTTAATTTATGTTTGTTAAATGTATATTTTAAGTTATTGTTAATATGTTAATGCTGTTTATTTTTATATTGACACACTGGCTTATATTTCTTAGTGTATGTGTGTGTGTGTGTGTGTATATCTGTATACACACACACATATATATATATACATATACACACACACACATATATATGTTATTTACATATTTAGATCACATTAATAGTTTAAATAATTTTTATATTGATATCATTCTTTTTATTACATTTGATATAAGTTTTAGGTAAATATGTTTAAGTTAATTTAACCTGTTAAGTTATTCTTAATGTATTTAACATAATTTCTTTAAAATGTTATTTAAATTTGTTTTTTTTTAAGAATATGTTTAGTTTCCAGTTTGCGAAGGACCTGGCCTGGAATATTGGCTGGCTTGTTCCTGTTGGAGTAGGGGCAAGACTGATTTTCATTTAGTTGGATCGAAACTGAGGTGCAAAATAACAATGGACTAGAATGGGGCCCGAGTAATTACAAATAATTTTGATTAGTTCGAGCATTCAGACCGTCACTTTTTTTTTTACATTTCATTGTGACAGGCATGCCCAGACGTGCATCCCATGCTCACTGCACTAGTGGAACCATGATACACCTGATTGGAGAACCCCAATCAGGGCAATACTGATCATGTGTTGCTTGTGTCATGGTTTGAGGAGGACCTGTCCTGGCAGTTTGGATTGGACAGCTCATTGTGGAGCAGGAGCATGACTGAATTGTATTTGTCTGGGTCCAAACTGAGGTGGCATAGTGTGCAAAATAACGATGGACTGGGATGCCGCTCTAGTAATTAGCAGTGGCTGGGATTAAGCAAAGGTTTCCACTCACCACTTTTTTGAGTACTTCAGTGCGATCCCCTAACTGCAATGAGTAGGTCTAGACCTGGGTCCTTTGTTTACTGTACCACTGGAACCAAGCTACTCCCGATTAAAGAG
This sequence comes from Lissotriton vulgaris, assembly GCF_964263255.1. Lineage (NCBI taxonomy): Eukaryota > Metazoa > Chordata > Amphibia > Caudata > Salamandridae > Lissotriton > Lissotriton vulgaris. Next base: position 1,071,346,223 of record NC_141689.1, on the reverse strand, counting down.
GCCCTATCAAAGCGAAACTGGTCTTAAATCTCTGACATGCAACTCAATGTTATTTTCTAATTTTGGGATGCCTTTTGATGAAAGTGTGACTACAGTTGGGGTCTTCCCTGTAACTAGTTGTGGTTGTTACCCCTAAATCAGGGTGTAACATCGAGTTTCAGATAATTACTTACCTCTTCACAATAACACAGTAGGGTTTAGATGAGGGATCCCTATTAACCTGAAAAAGTCCCAGACCCGATATGGGCATGCTTAAGGGATGAAATATGTAGGCCTCATTGAGGATAGGTCGGGCATAGTACCCATCATTCATCCATTTTATTTGTGTTGTATTCTTCCCCTGTATACCCATCATTAAAGATTTTTCCTTGGGTTTGCACAGAGTTAATATTATAAGATGGCCTGGATTCCTGACTATTCAGTCACGTTTATCAAGAATTCTCGCCCTTTGATGTTGAGTCCAACCTAATAGTGTCACCTTATTTGGGTGGTGTGGGGTGAGGTAGACAATGATAAAACATAGAACAAAATATGGGAGAGACTTCCTCGTCCAATAATAAAATATTTCTTCTCATCGTTTGAGCATTAGTTAATGTAGTATTATTAGTGTCTTAATTATCACATATGTTGTGCTTTGATGAGCAAGAGTAAATACCCGATCTTGTTCTAAACATCTATAATAGTGGACATAACAAAACATTGTATGATAACTAAATAGTGTCTGGTTTAGGTTGAAATTCTTCCTTACATTTATCTATACTTGTAAGGATAATCAATGGAGTGCATTTTCAGTTTAAAAAAGATTTTTAAGTCCAGAGATACAGCAGTCTTATACTAATCCACTAAGAAGGCCAAAAACTTTAATTCACTATCAAGGGTACTAAATTGCTGAAGGACTTGAACTTCATTCTGTTAGCAGAGGCGAAGTATAACAGACCCCAGCATTTCAGAAGCAAGCAAAAGCAACCTCGCTGGTTGAGACGCCAATGTCCCCACAAAAGTCTAAAAAAGTTTTTTTTAAATCTATACTACTATTATAAAGAGAGAACTGTGTCCTTTGAGCCAGGTAAACTCGAAAAGTACACCACCAATCCAAACACCCAATACATCTTTGAAAACGTCAGGGCAAGCAAATGGACATAGGCTATATAAGAAAAAAATATATATCTTAGAAGGGCAAAGTCATTTTTTTTGGAAAAGTAGTCCCTTCGAAGTAGCGCTAGCTAACGACGTGCGTGCTGACATCACGGTTCGGTGACCAGGAGCGAGGGGAGGAGCGGCCAGGAGCGCAGAAGCCGGAAGCACATCATCACCCCCGAAAGCAAGGAGCACACAGAAGCAATGCATCATCCCCGAAAGCAAGGAACACACATTAAAAGGTACATTACCGCACAACCTTTCCACTTCTCTGTATAACAGCAGCCCTCGTCCTGCTAACATAGCACTCCAAGTGCCATCCGTCACAGCTAAAGCGAACATGTAGTCAACATTCTTCCTTAGCGCTGATGCACTCTCCTCCTTGCCCCCATCTGTCACGAAGACTTTAAAATTCTGAGTTATTAGGCTTTATTTGGGAGCGGGTCTGGTTAATATCTCTAGGGGCTGAAGTTATCAACCGTCCACGGCGCCCGAATCCACAAAATTCCTAGCCCTGTATGCGCGGCTGATAACCACTGCCCCGCACACAGCCACAGGGCCATAAATCTAGCAGAGAGCAGCTCACACGCAAACTGGGTTAATTTTCTTTACTATATAGCCAGTGAGAACACGGGCTTGACGCGGAGGGTGCTGACACAGGATTAAATGTGTGGGAAAAATAAGAGCTAAAACCATAAATCAAGGAGCAGAAAAAAAAACAAAAAGGGTCTGAAAGACTGATTTTCATATTGGAGTTTCCGACACTATTTATAGGGAGTGGTGTCATGGAAATAAAGAGAGCATACTGCAATTAATTCTTTCCGTGAAGGGATTCAAGTGTACGCCAGCTATCTCTAGGCTACTTTCTGAAATGCCTTCTAACATACATGGGGCATTATGAGTGTGTTAAAGATGTATAGTATTTATGCAAAGGACCAATTTTACACTACACTGAGGCTGAGTGGCCAGGAGCGCGGGGAGGAGTGTCCACATCGACATGCCCAGGGAAGCGATGCTGGTGAGTACCTTTCACCCAGCAAAGCCTACCCGGACAACGTCGGGAAGGGCTGCTAGTTATATATATTTGAAATGCAAGAATAACAGATATGTGTATATAACATGTCATTTTTGATTGATATAAATTACCCTTAAATCTAGAGGTGTCCTTAATGTGGGTGGTGACAATTCCCTCAATTCAGCCCCCCACCTCAGGGCCAATGACTGCTGCCAAATGCTCGTCCATGGGTGCCAATTTCTGCTGAATGTCCTGACCCCACCAGTTGCTATTGCAGCCCTCAGGTTCTGTGCCAGCTTTTCTTTAGTCATGCCAGCTTTTCTTACACTCATCCATAATCCTGTGACTTGATGCTACAGCATTGACTTTGTCAACTATTTTTCTCCACATAGCAGCTTTCTTTGCAAGTGGGAGTTTTTGGGGGACAGATGTTTGTCTTATTTTGTCACCTCAGAAGTCAAGATCTTAACCTCCTCCTGGGTAAAGCTTGCTGTTTCTTGTACCCTCTAACTACCACCTATTTAGTGCTGGATGACCTTGTGGCTTTTACACTCATCCTGACTTGCCTTCATAATCCAGAAATCTTGCGTCAGGTTTGCATTCCTTTTTAAAGTGTAGCTTGATACAAGAACTCTTTGGGGCAGATTTATGAAGGCCTTGCGCCGCCGGTGCGTCATTTTTAACATGGGAAAAAGTGATGCACCGGCGGCGCAAGTCCTTCATAAATCTGCCCCTTTGTGTCATGTAAGGACGCTTTGTGTTAAATAGTGATGAATTGCAGTATGCCATATTGCACTATGATGTATAGCTTTGGGCCGTTGCATGATGCACAGAAAATGTGACACTGCCCACGTAAAAAAAGGTGCGCAATGCAGCATACCGAGTTTTGACACAATGCAGCACTGCATGACTTTTAGTAAATCTGCCCCAAAATCTCTAACAATACCAGTTTGCTCATATTACGAGTGCATCCTAAGTAGAGCAAGATCAAGTAATTAATTTTTTTAATAGGGTTGATGGATCGTAGATTAGGTTTTTTCTTTGTTAGAAACATGTTAACTCCTTAACCGCAAATGTCGGCCATTGACCGAAACCTGCACTTTCTCCCCAATGTATCTGTCGGCCATGGGGCAACATTGGGAGGGGTAAAAAGGCCCCTCTGGGAGGGATTCCTTTATTGAACTTTTAGCTTGGGTTGCTCGGGAGGAGCTTTCCGAGCAACAAAAGGCTTTTTTATGTAATGACAATCAGCTCGCAGGGTGCGCTTACATCATTACTATAAAGTGAAAGTAAAACAAGCGATAGACTTGTTTTACTTTTACTGCATCCATGCTCAGGGGGCATATCTCAGTCCCCTGAGCACTGATTGAGGTGAGGGTGGTATCATTGAAAAGGGAAGAATCCCCCCTTCCCAATGGTATTTATACCCAATGGATCCCTACTTGGGGATTACCACAGGAAGCAGGGATCCACCCACTACACCCCAGGGTCTTGGGATTTCAGCCTGTTAGGTAAGGGCTTGTGCTTCCCCCACCCCCAAAAATTTAAGTCTTTCTGCCCTCCTAGCGATTGGAAAGGGGTGATTGTCCCAATCTACCCACCAGGGGAAGGGGGCAAAAATCCCACTAGACACCAGGGAAACAGTTATTTATTTGTAGGGATGGGGCTGCCCCACCCCAAAAAGGTGCAGACAGTCTTCCTCCCCTTGGAGCGCATGTGGACAATTACAACCCTGAGGCAGAAAGCTCACCGGACACCAAGGATAAATATTTGAAATTTTTTTAGGGATGAGGGCTTTTCCACCACAGGCATGGCCATGTGCCTAAACAAAGAAGGCACAAACAGTCCTTCTGCCGCGAATCTGCCCCCTTGGGGACAGAAAGTCAACTATACAGCAGTGACTGCATTTATACAGTATTTATTTTTGGGTGGAGCTACCTCCTTGTGGGCATGGTTTTCTGCCCCTCACCACCCTGGGGCACAATACACTGCCTCCCTGGGGGTTCGATAGGTGTTTTCCCCCCAATCTACCCCCGGGACAGAAAGCTCACTAGACACCAGTGACCCCATTTATGCAGTTTTTTGGGGGAAGAGCGGCCCACTTGCACATGGGCCCATGCTTCCCCTCACCCCTGGCCTCAAAATACTTTCTGCCGCCTGTGGGTGGTTAGGGAATCCACACCCATCTGCCCACTGGGTGCAGAAAGCACACTAAATGCCAGAAACTGCATTCATGCAATATCCAATACCTGGGCATTGGCCAGTGCTCTTCCCCCAATCCTGGCCGATTAGATTTTTACCCCCAGGTGTGGATTGGGGTATTTATCCCAATCTGCTCCCTCAGGGGGGCAGACTGCCCACTAGATACTAGGGATTTCAAAATGGCACCAAAACAAACAAAAGGATGGGGTGGCCTACTAGCATCGAGCCATACCCCTCCCCCAGTAGGGGCAAAAGTATATTTCTACCCCCCTCCAGGGGCAGATAAGAGGCTTGTTCTAATTGGGGAGTTTGCCCCAAATCTCCCCCTGGGGAGGTAGACAGCCCACTAGAAGTCAGGGATTTTACATTTGGAGCAAGAGAAAGGGGTGCAAGCTTTGTACTCTGGCATTGACCATACCCCTACCCCAAAAGGGACAAACCAGTTTTTCTGCCCACTCCAGAGGCAGACAGTGTGATTGCCTCCAATATGCTCCTTGGGGGAGGCAGAAAGTCCCCTAGTCACCATTGATATCAAAATGGCGCCAAAATTAAAAAAAGGATGGAGTGGCCTACCCTGGCGTGGAGTTGGGGCAATAGTGTCTTTCTGCCCTTCTATAGACAGATAGTAGGCTTGTCCCAATTGGGGAGGTTGCCCCAAATCTGCCCTCTGGGCAGGGATAAAAAGCCCACTAGACAACAGGAATTTTACAGTTTGGGCAAAGGAAAGGGGTGCAGGCCTCGCACTATGATATTAAACCATACATCCACCCCGAAAGGGACAAACAAGTATTTTGGCCACCCCAGAGGGCAGAGAGGGAATTGGCCCCCAGTATGCCCCCAGGGAACAGAAAAACCGCAAGAGAGCAGGATTATTTTTTAAGTACAATATGTGGGTGGGTCTGGCCCAGCCTGACATCAGGTCCCACCCTTACCGTTAAAGTCTCAGCAGTTTCTGCTCCCTTGCAGACTAAAAAATCCCATGCCAATGGCAAGTGCAGAGGACATGTGATTCTTTTGGGTGTCATTTTTACATATGCTCCAGGAGATTGGGGCTAAATCCCACTCTCCTGCCAAAGTGAATGACTGCACTTTTTGGGCTTGCGTAGCCCGCCACCCAGGAAAAACTACCAAACCCAGACATTTCCTAAGACATCGAGGGGAGACCAGGAAGATATGCCTTGTGTGGATCCCATGACTTTTTTTTTACAAAGAATTCTCTGCATGCCTCAAACTCTACCTAACATCACACATTTTTCTTGCATTTCTGTGATGGAAATGTCCGGAAATTCACAGAAATTTCCAGTGATCAGCATTTCCTCCCTTGTTAAAAAAAAAAAACAATCATTCTTATATGGATGGACCTAGCGTCCACAACAGGAAAAGCCCCCAAACATCTCCTGTCAAAAAACTAACCTAATTTAGCAATGGGGGCAGCTGTGCTTTCTGAGCCCCACTTACTTGGCTGGGTTTAGTGCCCGTGACTGACATGGATGAAACCAAGGTCAATAGCAAGCCCAGTGGTGGAACTACCATTGACCTTGGTTTGATTCAAGGTCAATGGCAGTGCATTGTGGGTAAGAAAACCTTATGTAATTTATGCAAGGCACACCACCGTGGAATTACCTGGGTGTCTAATTTTTATAAATGCCTGTTTTCATGCAAGTCACCACACCCTGGATATCCATAGATGTCTAGTTTGAAAAACTGTACAGGTTTGCCAGGTTTCCTTGGGTGTCAGCTGAGCTAAGCCCCAAAATCTACAGCTACCCACATTGACAAAATGGTCAGTTTCAGTGGAAAAATATGATGTTGAGTTTTGGGCCTTTTCCTGTCCCGGGAACTAAGCCTAGGCACACAAGTGAGGAACCATTCTTAATGGGAGACTTCTTGGAATGTTGTGTCATAGGTAATTTGTGTCTCCCCACAGATTCCAAAACTGTTCCTCACCGAAATGTGAGGACAATGTGCATTTTTAGTGAAAGTTGGAGGTTTGCAAAGGCTTCTAGGTAAAAGAAACTTGGTGAAAGACATGAAAGTCAGCCCACCATGGATTCCCCTGGATGTTTAATTTTCATAAATGTACAGGGTTGCTAGGTTTCCCTTGGCACCAGGTGAGCTAGAGCCCAAAATCCACAGCTACTAACGTTTCAAAAAATGGGTCTGTTTTCACTAAGAACATGTGATGTTTCTATGTTGCGTTTTATAACCTTTCCTGTCACTGCATTAGGCCTACCCACACAAGTGAGGTACCATTGTTATCAGAATACTTTGGGATATGCTGGACAGTGGGACATTTGTGGATCCCCACATATTCCAGATGTTTCCCTCACAGAAATGTGAGGAAAATGTGTGGTTTTAGTATATATTTGAGGTTTGCAAAGGCTTCTTGGTAAGAACACCTGGTGGAAGCAATTCAATTCAGCCAACTCTGAATTCCTCTAGGAAAGCGACCACAACCCACTTTGCTCAACCTTCTGCCTTTTGCAATCAGACAAATCGACATCCCCCTTATTTAACAACTACTAGATATTTTCCAGTTTTCAAAAATATCAGGAGACCTGAATAGTCGAAAATAATAAAAAATCCCAATATAATGTCCTCTATCAGTAAGGATGTGGACGATGCAGTAGCAGAAATGGATGCACTCTATCAGTAAGCTTGATAATCTCCATTCATAACTCCCTATTTGATCAAATGTGGTGCCACTTTCAGAGACCATATAGCGGCAGAGGCTCCTATGCCAAACCCCCAAAAAACTGGCATAACAACGAATGTAAGTTGGCTCGTAAACTTCTAGGGGAAGCCATTAGATAAAAAAACTTGAATGCAATTAGGAATCCAGGAAGGCATATAAAACAAGGCGTTCACAAGGAGCAATCTGCAACACTTCTGTCCCGTAACAAGCTCTGGGTGGTGCTCAGGGACTTAGGCACACTGATGGACCAAATGATAAATTTGATCCTCCGAGCACACAAATTATCAAAAAGTCTTGTTATAGTTTTCACTATTTCTTTTAATGTTCAGTCTTCCTTCAAATCCAATCCAATATCCATCACCGGTTACTCGCAGCCAACACGCGTTTCGTCAAGTCCGTGTAGGACCAATTGACTTCCTCAGGGCTGCAACCCAAATATTTACAGTCAAAACTAAGTTTGTGCAAATTACAAAGCAGCATAAAACAATTATCACATTCATTAAATTAAAATTCCCTTAGTATATCATTTCAACCTTAACTCAGGTTTAGTGGCTATTAACAATGTTTTTCCAATGGTTTCTTAAAGAAGGAAATATGTGCCAAAATCATGATATCAACAATCATCCAACAGGTTATTTGTACATCAGAAGTAACATCAGCTATGATTACATACAAGTCTTGTATTAAAGTAAAAAGAGTCTAAGGTCATGGTCCCTAATAACACCCATGGCTCACAGGTCACTCAAATTAACTCACCTATTTGCTGTTATATTTCAGCATGCTAGTCGTCACTATGCAATATAAGCATATGATTCAACCTCCGTATCACTTGACGTAATCCCACTCAATAAATCAACACCTAAAATAGAATATGTATGTGGTGTTGTCAACGGTGTATATACCATCAGCTCATATCATTTTAACCTGTGTGCGAATTCAAACTATTCAGTAGCATCATAATAGGACCGAAGAAATCCACTCACCAGAAAGTATTTACTTCCATATAAAAATATAAGGTTTTCCATAGACTACTGTTCCCATTCAAGTTTCAGCGTATAATTCACATTACCTACAATAAATTAACAACTGCATCAGTGTTAACGTTTACAAATGTGGCGGTTTAGATCGAGTATGAGACCCGATATCCATGGTGTAAATCTCACCTTCTGACATAAATGTCTGCTCGTACCAAAATATTTAATCCGTATCGTGTAATACTCTCCGTGTCCAAAAAGATCTCCAACACGTGTTCGTGTCTAGAATGGAAGAGGTATGCTCTAGTAAGTTACAAAACTACTCCGATATTTAGATCCTATAGTGTTCGTAACCGCAGCGTGCTTACCGTATGCCAGTTTCAAGCGTCACAACTCGGGCGTTCAGCGTGGTTGCCATCTTGAAATGTCTATTTATGATCTTTTCTACGGGCGCCATCTTGTAGTGGTAAAGTGTCGTGGCAAACCCACAAATCGGCACAGAAATCATGTTGTGAGTTACTATAACCTAACAGTTCCTTTAATTAATTCGGGTATTATATTTGCATCATTATTACGTAACCGCCAGAAATCGAGTCCGATTATTGGTTATTTACATCTATATGTTATACCCGCTATTGTGTACATCTCACATCCAATATTAAAAATAAAATGTATGCAAAATCATTGCACTGGTGAGTGAATAAAATTTGTCCCATTCTGGTCAATTATTATTAACGTTGAGCTCATACAGAGACTGGGAAATTAGTTCCGTCCATTTCTCTCCTGACCTGTTTACCAATGGGGTCTTCAGGTTACCATCATCTTATCCTCATCTACATCAGTATTGACATTCATCATCTTGTTTACGTATTTTGAAGCATAAGACAAAATAGAGAGGTAGTGGGTTATAAACCAAACCCTGTCAAACAGTTTGGTTAGTCTCTGGTAACAACAAAATCCAAAAGTATATGTTAGCCATATAAGTCAGCAACCCTTCCCATACTATAGAGTTTACCGTATTGGGAGACATTTGTATAAACTCAATGTAGAGCAATAGCCTAAACGTAAAGGTACAAGACAACAGTGACACCTTCATTTCTGTCTATATGTTCCACTCTCCTGGTCATAGTCTCTTCTTAATTGCCTAGATAAAATTCATATTCATGGTCCACATTAAGACCACACTCAACCGCTTTCAGTCTGATCAGCCACAGTACCTCCCGCTTCCTTAGTGTCAACAATCTATTGCCCCCTCGCGGGTCTGGTTTTATGTGGTCAATGCCATGATACGAAAAAACATGTTGGTCCTTGTTATCAAAGTTCTGAATTAAATGAGACGCTATCGGATAACGCGTGTCTCCATTCTTTAGTGCTCTGAAGTGTTCTGCAATTCTATCCCTAAGTCTTCTCTTAGTACTCCCCACATAGATTTTGCCACATGTACAAAGGATCACATAAATCACATATGTTGTGTCACAATTTATGAACATGCCAATGGTGTATTTACCAGAGTTGTTATATTCAAAGCATAATACTTTCTTCATTGCCCATCTGCATGATACACATCTTCCACATTTGTAGAAGCCCTTGTAGCTATTCAGCCAATCAATTCTGTTTGGTTTAATAGGATAACTAGGACTCAACATGTTCTTGAGAGTTGTCCCTCTCCTAAAAGTAACACTGGGTCTATCGTAAATATATGGTTTTAAGTCATTGTCTATACAAAGTAGGTGCCAATGTTTGGTCAAAATGGTGAATAGTGTCGAGCTGTCCATTCCATAGTTAGTAATTAGTCTTATCTTTTGATCAGTCATCCTACCATCCTTCTTCTCTCTTATCAATGTGGTTTCTCTTCTGACTCTCTTTGCTCTTGATACAGCTTTGGTGACCACATTCCGTCTATATCCTCTATTCAGAAACCTAGATGTCATGTCTGCTATGTTGTCCTCAAATTCTTTATCTATTGAGCAGTTGCGACGAGCTCTGATTAGCTCCCCATATGGTATAGCTCTTTTTTGGTAACTAGGATGACAACTCTCAGCATGTAAGATTGAGTTACAACTCGTAGGTTTACGGTACATTCGACTGTGAATCTTCGCTCCCTCCACATACAACTCTACGTCCAAGAAGGTGATCTTCTGTCTATCATAAGAAGTTGTGAATTTCAAGTTGTATATATTATCATTCAGATAATCAAAAAAGCCTTTTAACTGCTCAACTGTGCCTGTCCATATCATCAGACAATCGTCGATAAAACGTCCCCAATAGTGTATATATGGGGTCCATTCCGTTCCAGCAGGGCCCCAGATTTGCTCTGCCTCGAACCAACCCATGAATAGATTGGCAAAAGACGGAGCAAATCTAGAACCCATCGCCGTCCCAAGGCGTTGTCTGTACCATTGACCATCAAAAAGAAAAACATTATTTTCCAATACTAATCTAGTCATCTGTAATATCATTTGAGTATGGTCAAACATCTCAGCCGGTCTAGCGCTGAGAAAATGGTCCAAGGCACGTATACCCATGTCGTGATCAATAATGGTATAAAGGGATACCACATCCAATGTAACAAGTAGCATACCATCCTCCCATGCTATATCTTCAAGTAAATTCAATATGTGCTTGGTGTCTTCAATAAAAGACGGTAAGTTGTAGACATACTGTCTCAAATAGCAGTCAATGAACTCAGAAAGTCTCTCAGTCGGGCCACCGATACCGGAGACAATGGGCCGCCCTGGCGGTTTGTCCCGGCATTTATGGACTTTTGGAAGGGTGTATAGACACGGTGATCTAGGTGTGTTCAGCAACAAATAAAGGTATTCGTCATGGTCTAGCAATGTTTGTTCATACCATAACTTAATCTCAGCATTGATTTTAACAATTAGATCTGGAATAGGACTGTTAGTCAGCTTCTCGTAATATCGGGCTTCATTGAGTTGGGAGTAGATCTCATTATTATAATCTATAGTGTCCAGTACCACTATATTCCCACCCTTATCAGCACTACGTATTGTTATTGCTCTATTGTTGATGAGTTCTTGTAAAGCCTCTCTCTCTCCGAATGTAAGATTGTCTCTACGTAATTTAGTTCTTTTCAGTCTTGACATATCTACTGTCCTGTCTATATCTGTGCACACCATCTTAAAGAAAGTATCAATGGTGTTCCCTGGTATCAATTGTGGGGTCCATTTTGATTTCGCTCTCAATCCACTCCCTTCCCTTTGAAATCTCGATATTTCAAGATCTTCAATAAGTGCCTGCATTGTCACTGGATCATCCTCCCTTTCTGTAAGTGACAAAAGAAGCTGGGTATCCTTCAATTCTTGTATAGTGATCTCACTCAAAAGTTTATTAGAGGATTGTCTATCTTTCACTGGAACATTGGCGAAGTATTTCTTAATTTTAAGGTTTCTAACAAATTTGAAAAGATCTATTTTAATCATACACCAGTCTAAATTTGTTGCTGGACAAAAACCCAAACCTTTTTTCAGTACATTCACCATATTATCAGACAGATCATAGGAAGATAGATTGATCACTTCTATGTCACATGCAGTGGACTCATCTTCCTTCGTCATTGTTTCCACGATCTCAGCCTCCTTATTCTTGCGCCTGGATCTCCTACCCCCTCTACTACCTCTCCTTGTCTTTTTGCTTGTGTGTCCCGATTTCTCATCTCTAAGTCCCGATTCCCCTTCCTTAATCTCTGAACCTCCCCAAAAAAAGTAGTGCTTTCAGTAGTCGGGACTATTTCTGGTGCATCTTCATTCTCACTACTAGATAACACTGAAGATGCATCAGTATCACTAACCACCGGGGTGCTGCCACTCATTGTATTTGAGGTAACTTTACTAACCAGATAATCAAACCTTTTGGCAAAAGTGTATACCCGTCCTGTATTGTAATCTTTCTCATCTCTCTTGAGTTTGTGGGCTTTCCTTTTCTTAATCTCCATCTGTAAATCATTCAATTTCTCATCAAGTACCAAATAATTTTTAACGGTAAGTTCAGGCAAATTCATCTCTTTAATCTCATCTTCAACTTTGCTGATCTCCACAAGTAATTTCACTATCTTTCTTTCAGCATTATCAATAAGAATCTGTATAAGATTACGTGAGCTATTGTTTAGTTCTTTTTCCCAAATATTATATAGATCTGGTTCCAAGTCCTCATATGTAGGTATTATGTGCGATCTTAAACCTCGTGGAATCCTATTCAATGTTAGGTACTGCTTTAGGGTGGCAGCGTCCCACCACTTATTTAACTCTGTACGTTTTAATAATTCTAGCTTCACAAATTTAGCTCTCAGACCTTCTTTTTTAGTACCTGCTGGGGGGCCAATCGCTTTCTTGACAGTACCTCCTGCAGCTAAACTACCAAATAATGTTTCAGCCTCTTTATCTCTATTCATCGTGTAACCTTAGCGGCAGCTCTCACACCAAATTCAATAAAATACAATGGTAACGGCTTCAAAGAGCGCACTGCACAAAGTCAAGGTATATGTAATCAATCAAGCTATCCTATTGGTGCTCAGGAAGAGGTGGGGGACTGGTTACCACAGTCTCCAAGACAAACCAAGGGTCCAAATGATAAATTTGATCCTCCGAGCACACAAATTATCAAAAAGTCTTGTTATAGTTTTCACTATTTCTTTTAATGTTCAGTCTTCCTTCAAATCCAATCCAATATCCATCACCGGTTACTCGCAGCCAACACGCGTTTCGTCAAGTCCGTGTAGGACCAATTGACTTCCTCAGGGCTGCAACCCAAATATTTACAGTCAAAACTAAGTTTGTGCAAATTACAAAGCAGCATAAAACAATTATCACATTCATTAAATTAAAATTCCCTTAGTATATCATTTCAACCTTAACTCAGGTTTAGTGGCTATTAACAATGTTTTTCCAATGGTTTCTTAAAGAAGGAAATATGTGCCAAAATCATGATATCAACAATCATCCAACAGGTTATTTGTACATCAGAAGTAACATCAGCTATGATTACATACAAGTCTTGTATTAAAGTAAAAAGAGTCTAAGGTCATGGTCCCTAATAACACCCATGGCTCATGGTTATTAGGGACCATGACCTTAGACTCTTTTTACTTTAATACAAGACTTGTATGTAATCATAGCTGATGTTACTTCTGATGTACAAATAACCTGTTGGATGATTGTTGATATCATGATTTTGGCACATATTTCCTTCTTTAAGAAACCATTGGAAAAACATTGTTAATAGCCACTAAACCTGAGTTAAGGTTGAAATGATATACTAAGGGAATTTTAATTTAATGAATGTGATAATTGTTTTATGCTGCTTTGTAATTTGCACAAACTTAGTTTTGACTGTAAATATTTGGGTTGCAGCCCTGAGGAAGTCAATTGGTTCTACACGGACTTGACGAAACGCGTGTTGGCTGCGAGTAACCGGTGATGGATATTGGATTGGATTTGAAGGAAGACTGAACATTAAAAGAAATAGTGAAAACTATAACAAGACTTTTTGATAATTTGTGTGCTCGGAGGATCAAATTTATCATTTGGACCCTTGGTTTGTCTTGGAGACTGTGGTAACCAGTCCCCCACCTCTTCCTGAGCACCAATATGATAGCTTGATTGATTACATATACCTTGACTTTGTGCAGTGCGCTCTTTGAAGCCGTTACCATTGTATTTTATTGAATTTGGTGTGAGAGCTGCCGCTAAGGTTACACGATGAATAGAGATAAAGAGGCTGAAACATTATTTGGTAGTTTAGCTGCAGGAGGTACTGTCAAGAAAGCGATTGGCCCCCCAGCAGGTACTAAAAAAGAAGGTCTGAGAGCTAAATTTGTGAAGCTAGAATTATTAAAACGTACAGAGTTAAATAAGTGGTGGGACGCTGCCACCCTAAAGCAGTACCTAACATTGAATAGGATTCCACGAGGTTTAAGATCGCACATAATACCTACATATGAGGACTTGGAACCAGATCTATATGATATTTGGGAAAAAGAACTAAACAATAGCTCACGTAATCTTATACAGATTCTTATTGATAATGCTGAAAGAAAGATAGTGAAATTACTTGTGGAGATCAGCAAAGTTGAAGATGAGATTAAAGAGATGAATTTGCCTGAACTTACCGTTAAAAATTATTTGGTACTTGATGAGAAATTGAATGATTTACAGATGGAGATTAAGAAAAGGAAAGCCCACAAACTCAAGAGAGATGAGAAAGATTACAATACAGGACGGGTATACACTTTTGCCAAAAGGTTTGATTATCTGGTTAGTAAAGTTACCTCAAATACAATGAGTGGCAGCACCCCGGTGGTTAGTGATACTGATGCATCTTCAGTGTTATCTAGTAGTGAGAATGAAGATGCACCAGAAATAGTCCCGACTACTGAAAGCACTACTTTTTTTGGGGAGGTTCAGAGATTAAGGAAGGGGAATCGGGACTTAGAGATGAGAAATCGGGACACACAAGCAAAAAGACAAGGAGAGGTAGTAGAGGGGGTAGGAGATCCAGGCGCAAGAATAAGGAGCCTGAGATCGTGGAAACAATGACGAAGGAAGATGAGTCCACTGCATGTGACATAGAAGTGATCAATCTATCTTCCTATGATCTGTCTGATAATATGGTGAATGTACTGAAAAAAGGTTTGGGTTTTTGTCCAGCAACAAATTTAGACTGGTGTATGATTAAAATAGATCTTTTCAAATTTGTTAGAAACCTTAAAATTAAGAAATACTTCGCCAATGTTCCAGTGAAAGATAGACAATCCTCTAATAAACTTTTGAGTGAGATCACTATACAAGAATTGAAGGATACCCAGCTTCTTTTGTCACTTACAGAAAGGGAGGATGATCCAGTGACAATGCAGGCACTTATTGAAGATCTTGAAATATCGAGATTTCAAAGGGAAGGGAGTGGATTGAGAGCGAAATCAAAATGGACCCCACAATTGATACCAGGGAACACCATTGATACTTTCTTTAAGATGGTGTGCACAGATATAGACAGGACAGTAGATATGTCAAGACTGAAAAGAACTAAATTACGTAGAGACAATCTTACATTCGGAGAGAGAGAGGCTTTACAAGAACTCATCAACAATAGAGCAATAACAATACGTAGTGCTGATAAGGGTGGGAATATAGTGGTACTGGACACTATAGATTATAATAATGAGATCTACTCCCAACTCAATGAAGCCCGATATTACGAGAAGCTGACTAACAGTCCTATTCCAGATCTAATTGTTAAAATCAATGCTGAGATTAAGTTATGGTATGAACAAACATTGCTAGACCATGACGAATACCTTTATTTGTTGCTGAACACACCTAGATCACCGTGTCTATACACCCTTCCAAAAGTCCATAAATGCCGGGACAAACCGCCAGGGCGGCCCATTGTCTCCGGTATCGGTGGCCCGACTGAGAGACTTTCTGAGTTCATTGACTGCTATTTGAGACAGTATGTCTACAACTTACCGTCTTTTATTGAAGACACCAAGCACATATTGAATTTACTTGAAGATATAGCATGGGAGGATGGTATGCTACTTGTTACATTGGATGTGGTATCCCTTTATACCATTATTGATCACGACATGGGTATACGTGCCTTGGACCATTTTCTCAGCGCTAGACCGGCTGAGATGTTTGACCATACTCAAATGATATTACAGATGACTAGATTAGTATTGGAAAATAATGTTTTTCTTTTTGATGGTCAATGGTACAGACAACGCCTTGGGACGGCGATGGGTTCTAGATTTGCTCCGTCTTTTGCCAATCTATTCATGGGTTGGTTCGAGGCGGAGCAAATCTGGGGCCCTGCTGGAACGGAATGGACCCCATATATACACTATTGGGGACGTTTTATCGACGATTGTCTGATGATATGGACAGGCACAGTTGAACAGTTAAAAGGCTTTTTTGATTATCTGAATGATAATATATACAACTTGAAATTCACAACTTCTTATGATAGACAGAAGATCACCTTCTTGGACGTAGAGTTGTATGTGGAGGGAGCGAAGATTCACAGTCGAATGTACCGTAAACCTACGAGTTGTAACTCAATCTTACATGCTGAGAGTTGTCATCCTAGTTACCAAAAAAGAGCTATACCATATGGGGAGCTAATCAGAGCTCGTCGCAACTGCTCAATAGATAAAGAATTTGAGGACAACATAGCAGACATGACATCTAGGTTTCTGAATAGAGGATATAGACGGAATGTGGTCACCAAAGCTGTATCAAGAGCAAAGAGGGTCAGAAGAGAAACCACATTGATAAGAGAGAAGAAGGATGGTAGGATGACTGATCAAAAGATAAGACTAATTACTAACTATGGAATGGACAGCTCGACACTATTCACCATTTTGACCAAACATTGGCACCTACTTTGTATAGACAATGACTTAAAACCATATATTTACGATAGACCCAGTGTTACTTTTAGGAGAGGGACAACTCTCAAGAACATGTTGAGTCCTAGTTATCCTATTAAACCAAACAGAATTGATTGGCTGAATAGCTACAAGGGCTTCTACAAATGTGGAAGATGTGTATCATGCAGATGGGCAATGAAGAAAGTATTATGCTTTGAATATAACAACTCTGGTAAATACACCATTGGCATGTTCATAAATTGTGACACAACATATGTGATTTATGTGATCCTTTGTACATGTGGCAAAATCTATGTGGGGAGTACTAAGAGAAGACTTAGGGATAGAATTGCAGAACACTTCAGAGCACTAAAGAATGGAGACACGCGTTATCCGATAGCGTCTCATTTAATTCAGAACTTTGATAACAAGGACCAACATGTTTTTTCGTATCATGGCATTGACCACATAAAACCAGACCCGCGAGGGGGCAATAGATTGTTGACACTAAGGAAGCGGGAGGTACTGTGGCTGATCAGACTGAAAGCGGTTGAGTGTGGTCTTAATGTGGACCATGAATATGAATTTTATCTAGGCAATTAAGAAGAGACTATGACCAGGAGAGTGGAACATATAGACAGAAATGAAGGTGTCACTGTTGTCTTGTACCTTTACGTTTAGGCTATTGCTCTACATTGAGTTTATACAAATGTCTCCCAATACGGTAAACTCTATAGTATGGGAAGGGTTGCTGACTTATATGGCTAACATATACTTTTGGATTTTGTTGTTACCGGAGACTAACCAAACTGTTTGACAGGGTTTGGTTTATAACCCACTACCTCTCTATTTTGTCTTATGCTTCAAAATACGTAAACAAGATGATGAATGTCAATACTGATGTAGATGAGGATAAGATGATGGTAACCTGAAGACCCCATTGGTAAACAGGTCAGGAGAGAAATGGACGGAACTAATTTCCCAGTCTCTGTATGAGCTCAACGTTAATAATAATTGACCATAATGGGACACATTTTATTCACTCACCAGTGCAATGATTTTGCATAGATTTTATTTTTAATATTGGATGTGAGATGTACACAATAGCGGGTATAACATATAGATGTAAATAACCAATAATCGGACTCGATTTCTGGCGGTTACGTAATAATGATGCAAATATAATACCCGAATTAATTAAAGGAACTGTTAGGTTATAGTAACTCACAACATGATTTCTGTGCCGATTTGTGGGTTTGCCACGATACTTTACCACTACAAGATGGCGCCCGTAGAAAAGATCATAAATAGACATTTCAAGATGGCAACCACGCTGAACGCCCGAGTTGTGACGCTTGAAACTGGCATACGGTAAGCACGCTGCGGTTACGAACACTATAGGATCTAAATATCGGAGTAGTTTTGTAACTTACTAGAGCATACCTCTTCCATTCTAGACACGAACACGTGTTGGAGATCTTTTTGGACACGGAGAGTATTACACGATACGGATTAAATATTTTGGTACGAGCAGACATTTATGTCAGAAGGTGAGATTTACACCATGGATATCGGGTCTCATACTCGATCTAAACCGCCACATTTGTAAACGTTAACACTGATGCAGTTGTTAATTTATTGTAGGTAATGTGAATTATACGCTGAAACTTGAATGGGAACAGTAGTCTATGGAAAACCTTATATTTTTATATGGAAGTAAATACTTTCTGGTGAGTGGATTTCTTCGGTCCTATTATGATGCTACTGAATAGTTTGAATTCGCACACAGGTTAAAATGATATGAGCTGATGGTATATACACCGTTGACAACACCACATACATATTCTATTTTAGGTGTTGATTTATTGAGTGGGATTACGTCAAGTGATACGGAGGTTGAATCATATGCTTATATTGCATAGTGACGACTAGCATGCTGAAATATAACAGCAAATAGGTGAGTTAATTTGAGTGACCTGTGAGCCATGGGTGTTATTAGGGACCATGACCTTAGACTCTTTTTACTTTAATACAAGACTTGTATGTAATCATAGCTGATGTTACTTCTGATGTACAAATAACCTGTTGGATGATTGTTGATATCATGATTTTGGCACATATTTCCTTCTTTAAGAAACCATTGGAAAAACATTGTTAATAGCCACTAAACCTGAGTTAAGGTTGAAATGATACTAAGGGAATTTTAATTTAATGAATGTGATAATTGTTTTATGCTGCTTTGTAATTTGCACAAACTTAGTTTTGACTGTAAATATTTGGGTTGCAGCCCTGAGGAAGTCAATTGGTCCTACACGGACTTGACGAAACGCGTGTTGGCTGCGAGTAACCGGTGATGGATATTGAATTGGATTTGAAGGAAGACTGAACATTAAAAGAAATAGTGAAAACTATAACAAGACTTTTTGATAATTTGTGTGCTCGGAGGATCAAATTTATCATTTGGACCCTTGGTTTGTCTTGGAGACTGTGGTAACCAGTCCCCCACCTCTTCCTGAGCACCAATATGATAGCTTGATTGATTACATATACCTTGACTTTGTGCAGTGCGCTCTTTGAAGCCGTTACCATTGTATATTACACTGATGGACCAGTTAACCCTCTTAGCTCTCCTCCACAAGAATAATTTTGCTCAGATACACTGGAGCATGCAAAGGAACATCACAGACCCATTTCCGGTTGAAAAGGGTGTGCGCCAAAGGTATGTTAGGGCCCCAATGCTGTTCTTCCTTTTTGGTAATGAGATTGCTAAATTATTTATTTCATATACCCTCGGATGCCCCGACCCTAGCAGGCTCTAAGGTTCCCATTTTAATGTTTGCCGATGACACGCTGATCATTTAAAAAACACCAAATGTGGGGTTACAGCGTGCGTTGGCATCATTTGAAGAATTTTGCAAGCTCAGAGGGTTAAAGATTAACGCAGCCAAAACCAAACTTATGATCTCTAACAAGGACCGATCGTTTAAGGGTAAAATCATTGTGGAGGGTGTACCTCTAGAGCAAGTGGATGCCTTTACTTATTTAGGCATTTCTTTGGAGACCCCACATTGAAATAATGGCACTGAAACATTTCCAATTGGCAGGAGCCCTAGGCAAAGAATTAAGAACATCTTTGACAAAACCAGTAAGTCCTGCATCAGAGTTTTATAATGTAAAGGTGGTGAGTTCAGTCCTGTATGAGTCGGAGCTTTTGGGAGTTTGAAAACTTGACTAAGTTAGCAGCTGCCGAAAACAGGTTTCTATGAACACTTACTAGTCTCCCCAAAAGTACCCCTACCCTTCCACTGCTTAGTGACCTAGGAAGGTACTCGCTGATTGACCTAGCTAGGCTTTGTCCCATACCATACTGGCGCAGAATATGGAGCACCCCCGAATTGATCACCTATGCAAGTGGCATCAGGGATGTTATTGAGGCAGGCCACTTCCATAAAATACGCTGGCTCAGAGACATTAAAGGGGCACTGATGGCTATGGACTTTGCAAACCTGTGGGATAAACCACCAAGCATGCCGGCTCTATCCAAAGAAGCTATAAAGGAAAGATATTGGGAAATGGTGGGGCAAAATACTATTAGAACGAGTGATAGCACTACACTGACCGGAAGTTTCATTTTAACAAAACCCTGGCCCCGTTTTGACTCTATAGGGACATTATAACTAAACCCCTTGATCGGAAACTTTACTTTCAATTCAGAGTGGGTACTCTGTACCTAAAAACCTTTACAGCAAAATGGTCCCCATCAGGAGATAACATGTGTCCCCTTTGAATCGAACATGCAGAAACTTACCTACATATTTTATTTGTCTGTTCTGCTCATGCTGTTCCCCATAAGGTCTGGCTAGTGCAGACCTGCAAGAACTTGGGCACTAGCAAAGTAGTGTTGCTCTGCGAATTCTGATGATGGACCCCTCAACCTCTAACGGAATTCCATTAGCCAAATTTTTAAGGTGGATGTGGTGCATAAGATCCAAATCTGCTGCTAACGATCGCAATTAAGTATGCAAAGGCTATCAACATCAGCACCATTGTGGTTTGGCTGGGTTGTCAGTAGATTGTCTGTTATAAGCATATGTTTTATATACCTATTGTAATTAGCACAATATTTAACTCTCGCTGGCTATTAATCTATTAACAATATGAGTAGCCTTCTTCAAAGTGCCTGGAAATGTTGAAATTCCATATATCAGGGCTTTGTCTTGAGCTCCACATGGGGCGATATCTATATGGTATTGCTTATCCCGAGCTTTGGTCCCTCCCATCCATCTGAAAGGTTGATATCTCCAACGTTACTGGTGTTTTAATCTATATGCTTTGATTTTATTCAGCTGGCTTTTGCTAAAAATTATTGCTGATATTTGTAAGATCTATTTGCTGCTTTCCCCTGAGTTGTGATCCCCATCCTATTTTAAATATTTGCATTATGTATAATCGTTGCCGCCTAGTGTTTCAACACTATGATTGATTTTTATACTATGATTTGACTTTTAAACTGTATTTTTGATGAATTGATCCTTTTTAAAATGAATGTTTCTGTTTGTTGGAAACATTAATTTTATAGTGTTGACTTGTATTTTATGCTGCAAATGCTTTTTATGACAAATATGTCGAAATAAAGCTTTATTTTGATGATGAATTCCAATTTTCCTAGTTGTCTAGTTTTAAAAAATTGGCAGGTTTGCTAGGTTTCCCTAGGTGCTGGCCAAGCTAGGGCCCAAAATCCACAGCCACCCACATTGCAAAGTTTTGCGTGGGAATATATGATGTGTCTTTGTTGTGCTTTGGGCAGTTTCCTGTCATGGCTATCTACACAAGTGAGGTACTATTTTATCTGAAAACCCATGGGAATGCTGGCTGAATGAAAATGTGTGACTTTTCATTGATTTCCGAACTTTCTATCACATAAATGTGAGGACAATATGTGTTTAGTTAAAGTTTGAGGTTTGCAAGGGCTTCTTGGTAAGAGAAGCTAGTGAGAACCATGTACGACACCCCATCCTAGATTTGCCTAGGTGTCTTGCTTTCATAAATGTGCAGGTTTACTAGGATTCCCTAGGTCCTGGCTGAGCTAGGATTTGAAAATCCACAGCTACCAACATTGCAAAGAAAATGGCCAGTTTTCGGTGGAAAAATGTGATGTGTCCATCTTGTGTTTTGGGCCCTTTCCTGGCGCTGGAACTAAGCCTAGCCACACAAGTGAGGTACTAATTTCATTCTGAGACATGTGGAAATATAGAATAGTAGAACATTTGTTATTACAAATTGGATTTATCTGCATTTGTACCTTCCAAATGTAAGCCAGTGAGTAATAAAGAAAGCAGGAAAAACACCCTCTGAATCAAATGCTAGTATGGCTACCCACAAATTCAGAAATTTACAAAATAACCACTGCTTCTAAACTCCATATACGGTGGCCATTTCAGACATACATAGATTTCCACGATACCCTATTTTCCCTCTTCATATTTTACCATAAGAATTACTCTATACTCGTTATGCAGTGAAAAACCATTTTAAGGCGCACGTGGTTGTTGGCTCACGGTACCTCGGGTCCTCAACATGCATATGCTATATATCTCCACAACCAGAAGGGTCTAGTAGATGTAATGGTGTATTGCTTTTAGAAATATGCCATTTGGAGAAAAAGTTGCAGATGAAAACGTTGTCACAAATGGCTGTTTTTTCCTACTTGTTTTCAATATTTTAATACTTCAACAGTTTGTTTCAATAAGAAAACCTTGGCGGATCTACACAAATAACCCCTTCCTAGAATCTGGATGTTGCTTTACTTTTAGAAATCTATAGCTTTCCTGGATTGCCCAGGGGTTTCACACCAGTTTTCACCACAACTTGGAAGTAAGTTGAAAGTACAAAAATTAGGAACAATAGGTTACTTCTTTGAAAAATGCCAAACTTGTGATAAAAATATTTTTGGTGATTCAGCTCCTCATGTTCCTGAAAGCTAGAAAGATGGTGACTTAGCATAGCAACCCCTATGCTGATGTCATTGTTAGGGAAACAAAATGCCTCTTTTCTGGAGTACTTCTTGCTATTTTTCCCAAAAACCTCAAAATGTAGTTGTATTTTGGCTGTTTTCTCATCCCCCTCCAGGGACTCCACACACCCTGGGTAATATAAAAATCCCCAGGATGTTGAAATAAAGGACACAAATTTGGCACTGATCACTGTTGGACTTAACCCTTTTTGCAGGGTCATCCCTGAACTTTTTGACTTCCTCCTCTATTTTTCTGACTTGTTGTTGGCTGTTTTATGACTCTGGGCACCTTACCACTGCTGATCAGTGCTAAAGTGCATATGCTCTCCCTATTGTAAATTGCTGTATGGATCAGTTGTTCCATGATTAGCTGGTTTGGTTTACCTGTCAGACCCTAGTGCCGTGCACCAGGAGTGCCCAGGGCTTGTAAACCAAATGCTGCTGGTGGGCTTGCAGCACTGGTTGTGCCACCCACAGAAGCAGCCTGTAAAAGTGTGTCTAAGGTCTGCCATTGAAGAGCCTGTGAGCAGTCTGGAATTGTCATGTTGACTGGGCAAGTGCACCCACTTGCCAGTCCCTAAACCTTCCCTTTTCTTCATATCAGACACCCCTATGGTAGGCCCAAGAGCAGGGTGCATTGTAAGTATAAGGTAGGACATGCCCTGGTGTGTGTGGCATGTCCTAATAGTGAATTACAGTCATTTTCGTTTTTCACAATTGCAAGGCTAATTGTTCTACAGAGGCCAGAATGGGCAGTTAGAATATTACATTTTATAATCCTAACTGACTCAGGGAATATGGTAGAAATTCGAGTTTAGTATGTCTGAACTCAGAATGATAAAATACATCTTTTAGTGAAGCTGGTTTTAACATTCTGTGTTTGAAAATACCACTTTTAGAAAGTATGTATTTTCTTGTCTAACTATCCAAAGCCTTCCTCTGCTAGGTTATATATTCCTTGTCTGGAGTTTGAGTGACGGGGCTGGGGGATTCCATGAGACAGAATGAGTCAGCCCAGTCAGTGGTGAATAGAGAGATCTGCATTTAGATGGGTAGGAGGAGTGGCACCTGGGACCTGAATAGGACTGTACCTGCCCCTCACAGTGCTTGCTCCACCCCCTGTGGTGCGTCTGATGTCTCTGCCCTGCACTGTGAAAGGAGAGAAGGAAACATGTCAACAGAGTGCTCCAGGGCTGTGATTTTCCTCCACAAAGCTGGCTCCACCTCGTGTGGGGCGTCTGATGTTTCTGCCCTGCACTGTGAAAGGAAAAAAGTAGTCATGTAAACAGAGTGCTCCAGAACTGGTATGGACTGGGAAAGGCCCATCTACCCTCAGAGGACAACGGATTTTGAGGTTTAAATATTGGGACCCTGATCCCAAGAAATTAGATCACTTTTGGACAAACAAGAAGAAACCTCTGCTGAGGAAAGGAACCTGAAGAAACTGAGGAGAGACTATCCTAAACTGAAGTGCTGCTTAGGGGATTGGCCTGCAGTGGTTGCCTTACTGCCAAAGAGAGGAGAAATGAACTTTGTGTACTTTACTTTCAACTTGTGAAGGATCTCCAAGGGTTTGGAAAAGAGCTTGCCTCCTGCTGAAGTCTCAGGGACAACAGACTTCAACCCCCAGCTCACCACCCAGGCCTAATTGCATTAGGAGTCTGGCAGTGAAGATCTGTCCTCTTCTGGTTATTGGAACAAACTATGATGCCCTGGTTTTGACATATGACTTTCTGCATGATGTGCTGTGCACAAACCAGCATACATGGAATGATTCACAGGTAAAGATGGAAATCTTCCCCTGTAAGTTTCCAGTCTCGCATGGATCCAAATATGTGCAAATTCATGCACTTTTTGAATTTGCAAAAGTGTTCCAGGTTATGCCAGGAAACCTGTGACAGTCACAGGTTTTCGAAGCATAGTTCTGGGACATTTTTGGGAATTCTATTTTCTTATGCAACAATATACATGTGTGTATTTTGTATTAGAAATTTGCCCACATCAGTTCAAATACACTTTCAATCTGTTTTTTTCCTTTTCTACAGAGGGAAACCATTTTGCCCATAGAGAAGAGGTCAGAAGTAAGATTATGAACACCCACACAGAGGTACATTTGCTCATGGGTGTTCATGCATTCACATGGTACGCAAACCACGTAACTCTCAGTCCCTGCCTACCCACCCCTCTCGCTCGGTTTACTTAAACAAAATCTTTTTTTGTGAATAAATCCATCTAGGAAGGCAAAACCAACTTTTCAGAATTAGAAAAGTGATTTTTCACAAGTAGGGACTCAGCGGTGGCTGCTATAAAACGGAGGTGGCGGTGCATGTGGGGATAAAAAAGTTACCTTACCTGTATTGTGATGCTGTATCAGCTCCGTCCTCTGTCTCTTCCTGGCTCCGAGTCCCAGAAGCACACAGGTTCCCAGAATCCCCTAGCCAATCACAACACTGATGTCACCAGTATGAAGCAGTGTTGTGATCGGTCTGAGTGTCGTGGTTCGGCAGTCAGACAGGGACTGGGAGCCTGTGCATGTTCTCAATCCGGCCTTGCAATACAGCTTGGTGGAGACATGTTAAGTGTGCATGACGGTTTGGCCGGTCCAAGACGCCCGGCCAAACTGTCATGCGCACTTAGAAAGTGCACCAACCCCTGCCCAGGACAGATTAACCCCACCCTACACCTAAAATAACAGGAACCAAGCCAGTGCAGAAAAATAAAATGATAATCACATTACTATTATTTTAATTTTTCTTTTTTGCTCTGCTCAGAAACAGTTGGGCCGCCTTAGACACAGCGGCAGCTACTTGCATGCTTAACTCTAATACACAAGCACATCAGCAGGAATGAGGTCTACCGCTTGTGATCGCTGAATATGGATTCAATAACACTGGAGTCTGAGCGCTCATCGCCTCTGCATACTTATGCTCGAACAATAATGCTACAAGCTCAATATAATATAAAAGATGCCTTCATGTACTTTGTCCTCTTATATCTGCTGAGGATCATCCAGAATAATTAATACAGGTCTTCCAGGCCAGAGAAATGCCACACACCCAGTCCCTCTTATATATTTTATCTCGATATTATTTTCATATTTGTTGCTTAATAGAGCTAAGTTAATGTTTTCAAAAAACACATTTTAAGCATTGATAAACAATTACGTTGCGTCTGCCGTATCACATATAAGGAGAAATTGTGGGTACACAACATTACGTGAAAATGTAGTGCGCTGTCATGGTTTTGATAAAACAGCAACGTAGGAAGGATTCTTTTTTTTAGGCTATCCGACTGCGGACACACATTTCTAGACAACGATTTCATACAGACGAAAATGCTAAGTATGTAGCCTAAACTATGCCTGACTTCACCCAAGATTGCTTAACGCTTGGTAAATTCTTACTCAATATTTGTAAGGTGAAAAGTCACTTGGCATTGGCAGATGTATCTGCCTGGGTGTTTACGATGTCTTTGTCTGATATGACTGCACAGTACATTGTGCTTTAGATAAATATGTGAAATTAACTACATGAATGGTTAAGCTTAGTTCTGTTTTTTAATTTGTGGTTTTCTTTTTTCCAGAATGTGCAATTTTTTATTGGCCGTGTTAACTTCACAGTGTGTTCTTTTCTATTAAACTGAGCTTATTTGTGCAGACTGAATGAAGAAAGGTCAAAGACTCAGGGGCATATTTCCAAGGGAATGGTGAAGCGTGGCGTTAAGCAAAACATTGCTAATGTCACTCTCCCCCATTCTGAAAACGTAGGGTTGCACCCTATTTACAATCGTGTGGCATATCCCTGCATTTTCCCTAGCACTGGCGCTATACTCAGCTGCCTAGCGCCAATGCAGGCCCACTTGGACCATAGTGCAAGGTTGCCTGCATTGAGGGAATTATTGTTTATGTGCAGGAAGGTGTCCCTTCCTGCACATAAACAATCCAGAATGGCGAATAGTAACTTTTACGTGTGCTGCATTGTGCAGCACACGTAGAAATTGCAAATTGTCATTTTTTAAATGATTCTTTATGTGCAGGTAGGGCCACCTAAGCATTTCTCCTAGTTTCGCCACGTTAAGACAAGGTTTTCCCTGGTCTTAACATTGGCGCTGCCTCCTATTTACGCCACCCTTGGGAGCAGCCTCAAAAACATTGGGTGTTGCGGCGGAATTCACACGCATCACCCAATGCATGCCCCTTTTATGCTAAGTGTAGCATGAAAGGGGACCTTATTTACAAGGCGACGTTAAGCCACGTTAAGGTACTGTGGGGATATATGCCCCATAGTTCCTCCTTCTGCTATGATTTTTCACTGATTTAGCGCTAAGGCAATAAACAACCAAACCAGATAAAATTCCCAAAAAAGAGGTTGAATAAAACTAGGTATTCACTGTCATGTTGTCACAGTACTTCCTTAAAGTGAATTGATGAATAGGACACAAACCGAAATAAAGAAAGATTGTATGTGTAAAAATAATCAGAATTGTATATAAAGGGACACATTAACAATTTTTTACGCACGCAATGCAGCAAGCCACCTTGCTGTGCTGCGTGAAATGGTAGTAATGCGCTGTATTTAACATCATATGGTGCATTTCTGTCCATTCCTTGCACTGACACACTCTTGGCTGCCTAGCGCCTATGTAGGCACCCATGCAGTATGGTGCAAGGGTGCCTGTTTTGTAAGCAGGACTGTTTTTGTGTAGGAAGGGACACCTTCCTGTACAAAAACAATCCTCTGTGGCATTTTTCTTTTTCAATGTGTGCTGGAGAAGAGGAAAAAACAAGGAGAAAGAAAGATATTCTCCTCTTTACCCCTCACCAGGGGAAGCGTAGCATTTTGGTGCATTTTCAGGTGTACAACTAATGGTTAATCTGGGAATGTGCTAAAATCCATGGATGGATGCGTGAGAACACTCACGCTCCACCCATGGCATGCTTCCCTGGGGCAGAGCAACGCAAAACAGCAATTTGTGCTGCATTGTGTTACTCTAGATTTATCAAGCCAGGTATGGCCACGCAAGGTGGCCTTGCGTGGCTTGATAAAGATAACTTTATTGTTGCATTGCCCTTGCACCCCTTTGCGTGGCACAAGGGCGAGACAACAGCCATGCTGAATATGCCCAAAGTAACTATAACTCACGCCACTGCCTTGCACAGTCTTGTCATTAATGTTGTCATTTCAGATGTTGCCTTCATGATATCAATGTTGTCATCGATCATGTCATGAGTGATGTAATATGTGGGGTAATTAGCACTGCATGGGGAGGGTGTGAGTCATAGCACAAGTTATAGTTATTATAGATAACGAACAGGTGAACTGCAGTTTTTTTAATATTAAACATCACATTGTCACTGAAATTTTCACCTAACTATAACCAGTGCTTAATTTGTAAAACAAATAGGTGCCAGGGCCCTCATCAGGGGGTTACTGCAGTTTGCACCCTGCATTGCCCCTGCTAGTGATGCCAATGACAGCACCAACACAACTACCAACTGTTAGAAATGAGATTTCTGATTGGCTAGGGCTTGGGCAAAAGCCAGGCAGAAACCACCACTCCAGTCAGGGCAAGGGAGTTACACGCTGAAGCTAACCCCTGCTCACCCCCTTGGTAGCTTGGCATGAGCAGTCAGGCTTATCCCAGAGACAATGTGTAAAGCGTTTTCACACACACAAAGTAGCAACACACTAGGCACACCACAAAAGAAACTCCACACAAGGCAATATCAAAAGTAGCCTTTGTATTATCATAAAACACATTAGAAACATAATCACTCATTTACACTGTGCCAACTGGCCCTAGGAAATATTCACAGGGGATTGTATAAGGGACCGGGCCAATCGGGCCACGGTCAGAACCAGCGGCGGTTTTACCATCTGGGCGGTGGGGCGTTGCCCCACTAATAATTATCGGGCAATTTATTCGAGCGGCGCGTTAATAGAACTTTTATGAATTAACGCGCCGCTCGAATAAATTACCCGATAATTATTGCCCTGCGCCTGCGGCCGTGGTTCGTGTCAAGCTGAAGCTTTCACTCATGTGACATGCGCTGTCTGACACTGGGTGGCGCTGGAGTGCCAGCACAGTGCGCACTGTGCATGTGGTGTTTGCCCGACTGCCTCTGTGCAGCGAGCAAACTAAATGGTTTCAAAAAAGCAAGCACTGCAGAGTACGGGGTTTGCTCATGCAACATACCCCAGTGCTTAAAAAAAGAGCGGCGTTTTTTCGTGCTCAGTCGAATCCTGATGCTGCTCTCTTTACAGAGCAGTTCTCCTCTAAAGAGAGCAGCGTCAGGATTGGCTGGCTACTACTGTACTGTACTACTGTAGTGTCCTGTAACAGTACAGTAGTACATGTTCACGGTCTAGTGTCTCACCGCGGGGGTGGGAGCATCTAAAGCAATGCCCAATCACTGTAGTGGCTTAGTGTTAAGCCATTCAGTGATTGGGCATTTCTAGTTGCTGGGCAAATCGACCCTACACCTTCCCTTCCTCCTTGTGGTCTCCTCGTAGTCGACTCGTGCCCATGAGGGACAGAGACTGTCTGGTCTGAGGCCTCGTCACTTGAACTTCACCTAGTCTCGCAGTCGCCGTCGAGCCTGTCTTTGGAGTGTTCAGGTCAGTGAAATTCTAATCCTTCCGGACCTGTGTGCAGGTATGGACCTGAAAAATATTATATAAAAGTTAAACTTTTATATAATATTTAAGTTGACATCTACCCACACTATGACGAACACCTCTCTGGTCTTGGTGACGTGAACCGATCACCTTGAGATGCATCAGGGCTCATTGTGCCTATTGAGGCCTATAAGGTGTTATGTTAGGGTCTGCTATGCCATTTCATGGTATGCTATGTTGATTTGGGTTAATTTGCTTTTAATTAATCGCTCGGTCACCCTAAGTCTTCTTGGCGCTGCTGATGTGTGTCTTACCCTTTGAACGATATCTAACTCGACTGGCGTTCTCAAGCTCTCCAAAACAATGCCAATAAAACTCAGCTGGAGGGGTGCACATATTTTTGTACAAAAGTTTTTTTAACCATTTATTGAACATTCTATATTCTTGCAAATAAGCTTTCACTTTAAAACTGTGTTTCATACCATATCAAGGAGACACACCTTCCTGCCTTGAGAAATGTAATTTAAAAAATCCTGAAAGAGACGGGACATGTCTCTCTCTCTCTCATCCCGGCACGCTATTCACCGGCACTGGCCTTTTGGAAAATCCCCCCCTGCCCCTAAAGTGCGGCCTGTCACTTTATCTTGAAAAAAAATGCTTTTGGGCCTAATTACAGATTCCGATGTGAGTCCGACAACTGTTCTGCAAGTGTTCGGCATCAGAGAGTGATATCGCGCGACGATTGGCCGCTCCGTATCCATCTATCACCCAGTTAAGTTCTGTCATAAAGACTGTGCGTGCGTTTTCCTTTAAGGCTATACAGAAATGTGTCGTGTGTGTTTACTGAGTTAGTAGTAGACGATTCGGAAATGATCAAATATCAATGGCCTTGGCACAAACATAATATGCCCAGACACATGTGCAAGTGTCAAAACAACCATTTACAAAAGCCCAGGCAGAAACCCCCACATGCGAAGAATAGCTAATGTGTGCCCAGGCCAGTGCTGTCTGTTATGAGCATAGTAGTCATTAATCAGAGGCTGCCGGCTGGCCCTGTGCGCTATATGTCATGAGGGCTCTCGCTAAAGCATAGGTTTAATAGATTGCACAGGCGATGCCATAGGCACTAATGCGTCCACCAAATTTTTGAGAGACAAACAATTTTCAGTTTTTGCCCTCCTCCAGGACAACTGTATTCATGCCAGGAACGTCCAGATGCCTATACTGGGCACATAATGGTTAGTTACAATACTGCTTGCTTTGTATAACTTATACCTAAGCTTTCGGATACGAAATGAACGTAAACGACCCGCATTTACATTAATAACGTGAAAATACATTTTGTGTGGATCATGGATGTTCTCAAAATCGGGCAATGGATCAGCCTTCCTCGATCTACATTGGCCATGTCTGAAATGCACAAATTATGTAAATTATGCATACAGAGAACAACACAAACTGAAAAGCGAAGCCTCCTGGCATTTTATTATTAGTAGCTACCCCGCTTAAAAAACATGTTATCAACATCAGAAGGATGAAAGCCTGATTCCTCGTAGCAGGATTAGGATTGTATCCTGTTCCAAGTTTGCATGCAGATATCAGTAGAAATCAAAGGGCAGATGTCGAGTTTCCCACTTGCTACTGATGTTGTATGGCCACAGGACACTGTAATAACATGTTTGACAGCGACACCTGTACACATTTCATACACGAGAGAGCCCTCTGACAACTGAGCCAAAGATTGCATGCACTGTACAGTATTCTACAGCCGACTCAGACTGCTGGGTAATATACCTATAGAACCTGATGCAAGCACATACAGAAAGAGTTTTGTTGCCAGAATTCATTTTCAATGAGGAGGTGAGACCTTGATGTTTCTAGGCTACATCTGTGATAAGCATCCTTTAGACAGACCATAGCCAAAAATTTCAATCCATGCCTTGCAGGAGGAGTTTTCGATTAACAAACCCTATTTTGGGGGGAAAGATGGACCCTGAAGTAAGCAACTTCAATAATTGTATTTATTCTGCCTCCGATTCTATGACCCCGGTGAAAGCCATTAAAATTCTCCCATTAAGGCCTAACGAACCCTGGTATAGTATTGGTTGGAAAAAAATCTTAGCTAAGCTTGTTAAAAATGAAGAAAAGGTTTGGGGAAAGGATTCTAAATCCGAAAAAAGGGTTAGGGGCAGGGCATGAAAATGTATAAAGCTGAAATTAAAAAAGAGCTCAACGTTTATGTTGCAAATAGACCATCAAACGCTTCTTGAGTAACCATGGAGACTTTCTGGATTTATTCATGAATTAATTCCCCCCTGCCATAAAGAAAGCTATCCTGTACACCCGGAGGAATTTTCAATTGTCTTGCAACATTTTGTGCAATTTTGGTTTTTTTGAATTGCGGTCATTACACAGAATGCCCAAAATTAAACTGTGTAATTACGTGCTGTTCGCTGCAAAAAATAGTGCGAGCGCACAGGAGCAAGCTAAAACCTCCAGAAGGCACTGACCAGTTTAGTGAAACCCAGCAATGAAAACATAGCGCAGGTCTGCCCTTTGTGGATCAATATTGTACACCACTGATCTACATTTACTGTGATCAATACATTTTATTTTTACTACTGCTCCTGAGAATTTTAAAAGGTGTCTTACACTTCTGATTCCGTGGCTCTAAACTCCAATTTATGGAGATAAAACAGAGGAAAGTGAGACAGGCAATACCCTCCCTAGACAACACAATAACAATGTTAGCATTGTATACCTATGTTTGGAAACTGCAAAGAGGAGTTCGGAGTTTGATAAACTACACAAAAATTTGTAGTAAGACATACCCTGAGATCTCGACACTAATTTACGTGACAAGATGAACATTGGTAGTGCACTGGTGACTTGTGATGTAAACAATGACAAGCCGATCAACCAGTTGTAGTTGGCCATACAAATTAGTTTGATTTCTGCCTGCAAAGAACATTCTGGAAGTGTCTTCCCTCCTCCTCGGTAATGCCTCCTAATGTTGCACCCCCTCATTTCTCACGCTGCTCTTCTTTCCTTCCTGACTCTTTTGCCCTCTTGTTTACTCCTCACCTCTCAGACCCCTTCTGTGACTTGTGGGACTGGCTGTTTTCACTGCTTACTCCATTCCTTTTCCACACTTGGAATGTAAGACTAGCTTCTTCTAGAAATTGTAAAATAACCGTCACCAGGGCTTTATGTGGAAGCTTTTTCATTGTTATATACAAGCCACAGTTGCTGCTTATTTTTCTTTTGCAACTAACAACCATCGACAGTAGTCCTGACTTGTAAGTATGATGTTACTTGTTGTATCATATATCTGGATGCAATGACAAAAACAACAACATACCAGTTGTCAGTCTTCCTTTGAATTTGTATTTGTTGCATATTTTCCATAGTGCATGTATTGTTTCAAAGAAAGATTCATTTTCACTGGAGAAGATTTTACCTCTATAATTTATAGATCAACCGCTAACTACGTGCTACAGGGGGGCTCATTTTGCGTTACACCACTGAACATGCCTGCCCATATTTTACAGTTTGAATGCTTTTGTTAAAAGTCTGTGTGTTTGGTTGACACAACTACATTTTGTTGTATTTGCTTTTCAGCATTTGGTAAAGCCTCAGGCTGCCAAACTAATTTTTGGGCAAATCAAGCAAAGAAGAAGAGACGCCAACCTCCTTTTCCGCTACAACACAGCCAACAACCCCAGTGTTTAAGGTAAGGAAACTGCTGCTATATTTTACATTCTAGTAGTCAAGGGCTATGTAAGTTGTGTACATGGTGGGTGGCGTCACATACCAGTGTTCAGTCTTCCTTTGAATTTGTATTTCTTGCATATTTTCCATAGTGCATGTATTGTTTCAAAGGAAGAATTATTTTCACTGGAGAAGATTTTACCTCTATAATTTATAGATCAACCGCTAACTACGTGCTACAGGGGGGCTCATTTTGCGTTACACCACTGAACATGCCTGTCCATATTTTACAGTTTGAATGCTTTTGTTAAAAGTCTGTGTGTTTGGTTGACACAACTACATTTTGTTGTATTTGCTTTTCAGCATTTGGTAGAGCCTCAGGCTGCCGAACTAATTTTTGGGCAAATCAAGCAAAGAAGAAGAGACGCCAACCTCCTTTTCCGCTACAACACAGCCAACAACCCCAGTGTTTAAGGTAAGGAAACTGCTGCTATATTTTACATTCTAGTAGTCCAGGGCTATGTAAGTTGTGTACATGGTGGGTGGCGTCTAAATACATGCACCAAACCTCATACGTTGTACTTTGATTATTGACAGGTAACACTAACATTGGTAACACCATGAATACAGTAGAGCATCTACTTGCAAAGCCGTTCCTTGGACTGAAACGTGAAGACAAACTAATTGTAAAACAATTAGGACCTCACCGGCCAGACCTAAACCTACAACAAAGTTCCCTAGACAGAGGGAAGCTTTACACACGTTCTTTCACAAACACCTGGTACACAAAAGTTGATTGGCTTACAGGATGTCCTTCAACAAATACTCTGTTCTGCTTCCCCTGCCTGCTGTTTGGTGGTGAAACTCCTTGGACCAAAAAAGGAGTTAAGGACTTGAAGCATTTGTCAGATAAAGTAAAGAAGCATGCACACACGAAAACACATATGGAAATATGGGCCGGGATGCCCGCCACCCCTCCCAACACCAATTCCCCATGGGAGGAGACAGACACAGGTTTGAACTTTTGGAAGGCGGGGGGGCCTCACGACCCCCCCCGGCCGTATTTATTAAAAATATGAAACAAAATTTAAAACTTTAAATTAAAACGTTTCATGAATCATGTACAAATTCAACTTCAATTACATTTTGATGAAGACAAGTTTTTAGGCTAACCTTAACAAATCTCTAATACAAAGGTTTCCTAGCCGAGTCTAGCATCCTGACAATGCATAACATTCTGAATTTGTACAACCTAGCATTAAGGGCCAACGGCAGGGTCTTAACCGGTGTCATATCCCTATTACCAAATTCCCGCCCTCACGGTGTGAGTGGCGCATGCGCAGAGGACTTTACCCTCGCAGCCAACTGTAACTTCCCTTGTCGTGGGGGCCCCCTTTCACTCGACGCCATCTTAAGGTCGTCCGAGTTCCCGTGCGAGATATCCGTAAGAAGGACAGCGTGGACTCCCCCCTTCCCCACACTCTCTTCCGCCGGAGCGGATATCCGGCCCCCAGGAAATTCGTGGGAGGGGCATATAGCCGTCTCCCCCTGGGAGGGGCCTATGGCCGTCTCCCCCTGGGCGACCCATCCGTAGTGGGTGCCGCCCCCGTGGGAGGGGCCAATGGCCGCCTCCCCCCGGGCGCTCCCATCCATAATGGGTGGCGCCCCCCCTAGGGACCTTGAAATCACTGCTCACCGATCATGACCTTACTGCCCGACCAAAAAATAAATACGACAGTTGTTTTACCTACTAAGGAAAGAAAATTTCGCCTAAATCTGTAACAGCTTGACAATTCACCGACTTTGACTTTGCTACAAAGGGAAAAAAGTCCTAAAGCACATAACACAATTTTTATTGAATCCATTCCTTTACGTTTCTACCAAGAAAAAAGGCCTACAAGCAAATATTCAATCTAAGGCATACACTCACGATGCGAAATTGACTGTATCTTTTTATTATATTCAAACAATCAACGAGAAAATTACTTTATTCTACAAACTTTGCAACCAGGGGCTGGTGGGTGGGTCAAAAAAGTGCAGCTTGTTCCCTAGAGGGCTCACGAGCGACGAGTGGTGCAACCTTCAGAGCAGAGGAACAAGAGGAAGCTTCGTTGTATTCCCGCGCTATTTATCCATCAGCGGGAGGGCGGGGGGCCGCCTCAGGTACGCCCATCCGTGCACGGACTTCCGGGCGGGTGTCTAGGCCAACCTCTTCTGGGCGGGAGGGGCGTGCTCCGGCTACGCCGCTTCGGGCATACCAGCCGGGACACGCCTCCCGCCCACAATGGTTTCCCGGGGGATCGGGGCACCCATCCATACGTTCGGGGGGACCGAGTGGTCTCCCCTTTCCATATGGGCCGGGATGCCCGCCACCCCTCCCAACACCAATTCCCCATGGGAGGAGACGGACACAGGTTTGAACTTTTGGAAGGCGGGGGGGCCTCACGACCCCCCGGGCCGTATTTATTAAAAATATGAAACAAAATGTAAAACTTTAAATTAAAACGTTTCATGAATCATGTACAAATTCAACTTCAATTACATTTTGATGAAGACAAGTTTTTAGGC
Organism: Lissotriton vulgaris; assembly: GCF_964263255.1. Taxonomy (NCBI): domain Eukaryota; kingdom Metazoa; phylum Chordata; class Amphibia; order Caudata; family Salamandridae; genus Lissotriton; species Lissotriton vulgaris. Next base: position 1,071,310,902 of record NC_141689.1, on the reverse strand, counting down.
TAACCTTAACAAATCTCTAATACAAAGGTTTCCTAGCCGAGTTTAGCATCCTGACAATGCATAACATTCTGAATTTGTACAACCTAGCATTAAGGGCCAACGGCAAGGTCTTAACCGGTGTCAGATCCCTATTACCAAATTCCCGCCCTCACGGTGTGAGTGGCGCATGCGCAGAGGACTTTACCCTCGCAGCCAACTGTAACTTCCCTTGTCGTGGGGGCCCCCTTTCACTCGACGCCATCTTAAGGTCGTCCGAGTTCCCGTGCGAGATATCCGTAAGAAGGACAGCGTGGACTCCCCCCTTCCCCACACTCTCTTCCGCCGGAGCGGATATCCGGCCCCCAGGAAATTCGTGGGAGGGGCATATAGCCGTCTCCCCCTGGGAGGGGCCTATGGCCGTCTCCCCCTGGGCGACCCATCCGTAGTGGGTGCCGCCCCCGTGGGAGGGGCCAATGGCCGCCTCCCCCCGGGCGCTCCCATCCATAATGGGTGGCGCCCCCCCTAGGGACCTTGAAATCACTGCTCACCGATCATGACCTTACTGCCCGACCAAAAAATAAATACGACAGTTGTTTTACCTACTAAGGAAAGAAAATTTCGCCTAAATCTGTAACAGCTTGACAATTCACCGACTTTGACTTTGCTACAAAGGGAAAAAAGTCCTAAAGCACATAACACAATTTTTATTGAATCCATTCCTTTACGTTTCTACCAAGAAAAAAGGCCTACAAGCAAATATTCAATCTAAGGCATACACTCACGATGCGAAATTGACTGTATCTTTTTATTATATTCAAACAATCAACGAGAAAATTACTTTATTCTACAAACTTTGCAACCAGGGGCTGGTGGGTGGGTCAAAAAAGTGCAGCTTGTTCCCTAGAGGGCTCACGAGCGACGAGTGGTGCAACCTTCAGAGCAGAGGAACAAGAGGAAGCTTCGTTGTATTCCCGCGCTATTTATCCATCTGCGGGAGGGCGGGGGGCCGCCTCAGGTACGCCCATCCGTGCACGGACTTCCGGGCGGGTGTCTAGGCCAACCTCTTCTGGGCGGGAGGGGCGTGCTCCGGCTACGCCGCTTCGGGCATACCAGCCGGGACACGCCTCCCGCCCACAATGGTTTCCCGGGGGATCGGGGCACCCATCCATACGTTCGGGGGGACCGAGTGGTCTCCCCTTTCCATATGGGCCGGGATGCCCGCCACCCCTCCCAACACCAATTCCCCATGGGAGGAGACGGACACAGGTTTGAACTTTTGGAAGGCGGGGGGGCCTCACGACCCCCCGGGCCGTATTTATTAAAAATATGAAACAAAATGTAAAACTTTAAATTAAAACGTTTCATGAATCATGTACAAATTCAACTTCAATTACATTTTGATGAAGACAAGTTTTTAGGCTAACCTTAACAAATCTCTAATACAAAGGTTTCCTAGCCGAGTTTAGCATCCTGACAATGCATAACATTCTGAATTTGTACAACCTAGCATTAAGGGCCAACGGCAAGGTCTTAACCGGTGTCAGATCCCTATTACCAAATTCCCGCCCTCACGGTGTGAGTGGCGCATGCGCAGAGGACTTTACCCTCGCAGCCAACTGTAACTTCCCTTGTCGTGGGGGCCCCCTTTCACTCGACGCCATCTTAAGGTCGTCCGAGTTCCCGTGCGAGATATCCGTAAGAAGGACAGCGTGGACTCCCCCCTTCCCCACACTCTCTTCCGCCGGAGCGGATATCCGGCCCCCAGGAAATTCGTGGGAGGGGCATATAGCCGTCTCCCCCTGGGAGGGGCCTATGGCCGTCTCCCCCTGGGCGACCCATCCGTAGTGGGTGCCGCCCCCGTGGGAGGGGCCAATGGCCGCCTCCCCCCGGGCGCTCCCATCCATAATGGGTGGCGCCCCCCCTAGGGACCTTGAAATCACTGCTCACCGATCATGACCTTACTGCCCGACCAAAAAATAAATACGACAGTTGTTTTACCTACTAAGGAAAGAAAATTTCGCCTAAATCTGTAACAGCTTGACAATTCACCGACTTTGACTTTGCTACAAAGGGAAAAAAGTCCTAAAGCACATAACACAATTTTTATTGAATCCATTCCTTTACGTTTCTACCAAGAAAAAAGGCCTACAAGCAAATATTCAATCTAAGGCATACACTCACAATGCGAAATTGACTGTATCTTTTTATTATATTCAAACAATCAACGAGAAAATTACTTTATTCTACAAACTTTGCAACCAGGGGCTGGTGGGTGGGTCAAAAAAGTGCAGCTTGTTCCCTAGAGGGCTCACGAGCGACGAGTGGTGCAGCCTTCAGAGCAGAGGAACAAGAGGAAGCTTTGTTGTATTCCCGCGCTATTTATCCATCTGCGGGAGGGCGGGGGGCCGCCTCAGGTACGCCCATCCGTGCACGGACTTCCGGGCGGGTGTCTAGGCCAACCTCTTCTGGGCGGGAGGGGCGTGCTCCGGCTACGCCGCTTCGGGCATACCAGCCGGGACACGCCCCCCACCCACAATGGTTTCCCGGGGGATCGGGGCACCCATCCATACGTTCGGGGGGACCGAGTGGTCTCCCCTTTCCATATGGGCCGGGATGCCCGCCACCCCTCCCAACACCAATTCCCCATGGGAGGAGACAGACACAGGTTTGAACTTTTGGAAGGCGGGGGGGCCTCACGACCCCCCGGGCCGTAATTATTAAAAATATGAAACAAAATTTAAAACTTTAAATTAAAACGTTTCATGAATCATGTACAAATTCAACTTCAATTACATTTTGATGAAGACAAGTTTTTAGGCTAACCTTAACAAATCTCTAATACAAAGGTTTCCTAGCCGAGTCTAGCATCCTGACAATGCATAACATTCTGAATTTGTACAACCTAGCATTAAGGGCCAACGGCAAGGTCTTAACCGGTGTCAGATCCCTATTACCAAATTCCCGCCCTCACGGTGTGAGTGGCGCATGCGCAGAGGACTTTACCCTCGCAGCCAACTGTAACTTCCCTTGTCGTGGGGGCCCCCTTTCACTCGACGCCATCTTAAGGTCGTCCGAGTTCCCGTGCGAGGTATCCGTGAGAAGGACAGCGTGGACTCCCCCCCCCCCTTCCCCACACTCTCTTCCGCCGGAGCGGATATCCGGCCCCCGGGAAATTCGTGGGAGGGGCATATAGCCGTCTCCCCCTGGGAGGGGCCTATGGCCGTCTCCCCCTGGGCGACCCATCCATAGTGGGTGCCGCCCCCCCGTGGGAGGGGCCAATGGCCACCTCCCCCCGGGCGCTCCCATCCATAATGGGTGGCGCCCCCCCTAGGGACCTTGAAATCACTGCTCACCGATCATGACCTTACCGCCACAGGCCGGATAGTTGACCACTAGCCATGCTATGAAGTCTCCTATGAGTAAGTCATTCCCAGCCCTGGACAGATGCACCCCATCATTCAAATAATAGTGATCCCCCGAACACACCCATGGGGAATGCTTTGGAGATGAGCGGAGCGAAACAGCTTCTCAATCTTGTTGTTGAGCCTCTTTACCGAGTGGTTCAATGCTGACACAGACAAACCCCCCCGCCATATTCTTCTGGGAATCATGTGGGACCAGGCGATCGTACACCCAGGGAGCCTCTTGGCCAACCAACTGACTGCTGACAATATGTGCTCAACTAACACCCGTCTTCCCAGTCTCACCAAGTCATTGCCTCCCACATGCACTATGATTACAGATGGCGGTGACCTGTGCCGCCCTAAGAGTTCTTCCACAAAATTTTGCAATTGGTCAACACAGAGGCCTCCCCTCCCATGGAAGGACACTCTGAACCCATATTCCTCAGATGCGTGAATCGCGTCACCTGCCTTGAATATGTCCCCGCCACGCCTCACGTATGAGTGGCCCATGACCCAGACCACTTGATCTCCAGTCGGTGATCCCGTCCCGCTGGTCAGCTGGTGTTGGGTCGATCCCAATTTCCGCCCCGCGTTACAGGCCTGCGAAACTGTAATCCAAACAAAAGACAACAAGCGTGAGTGCATTTCATCAGTCTTTTACAACATGTGCAAGAGCACATACCTCTTGAAACAATTCGAGGACCAACCGCCTAACTGTTTCACCTCCTCCGTATGCAGACCCCGAGCCGTAGCCTCCGTAGCGGCCCCTATTCTGAATGAGTGGGTCCCAAAATCACACGGGTTCAAGCCCGCCGCTGCAATCGTAATTGCCAGCACCCTCCGAAATTGAAATCTTGTCAACGGGGTGCCGTCCTCGTGTCTAAGCAGGGTCCCCCCCATGTTGTCAACCTCTGTTCCATGTAGGCCTCCAAATACCGTACTGGACAACCGGGGTTCCCCCGGGTGCGCTGCAGCACCACACTACTCCCTAAAGCCTCCTGGTCTGTTTTTGACCTGGCTATCGAGATCAGCAGAGAATCGCCCCTTACTTGGACGTGATCCCTGCGTAGACCTCCCTCCACATCCTTCTTATTCTTCGCCACTAGTTCACTTACCCGCATGGCCCCATAGAATGCCAATGCGAAAGCCGCTCGGAACAGTATTACTTCACTGGGCGAGGAACATGTCTCATCCAGTTTCCCTAGTAGTAAGGACAATCTGTCCAACCAGTTTGGGTGCCTTTTATCCTGTCTGCGACCCTCCTGGCGCTGCCAGCCGCGGAGAGCCTTCCTGACTAAGAAGGAGTGCGTCGGGTCCTGTATCCCGTGGAGCTGTGCCATGAATGATATGGCAGCCCTATACCTGTTGGCGGTTGCCGCCGACCGGCCTTCCTTATGCAGTGCCACCAGAAATTGGAGCAAGGACTCTTACCGCCCCCAGCCATGCCCCCCTACCGGCCCTAAAAAGGCGCAGTATGAATGGAACGCTCCTTCATAAGCTTTCCTCGTCCTGGGCGCTAAACTGGCTGCCACGAGGTCTTGTAGTCCGTGGCACCAATCTGCCATAGTGCTTCGGGGAAAGGTGCCGCCACTAGTTCCGCTGAGGGTAGATAACCCCTGAAAGCCTGCATGTGTGAACGAGAGAGCGCATCAGCTGCATTATTCCGTACCCCCGGCACATGCCTTGCCCTGAATTGTGCATTCGATCTCATGCATCGCAATACAATTTCTTTCAACAGTCTTAAGATCCATTTGCAGCGTGCAGCCTGGTGATTAATGCACTCGACCACTGTCATGTTATCTGACCAAAACACCACTGAGCGGTCCCTAAAGTCTTCTGGCCATGCCATCAGAGCCACCCAAATGGGGAATAGCTCCAAGAATCCAATGTTACCTGTTAGGCCGCTTGTGTGCCACCACGTCGGCCATGTTTGAGCCGACCACCGGTTTCCAAAGATTGCGCCAAATCCCCCGCTCCCCGCCGAGTCGGTCCACAATCCCAGCTCGTCCGACGAGGCTGGGGATTTGTTCCACACCACTCGACCGTTGAAATCCGCCAGAAATGCCAACCAAATGAGCATGTCCTGGCGAACCTCTGCCGACAGTCTAGTGCGGTGGTGTCCTTCTTTAAGGCCCACCATAGCCTGTGCTATGGAACACGAGAAAGGGCGAGCCATCGGCATCACTCTTAAGGCAAAATTAAGCTGACCCACTGTCTGTTGCAACTGGTGTAGGGTCACCTTTTCGTTTCGGAGACATTGTACCAAGGAAGCCCTAAATTTGGCCACCTTCTCAACCGGCAGACGGAAACACCCCTCTTCCGAGTCTATTTTAATACCCAGAAACTCGAGTGAGGTAGATGGCCCCACCGTCTTACCTGGTGCCAATGGGACCCCAAAACCCCGCATGAGCGTGCAGAAGTCCTGCAGCGCCTGCGCACAGTCCTGAGTGCCCGCTGGGCCCAGGAAAAGGAAATCATCCAAATAGTGCGTCACCTGTCTATGCCCTGTGGCCTCGGTGAACACCCATTCCAAAAAGGAGCTAAACATTTCAAAATAGGCACATGAAATCGAACAACCCATGGGCATGCATTTATCCATGTAGAATTTCCCTTGAAACGTGAAACCCAGGAGGCGCTGGTCTTGAGGGTGTACCGGGAGTAACCTGAATGCAGATTCAATGTCTGATTTAGCTAACAATGCACCGGGGCCCAGGCGATTCAACAGAACGACTGCGTCATCGAACGATGCATACCTCACTGAACATACCTCGGGGTCAATAGCCTCATTTATAAGTGTGGCTCAATGATTAGAGCAGTGTGGCTCAATGATTAGAGAGGCAGACCCTGATACAGAGGTCTAGCCCGGGACCAGGGTTCAATTCCCCTCCTCGGCGGGTCTTGGGCTCAAAATTCCACGGACCTGATAATTCTCGCCTCGGTGCCTATTCCAATCATGGAGTCCCACTCTGCAACTCTGGGCAATAGCTTGCTTAATCTCCACAACGGCCCCCACAACGCTAAGGATGCCTGGCCTCCACCTTGGGGGCGCTCAGGAGTGGACGCCTCACAAGGAAAGCCAGGATGGGTTCCACAGCGGTATTCGTACCAGCGCCTTGAGACCCTTGCGGGTGAGTAGTGCGCTATACAAGTATCAATTTACAATTTTACATTTACCGAGGCCCCCCTAGGGGCCGATAGATTATGGATGAGTCTATACTCTCCCGGGTCTTTCTTCTGAACCACCCCTAACGGAGAACACACAAATTCCGCAACTGGCAGGCCGCCAAATGAACCTGCCACACGCCCCAGCCTGACTTCTTTCGCTATCTTTCTGGCGGCCACCGCCGGGTTGTGCTGAATAGACAGTTGGTTCTTACAGGAAGGGCTCCCCCGAAAATTGCCCGCCGGGATCCTGAAGCCATATAAAAAGCCATCCCTCAAAGTCCCGGCGGACGCATGATCAGGGTATCAATTCAGCCAAGGGGTCAAAGCCAAGATATCCACGGGCGAAGATGCTTGCTTCCGAGGCACCGCATCAATCCTGCTTGGATCCCCCCTTTCCTCCCGCGCCCTTGGTTTTAGATCGGCAACTGGTTTCCGGGTGCGAGGAATTCCCACAGCCCGAACATGCGTGCCGGAACCTACACGTTCCCTGAGGCCTATTACAGGTTCCTTTGTTAAATCCCCAACAAACCCCCCTCTTGCCTCCATTCCCGCCAGACCTGGGCTGGAATCCCCCCCGGCGCTCGCCCGAAAGGGCTGTGACGGCTTCTGATGGAATGCCCCAGAGCCACTCGTGCTTGGTACCCGCCGGTCCCGGCAAGAGCTGAGCTTGCCATGACACTGTATCCAAACAATCCCATGTCAAGGCCTCATTAAACTCCTTTGCTTTTCTAAAGGCAACATCGTAACCCTTCCATTCATTTCCCCCATACATCGCATGGAAATTCATGATCCTGTTCTGATAACATGCTAAGTCAGTTAACACTTCCGGTTTACGTTCCCCGATAATTGCCGTGAAAATAGAAAAGGCCCTGACCCAGTTCACCATGGTCTCATCGACCCTGAATTCCGCCATCTTGGCCCGCCATACGCTGGGGTGCCATAGATCTTTCTGGGTCTTTGCATATTCTAACTCACGATAGTCAGTCAAAAGCGAAAACATGTTAATATACTTGTCTCCCCACACCATTTCTTTTGTAACCATGGGAATATGTTGCAATAAACGTTCCCGCCTTGAGGGTACTGGACCCTCCCCCACTAATGGCAACACTCTCTTACCGGTTTCAGCCGACTTCCCAGCTGTGTCCGTTGTCTTCACCCGACCGTCAGCCGTAACCCCCGTCGCCATCTGTGGGGAAATAGAAGGTACATTTGCTATCCCGGCATCCCTTGACTGCCGTAACTGCTCAATAATTAATCTGGCTTCTTCAGCCGGGTCTCCCGCAGCCGCTGATCCCCCTGCTCCCTTCTTTAGCCATGGTAATACCGCTGCTAACTGAAGTGCTAATTCCAGGGGCATTTGGTCATCCCCCATTGGCGTGATCACCACGGGAATTGGCGAACCCCCATCCGGTCCTGGTACCGGGCTGGCCGCCGGCGTGACGGGAAGGTCCGCGCCGGGACTCGGTGGAGTTACTCCTGGGACTGGGACCTCACTAGGACCTGCCCTCCCCTTCTTTTTCTTACCCTTATCCCCCGTGGCGACGTTTGGCAAGGCCGGTCCTATGACTCTTTTAGGCCGCCCGAGGGGGCATTCTGGGCCGCCACCTGTTTCCTGACGGCCGCTAAGCCACGACCTAGCTGGTCAACTTTACCGAACTTTCGGTCCATCACCGCCACTTGGTTCACCAATGTGCGCAGCATTCTCTCTATCTCGGAGCTCTTTCCAGATTTCTTGCCAGGCATGACTTCGATCACTCCGTCCAGTTATGACTCGCAAGGGTGACTCGATCTTCCACACGCCTGATACTGAAAGAGAAAAACAAAGATTACAAGTTCCAAAAAAGTGCAGCTTGTTCCCTAGAGGGCTCACGAGCGACGAGTGGTGCAGCCTTCAGAGCAGAGGAACAAGAGGAAGCTTTGTTGTATTCCCGCGCTATTTATCCATCTGCGGGAGGGTGGGGGCCTCCTCAGGTACCCCCATCCGTGCACGGACTTCCGGGCGGGTGTCTAGGCCAACCTCTTCTGGGCGGGAGGGGCGTGCTCCGGCTACGCCGCTTCGGGCATACCAGCCGGGACACACCCCCACCCACAGTGGTTTCCCGGGGGATCGGGGCACCCATCCATACGTTCGGGGGGACCGAGTGGTCTCCCCTTTCCAATCTGACAAGACTGGGAATGTTGGGAGATAAACCGATTGAAGCCCACATAAGCGAGGCCTACCAAACAAATATACGGAAGCACAATGAAGCAGTTGATAGGAATAGACACGTGCAATCAAAAATCATTGACTGCATTCGTTTCTGTGGTGATTTTGAACTGGCTTTACGAGGGCATGATGAATCGGAAGGCTCTGCAAATCCTGGTATATTCTTAGGGCTTGTGGACTTAATAGCAAGCATAGACCATGTATTCAAAGCACATCTATCAAGTGCTACAGTCTTCAAGGGCACCTCGAAAATCATACAAAATGAACTGCTTGAGTGCATGCTAGAGATTGTAAAAAGCACTATCGTACAACAGCTGAAAAACACAGACTTTGTGGCTATTCAGGCTGATGACACCACTGATGTGGCCACGAATACACAGTCAGTAGTGGTCTTTCGGTACCTTGACAGTGACAACAAAGTTGTGGAACGCTTCTATGGATTCACCCATTTAAAAGACTCTTGTGCAGAAAGCATTTCTTCAGTTATTCTACAGGAACTAAACTTAATTTTTCCAGAGCAGACTCAAAAAGAAAAACTGATTGCACAAAGCTACGATGGTGCTGCAGTAATGAGTGGAACCTCCTGTGGAGTAAAAAAATATTTTCAAGATGTGTACCCTAATGCCCATTACGTGCACTGTTATGCCCACCAACTAAATCTGATTATGCAACAATCAGCAACAAAGATCTCTGAGGCAAAGATATTCTTCTTGGATGTAGGAGGAATGGCAGCATTCTTCCCACGCTCCCCCAAAAGAACGGAAGTACTTCATACCATTGTTAACAGAAGGATTCCAAAGGGAGGCCCAACTCGTTGGAATTTTCACATCCGTACAATCCGCCTAATATACCAATATAGGGTTGGTCTTGAGAAATATTTTGACACCATAGAAGCCAATCAAGAGTTTGACTACAAAAGCCGGAATGAGGCCCGTGGCTTTGCTAGAACACTGCAAGACAGGGAGTTTCAGTTTTTGCTGTTTTTGTTTTTTGAAATAATGCTAAAAGTTGAAACACTGTATGAAACGTTACAAAAACGTGAAATAGATACTATCCATGTGGAAACAGCTATCAACGACTTTGTCACAAGCATAACGAAAGTCAGAGAAGAGGTTGACAATCTAGACAGCAAACTGCCAAATGATTCTACTTTCTCTAACCGCAGAAAAGACATCAGCAGTCTAGTCCGAATTTCCAAAGAGATATGTGACACTATAATTATGCAGGCAAAGGAACGCTTTTCTATTAAAAAGCATTTGGTGAGTGCCACATTACTAAAAACTGTTAAAGGCAGGGGAAACCCAATAAACCCTTGTAGGCTTGGGCACAAAGTAGTTTCAGTCAAGGGGTGCTACAAGGGACTTATTTAGAACAGATTTAAATTCATTCATGAGTTGTACATATGTAACGCACTCTCGTGTATCCACAGGATAACCGTCTTATATCAACTGTATCAAATATATTGGTGGAAGGCAAAAGGAACACATAGAGCAGGAATCATATTCAGTGTTCAAAAAATTTTTTTTACTGCAACAAAAGTAGGGAGACAAATACAAATGAAGTAAAGCAAAAAGGTCATGAACAGAGGTCAATCAAATTTTCACTACAGTTCATAACTGGGAACATCAACTCCAGATATTTAAAGACACAACCAAAATTAATTAATAAAAAAAGGTTGTGAATTGGTGACAGAGCAACGTGACAGGAGATGATGGAGTGTCGACGTTTCGGTCTAAGTAGCAGTCGTCGGATAGACCATCATCAGGACGGTGTTTTTCTATGCAGGAAAAACTCCCTATGCAAAATAATAAATGCAATGTTATAAACAAATGTCTTTGAAATTCAAAATACATTCATAAATATACACATGCTCTATGTGTCAAATAAAACTTATATATCCATTTATTCTCAGAGATCACTCCTTCCTAGTAACCACTGAGAAATGGTTTCTAAAATAAACCTGAGACAGTATGGCTCAAAAGTATATCTGCGTATCTTTCACATGATAAAACTAATAAGTTAAAACAATTTTGAAAACGTGTACAGTTATTCATTTATAAAAAAGAAGAACTAATGTTCATTAAAAAAGTTGCCAAAGATTTCATTTGAATTAGGCAAAAATGTATACAAACATTTCTAAACTACCAAAAACTTGATATCACCATTCAAAAATAGATAAATTCTTCATTGGTTCCGATGGCACATTACACCGAGCATTAATCAATATGGTTGGATAGTTACCTCAAATTACCAAATAAATACACTGGCTGAGGGTGAAACAGTGAGTGAGGACATGTTTAGACTTAAAGTCAATACATTGGTGCATTTATCAGAACATCAATCAAAAGAGGTTAGTTCGGTTTGTCACCTTGAATCTTCAAATGGGTCTTTTATAAGCACGGAAACAGCAATGGCGTGTGGCAAAAATGTCTCATATAAGTACGGAAACAGCAATGGCGTGTGGCAAAGATGTCTGACACGGAGCTTCAACTAGAAAATAAGTAAAATGTGGATTCCTATAAAGAGCCGGAGTCAACAACCAAAAACTAAATTTGTTTGATTGGATAAACAAAACATCATACCTTAAATTTAAGAAGTATGGGCTATGGCTGTTTGCCAAATTTCACGCGCAGATTAACATCAAGGATTTCTGTAAGAAGTTAATGTTTAGTTGTTTTAGTGGTCTGTGACATATTTATATTGCGAATCTGAAAAGCTTAACTATAAATCTATAGCGCTAACTTATAGTTCAAACGTGGCTAAAAGTCACTACTGAAACTGATCTGTGTTTAAACTGTTGGCATCACATAGCAGAAAAGGGGTATAAGTTACCGCTGGTCGGAACCCAATCCGTTTCAAATAATCACGATACTAATGAATTGCCAATGTGAGACAGAACAATGTAGACATTAGTCCCAAATGGCATATGATTCGTTTTAGATTTAACTGAATAATAAATACAACTATGGAAAAATGAGTGTTGACTTGTATTAAAATAAAGACCGATTTTTTCAAAACGAGGGACGAAATTTACTCGCGTTGGTTATGTTCCCCTCACCACGAAACAGGCTACTTACTTTTAAGCAGTGTTCAGAACCGGCATACGGGCGTGTCGTCATCAGTTGTTTGGAAACATGGAGTAGACTCGAATCAGAGGGTTATATGTCCATGCACCGGAAGTATTACGGACGGAAACCGGAAGTGAATAATTATTCAATCGCTTCGGTTATTATTTATATTATTCAAACCTTGGTTCTATATAGTATATGCCATGTTTATGTATGTTTATTCGAGATAGGTAAATGGCATATGTCTGAGTCTATCTGTGCAAGTTTCGGTGCAACAACTCGAGGATTTTTAAGTGTTTTTAACGTGAAGAGACTAAAGTAGTCGCCATCTTGGATTGGGACATACTTCTTAAACGGATCGCTATTGTCGATGGATCCAATTGACTACACGCTAAAATGTATATTTAACGGAATAGAGAATATTTAATCAGAAGAGGAAACATTAGTAAATGCCAAATTTTGTGACAAAGTGCTTATATGTCAGGATTCATTGTGACAGAACAAACAATGTCAATCATATTGTGGACAGATCTTAATCACTAATACAAAAGTGGCAGAGCCAGTTCAATATACATGATTATATAGCAGTTACAACAGTATTGTAGTGATTCAAACATATATATATATCCAGCTAGATCTGTTATTGTTGACATACTTCAAATAGCACCACTAGTTGACCAAAGACTTCTTATGACTAGAGGCATGCCAAGGCATGCCATTCTGTACATGAATTTAGACCATGTCTGACTGAGTCTGCCAAGCAGATCCAGCGTTGTTCTTTAAGAGTTAATAAATGGTCTACATTAGGTTGCCTGATTGTAGGTTTTATCACTTCTACCACATACCAGAGAAGTTCATATTCACTGTGATTTTTTGAAGAATAATGGTCAACTAATGGGGCATTTTCCGTCTGGCAGCGAATTCTTGACTGATGTTGTAGAATTCTTTTTTTAATTGGTTGTGTAGTTTTACCGAAGTATTTGAGTCCACAGGGGCACTCTATGCAATAAACAACTTTGGTTGTATTGCAATTTGAGAAGTTCTTTAAGAGAAAATTCTTGTTGTTCAAATTGAATTGTTTCAAACTGGCGGTGGTGGAACAGGCAGCACAGTGGTTGCATTTGTAATGTCCCTTTAATGGACTTAGTTGTCGCATGTTGTCTACTAGTTCACTTTCATTGTTCTTATAAGCATGTACTAGCCTGTCTCTAAGATTTCGGCCTCTCTTGAAGGCAAACGTTGGTTTATCTACCAATTCTGGTAGATCTGAGAGAAGAGACCAGTTTTTTGAAATCACCTTTTATTTTTGAATGGTGATATCAAGTTTTTGGTAGTTTAGAAATGTTTGTATACATTTTTGCCTAATTCAAATGAAATATTTGGCAACTTTTTTAATGAACATTAGTTCTTCTTTTTTATAAATGAATAACTGTACACGTTTTCAAAATTGTTTTAACTTATTAGTTTTATCATGTGAAAGATACGCAGATATACTTTTGAGCCATACTGTCTCAGGTTTATTTTAGAAACCATTTCTCAGTGGTTACTAGGAAGGAGTGATCTCTGAGAATAAATGGATATATAAGTTTTATTTGACACATAGAGCATGTGTATATTTATAAATGTATTTTGAATTTCAAAGACATTTGTTTATAACATTGCATTTATTATTTTGCATAGGGAGTTTTTCCTGCATAGAAAAACACCGTCCTGATGATGGTCTATCCGACGACTGCTACTTAGACCGAAACGTGGACACTCCATCATCTCCTGTCACGTTGCTCTGTCACCAATTCACAACCTTTTTTTATTAATTAATTTTGGTTGTGTCTTTAAATATCTGGAGTTGATGTTCCCAGTTATGAACTGTAGTGAAAATTTGATTGACCTCTGTTCATGACCTTTTTGCTTTACTTCATTTGTATTTGTCTCCCTACTTTTGTTGCAGTAAAAAAAATTTTTTGAACACTGTATACGATTCCTGCTCTATGTGTTCCTTTTGCCTTCCACCAATATATTTGATACAGTTGATATAAGACGGTTATCCTGTGGATACACGAGAGTGCGTTACATATGTACAACTCATGAATGAATTTAAATCTGTTCTAAATAAGTCCCTTGTAGCACCCCTTGACTGAAACTACATTACTAAAAAGTGATCTGTTTGCTAAATATAATATTTCCTTCCCTGAGCAAGCACTGAATACCGCTGTGGATGCTTATCCTATGCTCAACAAAGAGGATCTGAGAACAGAATTAACTGTAGTGTATGGAATGCATGTATACCGGCAGGCCACTAATGCAATTTCTTTGCTTGCTTTAATTCTGAACCTTAACATGCAAAACACACTAACAGAAACAGTGACTTTTTAAAAAATACTCATCACCACACCAATGACAACAGCAGAGGCAGAACGTTCCTTTTCCGCTTTGAATAGAATTAAAACATTCCTGAAAAATACCATGATTCAGGACAGGCTGAATGCCTTAGCAATGCTTTCCATAGACAGTGAGTTAGTTAAAAGAATACCAGACTTCAATGTTCAAGTCATTGAGAAGTTTGCTTCCATAAAAAACAGACGTGCTGATTTTCATTACAAAAAGTGAACACTCTATTTAAATGCTGCTAGTTTGCGTCCTGTTTATTTGTTTGTTATTAAAATACATCTGTGAGGTACTCAGCAATGCATTGTGTTTCAAAGTCTGTTATGAAGCTCTGTGGTTATTATGAAGATGAATAAGCAGCTACCTACCACTTTATTAATGTAATAACTGCACTTTCACAATTGCTTTATTAACCTTCCTGCTTTCACAAATTTGCATGAAAATGCACCATTTGTCCACTCTTTTTCAAAATTTTCTCGGGGGGAATTCCCCCCTAACCCTCCTTAAGGGGTTCGGGCTTGCTCGCTACGCTCGCTCGCTCGCTACGGTGCAGTACGATTTGCATTTTACGGCCCACCACTTTTAAATGTCACCAGCCGCCACTGGTCAGAACCATCAAAATGCCGGTAAGTAAATGCAAAACACAACTAGTAACCACTGGTGCCATAATGAACTAAGCATTGTCTCATTAGCATAAGACACCCTTCTACAGTATCATAGCATGACATTAGGCATAACCACATTAGAGTTACACACCCTCCTAAGCATAAGCACATTACGCATTAGGCCTCATCAGCATAAACACATTATGCAATAACCTCATGAGCCTAAATATCATTAGATGCCAATTTAGGAAAGAGCTAAAATAACACATTCTATGGTGTTTAAGTACTATGAAATAAATGTCAATGCTCTTTGTAAATTATTGTTTGGGTATTCGAAAATTGTGATTTCCAAAAATGAAGAAATATACCGTAAAGTGTTGAAATATTATGCTTTGTAAATGTTTGTTGAATGTGATTTTTTGATATAATTTTTTGTTTAGTAAGTGTAGGTAATGTTTTTTTGTGAATATAAATGTTTGTAATGCACTGTAACCGAGCAATGGAACTATAAGTGTGTTATGTATGTTGTGTGTTTTTCTCTCTCTGCCTATGAAATTTGATTTCAAATGAGAGTTTTTTCTACATTGATAATAAGTGAAAGGTAAAATAAATACACCTGACCAGATTCAATTAACTGTTTATTTTGGTCTCCATAAAATCATAAATATGAAATAATATATGAAGGGAAGCATTCTATGTGTATTTTTGAATTTTTAAACATCATTAGAGGCATAAATCAGGGTGCATAACTCACATCACATAAATCACATTATGCAATCACTATCACCTGAGGCATAACATCTGTGGTCACCACCCTGTACATAAATCATTGGCAACAGTGCCCCACCATACGCGCTTACACCTAAGGTAAAAGCATTAGGCATAAATCATGATGTAAGGGGCATCACATGAGGGCTTTGCGCCCTATCAACATTAGACCTGACCCCAAGGCTAACTGGCCTTCCTCTGGGCTCAAATGACCTATGTTCTACACAGTTAGGGCTCTAAGGGGGATCTCGCCAAGGGCCCCCTGGCTGCCTCAGCAGCAAACACAAAGTGTGCACTGCTCTGGGGCCTGGGGTGCTTCTCACCCCTTCTCTCATAGACAAAAATGCCCCCGAACATTGCAGCTGGCCACTGTCAGGCAGGGCAGCTGTGGAAATGAGGCCTGGCACAACTGTGCCCCTTAAACCACTCTGGGACTCCAAAACAAATGTGGCCCCACATTGCAGCTGCCCACTGCCAGGCGGGCCATCTGGGAAATCAGCACAGGTACTCATGGTGCCCTAAGCACTATCACCGGGGGCGGGTACCGGCAATGTGCCCAGACACACCCCCCTACCAGTGTATAACTGAGCCCCACTCACCGGGCTCTCTTTGGGTGACCCCACAGGCACTGTTGACCACCTGGCTGTCCCCAGGCTCCGACAATGTGCCTTGGTGGGTCTGCCCTTCATTGGCGCCTCTCTCCTCTGTTCTGGGCAGGACTCTGTTCTTCACCCGGTCCCTCTCCTGGGACCAGGACTGCAAGGCTCTGGACGTCCTGGGCTGCCAGCAGGGCTCCTCCCAACAACACGAGAGCCCCGCTCGGGCAGGCAGACAGCAACTTGTCCTCCCTCTGGTCGGGGCAGCACACGCAGGCCTCTCCCTACTAGCGGGAGCCCGATCCTCCCCAGGCCGCCGCTTCCTGGCAGCCGAGATCCCGCCCAGAACCAGGCAGCTCCACTTGACTTCCGGGTTGCGCGGTTCACTCAGTGGCTCACTTTTCTCTTCGGCCGCGATGCGGGGTGGGCTCCCGCTCTGAAGGTCTCACTGCGGGGTAGGCACCACTGTAAGAATACAGACAATTGCAGGGTGAGCTCTCGCCAGCAAACACAGAAGTGCAGCGTGGGCACCCGCTGTAAGGGCAACGATGCGGGGTGGGCTCCCACTCGGTTTTTAAAGCATAAATCAGCTGGGTGGGCTCCCGCTTTTCCAGAGGCATAAAAACAGCGGGTTGGGCTCCCGCTTCCCATGCACTGTGGTGGAATCCCCACGTCGGGATTCCCTCGGATTCAATCGCAGCTTAGCTCTGTTGATGCAGGCAAACATGCTCCTCTCTCCTGGGCAAATTATAACATAGCTCTCACGCGGCACTAGGAGCCTGGACTGCAACACAAGGAAAAAGGTCTAAAAGAAAAGTTCCTAGGGGCACAGCTGGGCTCAGGAAGGCCAGCACACAGAGCCCTCCAGAAGAGATGCAAGCCCTCGTGGCAGTTCCTCCTGGGCCCCCAGTAAGTCTCAGAATAGCAGAAAAACATGGGGTCACAGCCCCTACTTTTATTCCACTCTTTTCTTTCTTCTGCAGAGCACAGGGCTTGGGGGAACCAGTTCCAACTGGTTCCGGGTGGTGGTGAAGTACTTTGTGTACAGTGCTCACACCCTCCTTTGTCAGGTGGGGGCTCATCATCAGACATACCACAAGGGGGCGGAACCGGAATTCACTAGGGCAGGCACAATCCTATTCAAGGACCAGGGACTTCTCCTCCCGCCTACTCCAAATGCAAATGTCTGATTCAGCTTAGCGCTGACTCACCCTGCCCCTCCTGGTGCCACACACACCTCACCAGCCCCTGTCACTCAAAAGCCAGACATGCAATTCACATCAGGCAGGCAGACATATAGCACACAGAAATGCCAACTTCTAAAAGTGGCATTTCTAAAATAGTTATAATAAATCTGCACACACCATTGTGTAGTATTTATTATCACTATTCCAAACACACAAAACTTGATCACGATGCGCCTCTCATCACAAATTAAATAGGCCAAACAGGTGTAGACCAATCTAACCATGTTTATAACAGAGAGCACACACACTTTACACTGCACAGCAGTGCTAAAGTGCCCAGAGGCCTAAAACCACCAACACCATGTTAGAACAAAGGCTAGGAGAAAGGCAAAAAGTTTAGGGATGACCCTGCAAAAAGGGCCAAGTCCAACACCAACCATCCCACTCCACACGTATGACAGTTCAGAATATTCCATGCCTCCAAAGCTATAAGAATGGCCTGGACGGCAGATATTAGTCATTGTTAAAGTATGTTGAATTAATAATTACTTTTGTTGTGGTCATTTCTCAATTAGGCAAACAGCTCCTCCATGTGGCAGACTGTCATAAATTCTGGAGTTGAAAATTAAGTGCTGGTGCCAAGCACGGGAAACCACTGGCTCAAATTAAGCACTAACTATAATGTTACTTTAATTTTAGCTTTTTTTCAGTGAATTTCCAAGTTTAAACAAAAATGTGAAGTAAGACATAATTGCAATTCCTATCTATAACGTCACTTCAAAATTTGTTTTTTCAGTGAATTTCTAGGCTTACCATACCTGAAGTCAACACCCCACCGCACACGGCCTTTGGCCATGTTCAGTGTGGGTTGGACTGCGTACAACCCCTTGCAAGCAGCTATCCCCAGCCCACACACAGCCTTCTGGTATGTACAGTGTCAAGTTGGTCTTGCAGGTCCTGGCCACACTCAGTCAGACTTATTGATTGTGTTAAAGAGTCACAACACCAAAATATAGCAAGTGGACCTATTGGCTGTATCAAGGGGGGAGCACCTCAATATGCATAAAGCAGAACTATCAACTTTCTCAAAAAAGCACCCATATTTTTATTCAAATGTTTGTTTCAGTAATTCAAAAAAATGCAATGTTTCATAATAGTGATTATTACAAAAAAATGAATAAAGTTTTATTATAAAAATCTTTGAGGCTATTTTTTACATAGATTTTATTGAAGTTTGTGGTCTGAATTCTTTTTTAAAAGAAAGACTAAAAAACACTTCGCATCCATACTGTGTTTGATCTTTCTACTAACAGTAGTACCAGCAAGAGGGACTTCATGTCCCAGGAGAGTTCAGTGCCAGCAGAGGAGGCCCCCTTATTCTGCCTGCAGCAGTTTCCAATTGGCACTATAAACCACACTTTGCAGCCAGTCTGTGTGGGAGCTTTCTACTAGTGGCAGTGCCAGCGAGAGGGACTTTGTGTCCCAGGAGACTTCGAGGAGGCCCGTTCATTCCGCCCAATGCTGTACCAGATTGGCGCAATAAGGTGCACTTCGCAGCTATGCTGTGCGGGCTGCCCCTTGGTGAAGCCCGGTTCCATCCGGCACCAGTCAGAGTCAGGAAGAACTAGTACAGGGCCACCCCCTTTCCCATTCCATTGAGGCTCCTGCCATCAGTTTTAGTAAGACTTTTCTTGTGTTTGCACTAACTCACATAGGGGCATATTACCAAGGCGGGCGATATGTGATTATCGCTGCTTTAGCGGCCGTTTTCGGCCGCTATGCGGCGATAATTTTATTGCCCTATTAGCAAGCTGTCGCTAACAGCAGTTAGCAACAGCTTGTAGGCGATAGCGAGCGGTTTGGGGCCCGCTTTGAATGTCAGCGATATTTATCGCTAATGACATGCAAAGTGGGCGTACCCAATCTGTTAGCGACTGAAAGCAGTCGCTAACGTCCCTATCGCCTATTAGCAAGGCAGGCGTAGCAATGGAAATATTTGCGCTAAGCGCGAATATCGCCAAAAACTAACGCCTGCTCAGACCAGTTCTTAATCATTATATCCAATGGGAGGTGGATATAATTGCTAAGACCCTGTTAGCGATAATGCGTGAATATCGCTGTATTCTCAGCGATAATAACGGATTTCGCCACTATCGCCGGAAATATTATCGCTTTTGAGGTAAACGTTGCTAATAGTACGTTATCTCAGCGATAATATCCGGCGATGCACCGCCATAAAAAAATTGCCGCTAAGCCTACTTAGTGATAAATATCGCTAGTTGTTGGTAATATGCCCCATAGTTTTACAGCCCCTCCCTGAGATGAAGGTCCATCAAATCCAGTGATGGATATCAAAAGAGAAGCTGACTGACATGAGGTTGCTCCCTGTTCAACTAATTGTGTGTGATCTTATTTTGCCACCAAGTTTGGTTTTTCTTCCTACTATTGCAATCCTGGAATGATGTATTACTCATAGCTGTCTTGTTCGTGGGTAGAGAGCGAAGTACCTGGCCGGAGTGCGTATTTTCTTTGTTTGCTTCGATTTACCGAAGTAATTTTTTAGATCCAGGATTTAACCCATGTAGCAAACTATGGGGCATATTTACCAAAAAGTGGCAAAGCGAGTTGTTAAGCCAAGAAGGCTAACGACATACTTCATCACTTTAGAAATGCAGGGCTGCATCATATTCACTAGAATATGGTGCAGCCCTGCGTTTACCCCTGCGCTGGTGATAAAGCAAGCTGCTTAGCACCAACACAGGCATGCTTGCACCATAGTGCAATGGTGCGTGTTTTGAGGGGAAGATAGTTTATGTGCAGGAAGTTCCCCCTTCTTGCACATAAACAATCTTTAAATGCCGTTTTGTAACTTCTATGTGTGCTGCTTAATGTAGCACACATTGAAGTTGCAAAACTGACATTT
This sequence comes from Lissotriton vulgaris, assembly GCF_964263255.1. NCBI lineage: Eukaryota > Metazoa > Chordata > Amphibia > Caudata > Salamandridae > Lissotriton > Lissotriton vulgaris. The sequence continues at coordinate 1,071,290,616 of NC_141689.1, read as the reverse complement.
TTCTCAAATGATTTTTTATGTGCAGGGAGGGTGACCTTCCTGCACATAAAAAATCGTAGGCAAATTCCTGTTTCTATGTACGCTGCACAGAAAAAACAAGAAGAAATAAAGCATTTCTCTTCGTATCGCCTGTTTCAGGCCAGGTTTTCCCTGGTCCTAATTTTGGTGCTGCCTCCTATTTACGTTGCCTATGTAAATAGGGGGCAGCGTCAAATTCAATGGGTGTTGCGGTAGAACGCCCACCACATTACCCATTGCCCTACCCTTTCACGCTAAACACAGCATGTAAGGGTGCCTTATTTACAAGGCCGCGTTAAGCCATATTAAGTGGCTTAACGCTGCCTTGTAAATAAGGCGATAGGGCAGTGTAAATATGCCCCTTGGTGTGCAAGTATCTCTGAGTGCTGGACCCTAATTCTGTGAACCTATACAAGAGACACTTTTCTAAGGTCGGTGGATATATCTACCCGGTTTACCAGAGTGGGGAGGCTTATGTTTATTACTGTTTATTCTTACATTTACATTTTTAGCTTGCTGTGTGACTAGCGCAGATTTTTGATCTCATCCTTCTAGTATTTAACTCTTTAAGATACAACTATATTTTCAACATTAATACTATTACCATCATAAGGGGTCAATCAATCGAGGTAGAAGCGATGGGGAAAAGGAAGTACATTGAAAAACGCATAGGTGAGCTTATTCATAAGAAAGCTCCTGGCTCATCAGCAAATAAGTGTACACTGCAAGATATTGATGACCTTTTGGAAGAAGAAGTAGAAATGATACTTCGACCTGATGCCCCAAAATAAACAGATGCGAAACAAAAGAAAACCAAGTTCCTCGTTTATTTAACAAAAAGGGCGCAAAAGACAAGTTATTGATCTCTAGTGAATCTCCATCCACCTTGAATACAGCCTTTGCCCCAGTGATTACTACAGGTATCGCCAATCCAGCGGGTGATTGCACAAGCCCGCATTCCCGCTGGAACCAACTATACTTTGCTCCAATCAGTTTTCTGCATTGGCTCATGCTGATTAATCCAATAATGAGAGGAGGCAGATACCCACTAATGTTACTCAGTTTCCAGTGGTAGACGACAAAAAAGATCAAATAAAAGATCTTTGAGAAAATATTTCACTCATGAGGACGGAAATCACAAATCTAGAGCTAAGAGACTACTATCAGAACCATATTTGCTGGTGCTAGCTAAGGGAAGATGTGAGACAGGTATGCCCAGTAGCCAATGGATGGGACCAGTTCACAATCTAATATTTCATCTGATAGGTTACCACAACATGTAGTGATTGATTCATCTTTGAGGTCAATACAACCAACTAGGAGAAATACTTGGGAACTCCACAGGCCTTTTTCTACCTACAGCTGGGCAGAAACCTCCATGCCTGCTGCGTCCCGCCCCCTCCACCCGGCAGCCTAAACCCATTTGGGGGAGGGGAATAGGACCTGTCAATCCATCCCATGTTATGGAACACCCACATCTCCAACCCAGATCCATCCCAGCTAAGAATCCGAATAGTGTTATTCCTACTACAGCTATATTAAGCCAACAAAACACAGATAACTTTGTACACACTAGGACTGTCTATATGTAAAATTGACCTAAGCTACAAACTCAATATCACAAAAATGAAGCTTCATTGATTAACAAGGCAATTTACTGGATCACTAAAGTTTTAAAATGCTGAAGTGTAATCCATTAGGATGTTCTTAATGCTAGTCATTTACCATCTACAGATGACAAATTAGATTTGTGAAACTGACATTTGCACACCCTTCTATTGTGAGTGGCTTGTTAACTTTAGAAATCCAAACTTTCCCACCAGCAAATTCTATGATTCAGTTAAAAATGCACATACCTTGTTTGAAGAGGATAGACTGCTCCCATATCTCCTACCCTACATCTCTTGTTGATTAACTGGATTTCACTCCTGGACCGTTCTCAAAAAGACCTGTAACACCTAATGCAATATTTGACCAGGGGTCCTCTACGGCTTCTCCCGCATAGGAGCCTTCTCTAAACCCTAGCAATGTCACTGTAATCCGGCCTTAGGCATCTTCTACCCACCCGGCTCAACAAACTGCTCCCGCTATTGGAACATTGTCCATACAACCTTTGTCTTTTCCATCACATCCGGAGACTGCAATACCTCAACAGGCACCTAAGATATTACCTTCATCTACAAGTAGCAATTTATCTCAAGTCTCCAAAAAAAAGTGTGATTAAGGAGTGAGGTTGACTGGAAGCCTTTTATGATAAGGGAGACATTATTATGTGCCAAGAAAATTGGGAAATAGTTCTATCTCATAGGCAAGGTTTTAAAAACTTTTCTGTCCCAGCCAAAAGTTCCAGGCTGGGAGATCATCAGGGGGACTCGAAATATATGGCTTAATATTTCCTTGGGATGACACACTAATCAATTAAGCTGTGATTCTCCTGACCTGCTTGAGGTTTCCTGGTGGAATGGGGAACATTTTCACTTATACCATGTGAAAACAGGAGTGTCCCAAAGGCTACAGAATCTATATTCTTGATATTATTGGGAGACCTCTTCAAACGGATTCTCAAAGAGGCCACTGCTGTGGTTAGCGGGGACTTAAACATAAGTTTTGAGCCAACTGCCCTCCTTAGGGACATACATAGCTGGGAGGAAGACAAAACATGGGCCTTTGCACAACCCTCGGATCCCTGTTCTCCATTTTCAGCTAACACTGTATTGCAAATGGTAGATCTTTGCTTAAGGTGTCATTTGAGAGTGTGTAGTGGTCGAGCTGTATCTGACCTGTCCAGGCGGCTGTTTTTTAGAAGTCATATAATACAAATATTGATGATATCTTAGTCGATTTGCACTCTTGGTCTAACCTCATTGACATGGAAATACTATAGCGATATAAAAGCAGTCATTTTCCTCTACTCCTTTCTCTTCAGCGCAAGACTACAGTTTAAGCTAGTCAGGCACAATTGCCCTGTGGTAGCTTAGTTGTTACCAAGAATCAAAGGAATGTAAGATGGGAACAGGTCGCTCAAAATAAGGGTACCCAAGCACAACTATGCTCTATGTTAGGCCCCTTGCTATCCATACTTGCTGACTCTTCTAATAACCTGGTATGGTTTCTCATGACAAGTGTTTTGAGGTAGTGAAAAATTCTACTTTTACTAAACCTCCAACTAAAAGGAATACATCGGTTCAGACCAAACTCAGATGGTATAGTAAGCCACCTAAGTCTCTTTTAATTCAAGCCTTAAAAGGTAACTCCCAATCTGACATTCAATCTGCTGGAGCTAATTATTAAGGAGTACAAAAACAGGCGAAAGTAGATTGGGATGCCTCTTAGAGGAAACTTTGGAAGCTTATTCAGTATTCCAGACCACTTTCTGGCACATGATAAGTCATGGTGCAACAATTATAGCAATGGGATCAGAAAATATTATTCTTCCCCAGGATTGTATGAATCATTTTCAAGCCCTTAACAGTGTTGATCCTGTTGGTTCTTCTGTTCCCATTGGTGTGTACCCCGATAAGCTAGTTTCTGATCCCCCAGTGACAAACACCTCCAATAGGAGGAAATTAGATTAATCCTCAGGCTATTTTTCCCTAGCGGAAAATAGATGTGCAATTTGCATGCAGAAAGAAGGTAAGGCACCGGGGATGGACAAGAATCCTGCGAATCTTTTTAAGTCTGAGCCCACTATTTTGTCTCTTTACTTAAACCATATTGTAATGCCATCATGGCCGGAGCCCAAATCCCTCCTACCTAGAAGGGAGCAGATATAGCTCCCATCATTATGAAGGGCCTTGAATCTGATCCAGCAAATGATTGCCCTATAAGCTTCCTTGATGCTGTGCAGTAAATCTTCTGCAGGCAAATTTTAATTCATCTTTTAACCTACATTCTCTTTTAGTTCCAGGCAGGGTTCCATTCCAAAATTAGCACAGTGGATCAAGTGTTTAGAGTCCAACGTTTCATATGTAAGGTAGTGATCTGGGAGCCCTATACACCAGACCACGCAAAGGGGGATATCTGGGAGCAATGGCTCACATGACCACCGTCTTGCAGAAGGCTACGACACGCATGGGTTGGATGGGAAAGATGACAAAAGTGACACCACTATGGTCCTCTCAAAAACTGGGGTCGCTCTGCTATCACGCAGGCTTTGATAAGTGGGATACCATAGGAATCTCTACTATTGGCGACTTATAGACTAAGTATGAATTGGCACCAGGGGAAATGTTTCGATACCTACAAATTCGCATGGTAGCCGAAAAGGAGTATTACAAATCTAGAGGCTGTCCTAAAAAGTGGGACAAAAAATGGGGCGGCTGGAACGCATATCGGGGAGAACTGTATATCTCACCAACAGTAGAAATGGAAATGTCAAAAAGGGGAACTACGGAACCATAATGTTTGATTGCAATATTGTACATGGCCTTGTTTATTTTCAATTCTGTACAAAAATGTATATAACTGTGACTATGCAAGTGACGTAAATTCAATTAATAATAAAATTATTATTTAATAAAAAAATAAACAATATGTAAGGTAGTGGATCTTAAAGGGGCAGCCTCTATGTGGCATTTGTTGATTTAAAGGCTGCATTTGACATGGTACTGAGAGAAAGACTGGTCTACTCTAAGACCGTTAGGCCTTTCTGCCCCTCTTTTGGATGTTGTAATGTGGCTACACACTGTTAATTAGGCACAAATCAGATGGGGTGCAAATGGGGTAATGACGGGCCAGGTAAAGGTGAACAAATGGGTTCGACAAGGATGTGTTTTAGCCCCAATGTTATTTATTCTCTTCATAAATGGGTGAGTAAATTTCTTACTGGATTGTAGTAATGATTTCCTTACCTTAGGGAGTATAAAAGTCCCAGCCTTATTGTTCACAGATGATACCCTGTTAGTTTCCAAAACACCCAAAGGTATTGAAGCTCTCTTCGTTATGTTCAAATTGTTTTGCACCAACCATTGCCTCACCATTAATACCAATAATGACCAGATTTATAGAAATACATCCACACAGGTTTTTTTTTTCAAACATCTTTTTATTAACATGTTCCACAAAAAAAAGATAAAACAAAGAAAGGCATCAGGTGACAGCCACGACTTTCACATTAATCAGATATACATGGTCATACATCAGAATCAATAATCGGATATAATTTTAGGGATCACTGAGGCTCCAACGCCAGTACCTCCTCCCTTGCCACAGGTGGTGTGCATATATCCCCTCTGTATCCGTTCCACACCTCCCACACCTCCCCCCACTTCCCGGGGCAACCCCTGGCAATATATAAAGACCGTTCCCTGAACATGCACCAATCTAGATCTTCCATCCATTTTCCAATTTGGGGTGCCTGACTAGCACCCCATAACTGAGCGTTGTTACGCTTAGCGATCATGCATGCCAGCGTTACCCACACTTTCCCAGAAATAGTCAGGTCCGTGGGCTCCCAAACATTTAGGACACATATACGGGTTTCCAGTGCCAACTCTACTCATATAACCTCTCGGATCTTCTCGTTAACTTGACCCCAGTAGTCTTGTATTACAGGGCAGTTCCATAAAATGTGCATAAACGTACCCCATCGTGGCCCCTGTACACATTAATCCACTAGGATATCTTCTGAGCTCTACAGGTCCGGAGATCTATTGTTAGCCCACCCCCACACCCGCAACATTAGAATACAGTTAAAGTCCCTGCAACCACTATTTTCACCAAAGTCATTGTTCATCCGCTTCTCCTCGGTCTTGGCTCTCTGGGTCCGGCATGTGAAAACTCGCCAGCCAGTCCGTCACCACCTCAGGATTGTCAAAAAAACAGGCTTTCCCGTTGAGTCCCACTCGAGGCGGGCCGGGAACATCATGGCATACTTTATCCCTTTATCTCTCAGTTTCTTTTTTACTGACAAGAACCCCTGGCGTTGTTTTTGAACCATCAGGGTAAAATCCGGGAAGAAAGAGAGAGTCGCATTTTCAAACTTCAATAGGGCCCCAGCTCGGGCTGCCTGGAGGATCGCATCCCTGTCACGATAGTTTAAAACCCTTACGATCATTGGACGGGGGGGCGCCCCAGGTTTGGGTCTACCTCCCGGAACTCTGTGAGTGCGCTCAACCGTGAAGAAGTTGCTAAGCCCTTTAGGTTTTAAGTGGTTGAGGATGAGGTCCTCCACGAACAGGTCCGGTGTTTGGCCTTATGACTTTTCTGGCACCCCCAGTATTCAAACATTGTTTCATCGTGCACGCCCTTCATAGTCATCCAACTTTCGATCCACCTGTACCCGTGAGGCCTTAAGATCACGCACCTCCTGCTGCAGCAGATTCACGTTGTCTATTAGGCTAGCTGTTTTGAGTTCCAGAGTCCTGAACTTTTCATTTGCCTTCACAAGTTCCGCTCTGATTAGCCCCATCTCAATGGTAAGTGTCGAGTTTGGTATCCAGGGCCTCCATCTTTTGGCCAAGGGATGATTGAACTCCAGTAATAGCCGCCATGAGATCCGTCAGTGTTGGCTCGTCCCCGGCGAACGCCGTCTCTTCCCTCCCAACGATGGCCCTTTTCGCTTCCACTGGGGACCCCCTGGGCCTAGAATAGCGGTCCAGTGTATTGGATTGAACATTCCTAGCTCCCTTGGAGGACCGGGGCAGAGTCTTGTCCATTTCTGTTTTGGTCGCCATCTCGCCTCCTGAATTGCGACGTCCGCTCTCCCCGCCGATGGGGAAGACCGCTGCACTTTCACCCCTCTCCAGTGGTCAACTACTAGCCTCCTTCAGTCGCGTCTAGCACTCCTCTTCCGGTGCACCCACAGTCACTCGGTCCGAGTCATTCCCCGCACATGGCTTTGCCGCTGTTTCAATGGCGACTCCTCACCGCCCCCGACAAGAGGAGCAAGGGAGCTTCACTTCCTCCTACAGCCACCACCGCAGTGATCCGAGGGCCTCTCCCACAGTCTACACTTTAAGGGGGACTCCCAGCAGCCGCTCCCGACTATGATCAGACAGGGAGAATCGCAAGGTCCTCCACAACTCAGCAAGAGTAGGATTCACCCCGCAAAGTCCAAATACTGCCCCCGTCACCCGTGTGCCTCTGCCTGCCAGTGCATCCGGTTTCACATTCTGGGGCCACACCACTCTCCTGATCTCCCGGGCCGGCCTCCACAATATACTAGGCCCGCTCCTCGAGGCCCCCGAAAGCCGCCCCTTTGATCTTGCACACGCCAGCACCCCAGGTGAGTCCTGCAGGCCAGACAGCAGCCCCCTCCTGGCCAACACCGGGGGCCGCTGATTCTGCTACAATTCCTTGATTGATTGATTGCAGGGCCCTCTAGGAGCAACCTCTGCTGCCCGTGCCCCTCCCCGTACCTCCTGTGCTGTGGCGAAGCCGCGAGAACTGACGGAAATCTCGGGCCGGACTCGACCTTCCTCCGGGCCTTCTCGGCACACCGCGGCCGATGTTGTTGCGTTTCCCGTCAGTCGCGCCGCCACTCGAGGCCCCGGCTTTTCGGCAGGAGCAGGCCGCAGTCTTCCCGACGGCGTTTCTCCGCCGTCGGAGCTCGGAGGCAGTTCAGAGTTGGACGCACGGGCGTCGCTTCAGCTCCGTTTTGCAGGAGCGGGGCAGAAGCCCAGGATGGGCGCCAGGATCTTCGGGCAGAAGAAGGAGGTCGGCGGAGCCGAGACCCTAAGCGGCCATCTTGGTCGCCGGCTCGGCTCCCCCCCCCACACAGGCTTTTAAGATGGTTTGTAAGCTTAGTGAGGGTAGAGGATCTCTAGAGAGTCTCAGGCTTTGGTTATTTGGGAACTTGCCTCTCCAGTAGTAATTATTTGGCTAATCAGGTCATGGAAGACTTTGCTCTTCTTAAATCATAGGGCAGCAGCCACCTTGAGATTTGCTAAAAATAATTCTTACCATCCTGTATTTCCCCTCCTACAATATCGAGAGCTCAAGCTATGACAACCGCAGTATATGCAGCAGAACAGTGGGATTATTGTAACATCTACGCCTGGTTGGGGGGGGTCAAAATAATTTTTTTAGGGCAGCATTCAAACTTCCCCAAAGCACCCCACTAGTTTTTAAACTTGATCTGGACACGCAGGCTGTTATACCTAAAGTGGGACTCAAACCAAATTTATACTGACTAAGGCTTTGGTCGATTACTGAACTGGAACCCTACAGGGCTGTTCTGAAAGACAATCTAGATAGGCAAAAAGAGGCAGGGAAGGGTAAGAGGAGGGGGAGTTCATTTATGTCTGTTTTGTTATGTCCGTCATGTTTGTCAAGTTAGTTATATCCAGAACCTAAAGGTATCCTGAGACAGAAAACACGATCCATCCAGCAGCACACCAGCCACTAGGAAGATCCGACACACTATACAATTACCTCTGCACTCACAAGCTGGGAACACCGCGACCAATACTCTACCACAATGATTAGCAAGGACACACTACAGTCCGACCTCAAGGTTATATCTCAGTCTGAACGTCAAGGGCCTGAACCATCCAGTAAAAAGGAAAAAGATATTAGACTACCTAGCAAAAACGAAAGGAGATATCATCCTCTTGCAGGAAACTAAACTATCATTAGAAGACGCAAATAAGATTAAAGAGCTATGGATTGGCCAGCTAGCCTGCTCTCCAGCTGTAGGGAAAAAGAGAGGAGTAGTCACCATAGTGAATTCTAAGTCCACAATAACAATTGAAAGTGTAGAACAAGATGAGGAAGGCAGACCTCTGTGCACTCAACTCAAAAGAGGAGAAGAAACAATATCGGTAACCAATATTTATGCACCAAACACAGATGACACCACATTCTGGGAGGGGGTAACCAGGAAATTGGAAAACAAACAAACGAACAACTTGAATATCGTAGCAGGAGATTTCAATCTAGTCCTAGACCACACCCTAGACAGACAGTCAAGCTCCCAGACGAGACCACTTGCCTCCTACAACATCCTGAATAATATCTGCAACAGATTTGAGCTACGAGACCCATGGAGACTACAGCATGCAGACACCAGAGACTACACCTTCTACTCCAACCCGCACAACAAACATAGCAGAATCGACTACATTCTCATCTCAAAGTCGCACACACACCTGATAGAACACACAGATATCGCAGCAAGAAAGGTCTCAGACCACTCTTGCATCAGTCTACACCTAACAGGCAGGCACAACAACCACATTACCCGCAGATGGCGGTTCAACAACATAACAATAGCGAAGCAAGAGGACAAAGACACGATTGAGAGCGCAATCAAAAACTATATAGATGAGAACGACACACCAGATATCGACCCGAAATGCCTGTGGGAGGCCCTGAAAGCAACCATCAGAGGGAGCCTGATAGAAATCAAGGCCAGGCGGGACAGAGAAGCAAAATCGCAGCTAGACAAACTAGAAAAGGACATAAACAACTCGAAACCCAACACATAGACAACACCTCAAACTCAGAACTCCTTCTAACACTTATAGGGAAGAAATATGAATTTAACAGAATTCTCAGTGAGAGGGCGGGACTGTGGATAAGAAAGTATAAATAGATCAACCTTTGCGAAGCAAACAAGGCAGGGAAAATTCTAGCGTCGTACCTCAATCGCAAGCAGAGACAGCACTGCATATCCAATATCACAGACCAGCATAAAAAAACACATACCTGCCACATAGCTGACTCTTAAAAATTTCTGAGGTATAGGAGTTTTGAAAATGGTCTTAAGGGTTAAAGATTATTGGAACCCCACTTTGATTTCCTGAGAAGTAGATTAACTTGAACTTTTTGCTCAAGCTGGAGGGAAGGCACCTTCTTCAAACACAAGTTTTGCTATTTTGTGGAATGAGTTTTGTGAACTTTCTTTATAATAGACATGTAGGATTTGGGTCAGATGCATAAGAAAATGAGGTGATGGTGGAGATGCGCTGCAAGATATCTTCCATTTTACTTTTGTCTACAGAGGACTATTTATCAACTATTCTTTGGGAAAAGATTAAAGAAGGGCGTTTTATCAATATTTTAGAAAGTAGCCTCCGCATTTAGTTTCTTTTCTCATTGAAAAGGAGCTCCGTTGGCAATACTATTAGAAATGGTTTGTGAGGTATGGGTTTTTGATGGGGCGATGAGGCTTGCCAAATATTCTATTGAGCTGAAAAGGGTTTACAGTATTTCACTCATAAGGCAGCATTATAGTTGCAAAAAAAAAAGAACTATTTACTGCAGAGCAAAGAACCCCTTCATTTCTATCGTATATTTTCAACAATAGACATACTGATCAGACTATGTATTGTAATGCAAAATATATTCCTTCTTATTATAGCTTTTAATTTCTAGGACATGGTTTCACCGTGACCTTGGAGTTTTATGTTTGCTTTAGAAAGGAAAGTGGAATAAATGTAGCCATTCACAGTCCTGCTCTCTCTTTCAGCCCATTAGAATAGGTAAAATAAATATTTTAGTGATGAGACTGTGCCTTCAAAAATATTTGTGGCCCCTAGAAGCCCAGTCTGAATATTTTCCGTAAATAATTAGCTCATGAATATTCATGGTTCTTCAAAAAGTCTAGAAGGTCAAAACTGAATATTCATGAAACTTTTTTTTTAATTAGCTCATGATTGTTTCAGGAGTTTTTCTATTCATTCATCAGAAAAAAAAGTATATCATTTCTTCTTCCTTCTCCAGGCAATTTCTGAGAGTATGCTCCAAATAGGGATTTAACGAGGCCAGGGTAAGAGGTCATTTGTGAGTACCTCTGAAGCATTTCCTACCTTTTCATAATATGATACACTCTTCCTTTTATTCCAAAATTATGCAAGACAAATGTGTAGAAGATGCCCTTTTAATCACATAAATCTCAGGGATAATGTATTGGCTGGGTCGCAATTCAATACATCTCACTTTCTGAGCATGACTTATACCTGGGTAATACATCATCCCCTTTTAGACTTTGAGACATTCCCACTTTCCAGAGGATCAGCAGGCAAAATACGTCCACTAAATAAAAGAGCCAACATGCACACTAAGATTTTCTCAGGACTATAAAAGCTGCAAGGTGCATTTTACACCTACCTCTCAGTTCTCTCATTAACCCAGCAAATGGCATGCCTCCATGATCCTTTTATGTTGAAATTCCTAGAGTAGGAAATATCATCTGTTTTTATGCATGACATTTGGTAACAACCGCAGATATCTGACTGCATCGTTAATTACCACGAGGAACTTAGTGGCTGTATCATGTTAAATTCGTAAAGCAGTTCAAGAACAATTGGCAAATTGTTCTGATTTTAAATTAGCAAGTATTTGTGCAAAAACTATAAAATTGTAAATTTCCTCTTAATATAATTTCCTTTAAACAAAAGGAAACATAATTTGCAGAACATCAAATCATCTGAAGTTTTAAGTGTGTGGTCATGTTGTAAAGTAAAACTCTGATAACAATGAGGGTTTGCAGTAATTAGGGGCTACCAAACAGCAAGTATGATCGGGTGAGGTAAGCATGATGCATGGGGACAAATTGTGCTGCTTAGATTTGTTAATAAGAAATGTTGAGATTTTCTAGATTACAGTAGAGGAGTGACAATAAGGATGTGATCAGACTTGAGATGTTTAATACTTTTGTGATGATCTACATTGAGGATGCAGAGAGTGAAGATCAGTTTTCTGTGATACACATAAAGTAAAATGGTTGATAAAGAGGGTTGATGAGGATCTGTTGAAAAACTATCATATTTGTTTTGGGATACTGGGTGTTAAGGCATTGTGCTTGTGTTACCATAGATTTATGAATACTAAATTGTTCCTAGAGGGAATGTACCAAGGTAGGTGATTAGCATAAACTTCAATGATTGTGACAAGTGCGGAGAATCACGCCGCGCGCACTTAGGACCCCGCCTCTCCGGACCCCGCCCGCCCCTGGTCTCTGGTGGTTAGTCGGGCGGACGGCCCAATCGGCGTCCGGCCGACCCATTTCCGGTCCGGCGATATCGCGTGACCTGGGGGTCAGGGGTGGAGACTCTGGCCCTATTTAGGGTCAACTCCCTGTGACTGGGGTCTCTGTTCCCGCTATCACTCCTGGATACCTGACTGCTCGCGCCGGCACCTGGCCATTCACGTGTTCCTGGCCGGCTTTCCGAAACTCTAGAAGCAGAAGGATCGAGCATCGTTTGTGTAGCCAGGTAAGGGGTCGAGTGCCTCGGGGGGCCTTGTGGGCAGCCGTGAGTCACGGTGGGTGCTGGGAAGGGATAGGAGTGTCACTGCCTTACGGGGCTTACGGCTGTGTGCGGGGATCCTCGTGGTACGGGCTCCTGCCGGGCAGTGTGAACGGTGCTTAGGGGTGCGGGAGCAGGGAACTCGGGCGCGTTAGGTGCTATAGCAAGGCAGTGCGAAGCGCGATATAGATAGCATGGCGCCAAAAAAGGGAGGACAAAAGCGAAAAGATTCTGAGCCTGAATTGGCACAGATTATGAAACTACTGCTGAAGAAGTTGAGCAAGGAGGCTCCCGATAGCGGGGATGAGAGCGATTCTTCCAGGGGAGAGCAGCCCGAGGTAGTAGAGCGGCCGCGCAGGGGGGTGCCACCGAAGGCCGCTTGTCCGCCATTAAAGAAGAAAGCCAAGGCACAACCTAAAAGAAAAGGGGGAGCCAGGCAGGAGAAGAGTAGGCCTAGCCCTGCCAGGGGTAAGCGGGACGAGGGATCAGTAGGTCCCGTCCCCACGCCTCCGTTAGATGCAGAGCAGGTTTACCCTTCTGATCCCATCCCGAATGTGCCCGCGCCAGTAGACCCAGTGGGTTCAGTTTTGTCTGAGATTAGGGAGGCGCTGAAGGCGTTGGCCCCGGGAGGCGCGGTACCAATGGTTACGGTCCCTCCGGCTCCACTCCCACTGCAGCCGGTGGCCGCAGTGGCAGCCGCGGGTGATCCGCTAGATAGCTTGCTGGCGTCAGTTTCCACATTAGTGGGCCAATTATCGGCTCCGGAAAAAGTATTAGAGAGAGTGAGCGCTGGAGCGGCGGCACCATGGGTGCCCCCGCAGGCCACAGAACAGGGCGCACTGCCGGACATTCAGAGGCAGTTGGCGCTCATAGTCGAGTCGCGCAAGGCGTTGCCCAGTGTAGCGATTGGAGCCCATCCCCCCGCGACAGCGATAGCTGTAACACCTACAGGAGGTAAGCCTGGTGACGCTACAGCAAGGAGCAGCGAGGTGGGGGCTAGTCAGGGGAACGTGTTGTCTCAGTCAGGGATGTTAGCTACGCATGTGAGTATGGAAATGCGAGAGAAGATTTGGAAGGGTGACTACGTAGATATATTCTCCCTTATCAGGCCGAAGAGAAGAGAGGAGGATTACAAGAACAGAGAGGGGAAAGAGCACTCCTTCCGAGATCGGAGACCTAGGATTGAGGAAACAATAACCAATTGGTTGTTCGGCTTTCACGTGTATGTGACAGTGTTGTTGGAAAAAAGGCCAGAGTTGGCGATTCCGCTGGTGTTTTATACCAATAAGATCGTGAAGGCCCACTCCACTCATGGGGGTTCAGCTTGGCTGACATATGATAGGGAGTTTCGCTAGGCGAAGGAAGAAAACCCCTCCATTTGTTGGGATCAGGTTGAGGTCAATGCCTGGTTAGAGAGCGTGAGCAATAGGGAACACCCAGCTAGGCAGCCTTTTCGGACTTCCCAGGGAGGGCTGGGCGAGAAGAAAGGTACATGCTGGGCATTCAATGGCAAAGGGTGCACATGGCCCCCCGGGCAGTGCAAGTTTAAGCATGCATGCGCCTACTGCGGTCACCCGTCCCATCCCGAATCCAAGTGCAACAAGAAAACCAAAGAACGGGGGGGTACAGCCCCTAAGGATATCAATCCTCCCCAAGTCTAAACTACCTACTCCAGTGGATATTGAGAAGATGATTTTTTGGTTGAACAGGTACCCAGACAAGGCAGCTGCTAGGATGTTGTTCGAGGGTTTTTCCAGGGGATTTCGTATCCCAGTGTCTCATGTCCCCCCTATTAATCAGTGTAGGAACCAAGTTTCAGCGAGAATCCATTCCTCAGTAGTGGCCACAAAGGTGGAAAAAGAGCGGGCCTTAGGCCGAGTAGCAGGCCCTTTCCCAGCTCCTCCCTGGGAGAACTATGTGTGCTCTCCTCTGGGAGTAGTGCCCAAGAAGGAGCCGGGACAATTCAGGATGATTCATAACCTATCTGCACCGAAGGGTGCATCGGTAAACGATGCCATCGACCCGGCACTATGCTCAGTGATGTACTGGTCCTTTGATGCCGCAGTTCAGAAAGTGAGGGAGCTAGGCCGGGGGGCGTTGCTAGCGAAAACCGATATTGAGTCAGCATTCCGCTTGTTGCCGGTGCACCCCGAGGATTACCATTTGCTAGGCTTTCAGGTCCAACAGCAATTTTATTACGACAGATGTATGCCTATGGGTTGTGCGGTCTCCTGCAAGTACTTTGAGACCTTTAGCTCCATGCTGCAATGGGTGTTTTCGCAAAAGTCAGGATGTACAGATGTGGTGCATTACTTAGACGACTTCATGGTGATGGGCCCCGCGTCTTCAGATGCCTGCGCTTTGGCCCTGAGTCAGCTGGTGGCTAGGTTGAAGGAATTTGGAGTGCCGCTGGCACCGAGCAAGACAGTCGGCCCTGACACGTGCATGTCCTTCTTGGGCATCGAAATTGACACAGTAGCGGGAGAATGTAGATTGCCAATGGATAAAGTAAGAGCCTTTTCCCTAGCCATTAAGGTAGCCTTGGCATGTCCGAAGGTGACGTTGCATCAGTTACAAGTTCTGGTGGGTCAGCTAAATTTTGCTTTGCGCATCATTCCCATGGGGCGCCCTTTCTCGAGGTCTATAGCCAGAGCAATGGTTGGTCTTACCCAGAAGCACCATCGGGTGCGATTAAAAGCAGGGGTTAAAGGGGCGTGGCCAAGATGGCGGAGTGAGAGGACGCTTCTTCTCGCAGCTCCCCGACCCGACTAGGCCCGAGCCCTGAAATATAGCCTTTTCTCCCCCCTCCGGAGCTTAGCGGCACGGGGAGAAGCGAAGGAGCCTGCAGAGACGACGCTGGTCGAGTCCTAGCCTCCGTTTAGCCTCAGGACAGCCCGTCGGACGGTGTTGGAGGTCCGGCCCGGGAAGCACGAAGAGGAGGAGACCGACCCCAGAGCACGTCGACCGGACGCACGCCGCGCCCATCGCCGCTTGGAGTGAGCAACCGGAGGAGATACTGCAGCGCCTTGACCGAGAGGTCCTGGGTGCCTGGGGGGATCACCAAATCGGCCCCGTGAAAACAGCAGGGTGAGGCGCGTGAGTCCCAGCTTACGAGCCTAACCGCCCACCGGGAGAGCATCGAAGCAGCAAAGGTGTGGGCCCGGGACCTCGCGCGGAGCCTGCCCTCCCTAGCCCCTCCAGTGGCGAGACTCCACAGCTCAGTGAGCGCCGAGGCCCACAGCAAAACCGGAGTCCGTGTTGGCCCCACAGCTTGTATGGTCGGACCCGGAGCGATTCTCGGCCATTGGCGCTGTGACGCACAACGAACCTAGCCGGACGTGGATGATAGCGGCCACGCCCTGAGAGGCCTCTGTCGGCAGCCGTGGCTGGAGAGTCCTGCACATTCCCGGAGAGATCCACAACGTCTCTCCCTTCGGGAGCGATCGGAGGCAGAAAGAGGAGGCAATTGCAGGTGATACCAGCTCGGCCTGGTGGAGGCTGCGACAGACGGAGACCGACGGGGCCTATAGGAGGAGTGCGCATCCCGTCATAGCGACCACGTCTGGTACCTAGCGTGACGGACCCAGAGGTGCAATCCCCAGACGGTGCTTGGTGCAGTTACCGGTGTCGATCGCCAGTCCCTTGTCTGCCCTAGGATACCTAGGATACCAACGGCGGATCGAGACGCATCGAGTAGAAGGGGACGGGAGACCTGGCCCGCACTCAATCCAAGATGGCGTCGGGCAGGGGCACCAAGCGGGGAGAACGCACTCTCCCCGACATGCTCAGCAGATCCCAGCAAAGAGGAGATAGGGGGCCGCTATCAGCAAGCCCGGCCGGAGGATCGCAGAGCTCGAATGGAGGGGAACCACTGAGGTTCCGTGACGATTGTAAGTGGTGTTTTTAACTCGCACGAATATGGTCGAGTCTAGTATCTATGAACCGCAAATGACGAGTTTTGTAAGTGTGCGCAGTTTCGCTGTGCTAACTTAAACCGTTCGTTTGTTATGTGGGTTTGTCATCTGTACCCACGGGTTCCATCTTAGATACGGCATCCATTTTGTCTCTTGCCCTCAAGTAGCCAGCGAACGGACGCTGTCCGCTTCGCGACCCTGGGACTCCCAAGATATGGCGGAAGACGCATGTTCTTTGTAAGTGTCTTTATGACGAGGGGGATGCTACTGTAAGGCAGATGGCGCCGCTCGAGGCTCATCTTGCCGCACGGGCTTATTGTCTCAGTCGTGCATCTCATTAGGCACGTCCCTTTGATGCCTGTATCTCGTGCTTCTTGACACTCCCCTTTTACACCCTTTTCGATCTCCCTACTGTCTCCGTCTTCCTCTGCACCTGTCTTCGTTCCTATTTCGATCTACTTTACTGCTGATTGGAATTTGCTAATGGTGGGAAGATGGGTTTTTACAGTTGGGAATCGCCAAATGTTTCCGCACTTATGTTCCGGATCTTGTGTGTTTCAAAGTGATCTAAGCGACCCCTCTGAGAGCGACTTGTGGGAACCAGGTTGTAAACTATTGTGTATCATGTTATCCTATGGGTAAAAACTGTATAAAAGGAGCGATCCACAAATACAATTTGAAGCAGTCTCCCCGAACTACACTCGATGTACTTCCTGTGACTTCTGTGTTCCCTGCAGTAAATAAACCTTGACTCTTTGACGCCGAAGGAAGTGTCCCGTGTCTCTGTGACTTGTACGCCGGAGCAGGTTACCCACGAAGGTTTCAGGTGTTGTGCCCTGGCACCGCTGGGTCCAAAGAACCCAGTCCTTCAGTTGGCGCCCAACGTGGGGCTGCATCAGTGGTACCGGTCCAAGCCCGACGATCGTGAGGAACTTCGTGTGAAATCTCCGAGGGAAGGTGCACCCCGCTTCATCGATCCTGTTGTCGAAATAAGTGGCCCGAAGACTTTTCCCGCGAAGATTCCCGCCTCCTAACGGCTGCGACGGACTGCTGCCCTGACTGTAGACCTGTTTTGGCGCCTGGCGTAGACCTTGGTATAGCGAGACGATTGACGGGCCTTCCTGAGGACGCCATTGATCTTTGAGTTAAGTATTTGTGGGTCGCTCCCAGAGTTCTTGGTTGTAGACACTTTAGCGAGTGTCTTTGTTGTAAACACTTTAGCGAGTGTTTTTGTTGTAGACACTTTAGCGGGTGTCTTTGTTGTACACGCTGTGTGAGTGTTTTTGTCGGTGACACTTTGCTAGCGTACTTTGTTGTTGTTGTATTTGTTTGACGACTGCAGCCGCCAAAGACCGAGGGTTTAGTTCTTTGCTGGGACTTGGTAAATCCCGAAATCCCGTAACCCTTGAAGTTTGTGAAACTCGGCTAGTGTGCAAGATGCCTGGTCGCAGTACTTTGTTCAGTTGCTTTAGACCTTGTGGTGCGGATTCCCTGCTGGAGGACTCGTGTCCGATACCTCCGGTTGGAACTCCTACATATGACTTATATAGCAAACATGGGCTAGGCCCGATTGCTTTTAACGATTATTGGATCAAATATACAAAGAAAGACGGCGATCTTCGTTGGCCACCTCACGGTAGCTTCGAAGCGTCGATCTTAGATAATTTGGAAATAAAGTTGTTCGAACGTAAATCAAGGCCGGCCATGTTTGATGCCTTTCGGTTCTGGCGCAAAGAAGCCCGACAGAAAGAGATCAGACAAAATAAACGTAGTCAGCGAGATACTGTTGCTACTATAGTGAAGAAAGCTGAGCAGTTTCAGCGTGATAAGGAGGATAAGGATAAGGAAGTGTTTGAGAGATTACAGCGTATGTCCATAGACAAATGCTATCCTGTTTTGCCTACGGAGTCGGATAAGAAGGAAGAGGCAGTTGAGGATTCTTTAATGTCCTATCTTATGAAGTCGCCACCTCCGTACGTACAGGGTACCGCAGCTCCTGTGGTCCCTGCCGTACCTGTTCTTCCACCTGTAATTCCTCCACCAGTTCCTCAACCTGCACCTGCTCTTCCGACTGTTCCTGCTCTTTTGCCTATTTCTATTCCTACTGCTCCTCCGCTTCCACATACTCCTGTTCCCGCTACTGCTCACGCTACTGCTCCTGTGTTGTTAACCCCTGTTGCTGCTAACGTCTCTACTCCTTCTCTTGTTAGTCCTGTGTCTTACTCTTCTCCCTCTACTCGTAATCGTGATTCTCCCCTTGCGACAAACTTCTTTCAGTCGCTCGGACCTGTTTTTGGGTCTGCAGGTTCTGATGGTCCACAGAGACGTAGCCAGCTTCCTGGTAATAGAGAACGTGTTGCGCTATACAATATGGCGATGGGTTGGATGATAAACCCTGTTAGAAATCCACCTCGTGTTGTCCTCGAAACGTTTGATCAATTCAACATACCTACTCAGAGATATGTGTTTGATGAAATGTGCAAGTTCTTACATGATCAGATAGCGGCCAATGCGCCTGACGAGGTGCTGACCGCCCTGTCTGAACTCCGGCTTCAGTTCGCAACTGGACTGATAGTCGACACTAATGTCCGACGTGCTCTTGAGCGGTTGCTATCTCTTCGTCCCGCTCCTATTCCTCATGCATTGTTCGTTGAGGACATTGAACAACGAGATGGGTCTGGCCAATATCCTATGCGTGAAGTTCCGCCAGTTTGGGTACCCGCTGATAATACTAATGCTAATGCTCCAATACCAGCACATTTCCAGAGAGTGTGGATACACCTCCCTTGGAAACGATCGGAAGTGCTTCAGGTGAAACAAACTTTGCCCGATCCTCGCAAGAATCCTGCTGGGTATTATAAGGAATTATCGCAGCTCGTAGACGCTACGATAATGAATCTGGCCGATATCGACATGTTGTTTGGCAATGTCGTACCGCAACCGGTATGGGCCAAGATTCGTCACCAAGATCACGCGAATGAATTAGGTGGTGATTGGGCTGCCATTACAGCGGCAGACGCTGGACAAGTGGCTGCTACTAAACCCGATCAGTTGATTGAACTTCTTCCCCAGCGAATCATTACATTAATGAAAACGCTTATGCCAGCTATGAGGGTAAATTGGGACAAGTTGTCAGCCTGTAAGCAGAAGAAAGATGAGAGTGTTTCAGACTTCTTTACGAGGTTCGAGGAAACATTCGTCGATCATAGTGGGCAGGATATGGGTACTGAGGGTGGACAGAGGTTGTTTGTGGATAAATTCGTATCGAACTTATTGCCCGACTTGAGCCATAAATTGAAAAATTCAGAAAGTTCATGGGCCGTTTCTACCTCAGCTCAGATATTGGCTACGGCACAATATTACGAAAATAGAGAAAAAGAGGAAAATGACCGTGCCGATAAAAAGACGAAAGAGCTGAAAACTAAAGTGTTGTTACAACAAGCATATCCGCCGCGTTCTAATCAGAATGCGCCTCAGCAGAATAGATCGCAGTCGCAATCGAATCAATCGCAGCCGCGTAATGATTCATCTTTTCAGAGATCTTCATTAGGGTACAATCAATGTGCTTATTGTAGACAGGAGGGACACATTAAATTCAATTGTCCTGCTTTAAATGACCGTAGTGGTGGTAATTCGTCTAGAGGAGGTCGTGGTGGTGCACAGCACGCATCACGTGGTAGAGGTCGTGGTGCTCAGAATGATCGCTCTGACCATTCATCAAATTCTAATAACTGTTTCGATCAACGTGGATCATCGCAAGGACGATCTGCGCAGTACAATGTAGACGATTATTACGTCGATCAGGGACCTGACGATAGTAATTACTAGGACAGCCAAAGACAAGGAGATGGAGTGGTATCAGTTCCGGTTGATCAGAGAGGGCCTTACGTCGCAGTTGCTACATCGGGCGTCGTTGAGCCTTTTCTGTTGGACACTGGTGCAGCGAAAAGTTCTATCATGCATTCGAAACTCCCTGGCGCACCTTTGTCTGGCTTAACAAATGTTTCCGTTGGATTCTCTGGCGCCCCCGTTAGCAATCCAGTTTCGCGCCCTTTGCCCCTTAAAATTGGGCCACGTGAGCTCGAAGCTCCATTGATTTTGTCTACTGGTTGTGGCGAAAATCTTTTGGGTCTGGATTTGCTTAAACGCTTGTATGCGACTTTGTATTGTTCTCCTGCGGGTGTAAAGCTTACGTTAGGAGAGAGGGTAGTCTCTCCCATGTACTTGTCCCTCGATAAGCTTCCACCGGAATTGAGTTCTCTTCCTGCATCTTTGTGGGCGACGGGTCCAAATGACGTGGGCCTACTTGATATCTCCCCTTATGTTGTTCAGTTGAAATCGAATGTGCGATTGCCACGTATTCCCCAATATCGTATCTCCCTTGATGGTGAACGAGCTTTGTTAGCGATCATCTATGATTTGATCGAGAAAGATGTCATTGAAGAAACTCGGGGAAACGTGTGCAATAGTCCTGTACTGCCCATTCTTAAACGTACTGATCCTACCAAACCGCCTGTTTATCGTTTTGTTATCGATTTACGGGAGGTAAATAAAATTGTGGTTCCTCAATTCCCTGTTGTGCCTGACATTACGGCGCTACTGACTCTGATTCCAGCTACAGCTTCATGGTTTTCGGTGATTGATTTGAAAAATGCGTTTTTCAGCACCCCGATTGCCGAAGAGAGCAGGGACCTTTTCGGTTTCTCTCTTGGTGGACGTAGCTTCCGGTTCAAACGCGCTCCTCAGGGCTACTGTGAAAGTCCATCGATTTACAGTCAAGCTTTGAAGGGTCAACTAGATGCGTTTAGGTTGCCGGTTGGTGCGGCTTTAATCCAATACGTCGACGACTTATTGGTGGCTGCTGATACTCAGGACATTTGCAAAATTGCTACAGTGTCGTTGCTGCAACATCTCTGTGAGTTAAACCACAAGGTGTCACCTTCTAAACTCCAATATTGTTGTCAAGAAGTAACCTACCTAGGTCACTTATTGTCAAAGGAGGGAAGGAGATTGACCCCTGAGAGAATTGCAGCGATTGCGCGCATGGCTGTGCCACAAACCCAAAGAGATGTGCGTGCCTTTCTAGGTATCACATCGTACTGCAGGCAGTGGATTCCTAATTTTTCATTGCTGGCGAAACCATTGGTGGCTCTTACGTGCAAGGATGTTTCGACTCCTTTACCATGGACGGAAGAATGTCAGAAAAGTTTTTCTGAATTACGTGATTCATTGTGTTCGGCTCCTGTGTTAGGTACCCCTGATTACAGTAAACCGTTCACGTTATATGTTCACGAGAGGGAAGGTTGTGCTTTAAGCGTCTTAACGCAACCTTTTGGTGGTAAGCAACGTCCATGTGCATATTTTTCCTCGACCTTAGACCCAGTAGCTAGAGCATTGCCGAGTTGTTTGAGAGCAACTGCGGCAGCTGCGGTCTCCATCCGACAATCAGCAGGATTGGTCATGGATAATATGCTTACGGTGATGGTTCCGCATGCAGTCGATACTCTTTTGAACCGTACGAAAACTCAGCACTTGACGAGTGCGAGGTTATCTGGGTACGAATTGACGCTCTTGGCAAGCCACATTCAGATAAAACGTTGTAATGTCCTAAATCCGGCAACTTTGTTACCAATTAGTGCAGAGTCAGATGCAGTAACAGAACATGACTGTTACTTGCGGACAGAGGAGGAAACAAAAGGTCGTGTGGACCTTAAAAACACCCCATTGGAAGACCCGGATGGCATCCTGTATGTGGATGGGTCATGTTTTAAATTGCCGAATGGTGATGTGACTACTGCTTATGCTGTGGTGACATTGAATACTGTTGTTGAGACTGCGAGATTGAGTCAGAATTCTGCCCAAGCTGCAGAGCTGATCGCTCTTACTAGAGCATGTGTATTAGCAAAAGGTAAACGTGTGAATGTGTACACCGATAGTCAGTATGCTTTCGGTGTAGCGCATAGTTTCGGACGATTGTGGCGAGAACGTGGTTTCTTGACGTCACATGGCACGAAAATACAGCATGGCCAGCTTGTGAACGATCTTTTGGATGCATTGACTTTGCCTGCTCAAGTTGCAATTGTTAAATGTAGTGCGCATCGTAAAGTGACGGATGATGTTGGTCGTGGTAATGCGTTTGCAGATGAGATTGCTAAGGAGACTGCCCGGAACCTTAGCACTCGAATGTATGTGACGAATTCGGTTAGGTGGCCTACAGAATCAAGTATGTGTGAGAATACTATAGAGAGTGTGAAAGCAATTCAGAATGAGGCCACCGACACTGAAAAGATGAAGTGGAAAGAAAGTACGGGAAGGTTGGATGTGAATGGTTGCTGGATTGATTTGTCAGATCAGAAAAGATGGATGTTGCCTGATGCGTATGTACTGGCCGTTGTGCAAATGGCACATGGGTTAGCACATATTAGCGCGAAAGGTATTTGCAAGTTGTTGGCTGATGTGTGGAAGAATGATGGAATTACTAAGTGTGCTGAACGTTTGGTGAAGAATTGTATGGTGTGTATAATGTACAATCCTGGCAAAGGAACCCCAACTCCCCCTGGCAGTTTTGCTCCTCCTTTGTATCCCTTTGAGGTGATCCAATTGGACTTCATCCATATGGAGCGATGCAATAACCTGAAATACGTTTTGGTTGTGGTTTGCGCATTCTCCCGATGGATCGAGGCCTATCCCCTCAAAAACAATACTGCTTTGTCTACTGCGAAAATCCTACTGAAGGAATACTTTCCTCGGTATGGAATGCCTAGAGTCGTGTGGTCAGATAACGGAAGTGAGTTTGTTGGAAGTGTGATGAAGAGTGTGTGTAAGGGCCTTGGAATAAATCAGAAATTCCATAGCGCCAATCATCCCCAGTCAGCTGGATTGGTTGAAGGGTACAATGGCACCCTTAAACTAAAATTAGCGAAGATTCAAGCTACGACTGGACTTTCGTGGCCTGATGCTTTGCCTCTAGCATTACTGTCAACTAGGGCGACTGTACACTCCCGAATAGGGCTCAGTCCCTATGAAATAGTGTTCGGCCGTCCTGCGAATGTGTGGGGGGTTCCTAGGCCAGGAATATTCTCTGATCTTGAGTTTCCGATGTTGATTGATTACTTACATGACTTGACTGCTAAACTGAGGTTAATTCATCAACAGGTTTACGACGCCTTGCCGACGCAGACGGAGGGTCCAGGCCACCGGCTCCAGCCCGGAGATTGGGTGGTTACCCGAAATTTTTCACGAAAAAACAATCTGGACCCTCGCTTCACCGGACCTTACCAGGTGCTCCTGGCCACGAGGACTGCCGTTCGTCTTGAGGGGCGGAAAAATTGGGTACATGCTACCCATTGTAAGCGAGTCCCTATTCCTTTGTCGGCAGACCCGTGGGTAAGGAAAGGCATTGCGTCAACAGAAACAGAAACATTGCCGGCGTTTGTACCTTTTAGCGACGCACAGCTTGTTGGAGAACCCTCAGCGCAGCAGAAAGCCACTGTTGAACATTTGTCAGCAAGAGACTCAAGACCAGACCAACGAACTGATCAGCAGGACGCTGTCTCTTCGACAGATCCTTTGTTCGACGTGCAGACACGTCCCGGGAAACATCGATATTCTTTGCGTTCTCATACTAAGGACAAATAAAATTGTTTTCTTGCTTTGCTAAAAACTGATAACTGCAATATCCTCGTTTCCCCTGATCAACTTTGAACATTTCGTATGATTGAAAATTGTTTGTACGTGTATTAAGATTTTTGTATCTTTTTCCTTCCACAGCTGATTTTTGTGCTAAATAAAATACATATTGTGTATTGAGGGCCGTAGGGCCGCACGCGTACTTCCTTCTGGACAGTAGGTCTTGACACTAGGTTAAAGACCGTCGGTTCCTAGGAACTCCTGGGGATTGACTATTGCTGCACAGAACGAAGTGCGTCAAGAAACGTTGCGGACGGTCGTAGGGAAATGGCATTTTCGAAGCTGAACGATTTGGAAGGAGCTCAGGCATATAGAGTCAAGCTGCAGAAACTTAGTCGTACGAAATGTTTTGTATCCCAGTTGTTTGTTTTGTTTTTAACTGCTTCTGCATTTTTGGCGGGTGGGGTGTATTACACTATGTCTTACTTCTTACTTCCTACCCCTACTCCTACTCCTTACCCTAACATTACTTCTACTGCTTCTCCTCATTCCTTTTATATGTTACCAGAACACGAACAGGCTAGACGTGTAGAATTCCGCAACAATTCCTTTATCCAGCTCCTCCATCAGCATCAGTTAGTGGTTAACACTACTAATTGTTGGGTGTGTGGGTTGATGCCACATACTACGGGTAAGGGAATTCCATATCTGGTGTTACCGTATAGTTCCCAAGGGTCAGCTCGAGCATTCCAAACAATGCTTCGAAGCGCACTAGGTTTCCACCCCTCTCCAGAACGTTCCCCCAAACCGGGTCCTACCTCGTGGCAGTGGGTGGTATCGATGATAATACAGGATTTGGAAGATGAGATCTATGATGCTTTTCTCATCCCTAAGGCAGAGGTACAAGCCTATAGGGCACCGGATAGAGGGGAATATAGTACGTTCACTAATGAAAAGCAGCTTAAAAGCTCGCCTCCAATATGGGTCGTACCCCACACTGGTAATCTTTGTCTTGTGGGTCGTGGTTCGCAAGCCTCACTTGGAGTAAGTGCTTGCACTGAAAGTTACGTTCTGTCAATGTCCCCGATCCCTGTGCTTCTGGCTGCCAAGGGTACGTACTTCATCTGTCATGATCGTGCATATACATGGTTGCCCGCAGACTTCATGGGCTCATGTTTTGTTGCAAATCTGTTGCCTCCGACGTTTACTGTAGATGCCGATTATCATAAGACTAGAGTTGTACGAGGCGTAATTAGCGAAGAGGATACTGCCGGTCAAGAGGCAGGAGACTTTTTCAAGGGTTTCCTCCCGTTTTGGGGACCTATGGTTAATAGTAGGAACCTGAGACATTTGACTCGAGTGGTAGAATCGACAGCTAACATTACTGCCAGTGCCCTTGGTAATATCACCACAGAACTTCAGGCGGAGAGACTTATGACATTACAAAACCGTATGGTTTTAGATGTTGTCTTAGCAGATCGCGGTGGGGTATGTAAAGTGATCCATTCGAGCTGCTGCATTTTCATTCCAGATAATGCTCCTACTGTCTATCAAGCCATCTCGAAGTTGCACAAGATCTCCGAATCCATACACGTGGATGTAGGGGATTGGACGCTACTCGGTTGGTTTTGGGGCCTGATGTCGACTTGGGGTTGGAAGATTCTGACGATCATCGGGGTTGTGGTAGTGTTCCTGTTCACGTGTTGCCTTTGTGTGCAGTGTGGTCCTGCCTTATGTGGCCTCTGTGCTACAACGTGTATGAGACAACCATCTGTTACCAAGGGGACTCGGTTGGACAGAGCTATGCTACAACGACATCTTGATGGTCTGATGAATATCAAATATGATTCCGACTAGTGCTTGCCTACATGAGGGCAAAAGGAGCGTCTGAGGTTCCGTGACGATTGTAAGTGGTGTTTTTAACTCGCACGAATATGGTCGAGTCTAGTATCTATGAACCGCAAATGACGAGTTTTGTAAGTGTGCGCAGTTTCGCTGTGCTAACTTAAACCGTTCGTTTGTTATGTGGGTTTGTCATCTGTACCCACGGGTTCCATCTTAGATACGGCATCCATTTTGTCTCTTGCCCTCAAGTAGCCAGCGAACGGACGCTGTCCGCTTCGCGACCCTGGGACTCCCAAGATATGGCGGAAGACGCATGTTCTTTGTAAGTGTCTTTATGACGAGGGGGATGCTACTGTAAGGCAGATGGCGCCGCTCGAGGCTCATCTTGCCGCACGGGCTTATTGTCTCAGTCGTGCATCTCATTAGGCACGTCCCTTTGATGCCTGTATCTCGTGCTTCTTGACACTCCCCTTTTACACCCTTTTCGATCTCCCTACTGTCTCCGTCTTCCTCTGCACCTGTCTTCGTTCCTATTTCGATCTACTTTACTGCTGATTGGAATTTGCTAATGGTGGGAAGATGGGTTTTTACAGTTGGGAATCGCCAAATGTTTCCGCACTTATGTTCCGGATCTTGTGTGTTTCAAAGTGATCTAAGCGACCCCTCTGAGAGCGACTTGTGGGAACCAGGTTGTAAACTATTGTGTATCATGTTATCCTATGGGTAAAAACTGTATAAAAGGAGCGATCCACAAATACAATTTGAAGCAGTCTCCCCGAACTACACTCGATGTACTTCCTGTGACTTCTGTGTTCCCTGCAGTAAATAAACCTTGACTCTTTGACGCCGAAGGAAGTGTCCCGTGTCTCTGTGACTTGTACGCCGGAGCAGGTTACCCACGAAGGTTTCAGGTGTTGTGCCCTGGCACCGCTGGGTCCAAAGAACCCAGTCCTTCACCACCGGTCACCAGATCGTTCCTTGAGTCGTTGTTCGGCACCCTCTGAGACGATTTTCAGACACTGAAACAGGAAGTGGCGGGCGAGGTTCAGGAAGTGCGCAGAGAGGTGGAAGAGATCGGGGAGCGAGTGGCCACAGTGGAGGGCACGAACCACCGTATTGATGAGGAGTTAGTCCTATTGCAACAGCAGGTGTTGCGCCTCAGAGAACAGCACTTAGATCTGCAAATGCACAATGAGAACCGCTCTCGGCGAAACAATATTCGAGTCTGGAGGGTTCCGTCCTCGGATGAAGGCACAGATATAGCTGGCTACCTGGGAGACTTGTTCCGAGCTATCCTGGGTGAACCGCCTGAATTCCCGGTCAGGATTGATAGAGCGTACCGAGTGGGCCCGCCACGACGAGCATCAGCACCCCCCCAGACATTTTGGCCTTCCTTCCGGACTTCCCACTAAAGGAACGCATCATGGCTGAGGCCCGGAAACAATCTGCGTTCACTTTCCGTGGCCATTCTGTGGGACTGTATCAGGACTTGTCCGCCATTACTTTGCAGAAACGGAAATCATTCAAGATCGCCACAGACTTTCTAAGAGAGCACGAAACACCCTATGCCTGGGGCCACCCCTTCCGCCTCATCTTTAGATGGAATGGCACAATGCATCAACTTAGATCGCTTCAGGAAACCTGTGAGGTTCTGGGGATCACGGCGGAGGAGGAAGACTCGAACACGCCGAGCCGGAGGCGCAGCCCCAGAGATGGATGGCAGAGGGTGTCATGGAGACGAGGGTCGGCCAACCCCAGAAGGCCGGACTCGCCCACCATTAGGGCCAACATGGCGGATGCAGTCTCTGAGGCGGCCAGAAGCAACGCCTCCAACGGTGATGTGGCTCTTACAGCATAATAATGTATAAGGCCTAGTGTCAAAGAGTCACTAGGTCTCCAGTACGCACAACAAGAGAATTATTCGTAAGGTTTATGTCAATCAGTTTGGTTTAAGCCTTTTATTTGAAAAAACATATAAATATACTCATTATTTTCTTAAACTGGTGTTTTGCAATCATTAATATTACAAACTTCGTAATTCAATGGTTAGATTGCAAGAAACAAAAGATCACATTTTATCAAAACACAGGTACAGTGTGAAGTCAACACAAAACAAATACAAAAGAAAAAACCCAATGCATTTCGGGGCAGTGGCCCCTTCGTCGGGGGTCTGAAAAAAAGAAAAAAAGAAAACAAAGAGGCTAATACGTATAAATGTATCATAATGTATGAATACTTATAACCCTATACATTTTAGATCATGGCTTACCTAATAAATGAGAGCACAATAGTGACCTGCGTATGGTGGCTCCTAATTAGCCAAACATTTTCTGAAAAACCAAGAAAGAAATGAAGGTTTTGAAGGAACTGATTTGAGTAATGTATTATTTAGGAAAATGGAATGAAAATATGTGCGTTACCTGTCCTTTGATCAAGTTTGCATCTATAAAAAAGATGGTATGTAAAGTTACATGTCTCACGGTACCAAACAATGCTGCGTATATGCTGGCCAAGATACAAAGGTAAATCAGCTCACCTGCATATATGACTTGTGCGCAACGAAAAAGAAACCTATAAGAACAAATAATTGCTGTAAGTGCAATGCACGTTAGCCGCCCAGAAACGAGTGAAAAGAGAGAGATTACTTTAAATACCTGCGTGTCTAAGTAACAGCGTTTCGATCACGCGAAAGTCTCTCTTCACGATTCTGCGAATATGAGAGGAGAAAGATTTTAATAGTTGCCCTTTAATCAATCCGCCTTGGTGTGCCGTCAAGAAAGCTACAAACTAACTCACCGCCCGTTCTGACGATCCGTTCTCATCTGAGTTCAACTGACAGTATGCTGACTGGCCAGTAGCGATATAAAACTTCAAAGTCCTTCGCCTATTTCAATGAGACACTAGCAGATGGTAAACAGCGTAGGTGGACTCGATAGAGTCAGTTTTTTTAAATGTTTAATTCCGGGCGAAACTTTATGTATTATCAATGTGAGCGCCAGGCACACAAGGTCAAAACCTTACGAACGGGTCAGTTTTTTTTATATGTCACAACCGGGGCTTTGTGCTTTTATTATACGAACACCAGAAGCACAAATTAGAGGCCGATTTTAAGAACACCGAACAGAGTATCCAGCTTCTGAGATTACAATAAGAGGCAGATATTTTAAAGAGAGACCAGAAGGTAACTCTCTGAGACGTTGGACGAAAGGTGTGAAGCAGTGGCCCAGAGCTGGGTCCACAACAACAAATGTATAATCTAAAACATAGGTAGCCTACTTAAAGATGGATACAAAAATATGTGATCAGGCATGTAATCTAATGTATGTCTGAACGGAATCATAAAGGGAATAGTGTGAAGGTTTAGAAACACAATCTACCCCTGCCTATTTACAATCTAAATACGTGTTACAGATGATAAATACACAACAATTTTGGTAATAAAGATATATGTGTTTTCTAGGAAACAATAAACAATATAGATGCGCCACAAGGGACAGTTATTCCTGCCTATTTCCAAGCTGTCAACAAGTTACAAACTTATACTAATAGATAATTGCGATTATAGTAACATGTGTGAAATGACAGTTATTCCTGCCTATTTCCAAGCTGTCAACAAGTTACAAACTTATACTAATAGATAATTGCGATTATAGTAACATGTGTGAAATAATGTGAGATAAGAGAATCATATTTTCTGTTTTCAGCTAAACAGAGTAAGCTATAAAGAGTACCATAATAGCTTTAGGGGGTCTGAAAATTCAAAGGTAACACGCCATTTCTATTTTATCATTTAACCCAAGTGGGGTCATGGTTTGCAATTTACGAATCCAGTAGATTTCTCTTTGAAGTAAAATGTTGGCATTGTCCATACCTAGCCTCTGTGGTATCAGCTCTATGATTTGAAAGCGTAGTTGTGCTATATTATGGTTTGCATCTAACCAATGCTGTGCCAATGGTGACGTAACATTTTTGTTTCTTAAACGACTCTTATGCTCTGAGAGTCTTGTTTTCATCTTTCTGTCTGTCTTGCCTATGTACAATAGGCCACACGGGCATTTAATGGAATAAACTATATGTTCAGAGTCACAGTTCGTTGTGTGTCTAAGCATTATTTTTTCTCCCGTCCTCGGATGTTGAAGTGTGTTGCCTGGGATGACATTGTTACAATTCTTACAATTAAAACACTTCATAGTTCCTTTGTGAACTTGTTCCTGTTGTAAAGCAGTCGGTTGATTAAGGAGTTCCTTCAGATTTTGAGCTCTTTTGAATGCGAACAGTGGTCGTTCACTAAATAGTGTTCCAAAGTCTTGCTCAGCAAGTAGAATTTCCCATCTTTTTAATATGGTTCTTTTAATGTCTCTAGAAGCAGTTGAATTCTTTGACACAAACACCATTCTTTTGCTTGGGTCTTTTGGTTTCTTTTTCAAAAGCTCCGTTCTTGGTATTGTTTTTATCTTCTCCAGGTGTGATTCCAATAGTTTCTTTGGGTAACCTCTATCAAGGTATCTGTGTTTTTGATCATCAAGACTCTTACTACATTGATCTGGATTGGAGGATATGCGTTTAAATCTCATGAATTGGGAAACTGGCAAGTTGTTTATTAGACTGGCTGGGTGAAAGCTGCTATATAGTAGCGCAGTGTTCTTGTCAGTTGCTTTTTTATACAGTTTTGTCTCGATGGACTTGTCTTTAATTTCGACTAAAACATCCAAAAATGGTAGTGCTTCAGTACTTATGTTGTGCGTGAATTGGATCCTTGGGTCCACAAGATTAAGGCTGCCAATGTTTCTTAGAAGGTCTGCTTTAGAGCGTTTCCATATAATAAAGATGTCGTCTATATAACGTTTGTAGTGAATCAGACCTTGTTGCCAAGTTTGATCCTCCAGGATGTAATCCAGTTCAAATTTCGCCATATAGATGTTTGCATATATGCATGCTCCTGGGAAACCCATGGCAGTACCTGTCAATTGATTATAGTATTTGTCTTGCCAATGAAAATAACTGTTAACCAAACAGAATTCCAGTAGTTGTAGTAGAAATACCTGTAATCCATGTGGTTTATCAGTTTTTAGAAGGGCCCATTCCATAGCCTCTATCCCTTGTTTATGCGGTATCGACGTGTACAGTGATGTAACATCTATGCTGCAAAGAATCCATTCGCTACATCCAGTTGTATCTATAGTTGCCAGACTCCTAAGGAAGTCCGAAGTGTCCTGCAAATACGTGGGCCAGTTTTGAATGAATGGCTGCATATGAGTGTCTATGAAAGTGCCAAGATTCTCGAAAATAGACGAACAGCCTGACACTATTGGCCTGAACGGTGGATTTTCAATATTTTTGTGACAGCATAATGACACTCCGGGGGGAGAACACCACTGCCTTACTGGAGTAGCAGGTTCGGGTCTTGGAGGGCGGGGGGGGGGCTGGAAGAGGGAAAGGGGGTAAGTGGCTGGACGTCCACATTGGTACTTCACCACAGGCTTGCCCGAGGGCATGACTGGGACTGACATTTGTTTGGACCTCAGGGGTTTGTTGGGGGGTGTGGGAGGAGGGTGCTTGGTTGTTTGCATGAAGGGTTTGTTGGGGAGTGGAGGGTGTTTGGGGAAGGGAGAAGGGGAGGATGGACAGCTTGGGGGACATTTTGGGGGGTTGGGGGGGAGTCACAGGGACCGTCCAGTGCAACTATGCCACTCATCAGAGCCTTGCTGTGCTTCTATACATTGTCTACACCGCACCCACCTCACTTAGGCCGTAACACACTGCTTCTACCTTGGTTTTACCCACACAGATGACGGCTTTCACAGTAGTTACCCTCAATGTGAAGGGATTAAATAATCCTGTCAAGAGAAGGGCGGTGCTTTCCTTATTGGAGAATACCCACGCAGACATTTGTCTCCTGCAGGAGACTCACCTCCTAGCCAAAGACTGCCAGAGGATGCGCTCCCATAAGTTTCTCACGCAACTCTTCTCCTGCAATACCACTAAGACCGCTGGGGTTGCAATTTTGGTATCCAAAACGTTTAAGGGAGAGATCCTCCATAAGTTTGCTGAGCAGAAGGGTAGACTCCTGGCTTATAGGGTCAAATATGGGGGACTGATCTTCACTATTGGATCGATGTATAGCCCCAATGAACACCAAGAACGATTCCTACACTCGGTTGTGGTGGATATCACCGCCACACCAGATAGACATGTAATCATAGGGGGGGATCTGAATATGGTCTTCGACTCTTCCCTGGATAGGTCGGTGCAACGGCGCCCACAGACTGGGGAGATCTCGCAGACGGGCAAACGCCAGCTAGGGGACTCGGATCTCCATGACCTTTGGCGTTGCTTACACCCCACCACCCGGGATTATTCCTATTATTCCCACGCCCACAAGACCTACGCACGTCTCGACCATCTCTTGGTCTCAAAACCGGTCCGCGACTTAGCCATAGCGTCAACGATAGGGGTTCTCTCTCTATCGGACCACGCCCCGGTTACGGGAACGTTTCAATTACCATCGATGTCATCGAAGCGTGGGGTGTGGCGCCTCAGGGATACCCTGCTGCACAAACAGGCGGTGGTAAAGCATATTCAAGACTCAATTCGGGAATACCAGGAGCACAATGATAATGGTGACACTACCCTGGCAACGCAATGGGCGGCACTGAAAGTGGTGCTCCAAGGGGAATTCATTGCCATCTCCTCCGCTGAGAATAGGGAGCGTCAACAGAAGTGTGAGGAACTCACTGGCAAGGTGCGAGAGTTGGAACAGGTTCACCAGAGAACGGGGGCTCCCAGAATCTGGAATCAGCTTAAGGCTGCGAGGAAGCTTTTGGCAGCCTTGGATATGGATAGGGCGGAATATGCTCCATTGCGCCTGAAGCATGCATATTATACAGGTGGGGACAAGTGCGGGAAACTCCTGGCACACAAACTTAGGGAAGCACATCAGAAGCATTAGTGAAGGAGCTATCAACACCCACTGGGGGGTCAGTAACGGAAGACGACCAAATAGCTGAAGGCTTCTGCCGATTTTATGCTGACCTTTACAAGGGCGAACCCCCGTCATCACAAGCAGAGGAGGGCTACCTGGCCTCGGTTGACCTTCCCTCCCTCACTCCGGAGCAAGCGGAATATCTCGAAAGGGACATTCGGGTGGAGGAAGTAATTACGGCCATCTCCAGGCTTAAACATGGGAAGGCCCCGGGCCCTGATGGTTATACTTCCCTCTTCAATAAAACTTTCTGCCCTACGTTGGCCCCGATCCTCACACGCCTATTTAATTCCTTCTCCGTTCCTGGAACTATCCCTCCGGATTTGCTTAGGGCAACGATCTTGGTTATTCCTAAGCCGGGGAAGGATCGGACGCAATGTGGCTCCTACAGGCCAATCTCTCTCTTCAATATTGACCTTAGATCATCGGAGCGGAGGGGAGTGTTGGAAGTTCTGTCGGAACTGTCGGGAGCAAGAGGCGAAGTCATCGAGGAGGAGGAAGAAAACCCGGGTGCTCAGGGGGCACCATCGGACTCGGAGGATTCAGTGGCAGACAGTACCCATACACCGGTGATCACACCGAAATCGGTGGAGGACCTTCTGGACGGACAAGGGTAACGGGGTATGCTGCCTTGTTTTGGGTGGGGGCCCGGCAGGGGGGAGGCGGTTGCCGTTCTTTCTTGCTGACAACGAAGGAGAGAGGGTTGGGGGGCTCCTGCTCTTGCCCCGGAAGGTTTTGACACCGGGGGGGGCTTGCTATAGTCCTGGTAGCCTGGGCGACGAGGGCCCACTGCCTCCGCCCAGCCCGCACCTGGCCCATAAGGCCTTCCTACGGTGGCGACCGTAGGACTAGTGGGGTTTTGGGGTTGATATACATCGAGGTTTGGATGGGATCTAGATGGTGCAGTTTGGGTCCTGTTCTGGGGTGGTTGGGGGGGGGTCTTGTTGGTTTTTGGGTGGTTTGGTTCTGGTTGGGGAAAATGGCCGCCATCAGCGCTGGGAGGATTGATGCTTTTTCTTTGAGGGGACCCGAACGGGGAGACTGTGCAAGAACACTCTGGGACAATGGCTGATGTTGCTAACTTGAAATGTGTTACTTGGAACGTGAGGGGGCTTCACACTATGTCCAGGCGTCACAAGGTCCATGCTTATTTGGTGCGTAGGGGAGTGCAAATGGCGCTGCTGCAGGAAACGCATCTGAACAAGGCGGAAGGGGCGGCGCTTCAGCGTAGGTGGCGAGGGCAGGTCTTTTCCACGGCGTACTCTGCTTATGCCAGGGGGGCGCTAATATGGATTAGGGCAGGAGTCCCCTTCCAGGTCACGAGGACAGTGTTGGACCCAGAGGGGCGTTTCGTGGCCATCTCAGGCACCCTAGGAGGGAGGGACCTGAATGTTTGCTGTGTGTATGCTCCTAATGTAGACCAGACTGCCTTCCTTTCCAGGTTATCGGGCTCGCTGGCCCACTTTTTCGCCGGGCCCCTCCTGCTGGGGGGAGACTTTAACTCCGTAGTGGATGTGGACATAGACCGCTCGCATCCCCCGCTCCCCGATTCCCCGGTCCGGCGGACGGCTAAGGGTCGTCAAGATTGGCAGACCCGCTGGGGTTTGACGGACATTTGGAGGGCGCATCACCCCGCGTCTAGAGATTATTCATACTTCTCGAGCCTTCATGAGTTGCATGTCAGGCTAGATGGCTTTCTTGGTTCGTCCGAACTAGTTTCGGCAGCGGTCCGATCAGAGTATTTATCGCGGACCATCTCAGACCATAACCCCCTCCTGCTGGACATTCGCTGGTTCCCCGGGACGCCGGCAGTACCCACCTGGAAGATGCGCCCTGAGATCCTCGAGGACAGTGTCTTCAAGGCGGACCTAGGGGAGAGAATCACGGATTATTTTGCGGCCAACGGCGGCTCCGCGAGTACTAGGGCGTTCAAATGGGACGCTTTTAAGGTGGTGGTGAGGGGCTACTGTATCTCTAAGAAGGTGGGCATGCGGCGTGTTATCCTGGCTGATTTGGACGCAGCGGACCGGGCACTCCGCGAGCTCGAAGTTAGCCGCCCCGGACACCAGGAATTGCAAACACAAACGGTAGAGGCGAGGGAGAAGGTAGCGGTGGAGGTCGAACGGCTCCGCTGTTTCGATTATAAGGCCTATACGGTCCGGTCTATTGCGGAGGGAGACAGGTCGAGCACGTTGCTGGCGTGGTTGGCCAACCCTACGCGCCAGTCCCAAACGACGACAAATATGCGTAGGGCAGATGGGACCGAGGTGTGCACCCAACCGGAGATTCTTAGTTGCTTCCGGCATTACTACGAAAGTTTATACCGCAGTCGCTCCGCACGTGACCCAGACCGGCTTGATAACTATCTTAGCCCACTGGAACTCCGCACAGTAGGACAGGAAGTGGCGGAAACCCTGGGTTCTGATATCGACTTGGGGGAGATCCGCGGGGCCATCAAACGGATGGCGAGGAACAAGACCCCGGGCTTAGATGGCCTTCCGGTGGAGTTCTATGCAGCTTACGCTGACCTCTTGGCCCCTCGATTACTGGTGGTCTACAGGGAGGCGAAGAGGTTGGGTCGTCTCCCTGGCTCGATGTGTGAGGCGTTGGTGGTTCCTCTCCTCAAACCAGGCCGAGACTCATCTGACCCGGGGTCCTACCGTCCCCTTTCAATGTTGACGGTGGACTACAAAATATTGAGCAGCATCTTGGCCTCGAGGCTGCTGGGACATATGAGTTCCCTAGTGCATGAGGACCAAGCCGGCTTCATCCCACGGCGGAATACGACTATGAACATCCGAAGGTTGTTCCGCTTGCTTGGGGAACCATTCGTGGATGCCCCGTCCCCGGTAGTCTTGTCGGTGGACCTGGAGAAGGCTTTTGATAGCCTAGAGTGGGACTACCTATGCACGGTATTACGGAAATTCGGCCTCGGGGAGGGATTTGTCAAATGGACTGCAGTCCTCTACGCTTCCGCTTCGGCCAGGGTTAGATCGGGCCCTTTGATTTCATCGCGATATCCGGTGGAGCGTGGCACGCGGCAGGGGTGCTCCTTATCCCCGCTTCTTTTTGCACTAGCGGTGGAGCCGCTGGCGATGCATCTTCGCTCGGGAGCCCACTATACGGGCTTATGGACGGCGGCGGGCCCACATTATGTCTCGCTCTATGCGGACGACCTGTTGCTCTTCCTGGAGGATCCGGTCGACGCTTTGCGGGGAGCGGAATTAGCGCTAACGGAGTTCGGAGCGGTCTCAGGCCTCCGAGTGAATTGGTCTAAGACCTGCCTCTTCCCGATGCGTAGGGGTACCCCCACTCCTGCGCTAAGTAAGGAGATCAGATGGGAGCCCGACTGCTTTAAATACCTTGGGGTATTTGTGTACCACGACCAACCCGACCTCCTGGATGGGAACATTGCCCGTTGCGTTCGAGCACTCCGAGGTTGCATGGACTTTTGGGCCACGCTGCCGCTCTCAGTGGCGGGACGCATCGCCCTACTCAAAATGGTGGCGCTCCCCCGACTATTGTATTACTTCCGAACTTTGCCGATCTGGGTCCCACCGGCCACGTTTCGTCGCCTGCGTTCTATGGTGGTCGGGTTCCTCTGGGGAACGGGCCGGCGGCGGGTGGCCCTCAATACCCTGATGAGGCCGAAGGACGAGGGGGGGCTCGCTGTGCCGGACTTCGATAAGTACTATCTGGCGGCGCAGCTCCAGACCTACACCCAGGAGATAGCCAGGGAATTCAGAGGCCCGGAAGACGGTAGAGGGACGGGTATGGCCAGGCACGTCCTCTCCTTTATCGCGCTGCGACAACGCTTGGTCCTACGGGACCTGTCGATGGAGGAGCGGACTATCCGACTATGTTGGAATCGGGCTCACAACAGAGGCCACCTACGGACGCCATATGCGCCTGAAATACCGTTGGGGATGCTGACGGCCCTCCCCCACGGAGGGGATTGGTCACGATTGGCGGACTGGGAGGATTCCGGTTTACAGCTTGTCGGGGACCTGTATGAGGACGGAGCGCTCCTGTCCTTTCAGGATCTCATTGACCGCTTTGGGATTCCCCGGGGCGACTTTCTGCTGCACTCGGCCATTGTGCGAGCGATCCAGGCGCACTGGCAGAACGGGCTAGAGGAACCTCAATTGTCTCAGGTGTGCCAGTACGTAATGATGTCGGCGGGCACGGTAAAGGCGGTCACTTGCCTCTATGGCAGGCTGATTACCGAGGGGTTGGTTCCTCTCACCACACTGAAGTCCCGCTGGGAAGAAGACATTGGTAGGGAGATCCCGGAGACGACCTGGTCCCAGTTGGTGAGGCGCGCCTGGAAGGGTACACGTAGCGCCCGTTTCCAACTGGTCCACTATTATGTCCTCCATAGAGCGTACCTGACCCCGGTAAAGATCAGGCGTTATTTTGCCACGGCTTCAGCGGAATGCCCTAGGTGCCCGGCTCAGGAGGCGGACCTCCTACACATGCTATGGGCCTGTCCAGGACTGACGTCCTACTGGCAGGAGGTGGCGACGACTTTGGAGGAGGTGACAGGGAGGCACTTATCATTCGATGTGGCGGTAGGGCTCCTGCACTGGTTCCCCCATACCCCCCGGAATAAAATCTCCAGTAAATTTATTGACCTGGGGCTCCTACTTGCTAAGCGAGAGGTGACCAGGAACTGGAAGGCACGAGCTGGTCCTGCAGGCAGCAGATGGCACAGTGAGCTTTTGAAATGGGCGGCGGGTGAGAGCGCGCTAAGATACCAGCTGGCTTGGAGGCAGGGTAATGAGAAGGCGCAGGAGGCCGCGTTGGAGTGGGAAACGCTAGTGCAGGCCCTCAGGGATTATTGTACCCCTAGCGACTCCGAAAGTGAAGAAGTAACTCGCCCCGAGTCCCGTTAAACATTAGCATTGACAGCACTATTACCTTCCCCGTGGGTCAAGCAGTGGATCCTAGGTTGATGAGCTACCTGGCGCTGATGGTGGGGGGGGGGGGGGGGAGGGGGGGTTTCACAGTTACTGGGAATTTTGAGGGGGGGGGTTTATCTTAGGGGTTTTGGGTTTGTTTAGAAAAGCAGATGACGGACAGTGTGTTATCCGGACCAGCTCCAGCATCCTACTGACCCCAACTGTATTTGCCGCCCAACCCCAGGGATATGGGCTGATTAGCTGCATACAAACGTTATGGAAGGGGGTCGGTGGGCTTTATTTTGCATATGTTGTTCATGATACAATGCTGGTCGTTACTGTATTGTTTTACTGATTCCTGCAATAAAAATATATTTAAAAAAAAAAAATTCAATATTGACCTTAGGTTGTATTCTGGGATCCTGGCGGCCCGTCTGGCGCTTCACCTTCCGGGACTAGTGGAATCGGATCAAGCCGGATTCGTTCCGGGGAGGCAAACGGTGGATAACACCAAGAGGGTGGTCCATGTACTGGAGAAAGCCTCCAGGATACCCGGGGAAAGGATGTTGCTAGCAGTCAATGCGGAGAAATCCTTTGACAGGGTGCACTGGCCATATCTGGAGAAAGTTCTAGGGAAAGTAGGTATTGGCGAGAAATTTCGCACTCTGGTGTTTAACTGCTACAAGTTTCCATCAGCAGTGGTGCGGGTCAATGGCTGCAGCTCCCAACAGTTAGCGATAGAAAGGGGTACTAGACAGGGGTGTCCATTATCCCCGCTTCTATTCGCACTCTATATGGAACCCCTGGCCCAGAGGATACGTCAGAATCCGAATGCGCTGGGAATTCAGATGGGGGAGTACACCCACACTATCAGTCTGTACGCAGATTATATCATTCTGACATTAGCGGATCCGGGGAGGGCGCTCCCTGCACGCATTGATGAGATGGAGGCCTTTGCTGCCATAGCGGGCTTCAAGATGAATATGGGGAAATCGGTGGCCCTTGACGTCTCGCTCACCATGGCCACCAGGACTGACTTGCAGAGGCGGTTCCCCATGCACTGGTCAAAAGACCTGGTGCCCTACCTGGGCATTCTTCTGGCACCCACGCTACCCGCTATGGTGACTGCGAACTACACTGCCCTTGGTTCTAAAATTAAGGAGGAACTGGCCCGCTGGAGTAGGGGCACATTGTCCTGGCTAGGCAGAATTGCCGCGGTGAAAATGACCATCTTACCGCAGGCGCTCTACCTGTTTCGTGCCCTGCCGCTGCAGCCCCTGTAGGGATGGCTGCTGCAGACTCAGACGGACATTGCGCGATTCATATGGCAGGGCCGTAAACCTAGACTCAAGAGGACCTTGGCTACCCTGGCACCTGAGGCGGGGGGACTAGGAATACCGGACCTCCGTAAATATTTTCAGGCGGCACAGCTAAGGTATCTGGTGGAGTGGCGCAAATGGGAGACCGACAAACACTGGCTTTTTCAAGACCAGGCAGTGGCGGGCCGGACCCTGCAGGAGGTGCCCTTTTTGCGGCGAACACATCGCCCTCCCAATTTATATGCATCTTACATCACACTGGTTCCCATGAGGGTGTGGGATGCTACGAACTTGGCTCATACACTTACCACCTTCCCCTCTCCGTTCACGCCACTGATCGATAACCCAGAGTTTCACCCTGGCACAGAACCGGGGGCTTTTGCACGCTGGCGGGCTGCGGGATGCAGAGCACTTTTTCATCTATATGGCCCGGATGGCATTATTCCGTTCCCAGAGTTCAGGAAAGAATATCAGTT
Source organism: Lissotriton vulgaris (assembly GCF_964263255.1). Classification (NCBI taxonomy): domain Eukaryota; kingdom Metazoa; phylum Chordata; class Amphibia; order Caudata; family Salamandridae; genus Lissotriton; species Lissotriton vulgaris. The sequence continues at coordinate 1,071,251,341 of NC_141689.1, read as the reverse complement.
GCCAGAGGTGGAAAGGTTGAGCTATATGCAGGTGCGCCATTGGGCGCTGCAACCACAGACACGGGAGTCGGCAGATCGGCAGCTCCTTCCATATGAGAAATGGCTTATAACACGCACCTCAGACAAGAAACTCATTTCGGACTTGTACAAATTCTTGCAACCCTCCCCTTTTGACATCTATAACCCGGGTAGGGAACGATGGGAAAGAGAACTGGGGAGATCCTTAAGCCGTAAGGAATGGGACAGCATTGCCTATGGTGCTCGACACTCCGCATATCACACTGGGCTTACGGAAACATTTACAAAAGTGTCCACATACTGGTATTACATGCCTCAGAGATTACATGAGATGACATTGACGCCACCTGCTGGCGAGCATGCGGGCAATTGGGCACCCTCACTCTTGTTTTATGGGAATGCCCGATGCTATCCCCTTACTGGAAAGAGGTCCTAGACATGATCGACTCCAACTTTGAGATTGAATTGCCCCGCTTTCCAGCGTATGTCCTGCTGGGTTTACCCAACGGGCTGATGTATCCTCTGAGGTCTCATAGAGGGAGGCAAATTGCGATAGCATTGGGTTCTGCTGTACAAAATATACTTACTCATTGGCGCACCACCACACTCCCCTCCACCACAGGGTGGTTGCATAGATTATGGCGGATCACTGAAATAATATCTACTACCAAAATATCGAGTTCCCATAATATCGATGAAAAAATATCGAGGGACATAATATCGACTTTCTATCTTCACTAAGGTAAGTACAAAAATATCGAGTTTAAAATATCGAGTGTTAAAAATATAGACTGTCAAAATATCGATTTTTTTTGTCTTTAAAATAAATTAAAACTATTATAATATTAAATATATTTAATATAAAAATTGTTAAAATTATTAAATAAATGTAACATTATTACATAATTAATGTAACTTTAAAAAATAATAATAATAATACATATATATAAATACATGTTATTAATAAAACATATAGAATATATTTACCGTAGCATAGCAAAAGGTTTAAATTTAATGTAACCACTCCAGTGGGTGCTACATTAAAGAGATCGTTGCATAGCGTAGGGGTAAAAATTACTATTCCCACTTCAGTGAGTACAAGAGTAGGGAAAGCGTTGGATAGCGTAGGGGTAAAATTTACTATTCCCACTCCAGTGGGTGCAACAGTAGGGAAAGCGTTGGATAGCGTAGGGGTAAAAATTACTATTCCCACTCCAGTGGGTGCAACAGTAGGGAAAGCGTTGGATAGCGTAGGGGTAAAAATTACTATTCCCACTCCAAAGAGTGCAAAAGTAGGGAAAGCGCTGGATAGCGTAGGGGTAATATTTACTATTCCCACTCCAGTGGGTGCTACAGTAGGGAAAGCGTTGGATAGCGTAGGGGTAAAAATTACTATTTCCACTCCAGTAGGTGCTACAGTATGGAAAGCGTTGGATAGCGTAGGGGTAAAAATTACTATTCCCACTCCAGTGGGTGCTACAGTAGGGAAAGCGTTGGATAGCGTAGGGGTAAAAATTACTATTCCCACTCCAGTGGGTGCAACAGTAGGGAAAGTGTTGGATAGCGTAGGGATAAAAATTACTATTCCCACTCCAGTGGGTGCTACAGTAGGGAAAGCGTTGGATAGCGTAGGGGTAAACATTACTATTCCCACTCCAGTGGGTGCAACAGTAGGGAAAGCGTTGGATAGTGTAGGGGTAAAAATTACTATTCCCACTCCAGTGGGTGCTACAGTAGGGAAAGCGTTGGATAGCGTAGGGGTTAAAATTACTATTCCTACTCCAGTGGGTGCAACAGTAGGGAAAGCGTTGGATAGCGTAGGGGTGAAAATTACTATTCCCAATTAATTATTTTAAATTAATTACCAATTATATTTTAATTATTTACCAATTAATAATTAATTTAAAAATATAAATAATTTACATAATTATTTAATTAAATTTAAATTACTTCCCACCCTATTCCCCTATAAACACACAACCCGCTACAGAAAATAAATTACTAAAAATTAATTAGTTATCAATTATTTATTTTTAATTAATTACCAATTATATTTTAATTATTTACCAATTATTATTTAATTAACAATTAGATTACATTTACATAATTAATAAATTATAATTAAATTACTTCCCACCCTATTCCCCTATAAACACATAACCCGCTACAGAAAATAAATTACTAAAAATTAATTATTTATTTTTAATTAATTATCAATTATATTTTAATTAATTACCAATTAATATTTAATTAACAATTAGATTAAATTTACATAATTAATTATTTATAATTAAATTACTTCCCACCCTATTCCCCTATAAACCCACAACCCGCTACAGATAATTATTTACTTAAAATTATTTATTTATCAATTAATCTATTTTAATTAATTACCAATTAATAATTATTTAACAATTAGAAATAAATTACATGATTAATTATTTATAATTAAATTACTTCCCACCCTATTCCCCTATAAACCCACAACCCGCTACAGATTTATATAACACAAATATTATTAAATATTAATAACTTACCTTATTTTCGATATTTTTGTTGTCTATATTTCATCTAGTCTATATTATGTCTAGGCTATATTTTTGATTCGATATTTTGGCTATTCTAGTCGATATTACTCGATATTTTTGTTGTCTATATTTTGTCTAGTCTATATTTTGTCCAGTCTATATTTTTTACTCGATATTTTGTCCAATCGATATTTTGGAATCGATATTATGTCTGTTTACCGATTATGGCATGTCCTGGGAATGGAAAAATTGTCGCTCATGGTGGCGGGAGAGGTGGAGCAATTTAATGAACTATGGTAACCGTTTCACTCATTGCTTGCAGGGGAATTTACAGAGCTTACATGCCCCAGATATCTCCGCCTGTTGAGGCTGACTACATTAGTAGATTCGGATGGCCAACGAGCCTAGACAAGAGAGCACTGAGGAGGGAGGAGCGGTTTAGGGGAGGAGGGCGGGTGTTGTTCTGAGGCACTGGACGGGGCTGGAGGGGGGGGACAGGGTTGGGTTTGGGGAGGAGGGGAAGTTGGGGGGGTTTGTTCACTTTGGAGCGCCTTGTTGTAGCATACGCACCAGCCATCACATCTGGATGTACACTACTCTTTACAGGACCCTGACGCGCTGGTGCGCTATTATATGATTGTATTGGACGCTTTGCTCCTTTGTGTCGACTGTTTGTTTTTCTTTTCCTTTTGTGAATGCTCAATAAAATGCTTTAAACCTAAAAGCAGGGGTTAAGGAGGACCTCAAGGTGTGGCGAGACTTCCTGACAGATTTCAACGGGCGGGTAGTTTGGCCCGCGCCGCCGGTGTCCAGTGTTGAGCTAGGCCTATACACCGACTCAGCCGGGAGCATTGGTTTTAGGGCGATCTTGGGCCCTTCCTGGTGCGGGGCGGTCTGGCCATCGGAGTGGCACTTACCAGGCTTGACAAAGAATTTAGCTTTCTTAGAGCTTTTTCCCATTTGGGTGGCAGTTACGGTCTGGGCGGAGCGCTTCAGGGACAGGGCAGTGACCTTCTGGTCGGATAACATGGCGGTGGTTCAGGTTATCAATCGGCAAGGGGCGACTTGCCCACATGTGCTGAGGTTGCTGAAGCTGTTGGTGTTGGCATGCTTGTAATTGAATTTGACTTTTAAGGCTGCGCATATACCTGGTGTTGATAACCATGCTGCTGATGCTTTGTCTCGTTCCAAGTTGCAGGACTTCCGGAGGTTCCACCCGCAGGCGGAAGAGCGCATGACGACGTTCCCTACGTCACTGTGGAAAATTGGAGCCCAGCTTTAGCGGGGCTGGTAGGTGCCGCTCTGAGTGATCGCACCAAACGTGCCTATCAGTCACAGTTTAATGTTTATAGATCATTTGTGGAGCAGATAGGAGATGCAGGGATCTTTTCTACCGAAACGATGTATGCCTTTTTACAGGTTCTGCGGGATCAGGGCAAAACAGTGTCCTATGCTAGGGCCTCCCTGGCAGCAATAGGCTTCTTTGCTAAACTGGCGGGGGAGCGGGACCCTGGGGCTTCATTCTTGATCAGGAAGGCCTTAGCAGGATGGGCCCGATTAGACGGGCCACGGCGGGACTGTCGTAGGCCTTTGGATATCCTGACCTTGATTGATATTTTGGGGGTACTGCCTGTTATTTGCCAGTCACCGTTCGAGGGAATCATGCTGGGGGCGGCCTTCTGCCTGGCCTTCTACGGTGCCTTTCGCCTGGGTGAGATAGTTGGGGCCTCCAGGGTAGACCATGGGGGGGGTCTTGCAGTTCAGGGATATCTCCATTTCCCCGGGGGGCCTAGTAGTGCGGTTGGGACGGTCCAAGACAGACCAAACAGGAAAGGGGGTCACCATCCATTTGCTGCCAGCCCCGGAGATAGCTGCCTGCCCCGTATCCTGCATGCAGGCGTACCTGGCCCGATGCCCAGCAGGGGGGGGTCGACTCTTTTCATCCATGAAAATGGGGATTGCCTGTCCCAATATCAGTTTAAGGCAGTATTTGGGTTGGCTCTGGGGAACCTGGGCCTGGAAGCAGTGGGCTATTCTTCTCATTCCTTTAGGATTGGCGCCGCAACTTTGGCAGCAGGGGCCGGTCTCACCCCCAACATGGTGAAAAGCGTAGGTCGCTGGACCTCTGACTGCTATAAGCGATATGTAAGGCCTGAATTGTTGTAAAAAATATGTGTGCAGTGTCTAACAGTTTCATCTCTCTCCTTTCTGATTAGTATGCCCGCTTCCGTGGTATGGGTACTCGGGCACTCTTTCGTGCGTCGTGCGGCGGTGCGCTTGCAGCGAAGAGAGGTGGTGAAACCAGCCGCATTGGGCGAGACCGAATTCGTGTGGCATGGCGTTGGAGGGATGCGTATCCGACACTTGAGGCGGATCGTCGAGGAGCTCAGGGCACGAGAGCACAAATCGCCGGATTGGATTATTTTGCATTTGGGAGGCAACGACATGGTCGACAGAGGGTGTTGGCTGTCAAGGAGGCCCTACTAGCAGAGTTTGCCTGGCTGGGACATGAGTTCCGATCAATGAAAATAGTCTGGTCTGGCATGATATCACGCAGGGCATGGGGCCCAGGAGTGCGTCCTAGATCTTTGAACGTCTCGGTGAGGCGATTGAACGGCGAACTAGCAAGGTTGTGCTCAGTGAAGGGCCGCTTGCGCTACCTCCAGCACCGGATGATTTCCGGAGAAGTGATGTACCACCAGGACGGGGTACATTTGTCGGACTTTGGAACTGATACTTTTATCCAAGAACTTTGGTCATTTATTCTGAACGCAGGTGGGGAGGGTGACAGACCTGTGGGCCTTGGCCACCCTTTTGGCGGAGAAGAGACCTGCGATCAGTAACTAGTGGCTAAACGAAATGGATGGGAGCCCGCTTGCCGGGCTCCATAGGCCAGCTCTGAGGGGGGATATGGCAAGCTCTCCACTGGGAGGAAGTGACCACCGGCTGGGGAGGCTAGGGCGACAGATTTCGAGCCTCCCGGGCGACCCTGGGCAGCCTGGTGGTCGAGAGGTGGGCCCCGGTAATGGCGGACAAGGATCGAAGGGCGGGACCCACCACACTAAGGGGCAGGTGCACGGCACTTGGCGTAGGGTACCCAGTTGCGAGATGCGAACCAGATGGTGTTGCTCCCTTAGGATTGGGAAGGTGATGGAGCATGATATGCTCATAAATGTAGTTATGAATGTAACTTGTAAATATTAGATATGCATGTTATTGCTTGTCATGTTTATACAATGTGGTGAATAAACATGGCCTTTTTAACCCCACCTGAATCTCTGGTAATTTCAAAATGAGGGGATCTTGCATGTCTAGGGTAGTTGGGCGGCGGGGGAATATCTGGAGGGTAAGGGTCCTATGACAAGTGCCGAGAATCACGCCGCGCGCACTTAGGACCCGGCCTCTCCGGACCCCGCCCGCCCCTGGTCTCTGGTGGTTGGTCGGGCGGACGGCCCAATCGGCGTCCGGCCGACCCATTTCCGGTCCGGCGATATCGCGTGACCTGGGGGTCAGGGGGTGGAGACTCTGGGCCTATTTAGGGCCAACTCCCTGTGACTAGGGTCTCTGTTCCCGCTATCACTCCTGGATACCTGACTGCTCACGCCGGCACCTGGCCATTCACGTGTTCCTGGCCGGCTTTCCGAAACTCCCACCCACCCGTCCCTTAGATAAATGGTTTGAGGGGCATTCTGCGGAGAAGAGACCTGCGATCAGTAACTAGTGGCTAAACGAAATGGATGGGAGCCCGCTTGCTGGGCTCCATAGGCCAGCTCTGAGGGGGGATATGGCAAGCTCTCCACTGGGAGGAAGTGACCACCGGCTGGGGAGGCTAGGGCGACAGATTTCGAGCCTCCCGGGCGACCCTGGGCAGCCTGGTGGCCGAGAGGTGGGCCCCGGTAATGGCGGACAAGGATCGAAGGGCGGGACCCACCACTCTAAGGGGCAGGTGCACGGCACTTGGCGTAGGTTACCCAGTTGCGAGATGCGAACCAGATGGTGTTCCTCCCTTAGGGTTGGGAAGGTGATGGAGCATGATATGCTCATAAATGTAGTTATGAATGTAACTTGTAAATATTAGATATGCATGTTATTGCTTGTCATGTTTATACAATGTGGTGAATAAACATGGCCTTTTTAACCCCACCTGAATCTCTGGTGATTTCAAAATGTGGGGATCTTGCATGTCTAGGGTAGTTGGGCGGCGGGGGAATATCTGGAGGGTACGGGTCCTATGAACTGAGGTGAAATCATTTAGAGTGATGAAGATGTGATTGTTTTCTACTGAACTTCCCGTATTGCAGAAGAGTATTTATTATAATTACAGAAAAATATATGTGCCTCTTTCCAAAATTAAAAAAAAGGGAAATTCAGGTATGTGTACATTTAGCCTGAAAGAAGCAAAGGAGAAATATAGCAAAACACTGTAATTCAGCTCATGAATGGTACAAATGTGCAACGAGTAGCTATTAAAATGCAACCAATACAACATGGCTACAAAAGTTGGGAATTGCCCGTGCACTCTTGCTTTGCAATGAAAGGCTAATCCATTTTATATATTTATTGCTCAAACCTTTTTAATGCAGTTGTCTTAATGATGTCCTTGGCGGTTTTCACAGGGAGGGAGAGCATTTAGATAGCCATGTGTTGGAAGCATTCAGGTTGCAGAAAACAGAAAATTTATTTAATTTTTAATATTGGTAACCTTCTTAGCTAGTTTTCTGAAATTTCATTTTAATTTTAAACTCAAAAAAGACAAAAAAGTGACATTTCGTTTTTCATTAAATCTTTGGAGGTCGATAGTGTAATCCACTTCTAAATTATATACATTACAAAATGATTACTGTACATGTAATGGAGTGCACATTTGCAGTACAACACATTGAAATGCAGACATTCTAAAATGGCCACTGCATGTCTATATCTTCCTCTGCAGGTTCGATTTGCAAATGCATGCCTTTGTGTCATTTAATTTACTGCACAGGAGATAGTAGAAAAAGAATATTACGTTTTCTCAGAGTATTTGAGCAAAGATGAAGATCAAGTAAAATGTTCAAAATTAAGTGAAAGGAGAAATAAACATCACAAAATAGTTAGTTTAAGAAAAGTTTGGTGCAGTTTTGCAGTGCATCACGTTACAAATCTGACATTTCAAAATGGCCACTGCATTTCTCAATCTCGCTTGGCAATTTCACTGTGGAGATACATGACATTTCCTTTTTTTATCTCCATTGCTGAATTCGACTGTAAACGTCCGAAACTGTGCTTAGAAAATGGAAAACATTCACAGGGAGTAACTCTAGAAGTCTCTACTTTCAACTAGCTTTTATCAGACCTGCATGCTTTTTCTTCCACAAAAAGGATTTATGTTATTAAACTCTCTGATGTTCTTGGTGGAATTAAGACATAAATACTAAATCTATTTTTCCTTACATGTTATCACAAATATAAGATGTTTCTTCTTCAAAAGCAGGAATTAAGAACAATTCGAATCTTTCCCTGTACTTTGCAGCCTCCATTTTGTAGTCAGCTACTTTAACTAGCAAGAAAATGGCTGCTACATTTCTTTCACGCACTGGCAAAGACTCCCAAATGTAAGCATTCATTAGGTTTTATCTGAAATTATTACTGTACCAATATAACGTAAAAGTGTGCTTTAGGAGGAACTTTTTCACTTCCTACCAATTTTTAAAAGAGCTTTCAAAATGATATTGCTATTTCATGCTCATAAGACAGACTGCATTTTATGATGTTGACCACAGCAGACCAGAGAAACCACTGAACATTGCATTGATGAAGAGAACAATTCTAAAGGCAGTTTACCCTCTTGACTGAACCCTGAATTTTCAGTCTTTGTTGAGGTTATGGGGGCATATTATCAAGGGGGTTTATCTCCGATTTTTTGGCTTTAAAAGCCAAGAAACCGGAGATAAAATTATCTCCCTATTACCTAGCTGTCGCTAACACCAGTTAGCGACAGCTAGTAGGAGATAGCGACCATCTTGGGCCCCACTTTGCATGTCAGAGAAATTTATCACTAATGACATGCAAAGTGGGCGTGCCAAGATGTTAGCGACTGGAAACAGTCACTAACATCGCTATCTCCTATTACCAACTTTTGGAGATATTCGCGCTAAGCGCGAATATCTCCAAAAGCTAACACCTGCCCTGAGCAGTTCTTAGCCATGTTATCCAATGGGAGGTGGATAACACAGCTAAGAGCATTAGCTCGGTAATGCCTGAATATTGCTGACTTTTCAGCGATATTCATGCATTGCAGCCGATTTTTATTGCATTTGCGATAAACCTTGGTAATACCAAGGTTTATCTGTGATAAAAATCGCCGCAGGTCGGCGATACATTTTTGTCTCTAACCAAGCAATAGCGATAATTATCGCTATTGCTTGGTAATATGCCCCCAGTATACTTACAACATTTAGCAACTTTGTGGTACTGAGATCATCATGCATTTTTCTAAACCAAATGGTAATGTCCTGTGAGGGAGGCCAGATAACCATAAGGAATAATTGAAATGTATCAGAAAGTCGATGAGAGTGGCAAGTCTACTATAAAGTCAATGACATTTCTACCCACCATCCAGGATATTCCACTTATTATCACCAAAGGCCATGTGCTACAACTCTGCATCTAGTTCTATAGCTAAGGAAGAATAAATAATTTAATTTAAGGGAATTAATAGTGTATTATATCCATAGTGCTATCAACAAAATGAAAGGAAAGAAATACCCTTAATATTAAAACCAAATGTCTCATGTACTATGTCTGTCCCATTACAGGCATAAAAGAAATATTAAAATCTGCATTATATTTATATGCATAGTATTTATTGATTTTTATGCTGTTGTTACAATGTGGCACTTATTACTGGGTATCAGTGAGGTGATTTCAAGGCAACAAAATAGAGGATAACATAGAACATACTGAAAAGGAGTAAGAGAAAGAAGGGAGAACTACTGGTGAGTTAATGAGGTATAGTTGGAAGTGGTTGATTTGGACTTCATTACCTAAAGCCAGTGGATTATACTGTATACACTTGAACTAGGGATAGAGTTCAGTGCTCTTGGTGAAACGCAAGAAAGGTCCTACTCTTGTTTTATTGATCCAAAGCGATGTGGTGTGAAGATTTTGTATCCTGTAAGAACTATGATGCATTGCTCTGAGGCAAGCAGTAGACGTTGTGGTAAGGCCAACCTGCCCTTAATTTGTGCTATGGAGATGTGTGAGGACAGTTTTGTGTACTGGGTTCACCAGCCTGAATCAGAGTTTGATGATTTATTTTTTTGAGTATGTGTGATTTATACTAAGCAGATATGGATATTTTGGTGATCATCCGTGTTGAGTTTCTGGCCAGATATAGAGCTAATAGAGATTCAGGAGTATGAGTAGAGAAGAGGAAATGTTTGTGTAACTGTAGCAATTCAAGCCATTTCTGTATTGATGAAGAAGAGTCATTTAAAATGAGAGTAAATACAGTTTGGTCAGATTGATTTTTAAAGATAATGAGAACAATTGGGTCATGCTTTACGCTGCAATATTGTGGTGGCAGATTCCATTAATATGCTGAATTGGCAAGGCGAGAGGTGTTTTGCAGAACTCTGAAGTACACCGGATGGAAGCCAAATTCAAAAGAATCTATTTTTACTAACTGAGATCTTGAAGAGATCTTTGATGAAAAACCACTTGAGAATAGTTTCTTTTATTTCTAATTTAACAGTATGGATACAAAAAAGTGAGTGGAAATTAAGCATTTCAAACCTCTCTGAAAGTTTGGGAAGTAGCAAAATTAAGGCATCTGCATCATCCAATACTTTCATGGACTCTTCGAGATTCTGTATTGTATCTTTTTGTTTTAAACTTTGAAATGAATCCAAACTGACCAAAGTGGAAGATGCTTTTGATCAAAATGTGTTTTAGGAGTTATGTGACAATAGCTGACTCTTAAAAATGTCTCAGGTATAGGAGTTTTGAAAATGGTCTCAAGGGTTAAAGATTATTGGAACCCCACTTTGATTTCCTGAGAAGTAGATTAACTTGAACCTTTTACTCAAGCTGGAGGGAAGGCACCTTCTTCAAACACAAGTTTTGCTATTTTGTGGAATGAGTGTTGTGAACTTTCTTTATAATAGACATGTAGGATTTGCATCAGATGCATAAGGAAATGAGGTGATAGTGGAGATGCGCTGCAAGATATCTTCCATTTAACTTTTGTCTACAGAGAACTATTTATCAACTACTCTTTGGGAAAAGATTAATGAAGGGCGTTTCATCAATATTTTAGAAAGTAGCCTCCGCATTTAGTTTCTTTTCTCATTGAAAAGGACCTATGTTGGCAATACTATTAGAAATGGTTTGTGAGGTATGGGTTTTTGATGGGGCGATGAGGCTTGCCAAATATTCTATTGAGCTGAAAAGGGTTTACAGTATTTCACTCATAAGGCAGCATTATATTTGTAAAAAAAAGAACTATTTACTGCCGAGCATGAACCCCTTCATTTCTATCGTATATTTTCAACAATAGACATACTGAGTAGATTATGTATTGTAATACAAAATATATTCCTTCTTATTATAGCTTTTAAGTTCTAGGACATGGTTTCACCGTGACCTTGGAGTTTTATGTTTGTTTTAGAAAGGAAAGTGGAATAAATGTAGCCATTCACAGTCCTGCTCTCTCTTTCATCCCATTAGAATAGTTAAAATAAATATTTTAGTGATGAGACTGTGCCTTCAAAAATATTTGTGGCCCCTAGAAGCCCAGTCTGAATATTTGCCGTAAATAATTAGCTCATGAATATTCATGGTTCTTCAAAAAGTCTAGAAGGTCAACACTGAATATTCATGAACCTTTTTTTTTAATTAGCTCATGATTGTTTCAGGAGTTTTTCTATTCATTCAACAGAAAAAAAGTATATAATTTCTTCTTCCTTCTCCAGGCAATTTCTGAGAGTATGCTCCAAATAGGGAATTAACGAGGCCAGGGTAAGAGATCATTTGTGAGTACATCTGAAGCATTTCCTACCTTTTCATAATATGATACACTCTTCCTTTTATTTCAAAATTATGCAGGACAAATGTGTAGAAGATGCCCTTTTAATCACATAAATCTCAGGGATAATGTATTGGCTGGGCCGCAATTCAATACATCTCACTTTCTGAGCATGAATTATACCTAGGTAATACATCATCCCCTCTTAGACTTTAAGATATTCCCACCTTCCAGAGGATCAGCAGGCAAAATACGTCCACTAAATAAAAGAGCCAACATGCACACTAAGATTTTCTCAGGACTATAAAAGCTGCAAGGGGCATTTTACACCTACCTCTCAGTTCTCTCATTAACCCAGCAAATGGCATGCCTCCATGATCCTTTTATGTTGAAATTCGTAGAGCAGGATATATCATCTGTTTTTATGCATGAGATTTTGTAACAACCCCAGATATCTGACTGCATCGTTAATTACCATGAGGAACTTAGTGGCTGTATCATGTTAAATTCGTAAAGCAGTTCAAGAACAATTGGCAAATTGTTCTGATTTTAAATGAGCAAGCATTTGTGCAAAAACTATAAAATTCTGAATTTCCTCTTAATATAATTTCCTTTAAACAAAAGGAAACATAATTTTCAGAACATCAAATCATCTGAAGTTTTAAGTGTGTGGTCATGCTGTAAAGTAAAAGTCTGATAACAATGAGGGTTTGCAGTAATTAGGGGCTACCAAACAGCAAGTATGATCGGGTGAGGTAAGCATGATGCGTGGGGACAAATTGTGCTGCTTAGATTTGTTAATAAGACATGTTGAGATTTTCTAGATAACAGTAGAGGAGTGACAATAAGGATGTGATCAGACTTGAGATGTTTAATACTTTTGTGATGATATACATTGAGGATGCAGAGAGTGAAGATCAGTTTTCTTTGATACACATGAAGCAAAATGGTTGATAAAGAGGGTTGATGAGGATCTGTTGAAAAATTATCATATTTGTTTTGGGATGCTGGGTGTTAAGGCATTGTGCTTGTGTTACCATAGATTTATGAATACTAAATTGTTCCTAGAGGGAATGTACCAAGGTGGGTGATGGGCATAAACTTCAATGATTGTGAACTGAGGTGAAATCATTTAGAGTGATGAAGATGTGATTGTTTTCTACTGAACTTCCCGTATTGCAGAAGAGTATTTATAATAATTAAAGAAAAATATATGTGCCTCTTTCCAAAATTTAAAAAAAGGGAAATTCAGGTATGTGTACATTTAGCCTGAAAGAAGCAAAGGAGAAATATAGCAAAACACTGTAATTCAGCTCTTGAATGGTACAAATGTGCAACGAGTAGCTATTAAAATGCAACCAATACAACATGGCTATAAAAGTTGGGAATTGCCCGTGCACTCTTGCTTTGCAATGAAAGGCTAATCCATTTTATATATTTATTGCTCAAACTTTTTTAATGCAGTTGTCTTAATGATGTCCTTGGCGGTTTTCACAGGGAGAGAGAGCATTCAGACAGCCATGTGTTCGAAGCATTCAGGTTGCAGAAAACAGAAAATGTATTTAATTTTTAATATTGGTAACTTTCTTAGCTAGTTTTCTGAAATTTCATTTTAATTTTAAACTCAAAAAAGAAAAAAAAGTGACATTTCGTTTTTCATTAAATCTTTGGAGGTCGATAGTGTAACCCACTTCTAAATTATATACATTACAAAATGATTACAGTACATGTAATGGGGTGCACATTTGCAGTACATCACGTTGAAATGCAGACATTCTAAAATGGCCACTGCATGTCTATATCTTTTTCTGCAGTTTCAATTGCAAATGCATGCCTTTGTGTCATTTAATTTACTGCACAGGAGAAAGTAGAAAAAGAATATTACGTTTTCTCAGAGTTATTGAACAGAGATGAAGATCAATTAAAATGTTCAAAATTAAGTGAAAGGAGAAATAAACATCACAAAATAGTTAGTTTAAGAAAAGTCTGGTGCAGTTTTGCAGTGCATCACGTTACAAATCTGACATTTCAAAATGGCCACTACATTTCTCAATCTCGCTTGGCAATTTCACTGTGGAGATACATGACATTTCCTTTTTTTATCTCCATTGCTGAATTCGACTGTAAACCTCCGAAACTGTGCTTAGCAAATGGAAAACATTCACAGGGAATAACTCTAGAAGTCTCTACTTTCAACTAGCTTTTATCAGACCTGCGATGCTTTTTCTTCCACAAAAAGGATTTATGGTATTAAACTCTCTGATGTTCATGGTGGAATTAAGACATAAATACTAAATATATTCTTCCTTACATGTTATCACAAATATAAGACGTTTCTTCTTCAAAAGCAGGAATTAAGAACAATCAAATCTTTCCCTGTACTTTGCAGCCTCCATTTTGTAGTCAGCTACTTTAACTAGCAAGAAAATGGCTGCTACATTTCTTTCACACACTGGCAAAGACTCCCAAATGTAAGCATTCATTAGGTTTTATCTGAAATTATTACTGTACCTATAACCTAAAAGTGTGCTTTAGGAGGAACTTTTTCACTTCCTACCAATTTTTAAAAGAGCTTTCGAAATGATATTGCTATTTCATGCTCATAAGACAGACTGCATTTTATGATGTTGACCACAGCAGACCACAGAAACCACTGAACATTGCAGTGATGAAGAGAACAATTCTAAAGGCAGTTTACCCTCTTGACAGAACCCTGAAATTTCAGTCTTTGTTGAGGTTATGTATACTTACAATATTTAGCAACTTTGTGGTACTGAGATCATCATGCATTTTTCTAAACCAAATGGTAATGTCCTGTGAGGGAGGCCAGATAACCATAAGGAATAATTGAAATGTATCAGAAAGTCGATGAGATTGGCAAGTCTACTATAAAGTCAATTACATTTCTACCCACCATCCAGGATATTCCACTTATATCACCAAGGGCCGTGTGCTCCAACTCTGCATCTAGTTCTATAGCTAAGGAAGAATAATTAATTTACTTTAATGGAATTAATAGTGTATTTTATCCATAGTGCTATCAACAAAATGAAAGGAAAGAAATACCCTTAATATTAAAACCAAATGTCTCATGTACTATGTCTGTCCCATTACAGGCATAAAAGAGATATTATAATCTGCATTATATTTATATGCATAGTATTTATTGGTTTTTATGCTGTTGTTACAATGTGGCCCTTATTACTAGGTATCAGTGAGGTGATTTCAAGGCAACAAAATAGAGGATAACATGGAACATACTGAAAAGGAGTAAGAGAAAGAAGGGAAAACTACTGGTGAGTTAATGAGGTATAGTTGGAAGTGGTTGATTTGGACTTCATTACCTAAAGCCAGTGGATTATAATGTATACACTTGAACTAGGGATAGAGTTCAGTGCTCTTGGAGAAACGCAAGAAAGGTTCCACTCTTGTTTTATTGATCCAGAGCGATGTGGTGTGAAGATTTTGTATCCTGTAAGAACTATGATGCATTGCTCTGAGGCAAGCAGTAGACGTTGTGGTAAGGCTAACCAGCCCTTAATCTGTGCTATGGAGATGTGTGAGGACAGTTTTGTGTACTGGGTTCACCAGCATGAATCAGAGTTTGATGATTTATTTTTTTGAGTATGTGTGATTTATACTAAGCAGATATGGATATTTTGGTGAATATCCGTGTTGAGTTTCTGGCCAGATATAGAGCTAATAGAGTTCAGGAGTATGAGTAGAGAAGGGGAAATGTTTGTATAACTGTAGCAATTCAAGCCATTTCTGTATTTATGAAGATAGTCATTTAAAATGAGAGTAAATACAGTTTGGTCAGATTGATTTTTAAAGAAAATGAGAACATTTGGCTCATGCTTTACGCTGCAATATTGTGGTGGTAGATTCCATTAATATGCTGAATTGGCAAGGCGAGAAGTGTTTTGCAGAACTCTGAAGTACACTGGATGGAAGCCAAATTCAAAAGAATCTAATTTTACTAACTGAGATCTTGAAGAGATCTTTGATGAAAAACCACTTGAGAATAGTTTCTTTTATTTCTAATTTAACAGTATGGATACAAATAAGTGAGTGGAAATTAAGCATTTCAAACCTCTCTGAAAGTTTGGGAAGTAGCAAAATGAAGGCCTCTGCATCATCCAGTACGTTCATGGACTCTTCGAGATTCTGTATTGTATCTTTTTGTTTTAAACTTTGAAATGAATCCAAACTGACCAAAGTGGAAGATGCTTTTGATCAAAATGTGTTTTAGGAGTTATGTGACAATAGCTGACTCTTAAAAATGTCTCAGGTATAGGAGTTTTGAAAATGGTCTCAAGGGTGAAAGATTATTGGAACCCCACTATGATTTGTGAGAAGCAGATCAACTTGAACTTTTTACTCAAGCTGGAGGGAAGGCACCTTCTTCAAACACAAGTTTTGTTATTTTGTGGAATGAGTTTTGTGAACTTTCTTTATAGTAGACATGTAGGATTTGGGTCAGATGCATAGGAAAATGAGGTGATAGTGGAGATGCGCTGCAAGATATCTTCCATTTTACTTTTGTCTACAGAGGACTATTTATCAACTACTCTTTGAGAAAAGATTAAAGAAGGGTGTTTCATCAATATTTTAGAAAGTAGCCTCCGCATTTAGTTTCTTTTCTCATTGAAAAGGAGCTCTGTTGGCAATACTATTAGAAATGGTTTGTGAGGTATGGGTTTTTGATGGGGCGATGAGGCTTGCCAAATATTCTATTGAGCTGAAAAGGGTTTACAGTGTTTCACTCATTAGGCAGCATTATAATTGTAAAAAAAAAAGAACTATTTACTGCCGAGCAAAGAACCCCCTCATTTCTATCGTATATTTTCAAAAATAGACATACTGATCAGGTTATGTATTATAGTACAAAATATATTCCATCTTATTTTAGCTTTTAAGTTCTAGGACATGGTTTCACCGTGACCTTGGAGTTTTATGTTTGCTTTAGAAAGGAAAGTGGAATAAATGCAGCCATTCACAGTCCTGCTTTCTCTTTCAGCCCATTAGAATAGTTAAAATAAATATTTTAATGATGAGACTGTGCCTTCAAAAATATTTGTGGCCCCTAGAAGCCCAGTCTGAATATTTGCCGTTAATAATTAGCTCATGAATATTCATGGTTCTTTAAAAAGTCTAGAAGGTCCACACTGAATATTCATGAAACTTTTTTTTTAATTAGCTCATGATTGTTTCAGGAGTTTTTCTATTCATTCAACAGAAAACAAAGTATATCATTTCTTCTTCCTTCTCCAGGCAATTTCTGAGTGTATGCTCCAAATAGGGATTTAACGAGGCCAGGGTAAGAGGTCATTTGTGAGTACCTCTGAAGCATTTCCTACCTTTTCATAATATGATACACTCTTCCTTTTATTTCAAAATTATGCAAGACAAATGTGTAGAAGATGCCCTTTTAATCACATAAATCTCAGGGATAATGTATTGGCTGGGTCGCAATTCAATACATCTCACTTTCTGAGCATGACTTATACCTGGGTAATACATCATCCCCTCTTAGACTTTGAGACATTCCCACTTTCCAGAGGATCAGCAGGCAAAATACGTCCACTAAATAAAAGAGCCAACATGCACACTAAGATTTTCACAAGACTATAAAAGCTGCAAGGTGCATTTTACACCTACCTCTCAGTTCTCTCATTAACCCAGCAAATGGCATGCCTCCATGATCCTTTTATGTTGAAATTCCTAGAGCAGGATATATCATCTGTTTTTATGCATGAGATTTTGTAACAACCCCAGATATCTGACTGCATCATTAATTACCATGAGGAACTTAGTGGCTGTATCATGTTACATTCGTAAAACTGTTCAAGAACAATTGGCAAATTGTTCTGATTTTAAATTAGCAATCATTTGTGCAAAAACTATAAAATTCTAAATTTCCTCTTAATATATTTTCCTTTAAACAAAAGGAAACATAATTTGCAGAACATCAAATCATCTGAAGTTTTAAGTTTGTGGTCATGTTGTAAAGTAAAACTCTGATAACAATGAGGGTTTGCAGTAATTAGGGGCTACCAAACAGCAAGTATGATCGGGTGAGGTAAGCATGATGCGTGGGGACAAATTGTGCTGCTTAGATTTGTTAATAAGACATGTTGAGATTTTCTAGATTACAGTAGAGGAGTGACAATAAGGATGTGATCAGACTTGAGATGTTTAATACTTTTGTGATGATATACATTGAGGATGCAGAGAGTGAAGATCAGTTTTCTGTGATACACATAAAGCAAAATGGTTGATAAAGTGGGTTGATGAGGATCTGTTGAAAAATTATCATATTTGTTTTGGGATACTGGGTGTTAAGGCATTGTGCTTGTGTTACCATAGATTTATGAATACTAAATTGTTCCTAGAGGGAATGTACCAGGGTGGGTGATGAGCATAAACTTCAATGATTGTGAACTGAGGTGAAATCATGTAGAGTGATGAAGATGTGATTGTTTTTTACTGAACTTCCCGTATTGCTGAAGAGTATTTATTATAATTAAAGAAAAATATATGTGCTTCTTTCCAAAATTTCAAAAAAAGGGAAATTCAGGTATGTGTACATTTAGCCTGAAAGAAGCAAAGGAGAAATATAGCAAAACACTGTAATTCAGCTCATGAATGGTACAAATGTGCAACGAGTAGCTATTAAAACGCAACCAATACAATATGGCTACTAAAGTTGGGAATTGCCCGTGCACTCTTGCTTTGCAATGAAAGGCTAATCCATTTTATATATTTATTGCTCAAACCTTTTTAATGCAGTTGTCTTAATGATGTCCTTGGCGGTTTTCACAGGGAGAGAGAGCATTTAGATAACCATGTGTTGGAAGCATTCAGGTTGCAGAAAACAGAAAATGTATTTAATTTATAATATTGGTAACTTTCTTAGCTAGTTTTCTGAAATTTCATTTTAATTTTAAACTCAAAAAAGAAAAAAGAGTGACATTTCGTTTTTCATTAAATCTTTGGAGGTCGATAGTGTAATCCACTTCGAAATGATATACATTACAAAATGATTACAGTACATGTAATGGGGTGCACATTTGCAGTATGTCACATTGAAATGCAGACATTCTAAAATGGCCACTGCATGTCTATATCTTCCTCTGCAGTTTCGATTTGCAAATGCATGCCTTTGTGTCATTTCATTTACTGCACAGGAGAAAGTAGAAAAATAATATTACGTTTTTTTCAGAGTAATTGAGCAACGATGAAGATCAATTAAAATGTTCAAAATTAAGTGAAAGGAGAAATAAACATCACAAAATAGTTAGTTTAACCCCTTCCATGCTGGTGACGAACCCCAGCCGTCATGCACTACGGTGCTCGTGTGCTGATGACGGCTGGGGTTCGTCATGGCCCGCCCGTGTTCGGCCGGCGGCCGCACACGGGAAAAAAAGCGGCCGCATCGAAGGGGTTACGAAAAGTCTGGTGCAGTTTTGCAGTGCATCACGTTACAAATCTGACATTTCAAAATTACCACTACATTTCTCAATCTCGCTTGGAAATTTCACTGTGGAGATACATGACATTTCCTTTTTTTATCTCCATTGCTGAATTCGACTGTAAACCTCCGCAACTGTGCTTAGCAAATGGAAAACATTCACAGGGAATAACTCTAGAAGTCTCTACTTTCAACTAGCCTTTATCAGACCTGCGATGCTTTTTCTTCCACAAAAAGGATTTATGTTATTAAACTCTCTGATGTTCTTGGTGGAATTAAGACATAAATACTAAATCTATTTTTCCTTACATGTTATCACAAATATAAGACGTTTCTTATTCAAAAGCAGGAATTAAGAACAATTCAAATCTTTCCCTGTACTTTGCAGCCTCCATTTTGTAGTCAGCTACTTTAACTAGCAAGAAAATGGCTGCTACATTTCTTTCACTCACTGGCAAAGACTCCCAAATGTAAGCATTCATTAGGTTTTATCTGAAATTATTACTGTACCTATATAATGTAAAAGTATGCTTTAGGAGGAACTTTTTCACTTCCTACCAATTTGTAAAAGAGCTTTCAAAATTATATTGCTATTTCATGCTCATAAGACAGACTGCATTTTATGATGTTGACCACAGCAGACCAGAGAAACCACTGAACATTGCAGTGATGAAGAGAACAATTCTAAAGGCAGTTTACCCTCTTGACTGAACCCTGAATTTTCAATCTTTGTTGAGGTTATGTATACATACAATATTTAGCAACTTTGTGGTACTGAGATCATCATGCATTTTTCTAAACCAAATGGTAATGTCCTGTGAGGGAGGCCAGATAACCATAAGGAATATCTGAAATGTATCAGAAAGTCGATGAGAGTGGCAAGTCTACTATAAAGTCAATGACATTTCTACCCACCATCCAGTATACTCCACTTATATCACCAAGGGCTGTGTGCTACAACTCTGCATCTAGTTCTATAGCTAAGGAAGAATAATTAATTTAACTTAATGGAATTAATAGTGTATTTTATCCATAGTGATATCAACAAAATGAAAGGAAAGAAATACCCTTAATAATAAAACCAAAATGTCTCATGTACTATGTCTGTCCCATTACAGGCACAAAAGAAATATTATAATCTGCATTATATTTATATGCATAGTATTTATTGGTTTGTATGCTCTTGTTACAATGTGGCCCTTATAACTGGGTATCAGTGAGGTGATTTCAAGGCAACAAAATAGAGGATAACATAGAACATACTGAAAATGAGTAAGAGAAAGAAGGGAAAACTACTGGTGAGTTAATGAGGTATAGTTGGAAGTGGTTGATTTGGACTTCATTACCTAAAGCCAGTGGATTATAATGTATACACTTGAACTAGGGATAGAGTTCAGTGATCTTGGAGAAAGGCAAGAAAGGTCCTACTCTTGTTTTATTGATTCAGAGCGATGTGCTGTGAAGATTTTGTATCCTGCAAGAACTATGATGCAGTGCTCTTAGGCAAGCAGTAGACATTGTTCTAAGGTCAACCAGCCCTTAATTTGTGCTATGGAGATGTGTGAGGACAGTTTTGTGTACTGGGTTCACCAGCCTGAATCAGAGTTTGATGATTTATTTTTTTGAGTATGTGTGATTTATACTAAGCAGATATGGATATTTTGGTGAATATCCGTGTTGAGTTTCTGGCCAGATATAGAGCTAATAGAGTTCAGGAGTATGAGTAGAGAAGGGGAAATGTTTGTGTAACTGTAGCAATTCAAGCCTTTTCTGTATTGATGAAGAAGAGTCATTTAAAATGAGAGTAAATACAGTTTGGTCAGATTGATTTTTAAAGATAATGAGAACATTTGGGTGATGCTTTACGCTGCAATATTGTGGTGGTAGATTCCATTAATATGCTGAATTGGCAAGGCGAGAGGTGTTTTGCAGAACTCTGAAGTACACCGGATTGAAGCAAAATTCAAAAGAATCTATTTTACTAACTGAGATCTTGAAGAGATATTTGATGAAAAACCACTTTAGAATAGTTTCTTTTATTTCTAATTTAACAGTATGGATACAAAAAAGTGAGTGGAAATTAAGCATTTCAAACCTCTCTGAAAGTTTGGGAAGTAGCAAAATGAAGGCATCTGTATCATCCAGTACTTTCATGGACTCTTCGAGATTCTGTATTGTATCTTTTTGTTTTAAACTTTGAAATGAATCCAAACTGACCAAAGTGGACGATGCTTTTGATCAAAATGTGTTTTAGGAGTTATGTGACAATAGCTGACTCTTAAACATTTCTGAGGTATAAGAGTTTTGAAAATGGTCTCAAGGGTTAAAGATTATTGGAACCCTACTTTGATTTCCTGAGAAGCAGATTAACTTGAACTTTTTACTCAAGCTGGAGGGAAGGCACCTTCTTCAAACACAAGTTTTGCTATTTTATGGAATGAGTTTTGTGAACTTTCTTTATTATAGACATGTAGGATTTGGGTCAGATGCATAAGAAAACAAGGTGATAGTGGAGATGCGCTGCAAGATATCTTCCATTTTACTTTTGTCTACAGAGGACTATTTATCAACTACTCTTTGAGAAAAGATTAAAGAAGGGCGTTTCATCAATATTTTAGAAAGTAGCCTCCGCATTTAGTTTCTTTTCTCATTGAAAAGGAGCTCTGTTGGCAATACTATTAGAAATGGTTTGTGAGGTATGGGTTTTTGATGGGGCGATGAGGCTTGCCAAATATTCTATTGAGCTGAAAAGGGTTTACAGTATTTCACTCATAAGGCAGCATTATATTTGTAAAAAAAAAGAACTATTTACTGCTGAGCAAAGAACCCCTTCATTTCTATCGTATATTTTCAAAAATAGACATACTGATCAGATTATGTATTGTAGTACAAAATATATTCCTTCTTATTATAGCTTTTAAGTTCTAGGATATGGTTTCACCGTGACCTTGGAGTTTGATGTTTGCTTTAGAAAGGAAAGTGGAATAAATGTAGCCATTCACAGTCCTGCTCTCTCTTTCAGCCCATTAGAATAGTTAAAATAAATATTTTAATGATGAGACTGTGCCTTCAAAAATATTTGTGGCCCCTAGAAGCCCAGTCTGAATATTTGCCGTAAATAATTAGCTCATGAATATTCATGGTTCTTCAAAAAGTCTTAGAAGGTCAACACTGAATATTCATGAAACTTTTTTTTTTTTAATTAGCTCATGATTGTTTCAGGAGTTTTTCTATTCATTCAACAGAAAAAAAGTATATAATTTCTTCTTCCTTCTCCAGGCAATTTCTGAGAGTATGCTCCAAATAGGGATTTAACGAGGCCAGGGTAAGAGGTCATTTGTGAGTACCTCTGAAGCATTTCCTACCTTTTCATAAGATGATACACTCTTCCTTTTATTTCAAAATTATGCAAGACAAATGTGTAGAAGATGCCCTTTTAATCACATAAATCTCAGGGATAATGTATCGGCTGGGTCGCAATTCAATACATCTCACTTTCTGAGCATGACTTATACCTGGGTAATACATCATCCCCTCTTAGACTTTGAGACATTCCCACCTTCCAGAGGATCAGCAGGCAAAATATGTCCACTAAATAAAAGAGCCAACATGCACACTAAGATTTTCACAGGACTATAAAAGCTGCAAAGTGCATTTTACACCTACCTCTCAGTTCTCTCATTAACCCAGCAAATGGCATGCCTCCATGATCCTTTTATGTTGAAATTCCTAGAACAGGATATATCATCTGTTTTTATGCATGAGATTTTGTAACAACCCCAGATATCTGACTGCATCGTTAATTCCCATGAGGACCTTAGTGGCTGTATCATGTTAAATTCGTAAAGCTGTTCAAGAACAATTGGCAAATTGTTCTGATTTTAATTTAGCAATCATTTGTGCAAAAACTATAAAATTCTAAATTTCCTCTTAATATATTTTCCTTTAAATAAAAGGAAACATAATTTGCAGAACATCAAATCATCTGAAGTTTTAAGTGTGTGGTCATGTTGTAAAGTAAAACTCTGATAACAATGAGGGTTTGCAGTAATTAGGGGCTACCAAACAGCAAGTATGATCGGGTGAGGTAAGCATGATGCGTGGGGACAAATTGTGCTGCTTAGATTTGTTAATAAGACATGTTGAGATTTTCTAGATTACAGTAGAGGAGTGTCAATAAGGATGTGATCAGACTTGAGATGTTTAATACTTTTGTGATGATATACATTGAGGATGCAGAGAGTGAAGATCAGTTTTCTGTGATACACATAAAGCAAAATGGTTGATAAAGAGGGTTGATGAGGATCTGTTGAAAAATTATCATATTTGTTTTGGGATACTGGGTGTTAAGGCATTGTGCTTGTGTTACCATAGATTTATGAATACTAAATTGTTCCTAGAGGGAATGTACCAAGGTGGGTGATGAGCATAAACTTCAATGATTGTGAACTGAGGTGAAATCATTTAAAGTGATGAAGATGTGATTGTTTTCTACTGAACTTCCCGTATTGCAGAAGAGTATTCATTATAATTAAAGAAAAATATATGTGCCTCTTTCCAAAATTTCAAAAAAAGGGTAATTAGGGTATGTGTACATTTAGCCTGAAAGAAGCAAAGGAGAAATATAGCAAAACACTGTAATTCAGCTCATGAATGGTACAAATGTGCAACGAGTAGCTATTAAAATGCAACCAATACAACATGGCTATAAAAGTTGGGAATTGCCCGTGCACTCTTGCTTTGCAATGAAAGGATAATCCATTTTATATATTTATTGCTCAAACCTTTTTAATGCAGTTGTCTTAATGATGTCCTTGGCGGTTTTCACAGGGAGGGAGAGCATTTAGATAGCCATGTGTTGGAAGCATTCAGGTTGCAGAAGACAGAAAATGTATTTAATTTTTAATATTGGTAACTTTCTTAGCTAGTTTTCTGAAATTTCATTTTAATTTTAAACTCAAAAAAGAAAAAAGAGTGACATTTCGTTTTTCATTAAATCTTTGGAGGTCAATAGTGTAACCCACTTCTAAATTATATACATTACAAAATGATTACAGTACATGTAATAGGGTGCACATTTGCAGTACATAACGTTGAAATGCAGACATTCTAAAATGGCCACTGCATGTCTATATCTTCTTCTGTAGTTTCAATTGCAAATGCATGCCTTTGTTTCATTTAATTTACTGCACAGGAGAAAGTAGAAAAAGAATATTACGTTTTCTCAGAGTTATTGAACAAAGATGAAGATCAATTAAAATGTTCAAAATTAAGTGAAAGGAGAAAAAAACAATACAAAATAGTTAGCTTAAGAAAAGTCTGGTGCAGTTTTGCAGTGCATCACGTTACAAATCTGACATTTCAAAATGGCCACTACATTTCTCAATCTCGCTTTGCAATTTCACTGTGGAGATACATGACATTTCCTTTTTTTATCTCCATTGCTGAATTCGACTGTAAACCTCCGAAACTGTGCTTAGCAAATGGAAAACATTCACAGGGAATAACTCTAGAAGTCTCTACTTTCAATTAGCTTTTATCAGACCTGCAATGCTTTTTCTTCCACAAAAAGGATTTATGTTATTAAACTCTCTGATGTTCTTGGTGGAATTAAGACATAAATACTAAATATATTCTTCCTTACATGTTATCACAAATATAAGACGTTTCTTCTTCAAAAGCAGGAATTAAGAACAATTCAAATCTTTCCCTGTACTTTGCAGCCTCCATTTTGTAGTCAGCTACTTTAACTAGCAAGAAAATGGCTGCTACATTTCTTTCACGCACTGGCAAAGACTCCCAAATGTAAGCATTCATTAGGTTTTATCTGAAATTATTACTGTACCTATATAACGTTAAAGTGTGCTTTAGGAGGAACTTTTTCACTTCCTACCAATTTTTAATAGAGCTTTCAAAATGATAATGCTATTTCATGCTCATAAGACAGACTGCATTTTATGATGTTGACCACAGCAGACCAGAGAAACCACTAAACATTGCAGGGATGAAGAGAACAATTCTAAAGGCAGTTTACCCTCTTGACTGAACCCTGAAATTTCAGTCTTTGTTGAGGTTATGTATACTTACAATATTTAGCAAATTTGTGGTACTGACATCATCATGCATTTTTCTAAACCAAATGGTAATGTCCTGTGAGGGAGGCCAGATAACCATAAGGAATAATTGAAATGTATCAGAAAGTCGATGAGAGTGGCAAGTCTACTATAAAGTCAATGACATTTCTACCCACCATCCAGGATATTCCACTTATATCACCAAGGGCCGTGTGCTCCAACTCTGCATCTAGTTCTATAGCTAAGGAAGAATAAATAATTTAATTTAATGGAATTAATAGTGTATTTTATCCATAGTGCTATCAACAAAATGAAAGGAAAGAAATACCCTTAATATTAAAACCAAATGTCTCATGTACTATGTCTGTCCCATTACAGGCATAAAAGAAATATTATAATCTGCATTATATTTATATGCATAGTATTTATTGGTTTGTATGCTGTTGTTACAATGTGGCCCTTATAACTGGGCATCAGTGAGGTGATTTCAAGGCAACAAAATAGAGGATAACATGGAACATACTGAAGAGGAGTAAGAGAAAGAAGGGAAAACTACTGGTGAGTTAATGAGGTATAGTTGGAAGTGGTTGATTTGGACTGCATTACCTAAAGCCAGTTGATTATAATGTATACACTTGAACTAGGATTAGAGTTCAGTGATCTTGGAGAAATGCAAGAAAGGTCCTACTCTTGTTTTATTGATCCAAAGCGATGTGGTGTGAAGATTTTGTATCCTGTAAGAACTATGATGCATTGCTCTGAGGCAAGCAGTAGACATTGTGGTAAGGCCAACCAGCCCTTAATTTGTGCTATGGAGATCTGTGAGGACAGTTTTGTGTAATGGGTTCACCAGCCTGAATCAGACTTTGATGATTTATTTTTTTGAGTATGTGTGATTTATACTAAGCAGATATGGATATTTTGGTGAATATCCGTGTTGAGTTTCTGGCCAGATATAGAGCTAATAGAGTTCAGGAGTATGAGTAGAGAAGGGGACATGTTTGTGTAACTGTAGCAATTCAAGCCTTTTCTGTATTGATGAAGAAGAGTCATTTAAAATGAGAGTAAATACAGTTTGGTCAGATTGATTTTTAAAGATAATGAGAACATTTGGGTCATGCTTTACGCTGCAATATTGTGGTGGTATATTCCATTAATATGCTGAATTGGCGAGGCGAGAGGGGTTTTGTAGAACTCTGAAGTACATCGGATTGAAGCGAAATTCAAAAGAATCTATTTCTACTAACTGAGATCTTGAAGAGATCTTTGATGAAAAACCACTTTAGAATAGTTTCTTTTATGTCTAATTTAACAGTATGGATACAAAAAAGTGAGTGGAAATTAAGCATTTCAAACCTCTCTGAAAGTTTGGGAAGTAGCAAAATGTAGGCATCTGCATCATCCAGTACTTTCATGGACTCTTCGAGATTCTGTATTGTATCTTTTTGTTTTAAACTTTGAAATGAATCCAAACTGACCAAAGTGGAAGATGCTTTTGATCAAAATGTGTTTTAGGAGTTATGTGACAATAGCTGACTCTTAAAAATTTCTGAGGTATAGGAGTTTTGAAAATGGTCTCAAGGGTTAAAGATTATTGGAACCTCACTTTGATTTCCTGAGAAGCAGATTAACTTGAACTTTTTACTCAAGCTGGAGGGAAGGCACCTTCTTCAAACACAAGTTTTGCTATTTTATGGAATGAGTTTTACGAACTTTCTTTATAATAGACATGTAGGATTTGGGTCAGATGCATAAGAAAATGAGGTGATAGTGGAGATGCGCTGCAAGATATCTTCCATTTTACTTTTGTCTACTGAGGACTATCAACTACTCTTTGAGAAAAGATTAAAGAAGGGCGTTTCATCAATATTTTAGAAAGTAGCCTCCGCATTTAGTTTCTTTTCTCATTGAAAAGGAGCTCTGTTGGCAATACTATTAGAAATGGTTTGTGAGGTATAGGTTTTTGATGGGGCGATAAGGCTTGCCAAATATTCTATTGAGCTGAAAAGGGTTTACAGTATTTCACTCATAAGGCAGCATTATATTTGTTAAAAAAAAGAACTATTTACTGCCGAGCAAAGAACCCCTTCATTTCTATTGTATATTTTCAAAAATAGACATACTGATCAGATTATGTATTGTAGTACAAAATATATTTCTTTTTATTATAGCTTTTAAGTTCTAGGACATGGTTTCACCGTGACCTTGGAGTTTGATGTTTGCTTTAGAAAGGAAAGTGGAATAAATGTAGCCATTCACAGTCCTGCTCTCTCTTTCAGCCCATTAGAATAGTTAAAATAAATATTTTAATGATGAGACTGTGCCTTCAAAAATATTTGTGGCCCCTAGAAGCCCAGTCTGAATATTTGCCGTAAATAATTAGCTCATGAATATTCATGGTTCTTCAAAAACTCTAGAAGGTCAACACTGAATATTCATGAAACTTTTTTTTCTTTAATTAGCTCATGATTGTTTCAGGAGTTTTTCTATTCATTCAACAGAAAAAAAAGTATATAATTTCTTCTTCCTTCTCCAGGCAATTTCTGAGAGTATGCTCCAAATAGGGATTTAATGAGGCCAGGGTAAGAGGTCATTTGTGAGTACCTCTGAAGCATTTCCTACCTTTTCATAATATGATACACTCTTCCTTTTATTTCAAAATTATGCAAGACAAATGTGTAGAAGATGCCCTTTTAATCACATAAATCTCAGGGATAATGTATTGGCTGGGTCGCAATTCAATACATCTCACTTTCTGAGCATGACTTATACATGGGTAATACATCATCCCCTCTTAGACTTTGAGACATTCCCACCTTCCAGAGGATCAGCAGGCAAAATACGTCTACTAAATAAAAGAGCCAACATGCACACTAAGATTTTCACAGGACTATAAAAGCTGCAAGGTGCATTTTACACCTACCTCTCAGTTCTCTCATTAACCCAGCAAATGGCATGCCTCCATGATCCTTTTATGTTGAAATTCCTAGAGCAGGATATATCATCTGTTTTTATGCATGAGATTTTGTAACAACCCCAGATATCTGACTGCATCGTTAATTACCATGAGGAACTTAGTGGCTGTATCATGTTAAATTCGTAAAGCTGTTCAAGAACAATTGGCAAATTGTTCTGATTTTAAATTAGCAATCATTTGTGCAAAAACTATAACATTCTAAATTTCCTCTTAATATAATTTCCTTTAAACAAAAGGAAACATAATTTGCAGAACATCAAATCATCTGAAGTTTTAAGTGTGTGGTCATGTTGTAAAGTAAAACTCTGATAACAATGAGGGTTTGCAGTAATTAGGGGCTACCAAACAGCAAGTATGATCGGATGAGGTAAGCATGATGCGTGGGGACAAATTGTGCTGCTTAGATTTGTTAATAAGACATGTTGAGATTTTCAAGATTACAGTAGAGGAGTGACAATAAGGATGTGATCAGACTTGAGATGTTTAATACTTTTGTGATGATATACATTGAGGATGCAGAGAGTGAAGATCAGTTTTCTGTGATACACATAAAGCAAAATGGTTGATAAAGAGGGTTGATGAGGATCTGTTGAAAAATTATCATATTTGTTTTGGGATACTGGGTGTTAAGGCATTGTGCTTGTGTTACCATAGATTTATGAATACTAAATTGTTCCTAGAGGGAATGTACCAAGGTGGGTGATGAGCATAAACTTCAATGATTGTGAACTGAGGTGAAATCATTTAGAGTGATGAAGATGTGATTGTTTTCTACTGAACTTCCCGTATTGCAGAAGAGTATTCATTATAAATAAAGAAAAATATATGTGCCTCTTTCCAAAATTTCAAAAAAAGGGTAATTCAGGTATGTGTACATTTAGCCTGAAAGAAGCAAAGGAGAAATATAGCAAAACACTGTAATTCAGCTCATGAATGGTACAAATGTGCAACAAGTAGCTATTAAAATGCAACCAATACAACATGGCTATAAAAGTTGGGAATTGCCCGTGCACTCTTGCTTTGCAATGAAAGGATAATCCATTTTATATATTTATTGCTCAAACCTTTTTAATGCAGTTGTCTTAATGATGTCCTTGGCGGTTTTCACAGGGAGGGAGAGCATTTAGATAGCCATGTGTTGGAAGCATTCAGGTTGCAGAAAACAGAAAATGTATTTAATTTTTAATATTGGTAACTTTCTTAGCTAGTTTTCTGAAATTCCATTTTAATTTTAAACTCAAAAAAGAAAAAAGAGTGACATTTCGTTTTTCATTAAATCCTTGGAGGTCGATAGTGTAACCCACTTCTAAATTATATACATTACAAAATGATTACAGTACATGTAATGGGGTGCACATTTGCAGTACATAACGTTGAAATGCAGACATTCTAAAATGGCCACTGCATGTCTATATCTTCTTCTGCAGTTTCAATTGCAAATGCATGCCTTTGTGTCATTTAATTTACTGCACAGGAGAAAGTTGAAAAAGAATATTACGTTTTCTCAGAGTTATTGAACAAAGATGAAGATCAATTAAAATGTTCAAAATTAAGTGAAAGGAGAAATAAACATCACAAAATAGTTAGTTTAAGAAAAGTCTGGTGCAGTTTTGCAGTGCATCACGTTACAAATCTGACATTTCAAAATGGCCACTACATTTCTCAATCTCGCTTGGCAATTTCACTGTGGAGATACATGACATTTCCTTTTTTTATCTCCATTGCTGAATTTGACTGTAAACCTCCGAAACTGTGCTTAGCAAATGGAAAACATTCACAGGGAATAACTCTAGAAGTCTTTACTTTCAACTAGCTTTTATCAGACCTGCGATGCTTTTTCTTCCACAAAAAGGATTTATGTTATTAAACTCTCTGATGTTCTTGGTGGAATTAAGACATACATACTAAATATATTCTTCCTTACATGTTATCACAAATATAAGACGTTTCTTCTTCAAAAGCAGGAATTAAGAACAATTCAAATCTTTCCCTGTACTTTGCAGCCTCCATTTTGTAGTCAGCTACTTTAACTAGCAAGAAAATGGCTGCTACATTTCTTTCACGCACTGGCAAAGACTCCCAAATGTAAGCATTCATTAGGTTTTATCTGAAATTATTACTGTACCTATATAACGTTAAAGTGTGCTTTAGGAGGAACTTTTTCACTTCCTACCAATTTTTAATAGAGCTTTCAAAATGATAATGCTATTTCATGCTCATAAGACAGACTGCATTTTATGATGTTGACCACAGCAGACCAGAGAAACCACTAAACATTGCAGGGATGAAGAGAACAATTCTAAAGGCAGTTTACCCTCTTGACTGAACCCTGAAATTTCAGTCTTTGTTGAGGTTATGTATACTTACAATATTTAGCAACTTTGTGGTACTGACATCATCATGCATTTTTCTAAACCAAATGGTAATGTCCTGTGAGGGAGGCCAGATAACCATAAGGAATAATTGAAATGTATCAGAAAGTCGATGAGAGTGGCAAGTCTACTATAAAGTCAATGACATTTCTACCCACCATCCAGGATATTCCACTTATATCACCAAGGGCCGTGTGCTCCAACTCTGCATCTAGTTCTATAGCTAAGGAAGAATAAATAATTTAATTTAATGGAATTAATAGTGTATTTTATCCATAGTGCTATCAACAAAATGAAAGGAAAGAAATACCCTTAATATTAAAACCAAATGTCTCATGTACTATGTCTGTCCCATTACAGGCATAAAAGAAATATTATAATCTGCATTATATTTATATGCATAGTATTTATTGGTTTGTATGCTGTTGTTACAATGTGGCCCTTATAACTGGGCATCAGTGAGGTGATTTCAAGGCAACAAAATAGAGGATAACATGGAACATACTGAAAAGGAGTAAGAGAAAGAAGGGAAAACTACTGGTGAGTTAATGAGGTATAGTTGGAAGTGGTTGATTTGGACTTCATTACCTAAAGCCAGTTGATTATAATGTATACACTTGAACTAGGATTAGAGTTCAGTGATCTTGGAGAAATGCAAGAAAGGTCCTACTCTTGTTTTATTGATCCAAAGCGATGTGGTGTGAAGATTTTGTATCCTGTAAGAACTATGATGCATTGCTCTGAGGCAAGCAGTAGACATTGTGGTAAGGCCAACCAGCCCTTAATTTGTGCTATGGAGATGTGTGAGGACAGTTTTGTGTAATGGGTTCACCAGCCTGAATCAGACTTTGATGATTTATTTTTTTGAGTATGTGTGATTTATACTAAGCAGATATGGATATTTTGGTGAATATCCGTGTTGAGTTTCTGGCCAGATATAGAGCTAATAGAGTTCAGGAGTATGAGTAGAGAAGGGGAAATGTTTGTGTAACTGTAGCAATTCAAGCCTTTTCTGTATTGATGAAGAAGAGTCATTTAAAATGAGAGTAAATACAGTTTGGTCAGATTGATTTTTAAAGATAATGAGAACATTTGGGTCATGCTTTACGCTGCAATATTGTGGTGGTAGATTCCATTAATATGCTGAATTGGCGAGGCGAGAGGGGTTTTGTAGAACTCTGAAGTACATCGGATTGAAGCGAAATTCAAAAGAATCTATTTCTACTAACTGAGATCTTGAAGAGATCTTTGATGAAAAACCACTTTAGAATAGTTTCTTTTATGTCTAATTTAACAGTATGGATACAAAAAAGTGAGTGGAAATTAAGCATTTCAAACCTCTCTGAAAGTTTGGGAAGTAGCAAAATGTAGGCATCTGCATCATCCAGTACTTTCATGGACTCTTCGAGATTCTGTATTGTATCTTTTTGTTTTAAACTTTGAAATGAATCCAAACTGACCAAAGTGGAAGATGCTTTTGATCAAAATGTGTTTTAGGAGTTATGTGACAATAGCTGACTCTTAAAAATTTCTGAGGTATAGGAGTTTTGAAAATGGTCTCAAGGGTTAAAGATTATTGGAACCCCACTTTGATTTCCTGAGAAGCAGATTAACTTGAACTTTTTACTCAAGCTGGAGGGAAGGCACCTTCTTCAAACACAAGTTTTGCTATTTTATGGAATGAGTTTTACGAACTTTCTTTATAATAGACATGTAGGATTTGGGTCAGATGCATAAGAAAATGAGGTGATAGTGGAGATGCGCTGCAAGATATCTTCCATTTTACTTTTGTCTACTGAGGACTATCAACTACTCTTTGAGAAAAGATTAAAGAAGGGCGTTTCATCAATATTTTAGAAAGTAGCCTCCGCATTTAGTTTCTTTTCTCATTGAAAAGGAGCTCTGTTGGCAATACTATTAGAAATGGTTTGTGAGGTATAGGTTTTTGTTGGGGCGATAAGGCTTGCCAAATATTCTATTGAGCTGAAAAGGGTTTACAGTATTTCACTCATAAGGCAGCATTATATTTGTAAAAAAAAGAACTATTTACTGCCGAGCATGAACCCCTTCATTTCTATCGTATATTTTCAACAATAGACATACTGAGTAGATTATGTATTGTAATACAAAATATATTTCTTTTTATTATAGCTTTTAAGTTCTAGGACATGGTTTCACCGTGACCTTGGAGTTTGATGTTTGCTTTAGAAAGGAAAGTGGAATAAATGTAGCCATTCACAGTCCTGCTCTCTCTTTCAGCCCATTAGAATAGTTAAAATAAATATTTTAATGATGAGACTGTGCCTTCAAAAATATTTGTGGCCCCTAGAAGCCCAGTCTGAATATTTGCCGTAAATAATTAGCTCATGAACATTCATGGTTCTTCAAAAACTCTAGAAGGTCAACACTGAATATTCATGAAACTTTTTTTTCTTTAATTAGCTCATGATTGTTTCAGGAGTTTTTCTATTCATTCAACAGAAAAAAAGTATATAATTTCTTCTTCCTTCTCCAGGCAATTTCTGAGAGTATGCTCCAAATAGGGATTTCATGAGGCCAGGGTAAGAGGTCATTTGTGAGTACCTCTGAAGCATTTCCTACCTTTTCATAATATGATACACTCTTCCTTTTATTTCAAAATTATGCAAGACAAATGTGTAGAAGATGCCCTTTTAATCACATAAATCTCAGGGATAATGTATTGGCTGGGTCGCAATTCAATACATCTCACTTTCTGAGCATGACTTATACCTGGGTAATACATCATCCCCTCTTAGACTTTGAGACATTCCCACCTTCCAGAGGATCAGCAGGCAAAATACGTCCACTAAATAAAAGAGCCAACATGCACACTAAGATTTTCACAGGACTATAAAAGCTGCAAGGTGCATTTTACACCTACCTCTCAGTTCTCTCATTAACCCAGCAAATGGCATGCCTCCATGATCCTTTTATGTTGAAATTCCTAGAGCAGGATATATCATCTGTTTTTATGCATGAGATTTTGTAACAACCCCAGATATCTGACTGCATCGTTAATTACCATGAGGAACTTAGTGGCTGTATCATGTTA
The DNA here is from genome assembly GCF_964263255.1 of Lissotriton vulgaris. Classification (NCBI taxonomy): domain Eukaryota; kingdom Metazoa; phylum Chordata; class Amphibia; order Caudata; family Salamandridae; genus Lissotriton; species Lissotriton vulgaris. The sequence continues at coordinate 1,071,217,821 of NC_141689.1, read as the reverse complement.
AATTCGTAAAGCTGTTCAAGAACAATTGGCAAATTGTTCTGATTTTAAATTAGCAATCATTTGTGCAAAAACTATAAAATTCTAAATTTCCTCTTAGTATAATTTCCTTTAAACAAAAGGAAACATAATTTGCAGAACATCAAATCATCTGAATTTTTAAGTGTGTGGTCATGTTGTAAAGTAAAACTCTGATAACAATGAGGGTTTGCAGTAATTAGGGGCTACCAAACAGCAAGTATGATCGGATGAGGTAAGCATGATGCGTGGGGACAAATTGTGCTGCTTAGATTTGTTAATAAGACATGTTGAGATTTTCTAGATTACAGTAGAGGAGTGACAATAAGGATGTGATCAGACTTGAGATGTTTAATACTTTTGTGATGATATACATTGAGGATGCAGAGAGTGAAGATCAGTTTTCTGTGATACACATAAAGCAAAATGGTTGATAAAGAGGGTTGATGAGGATCTGTTGAAAAATTATCATATTTGTTTTGGGATACTGGGTGTTAAGGCATTGTGCTTGTGTTACCATAGATTTATGAATACTAAATTGTTCCTAGAGGGAATGTACCAAGGTGGGTGATGAGCATAAACTTCAATGATTGTGAACTGAGGTGAAATCATTTAGAGTGATGAAGATGTGATTGTTTTCTACTGAACTTCCCGTATTGCAGAAGAGTATTCATTATAAATAAAGAAAAATATATGTGCCTCTTTCCAAAATTTCAAAAAAAGGGTAATTCAGGTATGTGTACATTTAGCCTGAAAGAAGCAAAGGAGAAATATAGCAAAACACTGTAATTCAGCTCATGAATGGTACAAATGTGCAACGAGTAGCTATTAAAATGCAACCAATACAACATGGCTATAAAAGTTGGGAATTGCCCGTGCACTCTTGCTTTGCAATGAAAGGATAATCCATTTTATATATTTATTGCTCAAACCTTTTTAATGCAGTTGTCTTAATGATGTCCTTGGCGGTTTTCACAGGGAGGGAGAGCATTTAGATAGCCATGTGTTGGAAGCATTCAGGTTGCAGAAAACAGAAAATGTATTTAATTTTTAATATTGGTAACTTTCTTAGCTAGTTTTCTGAAATTTCATTTTAATTTTAAACTCAAAAAAGAAAAAAGAGTGACCTTTCGTTTTTCATTAAATCTTTGGAGGTCGATAGTTTAACCCACTTCTAAATTATATACATTAAAAAATGATTACAGTACATGTAATGGGGTGCACATTTGCAGTACATAACGTTGAAATGCAGACATTCTAAAATGGCCACTTCCATGTCTATATCTTCTTCTGCAGTTTCAATTGCAAATGCATGCCTTTGTGTCATTTAATTTACTGCACAGGAGAAAGTTGAAAAAGAATATTACGTTTTCTCAGAGTTATTGAACAAAGATGAAGATCAATTAAAATGTTCAAAATTAAGTGAAAGGAGAAATAAACATCACAAAATAGTTAGTTTAAGAAAAGTCTGGTGCAGTTTGGCAGTGCATCACGTTACAAATCTGACATTTCAAAATGGCCACTACATTTCTCAATCTCGCTTGGCAATTTCACTGTGGAGATACATGACATTTCCTTTTTTTATCTCCATTGCTGAATTCGACTGTAAACCTCCGAAACTGTGCTTAGCAAATGGAAAACATTCACAGGGAATAACTCTAGAAGTCTTTACTTTCAACTAGCTTTTATCAGACCTGCGATGCTTTTTCTTCCACAAAAAGGATTTATGTTATTAAACTCTCTGATGTTCTTGGTGGAATTAAGACATAAATACTAAATATATTCTTCCTTACATGTTATCACAAATATAAGACGTTTCTTCTTCAAAAGCAGGAATTAAGAACAATTCAAATCTTTCCCTGTACTTTGCAGCCTCCATTTTGTAGTCAGCTACTTTAACTAGCAAGAAAATGGCTGCTACATTTCTTTCACGCACTGGCAAAGACTCCCAAATGTAAGCATTCATTAGGTTTTATCTGAAATTATTACTGTACCTATATAACGTTAAAGTGTGCTTTAGGAGGAACTTTTTCACTTCCTACCAATTTTTAAAAGAGCTTTCAAAATGATAATGCTATTTCATGCTCATAAGACAGACTGCATTTTATGATGTTGACCACAGCAGACCAGAGAAACCACTGAACATTGCAGGGATGAAGAGAACAATTCTAAAGGTAGTTTACCCTCTTGAGTGAACCCTGAAATTTCAGTCTTTGTTGAGGTTATGTATACTTACAATATTTAGCAACTTTGTGGTACTGACATCATCATGCATTTTTCTAAACCAAATGGTAATGTCCTGTGAGGGAGGCCAGATAACCATAAGGAATAATTGAAATGTATCAGAAGTCGATGAGAGTGGCAAGTCTACTACAAAGTCAATGACATTTCTACCCACCATCAAGGATATTCCACTTATATCACCAAGGGGCGTGTGCTCCAACTCTGCATCTAGTTCTATAGCTAAGGAAGAATAAATAATTTAATTTAATGGAATTAATAGTGTGTTTTATCCATAGTGCTATCAACAAAATGAAAGGAAAGAAATACCCTTAATATTAAAACCAAATGTCTCATGTACTATGTCTGTCCCATTACAGGCATAAAAGAAATATTATAATCTGCATTATATTTATATGCATAGTATTTATTGGTTTGTATGCTGTTGTTACAATGTGGCCCTTATAACTGGGTATCAGTGAGGTGATTTCAAGGCAACAAAAAAGAGGATAACATGGAATATACTGAAAAGGAGTAAGAGAAAGAAGGGAAAACTACTGGTGAGTTAATGAGGTATAGTTGGAAGTGGTTGATTTGGACTTCATTACCTAAAGCCAGTGGATTATAATGTATACACTTGAACTAGGATTAGAGTTCAGTGATCTTGGAGAAATGCAAGAAAGGTCCTACTCTTGTTCTATTGATCCAAAGCGATGTGGTGTGAAGATTTTGTATCCTGTAAGAACTATGATGCATTGCTCTGAGGCAAGCAGTAGACATTGTGGTAAGGCCAACCAGCCCTTAATTTGTGCTATGGAGATGTGTGAGGATAGTTTTGTGTACTGGGTTCACCAGCCTGAATCAGAGTTTGATGATTTATTTTTTTGAGTATGTGTGATTTATACTAAGCAGATATGGATATTTTTTGGTGAATATCCGTGTTGAGTTTCTTGCCAGATATAGAGCTAATAGAGTTCCAGAGTATGAGTAGAGAAGGGGAAATGTTTGTGTAACTGTAGCAATTCAAGCCTTTTCTGTATTGATGAAGAAGAGTCATTTAAAATGAAAGTAAATACAGTTTGGTCAGATTGATTTTTAAAGATAATGAGAACATTTGGGTCATGCTTTACGCTGCAATATTGTGGTGGTAGATTCCATTAATATGCTGAATTGGCAAGGCGAGAGGGGTTTTGTAGAACTCTGAAGTACATCGGATTGAAGCGAAATTCAAAAGAATCTATTTCTACTAACTGAGATCTTGAAGAGATCTATGATGAAAAACCACTTTAGAATAGTTTCTTTTATTTCTAATTTAACAGTATGGATACAAAAAAGTGAGTAGAAATTAAGCATTTCAAACCTCTCTGAAAGTTTGGGAAGTAGCAAAATGTAGGCATCTGCATCATCCAGTACTTTCATGGACTCTTCGAGATTCTGTATTGTATCTTTTTGTTTTAAACTTTGAAATGAATCCAAACTGACCAAAGTGGAAGATGCTTTTGATCAAAATGTGTTTTAGGAGTTATGTGACAATAGCTGACTCTTAAAAATTTCTGAGGTATAGGAGTTTTGAAAATGGTCTCAAGGGTTAAAGATTATTGGAACCCCACTTTGATTTCCTGAGAAGCAGATTAACTTGAACTTTTTACTCAAGCTGGAGGGAAGGCACCTTCTTCAAACACAAGTTTTGCTATTCTATGGAATGAGTTTTGCGAACTTTCTTTATAATAGACATGTAGGATTTGGGTCAGATGCATAAGAAAATGAGGTGATAGTGGAGATGCGCTGCAAGATATCTTCCATTTTACTTTTGTCTACTGAGGACTATCAACTACTCTTTGAGAAAAGATTAAAGAAGGGCGTTTCATCAATATTTTAGAAAGTAGCCTCCGCATTTAGTTTCTTTTCTCATTGAAAAGGAGCTCTGTTGGCAATACTATTAGAAATGGTTTGTGAGGTATGGGTTTTTGATGGGGCGATAAGGCTTGCCAAATATTCTATTGAGCTGAAAAGGATTTACAGTATTTCACTCATAAGGCAGCATTATATTTGTTAAAAAAAGAACTATTTACTGCCGAGCAAAGAACCCCTTCATTTCTATCGTATATTTTCAAAAATAGACATACTGATCAGATTATGTATTGTAGTACAAAATATATTCCTTCTTATTATAGCTTTTAAGTTCTAGGACATGGTTTCACCGTGACCTTGGAGTTTGATGTTTGCTTTAGAAAGGAAAGTGGAATAAATGTAGCTATTCACAGTCCTGCTCTCTCTTTCAGCCCATTAGAATAGTTAAAATAAATATTTTAATGATGAGACTGTGCCTTCAAAAATATTTGTGGCCCCTAGAAGCCCAGTCTGAATATTTGCCGTAAATAATTAGCTCATGAATATTCATGGTTCTTCAAAAACTCTAAAAGGTCAACACTGAATATTCATGAAACTTTTTTTTCTTTAATTAGCTCATGATTGTTTCAGGAGTTTTTCTATTCATTCAACAGAAAAAAAAGTATATAATTTCTTCTTCCTTCTCCAGGCAATTTCTGAGAGTATGCTCCAAATAGGGATTTAACGAGGCCAGGGTAGGGGGTCATTTGTGAGTACCTCTGAAGCATTTCCTACCTTTTCATAATATGATACACTATTCCTTTTATTTCAAAATTATGCAAGACAAATGTTTAGAAGATGCCCTTTTAATCACATAAATCTCAGGGATAATGTATTGGCTGGGTCGCAATTCAATACATCTCACTTTCTGAGCATGACTTATACCTGGGTAATACATCATCCCCTCTTAGACTTTGAGACATTCCCACCTTCCAGAGGATCAGCAGGCAAAATCCGTCCACTAAATAAAAGAGCCAACATGCACACTAAGATTTTCACAGGACTATAAAAGCTGCAAGGTGCATTTTACACCTACCTCACAGTTCTCTTATTAACCCAGCAAATGGCATGCCTTCATGATCCTTTTATGTTGAAATTGCTAGAGCAGGATATATCATCTGTTTTTATGCATGAGATTTTGTAACAACCCCAGATATCTGACTGCATCGTTAATTACCATGAGAAACGTAGTGGCTGTATCATGTTAAATTCGCAAAGCAGTTCAAGAACAATTTGCAAATTGTTCTGATTTTAAATTAGCAAGCATTTGTGCAAAAACTATAAAATTCTAATTTTTCTCCTAATATAATTTCCTTTAAATAAAAGGAAACATAATTTGCAGAACATCAAATCATCTGAAGTTTTAAGTGTGTGGTCATGTTGTAAAGTAAATCTCTGATAACAATGAGGGTTTGCAGTAATTAGGGGCTACCAAACAGCAAGTACGATCGGGTGAGGTAAGCATGATGCGTGGGGACAAATTGTGCTGCTTAGATTTGTTAATAAGACATGTTGAGATTTTCTAGGATACAGTAGAGGAGTGACAATAAGGATGTGATCAAACTTGAGATGTTTAATACTTTGTGATGATATACATTGAGGATGCAGAGAGTGAAGATCAGTTTTCTGTGATACACATAAAACAAAATGGTTGATAAAGAGGGTTGATGAGGATCTGTTGAAAAATTATCATATTTGTTTTGGGATACTTGGTGTTAAGGCATTGTGCTTGTGTTACCATAGATGTATGAATACTAAATTGGTCCTAGAGGGAATGTACCAAGGTGGGTGATGAGCATAAACTTCAATGATTGTGAACTGAGGTGAAATCATTTAGAGGGATGAAGATGTGATTGTTTTCTACTGAACTTCCCGTATTGCAGAAGAGTATTCATTATAATTAAAGAAAAATATATGTGCCTCTTTCCAAAATTTCAAAAAAAGGGTAATTCAGGTATGTGTACATTTAGCCTGAAAGAAGCAAAGGAGAAATATAGCAAAACACTGTAATTCAGCTCATGAATGGTACAAATGTGCAACGAGTAGCTATTAAAATGCAACCAATACAACATGGCTATAAAAGTTGGGAATTGCCCGTGCACTCTTGCTTTGCAATGAAAGGCTAAGCCATTTTATATATTTATTGCTCAAACCTTTTTAATGCAGTTGTCTTAATGATGTCCTTTGCGGTTTTCACAGGGAGGGAGAGCATTTAGATAGGCATGTGTTGGAAGCATTCAGGTTGCAGAAAACAGAAAATGTATTTAATTTTTAATATTGGTAACTTTCTCAGCTAGTTTTCTGAAATTCCATTTTAATTTTAAACTCAAAAAAGAAAAAAGAGTGACATTTCGTTTTTCATTAAATCTTTGGAGGTCGATAGTGTAACCCACTTCTAAATTATATACATTACAAAATGATTACAGTACATGTAATGGGGTGCACATTTGCAGTACATAACGTTGAAATGCAGACATTCTAAAATGGCCACTGCATGTCTAAATCTTCTTCTGCAGTTTCAATTGCAAATGCATGCCTTTGTGTCATTTAATTTACTGCACAGGAGAAAGTAGAAAAAGAATATTACGTTTTCTCAGAGTTATTGAACAAAGATGAAGATCAATTAAAATGTTCAAAATTAAGTGAAAGGGGAAATAAACATCACAAAATAGTTAGTTTAAGAAAAGTCTGGTGCAGTTTTGCAGTGCATCACGTTACAAATCTGACATTTCAAAATGGCCACTACATTTCTCAATCTCGCTTGGCAATTTCACTGTGGAGATACATGACATTTCCTTTTTTTATCTCCATTGCTGAATTCGACTGTAAACTTCCGAAACTGTGCTTAGCAAATGGAAAACATTCACAGGGAATAACTCTAGAAGTCTCTACTTTCAATTAGCTTTTATCAGACCTGCAATGCTTTTTCTTCCACAAAAAGGATTTATGTTATTAAACTCTCTGATGTTCTTGGTGGAATTAAGACATAAATACTAAATATATTCTTCCTTACATGTTATCACAAATATAAGACATTTCTTCTTCAAAAGCAGGAATTAGGAACAATTCAAATCTTTCCCTGTACTTTGCAGCCTCCATTTTGTAGTCAGCTACTTTAACTAGCAAGAAAATGGCTGCTACATTTCTTTCACGCACTGGCAAAGACTCCCAAATGTAAGCATTCATTAGGTTTTATCTGAAATTATTACTGTACCTATATAACGTTAAAGTGTGCTTTAGGAGGAACTTTTTCACTTCCTACCAATTTTTAAAAGAGCTTTCAAAATGATAATGCTATTTCATGCTCATAAGACAGACTGCATTTTATGATGTTGACCACAGCAGACCAGAGAAACCACTGAACATTGCAGGGATGAAGAGAACAAATCTAAAGGCAGTTTACCCTCTTGACTGAACCCTGAAATTTCAGTCTTTGTTGAGGTTATGTATACTTACAATATTTAGCAACTTTGTGGTACTGACATCATCATGCATTTTTCTAAACCAAATGGTAATGTCCTGTGAGGGAGGCCAGATAACCATAAGGAATAATTGAAATGTATCAGAAAGTCGATGAGAGTGGCAAGTCTACTACAAAGTCAATGACATTTCTACCCACCATCAAGGATATTCCACTTATATCACCAAGGGCCTTGTGCTCCAACTCTGCATCTAGTTCTATAGCTAAGGAAGAATAAATAATTTAATTTAATGGAATTAATAGTGTATTTTATCCATAGTGCTATCAACAAAATGAAAGGAAAGAAATACCCTTAATATTTAAACCAAATGTCTCATGTACTATGTCTGTCCCATTACAGGCATAAAAGAAATATTATAATCTGCATTATATTTATATGCATAGTATTTATTGGTTTGTATGCTGTTGTTACAATGTGGCCCTTATAACTGGGTATCAGTGAGGTGATTTCAAGGCAACAAAATAGAGGATAATATGGAACATACTGAAAAGGAGTAAGAGAAAGAAGGGAAAACTACTGGTGAGTTAATGAGGTATAGTTGGAAGTGGTTGATTTGGACTTCATTACCTAAAGCCAGTGGATTATAATGTATACACTTGAACTAGGATTAGAGTTCAGTGATCTTGGAGAAATGCAAGAAAGGTCCTACTCTTGTTTTATTGATCCAAAGCGATGTGGTGTGAAGATTTTGTATCCTGTAAGAACTATGATGCATTGCTCTGAGGCAAGCAGTAGACTTGTGGTAAGGCTGACCAGCCCTTAATTTGTGCTATGGAGATGTGTGAGGACAGTTTTGTGTACTGGGTTCACCAGCCTGAATCAGAGTTTGATGATTTATTTTTTTGAGTATGTGTGATTTATACTAAGCAGATATGGATATTTTTGGTGAATATCCGTGTTGAGTTTCTTGCCAGATATAGAGCTAATAGAGTTCCAGAGCATGAGTAGAGAAGGGGAAATGTTTGTGTAACTGTAGCAATTCAAGCCTTTTCTGTATTGATGAAGAAGAGTCATTTAAAATGAGAGTAAATACAGTTTGGTCAGATTGATTTTTAAAGATAATGAGAACATTTGGGTCATGCTTTACGCTGCAATATTGTGGTGGTAGATTCCATTAATATGCTGAATTGGCAAGGCGAGAGGGGTTTTGTAGAACTCTGAAGTACATCGGATTGAAGCGAAATTCAAAAGAATCTATTTCTACTAACTGAGATCTTGAAGAGATCTTTGATGAAAAACCACTTTAGAATAGTTTCTTTTATGTCTAATTTAACAGTATGGATACAAAAAAGTGAGTGGAAATTAAGCATTTCAAACCTCTCTGAAAGTTTGGGAAGTAGCAAAATGTAGGCATCTGCATCATCCAGTACTTTCATGGACTCTTCGAGATTCTGTATTGTATCTTTTTGTTTTAAACTTTGAAATGAATCCAAACTGACCAAAGTGGAAGATGCTTTTGATCAAAATGTGTTTTAGGAGTTATGTGACAATAGCTGACTCTTAAAAATTTCTGAGGTATAGGAGTTTTGAAAATGGTCTCAAGGGTTAAAGATTATTGGAACCCCACTTTGATTTCCTGAGAAGCAGATTAACTGGAACTTTTTACTCAAGCTGGAGGGAAGGCACCTTCTTCAAACACAAGTTTTGCTATTCTATGGAATGAGTTTTACGAACTTTCTTTATAATAGACATGTAGGATTTGGGTCAGATGCATAAGAAAATGAGGTGATAGTGGAGATGCGCTGCAAGATATCTTCCATTTTACTTTTGTCTACTGAGGACTATCAACTACTCTTTGAGAAAAGATTAAAGAAGGGCGTTTCATCAATATTTTAGAAAGTAGCCTCCGCATTTAGTTTCTTTTCTCATTGAAAAGGAGCTCTGTTGGCAATACTATTAGAAATGGTTTGTGAGGTATGGGTTTTTGATGGGGCGATAAGGCTTGCCAAATATTCTATTGAGCTGAAAAGGATTTACAGTATTTCACTCATAAGGCAGCATTATATTTGTTAAAAAAAAGAACTATTTACTGCCGAGCAAAGAACCCCTTCATGTCTATCGTATATTTTCAAAAATAGACATACTGATCAGATTATGTATTGTAGTACAAAATATATTCCTTCTTATTATAGCTTTTAAGTTCTAGGACATGGTTTCACCGTGACCTTGGAGTTTGATGTTTGCTTTAGAAAGGAAAGTGGAATAAATATAGCCATTCACAGTCCTGCTCTCTCTTTCAGCCCATTAGAATAGTTAAAATAAATATTTTAATGATGAGACTGTGCCTTCAAAAATATTTGTGGCCCCTAGAAGCCCAGTCTGAATATTTGCCGTAAATAATTAGCTCATGAATATTCATGGTTCTTCAAAAACTCTAAAAGGTCAACACTGAATATTCATGAAACTTTTTTTTCTTTAATTAGCTCATGATTGTTTCAGGAGTTTTTCTATTCATTCAACAGAAAAAAAAGTATATAATTTATTCTTCCTTCTCCAGGCAATTTCTGAGAGTATGCTCCAAATAGGGATTTAACGAGGCCAGGGTAGGAGGTCATTTGTGAGTACCTCTGAAGCATTTCCTACCTTTTCATAATATGATACACTATTCCTTTTATTTCAAAATTATGCAAGACAAATGTTTAGAAGATGCCCTTTTAATCACATAAATCTCAGGGATAATGTATTGGCTGGGTCGCAATTCAATACATCTCACTTTCTGAGCATGACTTATACCTGGGTAATACATCATCCCCTCTTAGACTTTGAGACATTCCCACCTTCCAGAGGATCAGCAGGCAAAATACGTCCACTAAATAAAAGAGCCAACATGCACACTAAGATTTTCACAGGACTATAAAAGCTGCAAGGTGCATTTTACACCTACCTCACAGTTCTCTTATTAACCCAGCAAATGGCATGCCTCCATGATCCTTTTATGTTGAAATTGCTAGAGCAGGATATATCATCTGTTTTTATGCATGAGATTTTGTAACAACCCCAGATATCTGACTGCATCGTTAATTACCATGAGAAACTTAGTGGCTGTATCATGTTAAATTCGCAAAGCAGTTCAAGAACAATTTGCAAATTGTTCTGATTTTAAATTAGCAAGCATTTGTGCAAAAACTATAAAATTCTAATTTTTCTCCTAATATAATTTCCTTTAAATAAAAGGAAACATAATTTGCAGAACATCAAATCATCTGAAGTTTTAAGTGTGTGGTCATGTTGTAAAGTAAAACTCTGATAACAATGAGGGTTTGCAGTAATTAGGGGCTACCAAACAGCAAGTACGATCGGGTGAGGTAAGCATGATGCGTGGGGACAAATTGTGCTGCTTAGATTTGTTAATAAGACATGTTGAGATTTTCTATATTACAGTAGAGGAGTGACAATAAGGATGTGATCAGACTTGAGATGTTTAATACTTTTGTGATGATATACATTGAGGATGAGGATCTGTTGAAAAATTATCATATTTGTTTTGGGATGCTGGGTGTTAAGGCATTGTGCTTGTGTTACCATAGATTTATGAATACTAAATTGTTCCTAGAGGGAATGTACCAAGGTGGGTGATGAGCATAAACTTCAATGATTGTGAACTGAGGTGAAATCATTTAGAGGGATGAAGATGTGATTGTTTTCTACTGAACTTCCCGTATTGCAGAAGAGTATTCATTATAATTAAAGAAAAATATGTGTGCCTCTTTCCAAAATTTCAAAAAAAGGGTAATTCAGGTATGTGTACATTTAGCCTGAAAGAAGCAAAGGAGAAATATAGCAAAACACTGTAATTCAGCTCATGAATGGTACAAATGTGCAACGAGTAGCTATTAAAATGCAACCAATACAACATGGCTATAAAAGTTGGGAATTGCCCGTGCACTCTTGCTTTGCAATGAAAGGCTAATCCATTTTATATATTTATTGCTCAAACCTTTTTAATGCAGTTGTCTTAATGATGTCCTTGGCGGTTTTCACAGGGAGGGAGAGCATTTAGATAGGCATGTGTTGGAAGCATTCAGGTTGCAGAAAACAGAAAATGTATTTAATTTTTAATATTGGTAACTTTCTCAGCTAGTTTTCTGAAATTCCATTTTAATTTTAAACTCAAAAAAGAAAAAAGAGTGACATTTCGTTTTTCATTAAATCTTTGGAGGTCGATAGTGTAACCCACTTCTAAATTATATACATTACAAAATGATTACAGTACATGTAATGGGGTGCACATTTGCAGTACATAACGTTGAAATGCAGACATTCTAAAATGGCCACTGCATGTCTAAATCTTCTTCTGCAGTTTCAATTGCAAATGCATGCCTTTGTGTCATTTAATTTACTGCACAGGAGAAAGTAGAAAAAGAATATTACGTTTTCTCAGAGTTATTGAACAAAGATGAAGATCAATTAAAATGTTCAAAATTAAGTGAAAGGGGAAATAAACATCACAAAATAGTTAGTTTAAGAAAAGTCTGGTGCAGTTTTGCAGTGCATCACGTTACAAATCTGACATTTCAAAATGGCCACTACATTTCTCAATCTCGCTTGGCAATTTCACTGTGGAGATACATGACATTTCCTTTTCTTATCTCCATTGCTGAATTCGACTGTAAACTTCCGAAACTGTGCTTAGCAAATGGAAAACATTCACAGGGAATAACTCTAGAAGTCTCTACTTTCAATTAGCTTTTATCAGACCTGCAATGCTTTTTCTTCCACAAAAAGGATTTATGTTATTAAACTCTCTGATGTTCTTGGTGGAATTAAGACATAAATACTAAATATATTCTTCCTTACATGTTATCACAAATATAAGACATTTCTTCTTCAAAAGCAGGAATTAGGAACAATTCAAATCTTTCCCTGTACTTTGCAGCCTCCATTTTGTAGTCAGTTACTTTAACTAGCAAGAAAATGGCTGCTACATTTCTTTCACGCACTGGCAAAGACTCCCAAATGTAAGCATTCATTAGGTTTTATCTGAAATTATTACTGTACCTATATAACGTTAAAGTGTGCTTTAGGAGGAACTTTTTCACTTCCTACCAATTTTTAAAAGAGCTTTCAAAATGATAATGTTATTTCATGCTCATAAGACAGACTGCATTTTATGATGTTGACCACAGCAGACCAGAGAAACCACTGAACATTGCAGGGATGAAGAGAACAAATCTAAAGGCAGTTTACCCTCTTGACTGAACCCTGAAATTTCAGTCTTTGTTGAGGTTATGTATACTTACAATATTTAGCAACTTTGTGGTACTGACATCATCATGCATTTTTCTAAACCAAATGGTAATGTCCTGTGAGGGAGGCCAGATAACCATAAGGAATAATTGAAATGTATCAGAAAGTCGATGAGAGTGGCAAGTCTACTACAAAGTCAATGACATTTCTACCCACCATCAAGGATATTCCACTTATATCACCAAGGGCCGTGTGCTCCAACTCTGCATCTAGTTCTATAGCTAAGGAAGAATAAATAATTTAATTTAATGGAATTAATAGTGTATTTTATCCATAGTGCTATCAACAAAATGAAAGGAAAGAAATACCCTTAATATTAAAACCAAATGTCTCATGTACTATGTCTGTCCCATTACAGGCATAAAAGAAATATTATAATCTGCATTATATTTATATGCATAGTATTTATTGGTTTGTATGCTGTTGTTACAATGTGGCCCTTATAACTGGGTATCAGTGAGGTGATTTCAAGGCAACAAAATAGAGGATAACATGGAACATACTGAAAAGGAGTAAGAGAAAGAAGGGAAAACTACTGGTGAGTTAATGAGGTATAGTTGGAAGTGGTTGATTTGGACTTCATTACCTAAAGCCAGTGGTTTATAATGTATACACTTGAACTAGGATTAGAGTTCAGTGATCTTGGAGAAATGCAAGAAAGGTCCTACTCTTGTTTTATTGATCCAAAGCGATGTGGTGTGAAGATTTTGTATCCTGTAAGAACTATGATGCATTGCTCTGAGGCAAGCAGTAGACATTGTGGTAAGGCTAACCAGCCCTTAATTTGTGCTATGGAGATGTGTGAGGACAGTTTTGTGTACTGGGTTCACCAGCCTGAATCAGAGTTTGATGATTTATTTTTTTGAGTATGTGTGATTTATACTAAGCAGATATGGATATTTTTGGTGAATATCCGTGTTGAGTTTCTTGCCAGATATAGAGCTAATAGAGTTCCAGAGTATGAGTAGAGAAGGGGAAATGTTTGTGTAACTGTAGCAATTCAAGCCTTTTCTGTATTGATGAAGAAGAGTCATTTAAAATGAGAGTAAATACAGTTTGGTCAGATTGATTTTTAAAGATAATGAGAACATTTGGGTCATGCTTTACGCTGCAATATTGTGGTGGTAGATTCCATTAATATGCTGAATTGGCAAGGCGAGAGGGGTTTTGTAGAACTCTGAAGTACATCGGATTGAAGCGAAATTCAAAAGAATCTTTTTCTATTAACTGAGATCTTGAAGAGATCTTTGATGAAAAACCACTTTAGAATAGTTTATTTTATTTCTAATTTAACAGTATGGATACAAAAAAGTGAGTGGAAATTAAGCATTTCAAACCTCTCTGAAAGTTTGGGAAGTAGCAAAATGTAGGCATCTGCATCATCCAGTACTTTCATGGACTCTTCGAGATTCTGTATTGTATCTTTTTGTTTTAAACTTTGAAATGAATCCAAACTGACCAAAGTGGAAGATGTTTTTGATCAAAATGTGTTTTAGGAGTTATGTGACAATAGCTGACTCTTAAAAATTTCTGAGGTATAGGAGTTTTGAAAATGGTCTCAAGGGTTAAAGATTATTGGAACCCCACTTTGATTTCCTGAGAAGCAGATTAACTTGAACTTTTTACTCAAGCTGGAGGGAAGGCACCTTCTTCAAACACAAGTTTTGCTATTCTATGGAATGAGTTTTACGAACTTTCTTTATAATAGACATGTAGGATTTGGGTCAGATGCATAAGAAAATGAGGTGATAGTAGAGATGCGCTGCAAGATATCTTCCATTTTACTTTTGTCTACTGAGGACTATCAACTACTCTTTGAGAAAAGATTAAAGAAGGGCGTTTCATCAATATTTTAGAAAGTAGCCTCCGCATTTAGTTTCTTTTCTCATTGAAAAGGAGCTCTGTTGGCAATACTATTAGAAATGGTTTGTGAGGTATGGGTTTTTGATGGGACGATAAGGCTTGCCAAATATTCTATTGAGCTGAAAAGGATTTACAGTATTTCACTCATAAGGCAGCATTATATTTGTTAAAAAAAAGAACTATTTACTGCCGAGCAAAGAACCCCTTAATTTCTATCGTATATTTTCAAAAATAGACATACTGATCAAATTATGTATTGTAGTACAAAATATATTCCTTCTTATTATAGCTTTTAAGTTCTAGGACATGGTTTCACCGTGACCTTGGAGTTTGATGTTTGCTTTAGAAAGGAAAGTGGAATAAAGGTAGCCATTCACAGTCCTGCTCTCTCTTTCAGCCCATTAGAATAGTTAAAATAAATATTTTAAAGATGAGACTGTGCCTTCAAAAATATTTGTGGCCCCTAGAAGCCCAGTCTGAATATTTGCCGTAAATAATTAGCTCATGAATATTCATGGTTCTTCAAAAACTCTAGAAGGTCAACACTGAATATTCATGAAACTTTTTTTTCTTTAATTAGCTCATGATTGTTTCAGGAGTTTTTCTATTCATTCAACAGAAAAAAAAGTATATAATTTCTTCTTCCTTCTCCAGGCAATTTCTGAGAGTATGCTCCAAATAGGGATTTAACAAGGCCAGGGTAAGAGGTCATTTGTGAGTACCTCTGAAGCATTTCCTACCTTTTCATAATATGATACACTATTCCTTTTATTTCAAAATTATGCAAGACAAATGTGTAGAAGATGCCCTTTTAATCACATAAATCTCAGGGATAATGTATTGGCTGGGTCGCAATTCAATACATCTCACTTTCTGAGCATGACTTATACCTGGGTAATACATCATCCCCTCTTAGACTTTGAGACATTCCCACCTTCCAGACGATCAGCAGGCAAAATACGTCCACTAAATAAAAGAGCCAACATGCACACTAAGATTTTCACAGGACTATAAAAGCTGCAAGGTGCATTTTACACCTACCTCTCAGTTCTCTTATTAACCCAGCAAATGGCAAGCCTCCATGATCCTTTTATGTTGAAATTGCTAGAGCAGGATATATCATCTGTTTTTATGCATGAGATTTTGTAACAACCCCAGATATCTGACTGCATCGTTAATTACCATGAGGAACTTAGTGGCTGTATCATGTTAAATTCGTAAAGCTGTTCAAGAACAATTGGCAAATTGTTCTGATTTTAAATTAGCAATCATTTGTGCAAAAACTATAAAATTCTAAATTTCCTCTTAATATAATTTCCTTTCAACAAAAGGAAGCATAATTTGCAGAACATCAAATCATCTGAAGTTTTAAGTGTGTGGTCATGTTGTAAAGTAAAACTCTGATAACAATGAGGGTTTGCAGTAATTAGTGGCTACCAAACAGCAAGTATGATCGGATGAGGTAAGCATGATGCGTGGGGACAAATTGTGCTGCTTAGATTTGTTAATAAGACATGTTGAGATTTTCTAGATTACAGTAGAGGAGTGACAATAAGGATGTGATCAGACTTGAGATGTTTAATACTTTTGTGATGATATACATTGAGGATGAGGATCTGTTGAAAAATTATCATATTTATTTTGGGATACTGGGTGTTAAGGCATTGTGCTTGTGTTACCATAGATTTATGAATACTAAATTGTTCCTAGAGGGAATGTACCAAGGTGGGTGATGAGCGTAAACTTCAATGATTGTGAACTGAGGTGAAATCATTTAGAGGGATGAAGATGTGATTGTTTTCTACTGAACTTCCCTTATTGCAGAAGAGTATTCATTATAATTAAAGAAAAATATATGTGCCTCTTTCCAAAATTTCAAAAAAAGGGTAATTCAGGTATGTGTACATTTAGCCTGAAAGAAGCAAAGGAGAAATATAGCAAAACACTGTAATTCAGCTCATGAATGGTACAAATGTGCAACGAGTAGCTATTAAAATGCAACCAATACAACATGGCTATAAAAGTTGGGAATTGCCCGTGCACTCTTGCTTTGCAATGAAAGGCTAATCCATTTTATATATTTATTGCTCAAACCTTTTTAATGCAGTTGTCTTAATGATTTCCTTGGCGGTTTTCACAGGGAGGGAGAGCATTTAGATAGCCATGTGTTGGAAGCATTCAGGTTGCAGAAAACAGAAAATTTATTTAATGTTTAATATTGATAACTTTCTTAGCTAGTTTTCTGAAATTCAATTTTAATTTTAAACTCAAAAAAGAAAAAAGAGTGACATTTCGTTTTTCATTATATCTTTGGAGGTCAGAGGAGGAGCTTCGCGGGCGACCAAGATGGCCGCGTAAGCTCGGAGCTCCGTGGACCGTCCGATCCACCGCAACTATCCTGCCTGAAATCCTGGTCCACGTTGGTGGACTTGTAATGCTGGTGGCCTACTGAGGCGGGGACTGCAATCGGCTTCCGAATCGGTGGCTCCTGAGCAAAGTTACGTCGAGCTGAACTCCGCTCCGTGACGGTGCCATTGTCCCTCCGGACTTCGTCACTTCGTCACTTCGCACGATCGGACTGCGTAGTGCCCGCCTGCCGCCTTCATTGGTGAAGACACTGCGCTCCTGCTTGAGCCCTCGTCTACCTGGTCTTGATTTCTTGATCCGTTTGCCTCTCGGCTGTGGACCCAGATCTGCTGCCACCTTGCCTTTGTTCTCACGTACCCATCATGGCGGGCAGAGGTGATCCGGACAGGGCATCGAATAAAGGTGGTCATGGCAAGTCGCAAACGCAGAACAATCGCATGGAGCGATATGTGAATCTCAAGTCGCCACCTGCATCTGGGGCCGTCTCTAAAGGGACCCCATCGACTAGCCCGCCGGATGGATCGGATCCCACCCTCGTGGACATCATGGGTGCCATTACTAGCCTCCGTGCCGACATGCAGCAGCAGCACGAGACCCTTTCTCATAAAGTGGACTCCATGGCTATTGATATCACCCTCATTAGGGCCGACTTGGGCAAGACCAACGAGCGTGTGAAGACCCTCGACATCAAGACCGCCAGCCTGACCTCGGACGTCTCCGAGCTACAGACTGAGGTCCGCAATCTGCGGTCGACTGCTGATCTATTCTCAAGGCGGCTGGAGGACTTTGAGGGGCGAGCCAGGCGGCAGAACGTCCGCATAGTAGGGGTACCGGAGGGGTCCGAGAATGACGCAGCTGACCTGTTTGTGGAGGACTTGGTTAAGACTCATTTGGCGCCCTCTGGACTGAGTAATTTTTTCTCAGTGGAGCGTGCCCACCGTGTACCAGGGGGCCCACCTAAAACGGGAGCGTCGCCGCGACCGATTGTGGCGCGCCTCCTCAACTTCAGAGACCGAGACGCGATCCTCCAAGCATCCAGATCGCATGGACCACTTCACTACCAAAATGCGGAGGTGCACTTCTACCCGGACTTCACCAGGCTGGTACAGCGTCAGCGACTGAGCTACGCGGGGGTGAAGAGACGCCTCAGAGACATGGGTCTCAAGTACTCCATGATGTTCCCTGCGAAGCTCCGTGTTGAACACAAGGGACGTGCCCTCTTTTTTGACTATCCTGAAAATGTCAGTGAATGGCTGGACACTGTTTCGCCGAGGCGTGATGAGCAAGAGGATGAAGTTGGAGGCGCCTCGGGCGGAGCGGAGCAGCAAGAATGAATTAGGAGCTGATGCTACCCCTGCCTCGAATGACCGCCGGACTGGTGTTTTGTTACTTAATATTCTCTCCTTCATTTACATGGTGGGTGGCGGGACGATTTCACAGGGATTCCTTACTCCTCTGGGTCTTTTGTAGAGTAGTTAATGGGGCGACAGGCACACTGCTGGTTGGGGGGGCTTTTTAGTCTAATGCAGGGGTGCAGGGTGGGGGGTTTGTTGAGTACAGTTATGATTTGTGTTGTTTTCTCCTTTCTTTCTCTTGTGTGGCAATGGGACATAGTTGCTCCTGAACTGTTTTTGATGCGGGTGTCTTTGGGCTTTGGGTGGGGCGGGCAGTGGAGGGATGGGGGGTAGGGTGTTAAGAATTCTCAGTTGGAATGTTAACGGGTTGGGTGACCGAATCAAGAGAGGGGTGGTGATACAACTGATTAAACGGCATATGCCAGATATTGTCCTTCTTCAGGAGACACACTTGGTGGGCAACGCTTGTAAAGCTCTGAATCGTAAGGGATATAAAATGGTGGCACACTCGGGGTTATCTTCCGGCTCCCGGGGGGCGGGCATTCTCATGCGCGCGTCCCTTCCCCTGGAGATAGAGACCACTTTGATTGATGATAGGGGGCGGTACGCCGCCATAGCTGGTAGATGGGAAGGGCGTTCCCTCACGCTGTTTTCTGTGTATGTCCCCCCGGGGCTTCAATCTAGTACTTTTCATGACCTTGGTGGTGCCATCTTGTCTATGCCGGCTGGCCGTCTGATAGTGGGGGGTGACTTTAATTCAGTTTGCTCCGGTCTGCTTGATCGCCAACCGCCCCACGACTTACGTAGCCCGCAGATGTGGCTGCCGTCCTTCCTTGAGTCCATGGGGCTGGTGGACGGGTGGCGACTTCTGCATCCCACGCTCCGTCAATTTTCCTTCCTATCGGGTGCACACGGGAGTCTTTCGCGCATCGACTATGTCCTCACATTGGCTTCGGACGCACTGGCCGTTTCCGAAGCCCGCTTTCTGGCGCGGGGCATTTCCGATCACTCCCCGTTATGGGTCTCCTTTGACTTTGGGGTGGTCCTGTCGGAACGACCGGCAGTGATCAATCCGTGGTATTTCCAGAATTTCAAAACCCGCTCCCTCCTGGCCAAAGCCATTGATCTTTACTTCTCTGAGAACGTGGGCTCGGTGAGGTCGGCCGTTACACTCTGGGAAGCCTTCAAGACGGTGCTCCGTGGCGAGGCCCAGGCGCTCATCGCTGAGACCCGCCGGACTAGGGATTCTGCCATGCTGATTGTCGAGCAGGAAGTACTGCGACTCGAGGCCCAGCTGGGGCCCGAGCCGGACCCCTCTGTCCTCCATACCCTCTCGTTGAAACAAGCGGAGTACCACGCCCTGGCCACTAATGCCGCTATCGTCCTGGCCAAGGAACAGCGAGGCCGCATTTACGATGTGGGCGATAAGGCCGGGAAGTTGTTGGCTTGGCTAGACAGAAGGGAGATGGCCAGCCATGTGGTCCCCGAACTCGTCGGGGACGACGGTGTGGTCCTTACGGATCCTAGCGCTATCGTTGACTCATTCGCTGGCTACTTTCAGGGGGTCTATGAGTCTGCCTCTGACTTTTCGGAGGCGGACTCATCGGCCTTCCTCTCGGATATTGACCTGCCCTGCCTTTCCGAGGAAGTGAGAGAGGACTTGGATAGAGACATCACCGCCGAAGAGATTGACCTTGCGATCCGCTCCCTAAGGACCGGAAAGGCCTCCGGGCCTAATGGCATACCGGTGGAACTGTACAAAATCCGTTCGGACGCGATCTCCCCGCACCTCCGTAGAATGTTCTTAGAGTCCTTTGAGAGAGGCTCTCTCCCCCTGGATCAACGACTAGCTACCATCGTGGTCATCCACAAGGAGGGTAAGCCACGGGACGTCTGTCGATCGTACCGTCCTATCTCTCTCCTTAACGTGGAGCCCAAGGTCCTCGCCAAGCTGCTTGCCAACCGCTTGATTGGCGTCATTAGCGACCTCGTGCACCCCGACCAGTCGGGATTCATCCCCCACCGAAACACTGCCCTTAACTTGCGTCGCCTCCATGGTGTCATGGCCAGGGCCCACACTCTCGGAGAGCCGGCTGTCCTAGCGTCTCTTGACGCCACTATGGCCTTCGACTCACTCGAATGGCCGTACCTCTGGGCAGTGCTGACCAAACTCGGGTTCGGGCCTGTCTTTGTGTGCTGGGTGAAGCTCTTGTATGCGGACCCGATGGCCAATGTCACGGTCAATGGTCGCCTCTCGGCGCCATTTCCCCTACGTCGGGGTACTAGACAGGGTTGTCCCCTGTCCCCCCTTTTGTTTGCCTTGGCCCTTGAACCACTTGCAGCTTTATTGCGTGCGCATCCTGACCTGCGAGGCATTACATGGGCCCCTGGCTTTGAAGACAGGGTCTCCCTGTATGCCGATGATATACTGCTTTATCTGACTTCCCCCTGCAGGTCCCTCATTGTGGCCTGTGATGTTATCAGACTTTTTGGGCGGTACTCTAGCCTGAATATCAGTCCTTCCTATATGTCCTCAAGGGGGATACTCCGCGTCTCCCCAGAGGCTGCGGTATTCAGATTGCCACGCGCGGCTTCAAGTACCTGGGCATTTACATCTCTGGTAATCCCAAGTTGAGGCATGACAACAACCTGCTTCCTCCTCTTCAGCGGTTACGGCGTGATGTGGACAGCTGGCGTAAACTGCCACTCTCCCTCCTTGGCCGTGCCACTCTATTCAAGATGATGGCCCTGCCCAGGTTCCTAAACGCGCTCCAAAACGCTCAGGACCCGGTCCCGGCGCGCTACTTTCGTGATCTTGAAGGCCTTCTCCGGACCCTCCTCTGGGAGGGTCGACCCCGCATTGCCTTTCACAAACTCACACTCCCCTGGTACGATGGGGGCATCGCCCTCCCAGATGTGCGCCGTTACTATTGGTCCTCGCAACTAGCTGCCCTCAACCACGGCTTCTATGGCCCAGTGGAGAGCCCCGGCTATGCCATGGATAGATGGCTGATGGGCGATGGTAACTATTATCGGGCCCTATACTCGAAGTCTTTTGACCGATGGTTGACGGGCCCCACCCGTACGGCGGTCCGCACTTGGCGGGCGGTTACTAAGGCACAAGGCTGGCAGAGCAGACTCACGAGGTTCACTCCCCTCTTTGACTCCGACATCCTGGGTAGACTATGGCACACCAAGGGATTTGATAGGTGGGACCTCATCGGCATCAGCAGGGTTGACGATATGCTCTCCAAGGGCTCGATTAAGACCTTTCCCCAGTTACAAACCGAATACCAGCTGGGCGCGACGGAGTTTTTTCGCTACGCTCAGCTGCGACATGCGCTGCTTTCGGCCTCTCCGCCGGACGGCGTCATCCCCGAGAGTTCCCCACTGGAAGACAGGATACTAGATGGGCACATGCCGGACAGCGCAATCTCACTCTCTTATAAAAAACTAATCAATGCACGCACGGACCTCCTCCTTAGTTTGAGAGACCAGTGGGTGGTGGATGGCCTTGAATTGGATGATGAGGATTGGCAGAGCGCAGTTTCCTCTCCTAAGGAGGTTGCCATCTCTTCCCGTCTTCGCCTCGTGCAGTTTAAGATCTTGCACCGGGTGTATATGACGGGGCCCCGATTGATGCACATGGGTTTCTCGCCTGACGGTCTCTGTCGCAGGGGCTGTGGAGCTCCTGCCACTTTTCTGCACATCCTTTGGGACTGCCCGGTGATCGCCTCCTACTGGAGAAGAGTGCACCGCATTATGGAAGAGGTGACTGGCGTGGCTGCCCACGCTGAGGCCGGTCGATGCCTTCTGAACGTATGGGAGCCTTCCGACCACAATGTTGCGCAGACTAGGTGGGTTACCCTTGGGAACATGGTAGCTAAGAGGGACATAGCCCAGAGGTGGCGTGCGGCCGAGGCCCCCCTCCTTGTACAGTGGAAGGCCAACATGGACTGGTGCATGTTCAGGGAGAAGACAGTCTATGTGGCCAGAGGGAGACCTCGAACTTGGACTAAAATTTGGGGAGCATGGAATGAATATAGGGGGGATGTGTGCTTACCGCCTGAACCAATCAGCCAGCATGATAATGCTTCTCCCTAGCCTGTAACGCCAACTGAGTTCTATTGTACTATATTCTCCTGTCACCTTCCCCCTCCCGCCTCCTTCCCATTCTGCAACCTATCCTTGATACGCGTTTCCCTGCCTCATTTCCCTACCCATCCCTGACACCCAGCGTCACACTACTCACACTGCCACTTTCGCGCCCGCGGGCGCCTTGTTGTTGTATTCATTTAATATAAAATCAACCTTCGACGATTATGTCTCAATTGTTTGACACTACTTCTCTCCTTTTATTCCTGCTGCCTTGCCTCCGGGATGTCAGGCCGAATAGCTGTGTGTTCTGATTTCAATAAAGGTTTTCAAAAATTAAAAAAAAAAATCTTTGGAGGTCGATAGTGTAACCCACTTCTAAATTATATACATTACAAAATGATTACAGTACATGTAATGGGGTGCACATTTGCAGTACATTACGTTGAAATGCAGACATTCTAAAATGGCCACTGCATGTCTAAATCTTCTTCTGCAGTTTCAATTGCAAATGCATGCCTTTGTGTCATTTAATTTACTGCACAGGAGAAAGTAGAAAAAGAATATTACGTTTTCTCAGAGTTATTGAACAAAGATGAAGATCAATTAAAATGTTCAAAATTAAGTGAAAGGGGAAATAAACATCACAAAATAGTTAGTTTAAGAAAAGTCTGGTGCAGTTTTGCAGTGCATCACGTTACAAATCTGACATTTCAAAATGGCCACTACATTTCTCAATCTCGCTTGGCAATTTCACTGTGGAGATACATGACATTTCCTTTTTTTATCTCCATTGCTGAATTCGACTGTAAACTTCCGAAACTGTGCTTAGCAAATGGAAAACATTCACAGGGAATAACTCTAGAAGTCTCTACTTTCAATTAGCTTTTATCAGACCTGCAATGCTTTTTCTTCCACAAAAAGGATTTATGTTATTAAACTCTCTGATGTTCTTGGTAGAATTAAGACATAAATACTAAATATATTCTTCCTTACATGTTATCACAAATATAAGACATTTCTTCTTCAAAAGCAGGAATTAGGAACAATTCAAATCTTTCCCTGTACTTTGCAGCCTCCATTTTGTAGTCAGCTACTTTAACTAGCAAGAAAATGGCTGCTACATTTCTTTCACGCACTGGCAAAGACTCCCAAATGTAAGCATTCATTAGGTTTTATCTGAAATTATTACTGTACCTATATAACGTTAAAATGTGCTTTAGGAGGAACTTTTTCACTTCCTACCAATTTTTAAAAGAGCTTTCAAAATGATAATGCTATTTCATGCTCATAAGACAGACTGCATTTTATGATGTTGACCACAGCAGACCAGAGAAACCACTGAACATTGCAGGGATGAAGAGAACAAATCTAAAGGCAGTTTACCCTCTTGACTGAACCCTGAAATTTCAGTCTTTGTTGAGGTTATGTATACTTACAATATTTAGCAACTTTGTGGTACTGACATCATCATGCATTTTTCTAAACCAAATGGTAATGTCCTGTGAGGGAGGCCAGATAACCATAAGGAATAATTGAAATGTATCAGAAAGTCGATGAGAGTGGCAAGTCTACTACAAAGTCAATGACATTTCTACCCACCATCAAGGATATTCCACTTATATCACCAAGGGCCGTGTGCTCCAACTCTGCATCTAGTTCTATAGCTAAGGAAGAATAAATAATTTAATTTAATGGAATTAATAGTGTATTTTATCCATAGTGCTATCAACAAAATGAAAGGAAAGAAATACCCTTAATATTAAAACCAAATGTCTCATGTACTATGTCTGTCCCATTACAGGCATAAAAGAAATATTATAATCTGCATTATATTTATATGCATAGTATTTATTGGTTTGTATGCTGTTGTTACAATGTGGCCCTTATAACTGGGTATCAGTGAGGTGATTTCAAGGCAACAAAATAGAGGATAACATGGAACATACTGAAAAGGAGTAAGAGAAAGAAGGGAAAACTACTGGTGAGTTAATGAGGTATAGTTGGAAGTGGTTGATTTGGACTTCATTACCTAAAGCCAGTGGATTATAATGTATACACTTGAACTAGGATTAGAGTTCAGTGATCTTGGAGAAATGCAAGAAAGGTCCTACTCTTGTTTTATTGATCCAAAGCGATGTGGTGTGAAGATTTTGTATCCTGTAAGAACTATGATGCATTGCTCTGAGGCAAGCAGTAGACATTGTGGTAAGGCCAACCAGCCCTTAATTTGTGCTATGGAGATGTGTGAGGACAGTTTTGTGTACTGGGTTCACCAGCCTGAATCAGAGTTTGATGATTTATTTTTTTGAGTATGTGTGATTTATACTAAGCAGATATGGATATTTTTGGTGAATATCCGTGTTGAGTTTCTTGCCAGATATAGAGCTAATAGAGTTCCAGAGTATGAGTAGAGAAGGGGAAATGTTTGTGTAACTGTAGCAATTCAAGCCTTTTCTGTATTGATGAAGAAGAGTCATTTAAAATGAGAGTAAATACAGTTTGGTCAGATTGATTTTTAAAGATAATGAGAACATTTGGGTCATGCTTTACGCTGCAATATTGTGGTGGTAGATTCCATTAATATGCTGAATTGGCAAGGCGAGAGGGGTTTTGTAGAACTCTGAAGTACATCGGATTGAAGCAAAATTCAAAAGAATCTATTTCTACTAACTGAGATCTTGAAGAGATCTTTGATGAAAAACCACTTTAGAATAGTTTCTTTTATTTCTAATTTAACAGTATGGATACAAAAAAGTGAGTGGAAATTAAGCATTTCAAACCTCTCTGAAAGTTTGGGAAGTAGCAAAATGTAGGCATCTGCATCATCCAGTACTTTCATGGACTCTTCGAGATTCTGTATTGTATCTTTTTGTTTTAAACTTTGAAATGAATCCAAACTGACCAAAGTGGAAGATGCTTTTGATCAAAATGTGTTTTAGGAGTTATGTGACAATAGCTGACTCTTAAAAATTTCTGAGGTATAGGAGTTTTGAAAATGGTCTCAAGGGTTAAAGATTATTGGAACCCCACTTTGATTTCCTGAGAAGCAGATTAACTTGAACTTTTTACTCAAGCTGGAGGGAAGGCACCTTCTTCAAACACAAGTTTTGCTATTCTATGGAATGAGTTTTACGAACTTTCTTTATAATAGACATGTAGGATTTGGGTCAGATGCATAACAAAATGAGGTGATAGTGGAGATGCGCTGCAAGATATCTTCCATTTTACTTTTGTCTACTGAGGACTATCAACTACTCTTTGAGAAAAGATTAAAGAAGGGCGTTTCATCAATATTTTAGAAAGTAGCCTCCGCATTTAGTTTCTTTTCTCATTGAAAAGGAGCTCTGTTGGCAATACTATTAGAAATGGTTTGTGAGGTATGGGTTTTTGATGGGACGATAAGGCTTGCCAAATATTCTATTGAGCTGAAAAGGATTTACAGTATTTCACTCATAAGGCAGCATTATATTTGTTAAAAAAAAGAACTATTTACTGCCGAGCAAAGAACCCCTTCATTTCTATCGTATATTTTCAAAAGTAGACATACTGATCAGATTATGTATTGTAGTACAAAATATATTCCTTCTTATTATAGCTTTTAAGTTCTAGGACATGGTTTCACCGTGACCTTGGAGTTTGATGTTTGCTTTAGAAAGGAAAGTGGAATAAATGTAGCCATTCACAGTCCTGCTCTCTCTTTCAGCCCATTAGAATAGTTAAAATAAATATTTTAATGATGAGACTGTGCCTTCAAAAATATTTGTGGCCCCTAGAAGCCCAGTCTGAATATTTGCCGTAAATAATTAGCTCATGAATATTCATTGTTCTTCAAAAACTCTAGAAGGTCAACACTGAATATTCATGAAACTTTTTTTTCTTTAATTAGCTCATGATTGTTTCAGGAGTTTTTCTATTCATTCAACAGAAAAAAAAGTATATAATTTCTTCTTCCTTCTCCAGGCAATTTCTGAGAGTATGCTCCAAATAGGGATTTAACAAGGCCAGGGTAAGAGGTCATTTGTGAGTACCTCTGAAGCATTTCCTACCTTTTCATAATATGATACACTATTCCTTTTATTTCAAAATTATGCAAGACAAATGTGTAGAAGATGCCCTTTTAATCACATAAATCTCAGGGATAATGTATTGGCTGGGTCGCAATTCAATACATCTCACTTTCTGAGCATGACTTATACCTGGGTAATACATGATCCCCTCTTAGACTTTGAGACATTCCCACCTTCCAGAGGATCAGCAGGCAAAATACGTCCACTAAATAAAAGAGCCAACATGCACACTAAGATTTTCACAGGACTATAAAAGCTGCAAGGTGCATTTTACACCTACCTCTCAGTTCTCTTATTAACCCAGCAAATGGCATGCCTCCATGATCCTTTTATGTTGAAATTGCTAGAGCAGGATATATCATCTGTTTTTATGCATGAGATTTTGTAACAACCCCAGATATCTGACTGCATCGTTAATTACCATGAGGAACTTAGTGGCTGTATCATGTTAAATTCGTAAAGCTGTTCAAGAACAATTGGCAAATTGTTCTGAATTTAAATTAGCAATCATTTGTGCAAAAACTATAAAATTCTAAATTTCCTCTTAATATAATTTCCTTTAAACAAAAGGAAACATAATTTGCAGAACATCAAATCATCTGAAGTTTTAAGTGTGTGGTCATGTTGTAAAGTAAAACTCTGATAACAATGAGGGTTTGCAGTAATTAGTGGCTACCAAACAGCAAGCATGATCGGATGAGGTAAGCATGATGCGTGGGGACAAATTGTGCTGCTTAAATTTTGTTAATAAGACACGTTGAGATTTTCTAGATTACAGTAGAGGAGTGACAATAAGGATGTGATCAGACTTGAGATCTTTAATACTTTTGTGATGATATACATTGAGGATGAGGATCTGTTGAAAAATTATCATATTTATTTTGGGATACTGGGTGTTAAGGCATTGTGCTTGTGTTACCATAGATTTATGAATACTAAATTGTTCCTAGAGGGAATGTACCAAGGTGGGTGATGAGCGTAAACTTTAATGATTGTGAACTGAGGTGAAATCATTTAGAGGGATGAAGATGTGATTGTTTTCTACTGAACTTCCCGTATTGCAGAAGAGTATTCATTATAATTAAAGAAAAATATATGTGCCTCTTTCCAAAATTTCAAAAAAAGGGTAATTCAGGTATGTGTACATTTAGCCTGAAAGAAGCAAAGGAGAAATATAGCAAAACACTGTAATTCAGCTCATGAATGGTACAAATGTGCAACGAGTAGCTATTAAAATGCAACCAATACAACATGGCTATAAAAGTTGGGAATTGCCCGTGCACTCTTGCTTTGCAATGAAAGGCTAATCCATTTTATATATTTATTGCTCAAACCTTTTTAATGCAGTTGTCTTAATGATGTCCTTGGCGGTTTTCACAGGGAGGGAGAGCATTTAGATGGCCATGTGTTGGAAGCATTCAGGTTGCAGAAAACAGAAAATGTATTTAATTTTTAATATTGATAACTTTCTTAGCTAGTTTTCTGAAATTCCATTTTAATTTTAAACTCAAAAAAGAAAAAAGAGTGACATTTCGTTTTTCATTAAATCTTTGGAGGTCGATAGTGTAACCCACTTCTAAATTATATACATTACAAAATGATTACAGTACATGTAATGGGGTGCACATTTGCAGTACATTACGTTGAAATGCAGACATTCTAAAATGGCCACTGCATGTCTAAATCTTCTTCTGCAGTTTCAATTGCAAATGCATGCCTTTGTGTCATTTAATTTACTGCACAGGAGAAAGTAGAAAAAGAATATTACGTTTTCTCAGAGTTATTGAACAAAGATGAAGATCAATTAAAATGTTCAAAATTAAGTGAAAGGGGAAATAAACATCACAAAATAGTTAGTTTAAGAAAAGTCTGGTGCAGATTTGCAGTGCATCACGTTACAAATCTGACATTTCAAAATGGCCACTACATTTCTCAATCTCGCTTGGCAATTTCACTGTGGAGATACATGACATTTCCTTTTTTTATCTCCATTGCTGAATTCGACTGTAAACTTCCAAAACTGTGCTTAGCAAATGGAAAACATTCACAGGGAATAACTCTAGAAGTCTCTACTTTCAATTAGCTTTTATCAGACCTGCGATGCTTTTTGTTCCACAAAAAGGATTTATGTTATTAAACTCTCTGATGTTCTTGGTGGAATTAAGACATAAATACTAAATATATTCTTCCTTACATGTTATCACAAATATAAGACGTTTCTTCTTCAAAAGCAGGAATTAAGAACAATTCAAATCTTTCCCTGTACTTTGCAGCCTCCATTTTGTAGTCAGCTACTTTAACTAGCAAGAAAATGGCTGCTACATTTCTTTCACGCACTGGCAAAGACTCCCAAATGTAAGCATTCATTAGGTTTTATCTGAAATTATTACTGTACCTATATAACGTTAAAGTGTGCTTTAGGAGGAACTTTTTCACTTCCTACCAATTTTTAAAAGAGCTTTCAAAATGATAATGCTATTTCATGCTCATAAGACAGACTGCATTTTATGATGTTGACCACAGCAGACCAGAGAAACCACTGAACATTGCAGGGATGAAGAGAACAATTCTAAAGGCAGTTTACCCTCTTGACTGAACCCTGAAATTTCAGTCTTTGTTGAGGTTATGTATACTTACAATATTTAGCAACTTTGTGGTACTGACATCATCATGCATTTTTCTAAACCAAATGGTAATGTCCTGTGAGGGAGGCCAGATAATCATAAGGAATAATTGAAATGTATCAGAAAGTCGATGAGAGTGGCAAGTCTACTACAAAGTCAATGACATTTCTACCCACCATCAAGGATATTCCACTTATATCACCAAGGGCCGTGTGCTCCAACTCTGCATCTAGTTCTATAGCTAAGGAAGAATAAATAATTTAATTTAATGGAATTAATAGTGTATTTTATCCATAGTGCTATCAACAAAATGAAAGGAAAGAAATACCCTTAATATTAAAACCAAATGTCTCATGTACTATGTCTGTCCCATTACAGGCATTAAAGAAATATTATAATCTGCATTATATTTATATGCGTAGTATTTATTGGTTTGTATGCTGTTGTTACAATGTGGCCCTTATAACTGGGTATCAGTGAGGTGATTTCAAGGCAACAAAATAGAGGATAACATGGAACATACTCAAAAGGAGTAAGAGAAAGAAGGGAAAACTACTGTTGAGTTAATGAGGTATAGTTGGAAGTGGTTGATTTGGACTTCATTACCTAAAGCCAGTGGATTATAATGTATACACTTGAACTAGGATTAGAGTCCAGTGATCTTGGAGAAATGCAAGAAAGGTCCTACTCTTGTTTTATTGATCCAAAGCGATGTGGTGTGAAGATTTTGTATCCTGTAAGAACTATGATGCATTGCTCTGAGGCAAGCAGTAGACATTGTGGTAAGGCCAACCAGCCCTTGATTTGTGCTATGGAGATGTGTGAGGACAGTTTTGTGTACTGGGTTCACCAGCCTGAATCAGAGTTTGATGATTTATTTTTTTGAGTATGTGTGATTTATACTAAGCAGATATGGATATTTTGGTGAATATCCGTGTTGAGTTTCTGGCCAGATATAGAGCTAATAGAGTTCAGGAGTATGAGTAGAGAAGGGGACATGTTTGTGTAACTGTAGCAATTCAAGCCTTTTCTGTATTGATGAAGAAGAGTCATTTAAAATGAGAGTAAATACAGTTTGGTCAGATTGATTTTTAAAGATAATGAGAACATTTGGGTCATGCTTTACGCTGCAATATTGTGGTGGTAGTTTCCATTAATATGCTGAATTGGCAAGGCGAGAGGGGTTTTGTAGAACTCTGAAGTACATCGGATTGAAGCGAAATTCAAAAGAATATATTTCTACTAACTGAGATCTTGAAGAGATCTTTGATGAAAAACCACTTTAGAATAGTTTCTTTTATTTCTAATTTAACAGTATGGATACAAAAAAGTGAGTGGGAATTAAGCATTTCAAACCTCTCTGAAAGTTTGGGAAGTAGCAAAATGTAGGCATCTGCATCATCCAGTACTTTCATGGACTCTTCGAGATTCTGTATTGTATCTTTTTGTTTTAAACTTTGAAATGAATCCAAACTGACCAAAGTGGAAGATGCTTTTGATCAAAAAGTGTTTTAGGAGTTATGTGACAATAGCTGACTCTTAAAAATTTCTGAGGTATAGGGGTTTTGAAAATGGTCTCAAGGGTTAAAGATTATTGGAACCCCACTTTGATTTCCTGAGAAGCAGATTAACTTGAACTTTTTACTCAAGCTGGAGGGAAGGCACCTTCTTCAAACACAAGTTTTGCTATTTTATGGAATGAGTTTTACGAACTTTCTTTATAATAGACATGTAGGATTTGGGTCAGATGCATAAGAAAATGAGGTGATAGTGGAGATGCGCTGCAAGATATCTTCCATTTTACTTTTGTCTACTGAGGACTATCAACTACTCTTTGAGAAAAGATTAAAGAAGGGCGTTTCATCAATATTTTAGAAAGTAGCCTCCGCATTTAGTTTCTTTTCTCATTGAAAAGGAGCTCTGTTGGCAATACTATTAGAAATGGTTTGTGAGGTATAGGTTTTTGATGGGGCGATAAGGCTTGCCAAATATTCTATTGAGCTGAAAAGGGTTTACAGTATTTCACTCATAAGGCAGCATTATATTTGTTAAAAAAAAGAACTATTTACTGCCGAGCAAAGAACCCCTTCATTTCTATCGTATATTTTCAAAAATAGACATACTGATCAGATTATGTATTGTAGTACAAAATATATTCCTTTTTATTATAGCTTTTAAGTTCTAGGACATGGTTTTACCGTGACCTTGGAGTTTGATGTTTGCTTTAGAAAGGAAAGTGGAATAAATGTAGCCATTCACAGTCCTGCTCTCTCTTTCAGCCCATTAGAATAGTTAAAATAAATATTTTAATGATGAGACTGTGCCTTCAAAAATATTTGTGGCCCCTAGAAGCCCAGTCTGAATATTTGCCGTAAATAATTAGCTCATGAATATTCATGGTTCTTCAAAAAGTCTAGAAGGTCAACACTGAATATTCATGAAACCTTTTTTTATTTAATTAGCTCATGATTGTTTCAGGAGTTTTTCTATTCATTCAACAGAAAAAAAAGTATATAATTTCTTCTTCCTTCTCCAGGCAATTTCTGAGAGTATGCTCCAAATAGGGATTTAACGAGGCCAGGGTAAGAGGTCATTTGTGAGTACCTCTGAAGCATTTCCTACCTTTTCATAATATGATACACTCTTCCTTTTATTTCAAAATTATGCAAGACAAATGTGTAGAAGATGCCCTTTTAATCACATAAATCTCAGGGATAATGTATTGGCTGGGTCGCAATTCAATACATCTCACTTTCTGAGCATGACTTATACCTGGGTAATACATCATCCCCTCTTAGACTTTGAGACATTCCCACCTTCCAGAGGATCAGCAGGCAAAATACGTCCACTAAATAAAAGAGCCAACATGCACACTAAGATTTTCACAGGACTATAAAAGCTGCAAGGTGCATTTTACACCTACCTCTCAGTTCTCTCATTAACCCAGCAAATGGCATGCCTCCATGATCCTTTTATGTTGAAATTCCTAGAGCAGGATATATCATCTGTTTTTATGCATGAGATTTTGTAACAACCCCAGATATCTGACTGCATCGTTAATTACCATGAGGAACTTAGTGGCTGTATCCGGTTAAATTCGTAAAACTGTTCAAGAACAATTGGCAAATTGTTCTGATTTTAAATTAGCAATCATTTGTGCAAAAACTATAAAATTCTAAATTTCCTCTTAATATATTTTCCTTTAAATAAAAGGAAACATAATTTGCAGAACATCAAATCATCTGAAGTTTTAAGTGTCTGGTCATGTTGTAACGTAAAACTCTGATAACAATGAGGGTTTGCAGTAATTAGGGGCTACCAAACAGCAAGTATGATCGGGTGAGGTAAGCATGATGCGTGGGGACAAATTGTGCTGCTTAGATTTGTTAATAAGACATGTTGAGATTTTCTAGATTACAGTAGAGGAGTGTCAATAAGGATGTGATCAGACTTGAGATGTTTAATACTTTTGTGATGATATACATTGAGGATGCAGAGAGTGAAGATCAGTTTTCTGTGATACACATAAAGCAAAATGGTTGATAAAGTGGGTTGATGAGGATCTGTTGAAAAATTATCATATTTGTTTTGGGATACTGGGTGTTAAGGCATTGTGCTTGTGTTACCATAGATTTATGAATACTAAATTGTTCCTAGAGGGAATGTACCAAGGTGGGTGATGAGCATAAACTTCAATGATTGTGAACTGAGGTGAAATCATTTAGAGTGATGAAGATGTGATTGTTTTCTACTGAACTTCCCGTATTGCAGAAGAGTGTTCATTATAATTAAAGAAAAATATATGTGCCTCTTTCCAAAATTTCAAAAAAAGGGAAATTCAGGTATGTGTACATTTAGCCTGAAAGAAGCAAAGGAGAAATATAGCAAAACACTGTAATTCAGCTCTTGAATGGTACAAATGTGCAACGAGTAGCTATTAAAATGCAACCAATGCAACTTGGCTATAAAAGTTGGGAATTACCCGTGCACTCTTGGTTTGCAATGAAAGGCTATCCCATTTTATATATTTATTGCTCAAACCTTTTTAATGCAGTTGTCTTAATGATGTCCTTGGCGGTTTTCACAGGGAGAGAGAGCATTTAGATAGCCATCTGTTGGAAGCATTCAGGTTGCAGAAAACAGAAAATGTATTTAATTTTTAATATTGGTAACTTTTCTAGCTAGTTTTCTGAAATTTCATTTTAATTTTAAACTCAAAAAAGAAAAAAGAGCGACATTTCGTTTTT
This sequence comes from Lissotriton vulgaris, assembly GCF_964263255.1. Lineage (NCBI taxonomy): Eukaryota > Metazoa > Chordata > Amphibia > Caudata > Salamandridae > Lissotriton > Lissotriton vulgaris. The sequence continues at coordinate 1,071,184,346 of NC_141689.1, read as the reverse complement.
CATTAAATCTTTGGAGGTCGATAGTGTAACCCACTTCTAAATTATATACATTACAAAATGATTACAGTACATGTAATGGGGTGCACATTTGCAGTATATCACGTTAAAATGCAGACATTCTAAAATGGCCACTGCATGTCTATATCTTCTTCCGCAGTTTCAATTGCAAATGCATGCCTTTGTGTCATTTAATTTACTGCACAGGAGAAAGTAGAAAAAGAATATTACGCTTTCTCAGAGTTATTGAACAAAGATGAAGATCAATTAAAATGTTCAAAATTAAGTGAAAGGAGAAATAAACATCACAAAATAGTTAGTTTAAGAAAAGTCTGGTGCAGTTTTACAGTGCATCATGTTACAAATCTGACATTTCAAAATGGCCACTACTTTTCTCAATCTCGCTTGGCAATTTCACTGTGGAGATACATGACATTTCTGGAAAGGGGCGACCATTCGGTCCCCCCGAACGTATGGTGGAGTACCCCGATCCCCCCGGGAAGCCATTTTGGGCGGGAGGCGAGTCTCGGCTGGTATGCCCGAAGCGGCGTAGCCGGGGCGCGCCTTTTCCCGCCCAAGAGTGGGCTGTCCTAGACACTGACACTGTAGCCACGCCCCGGAGGCGGATTGGAGGTGGGTACACGCCCGCCCAAAGAAGGATAAAAGGAGCGACAAGCCAAGAAAGCATCCTCTTGTTCCTGTGCTCTGAAGCTGCACCTCCCCGTTGCACGTGAGCTCGAGATGGAACGAAGAGCCAATTTTGAAGGATTTAATTTGTGTTTATTCTTTCAGTGAGTCGGAGTTTATTGGCCTAGGACCTCGAGGATCATTCTTGGACGATGCCTTGCAAGAAGGTCGGAAAGAGGGTCGGGACTGATCAGATGCTTCGTATGCTGGTGAAGGTCATGGCCGAGATGAAGAAGCAGATGGCGGGAATGAATGGTGCGGGGGGACCTAAGAGAGTCGTCGGACCAGCATTGCCGGGAGTGGTCCCGAACGGGAGAGGTAGAAGGGCCAAGAAGGGAGCGTCGGGTGGGGAGGCCCCGGTTCCCGAAGCACCCCCGGCGCATCCGGTCACACCGATCGAGGCCCCAACGGGGCAACCGATACCTGTGGTAGTCACTCCTGTGAACGGGGAGGATATGCCTCCTGAGCTGGCTGCCCAGTTGGCGGCATGGTTGGGCAAAGAGAACGAGGGGGCCACGGCTGATGATGCTAGGGCGATAATGAAGCAGTTGCGGCAATCGAAAGATGCTGCGAAGGCACCGTGTCCTCTTGTTTCCCCGCAGGCTCCCATGGAACAACCACTATCGGGCGTTGGTTCGGCAGGGACTACGGTCACGGCTACTGGTTCAGGTAAGCAGCCGTTGCCGATGGCGGGGGAGGGATTGGTACCTTCAAGGAGGGAGAAACTTGTTCATCATATCCCGATGGAGGTAAAAGAAAGGATATGGGCTGATAAATCCGTAAACATGTTTTCCTTATTGATCGATCACTATGAGATTGAGCATGTAAAAGGTCAAAAGGAGTTTCTGCACCCGAGTGTTTGGCGCACCAAGATGGCCGCTTTCAGAGTTGATGAATCGATAGGCAATTGGGGCAGAGCGTTTGGAATGTTTACTGCAATTATGGGGGAACGTAGGCCCGAAATGTTGGTGGAGTTAGCCGTATATCAGACACGTATTATGGAATTTGCTGAGACATATGGTGGCAATCAATGGTTTTGTTACGATAGCATATTTCGTAAGTCCAAGGAGTTCGACACATCTCTGACGTGGGATTGTTTCGACTCCATTTCCTGGCAAAAAATGGAGAAGTCAGGCATGGCGAAGTCGCCATCGTTGGGGGGAAACGGGGTCGAGTTTTCCAGCCACTCGTCTGGGGCGCCCTTTCGGGCGGGATCAAGCAATGACCAGCACACAAGGAATAATGGCAACTCAGGTAAAAAAGGGGCATGCTGGACCTTTAACAGAGGCAAATGTACTAGGCCCCAGGGGTCATGCAAGTTTAGGCATGAATGTACAGGATGCGGGCAGTCCTCGCATCCCGAGACCATGTGCAGAGCCAAAACGGGTGACACGGGTAGTAGAGGGGGCGCCAAACAGGTCTGAAATAGTCCGAGGGGCGCCTCTCCCTACTCCGGTTGACACCATGGCAATGATTCCTTGGCTGAACGAATACCCGGATCATAGCTCCGCTGGGGTGTTGCGAGATGGTTTTTCGTATGGTTTCCGCATCCCGGCGGGGGATTTTCAGGGAAAATCACAATGTAGGAACCAACTATCGGTTCTACAGAATACGGCAGTAGTACAAGCAAAGATTGGGAAAGAGGTGACCCGGGGGCGGGTTGCCGGACCGTATGACATGCCGCCAGTTGCTAATTTTGTTTGCTCGCCTCTGGGAGTAGTCCCCAAAAAGGACCCAGGGGAATTCAGGTTGATACATAATTTGTCAGCTCCGAGGGGTCTTTCGGTGAACGATGCGATTGACCCGGGAGTTTGTTCGGTGCGGTACGCATCTTTTGATGAGGCCGTCGCCATGTTGAATCGCCTGGGGCCCGGAGCGCTGATGGCCAAATCAGACATCGAGTCAGCGTTCCGGTTGCTCCCGGTACACCCAGATGATCAGCGTCTCCTCGGTTTCATGTTTCAGGGACGCTATTACATGGATAAATGTATGCCAATGGGTTGCTCCATCTCTTGTGCGTATTTTGAGAAATTCAGTAGTTTTCTGCAATGGGCGTTCACAAGAACAACGGGTTTTGCGCATGTTATGCACTATCTTGACGATTTTCTGTTCCTGGGGGCAGCCGGGGACACGGAATGTGCACAGGCTTTAAATGAATTTTGTGATCTCATGAGACGCTTTGGCGTGCCATTGGCACCAGGTAAGACAGTGGGGCCGTCTACTTCGCTCGAGTTTCTTGGAATAGAGCTCGATTCCGAAGAGGGGTGCTTCCGGTTGCCCAAGGAAAAGGTAACGAAATTTAAGGCTTCGCTGGAAACATGTATTAGCGAGGTGAAGGTAAATTTGCATCAGTTGCAACAGACCGTGGGTCAGCTGAATTTCGCCCTTAGAGTGATACCAATGGCTCGCCCTTTTTCCCGCTCTATTGCTCAAGCCATGGTTGGCCTTAAAGAAGGGCACCACCGCACAAGGCTCTCGGCAGAGGTTCGCCAGGACATGCGCATATGGTTGGCATTCCTGGCAGATTTCAACGGTCGTGTCGTGTGGAACAAACCAGCGGTTTCCTCCGAGGAGCTGGGGTTGTGGACAGACTCGGCAGGGAGTGTGGGCTTTGGCGCCATATTTGGTAATCACTGGTCAGCACGAATATGGCCGTCATGGTGGCACGTGAGTGGGCTCACGGGCAATATTGGTTTTCTTGAACTGTTCCCTATTCTGGTGGCCTTAAAAACATGGCCTGAGGGGTTTCGTGATCGCTCTGTGGTGTTCTGGTCTGATAATATGACCGTGGTTGAGTGTATCAACAGTCAGGCAGCACGCTGCAAATGGATTTTGAGATTGCTGAAGGAAATTGTTCTGCTGTGTTTGAGATTAAACGTCCACTTTAGGGCAAGGCATGTGCCAGGGGTGTTAAATCAGGAAGCTGATGCGCTTTCTCGTTCCCGTATGCAGGCCTTCTGGGGTTTTCTGCCCACAGCGGACCAGGTGGCAGCCCCATTTCCCGAAGCTCTCTGGTCTCTCGGTGCCCCGGACTACAAGACCTTGTGGGAGAGAGTCTAGCACCCAGGACAAGGAAGGCATATGAAGGGGCATTCCGTTCCTATTGGTCCTTTTTGGGTTCTGCTAGGGGGGAGCTTTGGGGTCAGGAGGAGTATGTCCTGAAATTTCTGTTATCATTACATCAGGCAGGCAAATCAGTGGCTACGGCCCATAGGCACCGGGCCGCCATTTCTTTCATGGCACGGGCTCATGGTATCCAGGACCCCACAGCGTCTTTTGTGGTACAGAAAGCGCTGCGCGGGTGGCAACGCCTTGAGGGTCGCAGAGTGGATGAAAGGCACCCGATAGGTCTGGAAAGGTTGGCCCTGTTATTGTCCGTACTCCCTGCAACATGTTCATCTCAATCAGAGACAGTGCTATTCCGGGCCGCTTTTGCATTAGCATTTCATGGGGCTATGCGGGTAAGCGAACTGGTAGCAAGGAACAAGCAGGATACGGGGGGAGGTCTGTGCCGAGAGCACATCCAAATTAAGGGGGAGACGATGGTAGTCTCATTTGCCAGGTCCAAGACCGATCAGGGAGCGATCGGGGACAGTGTAGTAGTTCAGCGGTTTCCCGGTTCTCCCATATGCCCCGTTGCATGCGTTGAGGAGTATTTGGCGCAGAGGGCGGCATCATGGGGGGGAACCTTGCTGAGGCACGCCGACGCCACCCCACTGACTAGGTTTCAGTTCCAGCGGGTGCTTGCAATGGCAGTGGGAGCTGCGGGCTTGAACCCGTGCGAGTTTGGGACCCATTCCTTCCAGATAGGGGCTGCTACAGAGGCTACAGCCAGGGGTCTGAGTGTTGAAAAAGTGAAACAGTTGGGGCGTTGGTCCTCGAATTGTTTTAAAAGGTATGTGCGGTTGCACATGTTGTGAAGCTAATGTCATGCACTCACGCTTCTTGTTTTGTTTGGTTTTACAGTTTCGCAAGCTTACGAAGCGGGGCAGACTGTGCAGTCGACCCGACACCTGGGAACCAGCGGTCAAAGATCACCGGCTGAGGAGAGAGTGGTGTGGGTCGTGGGCCACTCATACGTGAGGCGTGCCGCAGACGTATTCAAGGCAGGTGACATGATTCACATGGCTGGGGAATACGGGTACAGGGTGACCTTCTACTGAAGGGGCGGGCTCTGTATTGACCAGTTTCAAACTTTTATGGAAGGATTGTTAGGGTGGACAAGGTCACCGCCATCTGTAATCATAGTGCATCTTGGGGGCAATGATTTGGTGACCATTGGTCGACGGTTAGTTCTCGAGTTGATACTATCCACTGTAAGTTGGTTAGCGAGAAGGGTGCCTGGGTGCACGATTGCATGGTCCCATATGATTCCATGGAAGGTGTGGCCGGGGGCTAACTCTGTGTCTGCTGTAAACCATTCGGTGAAGAAAGTGAATAACAAACTTGGTAGACTGTTCCGTACAAGTACATTGCATTCGATTCCTCATGGATGTATCAGGGGGGACCATATGTATCTTGAAGATGGGGTCCATTTGTCCAGGGTGGGGAATTCTTTACTCATAGGAGATCTCGTAGCCTGGTTAAAGAGTTTGCAGCCATGACCTTTAAGTAGGAGTTTTTGTGGGGGGTCCGGATAGCCGGTCAACTATCCGGCCTGTGGTGGTAAGGTCATGATCGGTGAGCAGTAATTGGTAGATCCCTAGAGGTGGGGCGTCACCCATTATGGATGGGAGCGCCCGGGGGGAGGCGGCCATTGGCCCCTCAAACGGGGAGGCGGTCCCCTCTAAGGATGGGGACGCCGAAAGGGAAGGCGGCCATAGGCCCCTCCCTGGGGAGGAGGGGCTGCGGGCCCCTCCTGGGAATTTCCCGGGGCCAGGACATCTGCGACGGCAGATGTGGTAAATTGTGTGGGGTGGGAGGGGGGTCTACGCTACCTTCTAGACACCTCACACGAGTCCTCGGACGACCACTAAGATGGCGTCGAGTTAACACGGGGCTCCCGTCAAGACAAGGGAAATTGGAAATAGGCACAAAGGTACAGTCCTCTGTGCGACCGCACCTCACAAGTGAGGGGGAATTCTGGTTTAGGGATCTGACACCGGTTACGACCTTGCCGTTGGCCCGTAATGTTAGGATGTACAATTTCAATTTTGAGAAATGCATTTGCAGGATGTTTAGTATCGGCTAGGAGAACCTTTGTATTAGAGATGTGTTAAGGTCAGCCAAGAACATCGTAATGTGGAAATGAAATTGTACATGATATGAAACTGTTATTTTAATGTTTTAATTTTGTTTCATATTTTAATAAATACGGCCGGGAGGGTAACTCCCTCCCGCCTTCCAAAAGTTCAGAACCGTTTCCATATTCCCATTCTTGGGGATTGTGTTGAGAGGGGGTGGCGGGTATCTCGGCCATACTTTTTTTATCTCCATTGCTGAATTCGACTGTAAACCTCCGAAACTGTGCTTAGCAAATGGAAAACATTCACAGGGAATACCTCTAGAAGTCTCTACTTTCAACTAGCTTTTATCAGACCTGCGATGCTTTTTCTTCCACAAAAAGGATTTATGTTATTAAACTCTCTGATGTTCTTGGTGGCATTAAGACATAAATACTAAATATATTCTTCCTTACATGTTATCACAAATATAAGACGTTTCTTCTTCAAAAGCAGGAATTAAGAACAATTCAAATCTTTCCCTGTACTTTGCAGCCTCCATTTTGTAGTCAGCTACTTTAACTAGCAAGAAAATGGCTGCTACATTTCTTTCACGCACTGGCAAAGACTCCCAAATGTAAGCATTCATTAGGTTTTATCTGAAAATATTACTGTACCTATATAACGTAAAAGTGTGCTTTAGGAGGAACTTTTTCACTTCCTACCAATTTTTAAAAGAGCTTTCAAAATGATATTGCTATTTCATGCTCATAAGACAGACTGCATTTTATGATGTTGACCACAGCAGACCAGAGAAACCACTGAACATTGCAGTGATGAAGAGAACAATTCTAAAGGCAGTTTAGCCTCTTGACTGAACACTGAAATTTCAGTCTTTGTTGAGGTTATGTATACTTACAATATTTAGCAACTTTGTGGTACTGACATCATCATGCATTTTTCTAAACCAAATGGTAATGTCCTGTAAGGGAGGCCAGATAACCATAAGGAATATTTGAAATGTATCAGAAAGTCGATGAGAGTGGCAAGTCTACTATAAAGTCAATGACATTTCAACCCACCATCCAGGATATTCCACTTATATCACCAAGGGCCGTGTGCTCCAACTCTGCATCTAGTTCTATAGCTAAGGAAGAATAATTAATTTAATTTAATGGAATTAATAGTGTATTTTATCCATAGTGCTATCAACAAAATGAAAGGAAAGAAATACCCTTAATATTAAAACCAAATGTCTCATGTACTATGTCTGTCCCATTGCAGGCATAAAAGAAATATTATAATCTGCATTATATTTATATGCATAGTATTTATTGGTTTGTATGCTGTTGTTACAATGTGGCCCTTATAACTGGGTATCAGTGAGGTGATTTCAAGGCAACAAAATAGATGATAAAATAGAACATACTGAAAAGGAGTAAGAGAAAGAAGGGAAAACTACTGGTGAGTTAATGAGGTATAGTTGGAAGTGGTTGATTTGGACTTCATTACCTAAAACCAGTAGATTATAATGTATACACTTGAACTAGGGATAGAGTTCAGTGCTCTTGGTGAAACGCAAGAAAGGTCCTACTCTTGTTTTATTGATCCAAAGCGATGTGGTGTGAAGATTTTGTATCCTGTAAGAACTATGATGCATTGCTCTGAGGCAAGCAGTAGACATTGTGGTAAGGCCAACCAGCCCTTAATTTGTGCTATGGAGATGTGTGAGGACAGTTTTGTGTACTGGGTTCACCAGCCTGAATCAGAGTTTGATGATTTATTTTTTTGAGTATGTGTGATTTATACTAAGCAGATATGGATATTTTGGTGAATATCCGTGTTGAGTTTCTGGCCAGATATAGAGCTAATAGAGTTCAGGAGTATGAGTAGAGAAGGGGAAATGTTTGTGTAACTGTAGCAATTCAAGCCATTTCTGTATTGATGAAGTGGAGTCATTTAAAATGAGAGTAAATACAGTTTGGTCAGATTGATTTTTAAAGATAATGAGAACATTTGGGTCATGCTTTACGCTGCAATATTGTGGTGGTAGATTCCATTAATATGCTGAATTGGCAAGGCGAGAGGTGTTTTGCAGAACTCTGAAGTACACTGGATGGAAGCCAAATTCAAAAGAATCTAATTTTACTAACTGAGATCTTGAAGAGATCTTTGATGAAAAACCACTTGAGAATAGTTTCTTTTATTTCTAATTTAACAGTATGGATACAAAAAAGTGAGTGGAAATTAAGCATTTCAAACATCTCTGAAAGTTTGGAAAGTAGCAAAATGAAGGCATCTGCATCATCCAGTACTTTCATGGAGTCTTCGAGATTCTGTATTGTATCTTTTTGTTATAAACTTTTAAATGAATCCAAACTGACCAAAGTGGTAGATGCTTTTGATCAAAATGTGTTTTAGGAGTTATGTGACAATAGCTGACTCTTAAAAATTTCTGAGGTATAGGAGTTTTAAAAATGGTCTCAAGGGTTAAAGAATATTGGAACCCCACTTTGATTTATGAGAAGCAGATCAACTTGAACTTTTTACTCAAGCTGGAGGGAAGGCACCTTCTTCAAACACAAGTTTTGCTATTTTGTGGAATGAGTTTTGTGAACTTTCTTTATAATAGACATGTAGGATTTGGGTCAGATGCATAAGAAAATGAGGTGATAGTGGAGATGCGCTGCAAGATATCTTCCATTTTACTTTTGTCTACAGAGGACTATTTATCAACTACTCTTTGAGAAAAGATTAAAGAAGGGCGTTTCATCAATATTTTAGAAAGTAGCCTCTGCATTTACTTTCTTTTCTCATTGAAAAGGAGCTCCGTTGGCAATACTATTAGAAATGGTTTGTGAGGTATGGGTTTTTGATGGGGCGATGAGGCTTGCTAAATATTCTATTGAGCTGAAAAGGGTTTACAGTATTTCACTCATAAGGCAGCATTATATTTGTAAAAAAAAAAAGAACTATTTACTGCCGAGCAAAGAACCCCTTCATTTCTATCATATATTTTCAAAAAATAGACATACTGATCAGATTATGTATTGTAGTACAAAATATATTCCTTCTTATTATAGCTTTTAAGTTCTAGGACATGGTTTTACCGTGACCTTGGAGTTTTATGTTTGCTTTAGAAAGGAAAGTGGAATAAATGTCGCCATTCACAGTCCTGCTCTCTCTTTCAGCCCATTAGAATAGTTAAAATAAATATTTTAATGATGAGACTGTGCCTTCAAAAATATTTGTGGCCCCTAGAAGCCCAGTCTGAATATTTGCCGTAAATAATTAGCTCATGAATATTCATGGTTCTTCAAAAAGTCTAGAAGGTCAACACTGAATATTCATGAAACTTTTTTTTTAATTAGCTCATGATTGTTTCAGGAGTTTTTCTATTCATTCAACAGAAAAAAAGTATATAATTTCTTCTTCTTTCTCCTGGCAATTTCTGAGAGTATGCTCCAAATAGGGATTTAACGAGGCCAGGGTAAGAGGTCATTTGTGAGTACCTCTGAAGCATTTCCTACCTTTTCATAATATGATACACTCTTCCTTTTATTTCAAAAGTATGCAAGACAAATGTGAGGAAGATGCCCTTTTAATCACATAAATCTCAGGGATAATGTATTGGCTGGGTCGCAATTCAATACATCTCACTTTCTGAGCATGACTTATACCTGGGTAATACAAAATCCCCTCTTAGACTTTGAGACATTCCCACCTTCCATAGGATCAGCAGGCAAAATACGTCCACTAAATAAAAGAGCCAACATGCACACTAAGATTTTCACAGGACTATAAAAGCTGCAAGGTGCATTTTACACCTACCTCTCAGTTCTCTCATTACCCAGCAAATGGCATGCCTCCATGATCCTTTTATGTTGAAATTCCTAGAGCAGGATATATCATCTTTTTTTATGCATGAGATTTTGTAACAACCCCAGATATCTGACTGCATTGTTAATTACCATGAGAAACTTAGTGGCTGTATCATGTTAAATTCGCAAAGCAGTTCAAGAACAATTTGCAAATTGTTCTGATTTTAAATTAGCAATCATTTGTGCAAAACTATAAAATTCTAAATTTCCTCTTAATATATTTTCCTTTAAATAAAAGGAAACATAATTTGCAGAACATCAAATCATCTGAAGTTTTAAGTGTGTGGTCATGTTGTAAAGTAAAACTCTGATAACAATGAGGGTTTGCAGTAATTAGGGGCTACCAAACAGCAAGTACGATCGGGTGAGGTAAGCATGATGCGTGGGGACAAATTGTGCTGCTTAGATTTGTTAATAAGACATGTTGAGATTTTCTAGGATACAGTAGAGGAGTGACAATAAGGATGTGATCAAACTTGAGATGTTTAATACTTTGTGATGATATACATTGAGGATGCAGAGAGTGAAGATCAGTTTTCTGTGATACACATAAAACAAAATGGTTGATAAAGAGGGTTGATGAGGATCTGTTGAAAAATTATCATATTTGTTTTGGGATACTTGGTGTTAAGGCATTGTGCTTGTGTTACCATAGATGTATGAATACTAAATTGGTCCTAGAGGGAATGTACCAAGGTGGGTGATGAGCATAAACTTCAATGATTGTGAACTGAGGTGAAATCATTTAGAGTGATGAAGATATGATTGTTTTCTACTGAACTTCCCGTATTGCAGAAGAGTATTTATTATAATTAAAGAAAAATATATGTGCCTCTTTCCAAAATTAAAAAAAGGGAAATTCAGGTATGTGTACATTTAGCCTGAAAGAAGCAAAGGAGAAATATAGCAAAACACTGTAATTCAGCTCATGAATGGTACAAATGTGCAACGAGTAGCTATTAAAATGCAACCAATACAACATGACTACAAAAGTTGGGAATTGCCCGTGCATGCTTGCTTTGCAATGAAAGGCTAATCCATTTTATATATTTATTGCTCAAACCTTTTTAATGCAGTTGTCTTAATGATGTCCTTGGCGGTTTTCACAGGGAGAGAGAGCATTTCGATAGCATTGTGTTGGAAGCATTCAGGTTGCGGAAAACAGAAAATGTATTTAATTTTTAATATTGGTAAGTTTCTTAGCTAGTTTTCTGAAATTTCATTTTAACTTTTAAACTCAAAAAAGAAAAAAATGTGACATTTCATTTTTCATTTATACTTTGGAGGTCGATAGTGTAATCCACTTTTAAATTATATACATTACAAAATGATTACAGTACATGTAATGGGGTGCACATTTGTAGTACATCACGTTGAAATGCAGACATTCTAAAATGGCCACTGCATGTCTATATCTTCTTCTGCAGTTTCGATTTGCAAATGCATGCCTTTGTGTAATTTAATTTACTGCACAGGAGAAAGTAGAAAAAGAATATTACGTTTTCTCAGAGTAATTGAGCAAAGATGAAGATCAATTAAAATCTTCAAAATTAAGTGAAAGGAGAAATAAACACCACAAAATAGTTAGTTTAAGAAAAGTCTGGTGCAGTTTTGCAGTGCATCACGTTACAAATCTGACATTTCAAAATGGCCACTACATTTCTCAATCTCGCTTGGCAATTTCACTATGGAGATACATGACATTTCCTTTTTTTATCTCCATTGCTGAATTCGACTGTAAACCTCCGAAACTGTGCTTAGCAAATGGAAAACATGCACAGGGAATAACTCTAGAAGTCTCTACTTTCAACTAGCTTTTATCAGACCTGCAATGCTTTTTCTTCCACAAAAAGGATTTATGTTATTAACCTCTCTGATGTTCTTGGTGGAATTAAGACATAAATACTAAATCTATTTTTCCTTACATGCTATCAGAAATATAAGACGTTTCTTCTTCAAAAGCAGGAATTAAGAACAATTCAAATATTTCCCTGTACTTTGCAGCCTCCATTTTGTAGTCAACTAATTTAACTAGCAAGAAAATGGCTGCTACATTTTTTTAACGCACTGGCAAAGACTCCCAAATGTAAACATTCATTAGGTTTTATCTGAAAGTATTACTGTACCTATATAATGTAAAAGTATGCTTTAGGAGGAACTTTTTCACTCCCTACCAATTTTTAAAAGAGCTTTCAAAATGATATTGCTATTTCATGCTCATAAGACAGACTGCATTTTATGATGTGGACCACAGCAGACCAGAGAAACCACTGAACATTGCAGTGATGAAGAGAACAATTCTAAAGGCAGTTTACCCTCTTGACTGAACCCTGAATTTTCAGTCTTTGCTGAGGTTATGTATACTTACAACGGTTGTATGACGCTACATCGCGGCCACACTCATCGCGTGCATTTACATCGCGTCTATCACATCGGCCCGACCATTACATCGTGAGTCAACACATCTCTGACCTTTGCAACGCGATTACATTCATTCCTATTGGCCCGAACATCACCCCGCAGAACATTACGTCGCAGTGGAAAACAACGCGTTTTTTGTTATTTTGCCGCCTGACCCCGCTACTACCCCTAACCCCCCTCCCCCCGTTCCCCCAATACAAAATCTTCTATTTTTATTTCTTTTTTTGAGGGGTGTGTATCCTAGCTGCTGCCATAAATACTGAAGCGCGGGATATTACAGATGCACATCCTGTGTGATGTACTGGAAGATACTGCCTGGGTGCCTGGGGCTGAAGCTAACCCATTGGGAGACAGAGACTTTATTCTTGCCGACTATTTATTCCAATGGGATGTGAATTATTTATTGCGAGAGACTCCCTGCAATCTGCAGTAAGGAGAGCCCTTTATTTGCGTACATTATATTTAATGTTTAGGAAGGTGAGCCGTTTACTCTGTTAAATCCGCCGGGAGATGAATGCTTTATTCCTTCAGACTATTTATTCTAAAGCGGTGTGAATCATTTATGCCGACAAATGCTTTTTAATCTTTTGGCACGCAAATCCTTTATTTGCTGACACTATATTTAATCTTTAGCCTGGCGAGGCCTGTATTCCCGGAGATTCTATTTACTGCAGTTGGAGATACCAGTGTCACCGCTGGAGATGGCATTTCGTGCAGGAAGAATGATCATTCAAGGAAGGCACTGAGTGGACAGTGTAAAGAGAGCTGCGGGAAGATTGAGAGAGAGAGCACTGACTCCTAATGTATTCTGGGTAAGGGGTAGCAAGCGCAATATGAATACGGTTATAATTCAACGCGATTCCAAACAGCAAGATTTGTTGCGGTGGGTAAAGGGGTGGTAAAGGCATCGAGGCTGCAGTGAAAAGGAAACATTGGAATGTGCGTGGAATACTTGCAGCCTGTAGAAGGAAGGGCAAAGGTGCTCATGTGCCTCATTCTGAATACCTCAAGCCCTGTCTTATTCCTACTCATCTTCAACTAATCAACATGATATCATGTTTACGAGATTTTTTAATACTGCCTGAACCCATAGTGACATAGAGGCCTCCACTCCCCTTCCATGCCATTATCCAACAAAATGAGACATGCAGCCCGCCATCCATTCATCCATCCATACAGCCATCCATTCATCCATCTGCCATCCATTCATCATGTGCCATCCATTCATCCACTCACCCAGCCGCCATCCATTCATCCACCCATCCATGCATCCATCCACATAGCCATCCATTCATCCATCCGCCATCCATTCATCCACCCACCCATCCGCCATCCATTCATCCACCCATCCATGCATCCATTCATACAGCCATCCATTCATCCAACCGCCATCCATTCATCCACCCACCCATCCGCCATCCATTCATTCACCCATCCATGCATCCATCCTTACAGCCATCCATTCATCCATCCGCCATCCATTCAGCCATCCATCCATCCACCCACTCACCACACACACATCCTTCCACCCAGCCTTTATTCATGCATCTATCCAACCTGCCTTCCGCCACCCATTCATTAAATCTGACATACACCCATCCATGCATCCATCCATACAGCCATCAATTCATCCATCCACCTATACATGCATCCATCCACCCATACACCCACCCATGCATCCATCCATACAGTAATAAAAATGTAATGTAGCGCTGCACCAGTAATAAAAATGTAATGTAGCGCTGCACCAGTAATAAAAATGTAATGTAGCGCTGCACATGCATCCATCCACCCATACACCCATCCATGCATCCATCCATACAGTAATAAAAATGTAATGTAGCGCTGTACCAGTAATAAAAATGTAATGTAGCGCTCCACCAGTAATAAAAATGTAATGTAGCGCTGCACATGCATCCATCCACCCATACACCCATCCATGCATCCATCCATACAGTAATAAAAATGTAATGTAGCGCTGCACCAGTAATAAAAATGTAATGTAGAGCGGGACTTTTACTTTTGGCAAGTTGATAGGAGGCTCGAACCGTGGTTGACAACACGAAAGTCGGCAGAGCTATCAGTCAGGCCACATCCTCTCACTGCCATTGATGTAGCCCGTTTTTAGTAAAAGGCCATTTGCTTCTGTTATCCTTTTTTTAAAAGTTTTGTGTCACCCCTTTTCCATTTTGTCTATATAATATTTACTGTTTCCGTTTAGTATAATTGTAAATTATTCTAATTGAAAAGTTTTGTGTCGCCCCTTCGCCATTTTGCGTCACTCGTTTTGTATATGTAATATTTATTAGCTTGTAACATAAATGTTAGTCTGCTTCCGTATATGTAATATTTATTAGCTTCCGTTTGCATCCTTAAAAGTTCTGTTTTTATGAAAGTCTTGCGTTTTAATGGCATGTTAACATCGCATGCGTTGTAATTGCATGCGATGTTAATGCCATGGCGCCGTTGTAGCATGCACACTAAAAGTCTGCGATGCCAACGGCAATGCGATGTAAAAGTCGCGGTGCGATAGCACCGCGATGTATTTACATCGATGTAATGGGTGTTTCCCACTTACAACATTTAGCAACTTTGTGGTACTGAGATCATCATGCATTTTTCTAAACCAAATGGTAATGTCCTGTGAGGGAGGCCAGATAACCATAAGGAATTATTGAAATGTATCAGAAAGTCGATTAGAGTGGCAAGTCTACTATAAAGTCAATGACATTTCTACCCACCATCCAGGATATTCCACTTATTATCACCAAGGGCCGTGTGCTACAACTCTGCATCAAGTTCTATAGCTAAGGAAGAATAATTAATTTAATTTAATGGAATTAATAGTGTATTTTATCCATAGTGCTATCAACAAAATGAAAGGAAAGAAATACCCTTAATATTAAAACCAAATGTCTCATGTACTATGTCTGTCCCATTACAGGCATAAAAGAAATATTATAATCTGCATTATTTTTATATGCATAGTATTTATTGTTTTTTATGCTGTTGTTACAATGTGGCCTTTATTACTGGCTATCTGTGAGGTGAATTCAAGGCAACAAAATAGATGATAAAATAGAACATACTGAAAAGGAGTAAGAGAAAGAAGGGAGAACTACTGGTGAGTTAATGAGGTATAGTTGGAAGTGGTTGATTTGGACTCCATTACCTAAAGCCAGTGGATTATAATGTATACACTTGAACTAGTTCAGTGCTCTTGGAGAAACGCAAGAAAGGTCCTACTCTTGTTTTATTGATCCAGAGCGATGTGGTGTGAAGATTTTGTATCCTGTAAGAACTATGATGCATTGCTCTGAGGCAAGCAGTAGACGTTGTGGTAAGGCCAACCAGCCCCTAATTTGTGATGTGGAGATGTGTGAGGACAGTTTTGTGTACTGGGTTCACCAGCCAGAATCAGAGTGTGATGATTTATTTTTTTGAGTATGTGTGATTTATACTAAGCAGATATGGATATTTTGGTGATCATCCGTGTTGAGTTTCTGGCCAGATATAGAGCTAATAGAGTTCAGGAGTATGAGTAGAGAAGGGGAACTGTTTGTGTAACTGTAGCAATGCAAGCCATTTCTGTATTGATGAAGAAGAGTCATTTAAAATTAGAGTAAATACAGTTTGGCCAGATTGATTTTAAAAATAATGAGAACATTTGGGTCATGCTTTACTCTGCAATATTGTGGTGGTAGATTCCATTAATATGCTGAATTGGCAAGGCAAGAGGTGTTTTGCAGAACTCTGAAGTACACTGGATGGAAGCCAAATTCAAAAGAATCTATTTTTACTAACTGAGATTTTGAAGAGATCTTTGATGAAAAACCACTTGAGAATAGTTTCTTTTATTTCTAATTTAACAGTATGGATACAAAAAAGTGAGTGGAAATTAAGCATTTCAAATCTCTCTGACGGTTTGGGAAGTAGCAAAATGAAGGCCTCTGCATTATCCAGTACTTTCATGGACTTTTCGAGATTCTGTATTGTATCTTTTTGTTTTAAACTTTGAAATGAATCCAAACTGACCAAAGTGGAAGATGCTTTTGATCAAAATGTGTTTTAGGAGTTATGTGAAAATAGCTGACTCTTAAACATTTCTGAGGTATAGGAGTTTTGAAAATGGTCTCAAGGGTTAAAGATTATTGGAACCCCACTTTGATTTCCTGAGAAACAGATTAACTTGAACTTTTTACTCAAGCTGGAGGGAAGGCACCTTCTTCAAACACAAGTTTTGCTATTTTGTGGAATGAGTTTTGTGAACTTTCTTTATAATAGACATGTAGGATTTGGGTCAGATGCATAAGAAAATGAGGTGATAGTGGAGATGTGCTGCAATATATCTTCCATTTTACTTTTGTCTACAGAGGATTATTTTCAACTATTCTTTGGGAAAAGATTAAAGAAGGGTGTTTCATCAATATTTTAGAAAGTAGCCTCCGCATTTAGTTTCTTTTCTCTTTGAAAAGGAGCTCCGTTGGCAATACTATTAGGAATGGTTTGTGAGGTATGGGTTTTTGATGGGGCGATGAGGCTTGCCAAATATTCTATTGAGCTGAAAAGGGTTTACAGTATTTCACTCATAAGGCAGCATTATATTTGTAAAACTATTACTGCCGAGCAAAGAACCCCTTCATTTCTATCGTATATTTTCAACAATAGACATACTAATCAGATTATGTATTGTAATACAAAATATATTCCTTCTTAATATAGCTTTTAAGTTCTAGCACATGGTTTTACCGTGACCTTGGAGTTTTATGTTTGCTTTAGAAAGGAAAGTGGAATAAATGTAGCCATTCACAGTCCTGCTCTCTCTTTCAGCCCATTAGAATAGGTAAAATAAATATTTTAATGATGAGACTGTGCCTTCAAAAATATTTGTGGCACCTTGAAGCCCAGTCTGAATATTTGCCGTAAATAATTAGCTCATGAATATTCATGGTTCTTCAAAAAGTCTAGAAGGTCAACACTGAATATTCATGAAACTTTTTTTTTAATTAGCTCATGATTGTTTCAGGAGTTTTTCTATTCATTCAACAGAAAAAAAGTATATCATTTCTTCTTCCTTCTCCAGGCAATTTCTGAGAGTATGCTCCAAATAGGGATTTAACGAGGCCAGGGTAAGAGGTCATTTGTGAGTACCTCTGAAGCATTTCCTACCTTTTCATAATATGATACACTCTTCTTTTTATTTCAAAATTATGCAAGACAAATGTGTAGAAGATGCCCTTTTAATCACATAAATCTCAGGGATAATGTATTGGCTGGGCCGCAATTCAATACATCTCACTTTCTGTGCATGAATTATACCTGGGTAATACATCATCCCCTCTTAGACTTTAAGACATTCCCACCTTCCAGAGGATCAGTAGGCAAAATATGTCCATTAAATAAAAGAGCCAACATGCACACTAAGATTTTCACAGGACTATAGAAGCTGCAAGGTGCATTTTACACCTACCTCTCAGTTCTCTCATTAACCCAGCAAATGGCATGCCTCCATGATCCTTTTATGTTGAAATTCCTAGAGCAGGATATATCATCTGTTATTATGCATGAGATTTTGTAACAACCCCAGATATCTGACTGCATCGTTAATTACCATGAGGAACTTAGTGGCTGTATCATGTTAAATTCGTAAAGCAGTTCAAGTACAATTGGCAAATTGTTCTGATTTTAAATTAGTAAGCATTTGTGCAAAAACTATAAAATTCTAAATTTCCTCTTAATATAATTTCCTTTAAACAAAAGGAAACATAATTTGCAGAACATCAAATCATCTGAAGTTTTAAGTGTGTGATCATGTTGTAAAGGAAAACTCTGATAACAATGAGGGTTTGCAGTAATTAGGGGCTACCAAACAGCAAGTATGATCGGGTGAGGTAAGCATGATACGTGGAGATAAATTGTGCTGCTTAGATTTGTTAATAAGACATGTTGAGATTTTCTAGATTACAGTAGAGGAGTGACAATAAGGATGTGATCAGACTTGAGAAGTTTAATACTTTTGTGATGATATACATTGAGGATGCAGAGAGTGAAGATCAGTTTTCTGTGATACACATAAAGCAAAATGGTTGATAAAGAGGGTTGATGAGGATCTGTTGAAAAATTATCATATTTGTTTTGGGATACTGGGTGTTAAGGCATTGTGCTTGTGTTACCATAGATTTATGAATACTAAATTGTTCCTAGAGGGAATGTACCAAGGTGGGTGATGAGCATAAACTTCAATGATTGTGAACTGAGGTGAAATCATTTAGAGTGATGAAGAAGTGATTGTTTTCTACTGAACTTCCCGTATTGCAGAAGAGTATTTATTATAATTGAAAAAAAATATATGTGCCTCTTTCCAAAATTTAAAAAAAGGGAAATTCAGGTATGTGTATATTTAGCCTGAAAGAAGCAAAGGAGAAATATAGCAAAACACTATAATTCAGCTCATGAATGGTACAAATGTGCAACGAGTAGCTATTAAAATGCAACCAATACAACATGGCTACAAAAGTTGGGAATTGCCCGTGCACCCTTGCTTTGCAATGAAAGGCTAATCCATATTATATATTTATTGCTCAAACCTTTTTAATGCAGTTGTCTTAATGATGTCCTTGGCGGTTTTCACAGGGAGAGAGAGCATTTAGATAGCCATGTGTTGGAAGCATTCAGGTTGCAGAAAACAGAAAATGTATTCAATTTTTAATATTGGTAACTTTCTTAGCTAGTTTTCTGAAATGTCATTTTAATTTTAAACTCAAAAAAGAAATAAAAGTGACATTTCGTTTTTCATTAAATCTTTGGAGGTCGATAGTGTAATCCACTTCTAAATTATATACATTACAAAATGATTACTGTACATGTAATGGAGTGCACATATGCAGTACATCACGTTGAAATGCAGACATTCTAAAATGGCCACTGCTTGTCTATATCTTCCTCTGCAGTTTCGATTTGCAAATGCATGCCTTTGTGTCATTTAATTTACTGCACAGGAGAAAGTAGAAAAAGAATATTACGTTTTCTCAGAGTAATTGAGCGAAGATGAAGATCAATTAAAATGTTCAAAAGTAAGTGACAGGAGAAATAAACATCAGAAAATAGTTAGTTTAAGAAAAGTCTGGTGCAGTTTTGCAGTGCATCACGTTACAAATCTGACATTTCAAAATGGCCACTACATTTCTCAATCTCAATTGGCAATTTCACTGTGGAGATACATGACATTTCCTTTTTTTATCTCCATTGCTGAATTAGACTGTAAACCTCCGAAACTGTGCTTAGCAAATGGAAAACATTCACAGGGAATAACTCTAGAAGTCTCTACTTTCAACTAGCTTTTATCAGACCTGCAATGCTTTTTCTTCCACAAAAAGGATTTATGTTAATAAACTCTCTGATGTTCTTGGTGGAATTAAGACATAAATACTAAATCTATTTTTCCTTACATGCTATCACAAATATAAGACGTTTCTTCTTCAAAAGCAGGAATTAAGAACAATTCAAATCTTTCCCTGTACTTTGCAGCCTCCATTTTGTAGTCAGCTAATTTAACTAGCAAGAAAATGGCTGCTACATTTCTTTCACGCACTGGCAAAGACTCCAAATGTAAACATTCATTAGGTTTTATCTGAAATTATTACTGTACCTATATAACGTAAAAGTATGCTTTAGGAGGAACTTTTTCACTCCCTACCAATTTTTAAAAGAGCTTTCAAAATGATATTGCTATTTCATGCTCATAAGACAGACTGCATTTTATGATGTGGACCACAGCAGACCAGAGAAACCACTGAACATTGCAGCGATGAAGAGAACAATTCTAAAGGCAGTTTACCCTCTTGACTGAACCCTGAATTTTCAGTCTTTGTTGAGGTTATGTATACTTACAACATTTAGCAACTTTGTGGTACTGAGATCATCATGCATTTTTCTAAACCAAATGGTAATGTCCTGTGAGGGAGGCCAGATAGCCATAAGGAATAATTGAAATGTATCAGAAAGTCGATGAGAGTGGCAAGTCTGCTATGAAGTCAATGACATTTCTACCCACCATCCAGGATATTCCACTTATTATCACCAAGGGCCGTGTGCTCCAACTCTGCATCTAGTTCTGTAGCTTAGGAAGAATAATTAATTTAATTTAATGGAATTAATAGTGTATTTTATCCATAGTGCTATCAACAAAATGAAAGAAAAGAAATACCCTTAATATTAAAACCAAATGTATCATGTACTATGTCTGTCCCATTACAGGCATAAAAGAAATATTATAATCTGCATTATATTTATATACATAGTATTTATTGGTTTTTATGCTGTTGTTACAATGTGGCCCTTATTACTGGGTATCAGTGAGGTGATTTCAAGGCAACAAAATAGAGGAAAACATAGAACATACTGAAAAGAAGAAAGAGAAAGAAGGGAGAACTACTGGTGAGTTAATGAGGTATAGTTGGAAGTGGTTGATTTGGACTTCATTACCTAAAGCCAATGGATTATAATGTATACACTTGAGCTAGTTCAGTGCTCTTGGAAAAACGCAAGAAAGGTCCTACTCTTGTTTTATTGATCCAGAGCGATGTGGTGTGAAGATTTTGTATCCTGTAAGAACTATGATGCATTGCTCTGAAGCAAGCAGTAGACGTTGTGGTAAGGCCAACCAGCCCTTAATTTGTGATATGGAGATGTGTGAGGACAGTTTTGTGTACTGGGTTCACCAGCATGAATCAGAGTTTGATGATTTATTTTTTTGAGTATGTGTGATTTATACTAAGCAGATATGGATATTTTGGTGATCATCCGTGTTGAGTTTCTGGCCAGATATAGAGTTAATAGAGTTCAGGAGTATGAGTAGAGAAGGGGAAATGTTTGTGTAACTGTAGCAATTCAAGCCATTTCTGTATTGATGAAGAAGAGTCATTTAAAATTAGAGTAAATACAGTTAGTCAGATTGATTTTTAAAGCTAATGAGAACATTTGGGTCATGCTTTACGCTGGAATATTGTGGTGGTAGATTCCATTAATATGCTGAATTGGCAAGGCGAGAAGTGTTTTGCAGAACTCTGAAGTAGACCGGATGGAAGCCAAATTCAAAAGAATCTATTTTTACTAACTGAGATCTTGAAGAGATCTTTGATGAAAAACCACTTGAGAATAGTTTCTTTTATTTCTAATTTAACAGTATGGATACAAAAATGTGAGTGGAAATTAAGCATTTCAAACCTCTCTGAAAGTTTGGGAAGTAGTAAAATGAAGGCATCTGCGTCATCCAGTATTTTCATGGACTCTTCGAGATTCTGTATTGTATCTTTTTGTTTTAAACTTTGAAATGAATCCAAACTGACCAAAGTGGAAGATGCTTTTGATCAAAATGTGTTTTAGGTGTTATGTGACAATAGCTGACTCTTAAAAATGTCTGAGGTATAGGAGTTTTGAAAATGGTCTCAAGGGTTAAAGATTATTGGAACCCCACTTTGATTTCATGAGAAGCAGATTAACTTGAACTTTTTACTCAAGCCTGAGGGAAGGCACCTTCTTCAAACACAAGTTTTGCTATTTTGTGGAATTATATTTGTGAACTTTCTTTATAATAGACATGTAGGATTTGGGTCAGATGCATAAGAAAATGAGGTGATAGTGGAGATGCGCTGCAAGATATCTTCCATTTTACTTTTGTCTACAGAGGACTATTTATCAACTACTCTTTGAGAAAAGATTAAAGAAGGGCGTTTCATCAATATTTTAGAAAGTAGCCTCCGCATTTAGGGGGTCATTAGGATCGCGGAGGGACTTGAGTCCGTCCGCGACCCCAGAGCATGAGGGAACGTCCGCATGGGCTGCGGCGTTCCCTCTGTGCAGATTTGGATGTGACCGCCAGGGTGGCGGTCACATCCTCTATTTTTAGCATTGCTGCGGGTGGAGCTTCAAGCTGCACCCGCAGCAATGTTAAAA
This sequence comes from Lissotriton vulgaris, assembly GCF_964263255.1. Classification (NCBI taxonomy): domain Eukaryota; kingdom Metazoa; phylum Chordata; class Amphibia; order Caudata; family Salamandridae; genus Lissotriton; species Lissotriton vulgaris. The sequence continues at coordinate 1,071,162,244 of NC_141689.1, read as the reverse complement.
ATGCATGCACAGCATTTGCGTGCACAAAGCGGCAGGCACCGCGCGGTGCCTGCTGCATTGTGCACGCAAATGCAGGGGGTACCATAGGTACCCCCCATGTGCACCCCCACCCCCCACTACACCTAGGGGCCCGCAACGGGCCCCTGCAGTGCAGTTACACATGCTTTTCCACGGCGGAAAAGCCGCCGCGGAAAAGCATGTTCCCAAGCGCATCCTAATCTGGCTGAAGGTGTCTAAGAGACACCTTCACCATTTTAGTGCTTTTCCGCCGCGGTTGTAAGCCAGCCGTGGCGGAAAAGCAGCGGACCTAAACCATGACCCACCAGCCATCCTAATGTGGCGGTGGGTCCTGGTGGGTCCGCAGAGGATTTTCCGCATCCTCTGGGCCGGCGGTGGCTTCCGCCGGCCCGGAGGATGCGGAAAATCCTCCATCATAATGACCCCCTTAGTTTCTTTTCTCATTGAAAAGGCGCTCCGTTGGCAATACTATTAGAAATGGTTTGTGATGTATGGGTTTTTGATGGGGCGGTGAGGCTTGCTACCTATTCTATTGAGCTGAAAAGGGTTTACAGTATTTCACTCATAAGGCAGCATTATATTTGTAAAAAAAAAAAAGAACTATTTACTTCCGAGCAAAGAACCCCTTCATTTCTATTGTATATTTTCAACAATAGACATACTGATCAGATTATGTATTGTGATTGAAAATATATTCCTTCTTATTATAGCTTTTAAGTTCTAGGACATGGTTTCACCGTGACCTTGGAGTTTTATGTTTGCTTTAGAAAGGAAAGTGGAATAAATGTAGCCATTCACAGTCCTGCTCTCTCTTTCATCCCATTAGAATAGGTAAAATACATATTTTAATGATGAGACTGTGCCTTCAAAAATATTTGTGGCCCCTAGAAGCCCAGTTTGAATATTTGCCGTAAATAATTAGCTCATGAATATTCATGGTTCTTCAAAAAGTCTAGAAGGTCAACACTGAATATTCATGAAACCTTTTTTTTAATTAGCTCATGATTGTTTCAGGAGTTTTTCTATTCATTCAACAAAAAAAGTATATAATTTCTTCTTCCTTCTCTAGGCAATTTCTGAGAGTATGCTCCAAATAGGGATTTAACGAGGCCAGGGTAAGAGGTCATTTGTGAGTACCTCTGAAGCATTTCCTACCTTTTCATAAGATTATACACTCTTCCTTTTATTTCAAAATTATGCAAGACAAATGTGTAGAAGATGCCCTTTTAATCACATAAATCTCAGGGATAATATATTGGCTGGGTCGCAATTCAATACATCTCACTTTCTGAGCATGACTTATACCTGGGTAATACATGATCCCCTCTTAGACTTTGAGACATTCCCACCTTCCAGAGGATCAGCAGGCAAAATACGTCCACTAAATAAAAGAGCCAACATGCACACTAAGATTTTCTCAGGACTATAAAAGCTGCAAGGGGCATTTTACACCTACCTCTCAGTTCTCTCATTAACCCAGCAAATGGCATGCCTCCATGATCCTTTTATGTTGAAATATCTAGAGCAGGATATATCATCTGTTTTTATGCATGAGATTTTGTAACAACCCTAGATATCTGACTGCATCGTTAATTACCATGAGGAACTTAGTGGCTGTATCATGTTAAATTCGTAAAGCAGTTCAAGAACAATTGGCAAATGGTTCTGATTTTAAATTAACAAGCATTTGTGCAAAAACTATAAAATTCTAAATTTCCTCTTAATATAATTTCCTTTAAACAAAAGGAAACATAATTTGTAGAACATCAAATCATCTGAAGTTTTAAGTGTGTGGTCATGTTGTAAAGTAAAACTCTGATAACAATGAGGGTTTGCAGAAATTAGGGGCTACCAAACAGCAAGTATGATCGGGTGAGGTAAGCATGATCCGTTGGGACAAATTGTTCTGCTTAGATTTGTTAATAAGACATGTTGAGATTTTCTAGATTACAGTAGAGGAGTGACAATAAGGATGTGATCAGACTTGATATGTTTAATACTTTTGTGATGATATACATTGAGGAAGCAGAGAGTGAAGATCACTTTTCTGTGATACACATAAAGCAAAATGGTTGATAAAGAGGGTTGATGAGGATACGTTGAAAAATTATCATATATTTTTTGGGATACTGGGTGTTAAGGCATTGTAGTTGTGTTACCATAGATGCATGAATACTAAATTGTTCCTAGAGGGAATGTACCAAGGTGGGTGATGAGCATAAACTTCAATGATTGTGACTGAGGTGAAATCATTTAGAGTGATGAAGATGTGATTGTTTTCTACTGAACTTCCCGTATTGCAGAAGGGTATTTATTATAATTAAAGAAAAATATATGTGCCTCTTTCCAAAATTAAAAAAAAGGGAAATTCAGGTATGTGTACATTTAGCCTGAAAGATGCAAAGGAGAAATATAGCAAAACACTGTAATTCAGCTCATGAATGGTACAAATGTGCAACAAGTAGCTATTAAAATGCAACCAATACAACATGGCTATAAAAGTTGGGAATTTCCCTTGCACCCTTGCTTTGCAATGAAAGGCTAATCCATTTTATATATTTTTGCTCAAACCTTTTTAATGCAGTTGTCTTAATGATGTCCTTGGCGGTTTTCACAGGGAGAGAGAGCATTTAGATAGCCATGTGTTGGAAGCATTAAGTTTGCAGAAAACAGAAAATGTATTTAATTTTTAATATTGGTAACTTTCTTAGCTAGTTTTCTGAAATTTCATTTTAATTTTAAACTCAAAAAAGAAAAAAAGTGACATTTCGTTTTTCATTAAATCTTTGGAGGTCGATAGTGTAATCCACTTCTAAATTATATACATTACAAAATGATTACTGTACATGTAATGGGGTGCACATTTGCAGTACATCACGTTGAAATGCAGACATTCTAAAATGGCCACTGCATGTCTATATCTTCCACTGCAGTTTCGATTTGCAAATGCATGCCTTTGTGTCATTTAATTTACTGCACAGGAGAAAGTAGAAAAAGAATATTAAGTTTTCTCAGAGTGATTGAGCAAAGATGAAGATCATCGCCTCTCCTGCCTCCTGAGCCTCACCTGCAGCCTGTGTTTAGCGCCGACGCCGATTCCAGCGCCCCAGCCACCGCAGGGCCGCCCGCCAAGCCTGCACCCGTTTTCCCGCCGCTGACTGCCTGCGGCCCCGCCCCCACGCCAGCCGATTGAATCCCACGCTTCCGCCTCCCACCGGATGCTCCCTCCCGGCTCCCTTCTTAAAGGGGACCTAGACTCCTACTCGGGAGCGACCACTGCGCCTTCGGCCTGGTCGGCCCCACGCTCCTCGCCTCTCCTGCCTCATGAGCCTCACCTGCTGCCTGTGTTTAGCGCCGACGCCGATTCCAGCGCCCCAGGTGCCGCAGGGCCGCCCGCCAAGCCTGCACCCGTTTTCCCACCGCTGACTGCCTGCGGCCCCGCCCCCACGCCAGCCGATTGGATCCCACGCTCCCACCTCCCACTGGACCCTCCCTCCCACTCCCTTCTTATGATGCCCCCAGAGCGACCGCGCAGCGGACGCGCGCAGTGGGAGCACCGATTGAGCACCGAAGGTGCGCCAAAGGTAAGCCCGTCTGCGCCCGTCCGTGCCAGGACCCCTGGCCCCCGCAGACACCAGCCCACCCGCCGGACCTACGACGCCACTGAACTCACCGCACTCAACGCCGGCCGAATCCCGGGCTGCTACCGAGCCACCCCGACACGCACCCACGGACTCTTCTGCTGCCACTCCTGCAAGTTCACCTGCATCCGGACCTGCACTACTCCAGCACCGACCAAGACCAAGACGAGCAACAGCAGCAGCCACCTGAAATGCATCCTGCTCAACACCCGCTCCGTCCACAGACACGCCGTCACGCTCTGGAACCTGCTTGACACCACAGCCCCAGACGTCGCCTTCCTCACGGAAACCTGGATGAACGCCTCTTCAGCGCCCGACATCACCATCACCATCCAGGACGGCTACAAGATCATCCGGAGGGACCGCATCAACCAGACTGGAGGAGGCATCGCGATCATCCACAAGAACACCATCCGCATCACGACCAACACCGACGACACCCTCGCACCTGCCTCGCACCTGCACTTCCAAGTCCACATCAACCCCAAAACCACCCTCAGAGGCACCCTCATCTACAGACCCCCGGGACCACGCACACAATTCAGCGAGGACATCGCCGACTTCGTCAGCCCGCACGTCCTCCCCTCCGCTGACTACATCCTCCTCGGGGACCTCAACTTCCACCTGGAGAACAACAACGACCGCAACACCACCACCCTGCTGGACAACCTCGCAAACCTCGGACTCAAGCAGCTGGTGACCACCCCCACCCACTACGCCGGACACACACTCAACCCCGTCTTCTCATCCAGCAAGGATATCACCTTCAGCCACGCCACCGGACTCCACTGGACGGACCACAGCTGCGTCCACTTCAGCTTCAGAAGGACCACGATCCACCACCACCAGCAATAGGCTGCACGCAGAAGCTGGAACAAGATCACAGCCGACCAGCTCGCGACTTCCCTGAGCAAGAACCCACCCACCAGCGCAACGAACCCCAGCCAAGCCGCCACCAACCTCACGAAGTAGATCAGCGACTGCGCAGACGACCTCGCCCCCCTGAGGACCCAGCCTAGCAGACCCGGCAGCAAGAAAGCCCCACCGACGAACTCAAGAGCTCCAAGAAGAACTGCCGAGCCCTCGAGAGAGCCTGGCGCAGAGACCCAACACCGGACAACATGACTGCCCTCAAGCTCGCCACCCGTAAACACCACCAACTGATCCACGCCACCAAGAAAACTGCATTCAAGAAACGACTGGACAACAACGCACACAACAGCAAGGAACTCTTCAACATCGTTAAAGCGCTCTCCAACCCCAACGCCGGAAACAACGACATCACCCCTTCGCAAGACCTCTGCAACTCCCTCGCCTCCTACTTCCACAACAAGATCGCGGACATACACAACAGCTTCAGCACGCAACCGACGGACGCCACGACCGAACCACCGCCCCCCACCACCACCCTCCGCGCCTGGACCCCGATCAGCACCGAAGACACCGTCCGCACGATTAACTCCATCCACTCCGGAATGCCGACCGACCCCTGCCCTCACCACGTCTTCAACAAGGCCGACGCGGTCATCGCACCCCACCTGTGGGACATCATCAACACCTCCTTCGACACCGCTACCTTCCCGAAGAGCTGGAAGCACGCCAAACTCAGCGCTCAACTAAAGAAGCCATCAGCCGACCCCACCGACCTCAAGAACTACCGCCCCATCCCGCTGCTCCCGTTCCCTGCAAAAGTCATCGAGAAGACCGTCAACAAGCAGCTGGCCGCCTTCCTTCAGATGAACGGATCCCTCGACCTCTCGCAGTCTGGCTTCCGGGCCAACCACAGCACCGAGACCGCCCTGATCGCAGCCACCGATGACATCCGAGCCCTGCTTGACAACGGAGAAACAGCAGCCCTCATCCTCCTAGACCTCTCCGCGGCCTTCGACACTGTCTGTCACTGCACCCTAGTGCAGCGCCTCAGCAACGTCGGAATCCAAGAGAAGGCACTAGAATGGATCATCTCCTTCCTCGCCAGAAGCACACAGAGAGTCTGCCTCCCCCCGTTCAGATCAGAAGCCACCGAAGTCATCTGCGGCGTACCTCAAGGCTCCTCGCTCAGTCCAACCCTCTTCAACGTCTACATGAGCCCCCTCGCAGACATCGCACGCCAGCACAACCTCAACATCATCTCCTATGCCGACGACACCCAGCTGATCCTCTCCCTCACCAACGACCCCATCACCGCCAGAGCCAACCTTCACGAAGGGATGAAAGAGGTAGCCGAATGGATGAAGAACAGCCGCCTGAAACTGAACTCGGACAAGACGGAAGTCCTCACCCTGGGATCTTCACCCTTTGCCTGGGATGACTCCTGGTGGCCCCCCGCCCTAGGCAGCGCACTCAAACCAACAGACCACGCACGCAACCTGGGCTTCATCCTGGACTCCTCCCTCTCCATGACCAGACAACTCAACGCCATCTTCTCGTCGTGCTTCAACATCCTGCTCATGCTACGTAAGATCTTCCGATGGATCCCCACCGAGACCAGGAAGACGGTCACCCAGGCCCTCGTCACCAGCCGTCTGGACTACGGCAACTCCCTCTACGCTGGAACCACCGCCAAACTCCAGAAGAGACTCCAGCGGATCCAGAACGCCTCAGCACGACTCATCCTGGACATCCCCCGTCGCAGCCACATCTCCGGACACCTGAGAGACCTGCACTGGCTCCCGGTCAACAAGAGAATCACCTTCCGTCTAGCGCCTTGAGACCCTCTGGGTGAGTAGTGCTCTATATAAATGCTTTGATTGATTGATTGATTGATTGATTGGTTCAAAATTAAGTGAAAGGAGAAATAAACATCACAAAATAGTTAGTTTAAGAAAAGTCTGGTGCAGTTTTGCAGTGCATTACGTTACAAATCTGACATTTCAAAATGGCCACTACATTTTTCAATCTCGCTTGGAAATTTCACTATGGAGATACATGACATTTCCTTTTTTTATCTCCATTGCTGAATTCGACGGTAAACCTCCGAAACTGTGCTTAGCAAATGGAAAACATTCACAGGGAATAACTCTAGAAGTCTCTACTTTCAACTAGCTTTTATCAGACCTGCAATGCTTTTTCTTCCACAAAAAGGATTTATGTTATTAAACTCTCTGATGTTCTTGGTGGAATTAAGACATAAATACTAAATCTATTTTTCCTGACATGCTATCACAAATATAAGACGTTTCTTCTTCAAAAGCAGGAATTAAGAACAATTCAAATCTTTCCCTGTACTTTGCAGCCTCCATTTTGTGGTCAGCTACTCTGACTAGCAAGAAAATTGCTGCTATATGCCTTCTTGACTGAACCCTGAATTTTCAGTCTTTGTTCAGGTAATGTACACTTTCAGCATTTAGCAACTTTGTGGTACTGAGTTCATCATGCATGTTTCTAAACCAAATGGAAATGTCCTGTGAGGGAGGCCAGAGAACCATAGGGAATAATTTAAATGTATCAGAAAGTCGATGAGAATGGCAAGTCTACTGTAAAATCAATGACATTTCTACCCACCTTCCAGGATATTCCACTTATTATCACCAAGGGCCGTGTGCTACAACTCTGCATCTAGTTCTATAGCTAAGGAAGAATAATTAATTTAAATGGAATTAACACTTTATTTTATCCATAGTGCTATCAACAAAATGAAAGGAAAGAAATACCCTTAATATTAAAACCAAACGTCTCATGTACTATGTCTGTCCCATTACAGATATAATAGAAATATTATAATCTGCATTACATTTATGTGAAAGTCCATAGGCCGCACTCTGCTCCACCCACCAGCAGGTATGCTCCATGAGCATCATGGTAAATGCAGTTCTTTGAAGCGTGTGCGCTTTTCGTAGAGTCCCAAGTATAAATGCAAATTTGCAGGCCAACTCTGGACACCGGTGTTTCAGGATTGTTATCCTTCATCAGCAGAGTATAGGCAGTTCTTCGTGGTTTGCTGTGCAGGCTGCCAGGTTTTATCGTGTCTGGTACCTCTCACGGCGCGCAGGTGCGTAGCCTGAGCTCATCAGCTCGTGTGGCTAAAGGGAGCCATATTAAGTGAAAGTCCATAGGCCGCACTCTGCTCCACCCACCAGCAGGTATGCCCCATGAGCATCATGGTAAATGCAGTTCTTTGAAGCGTGTGCGCTTTTCGTAGAGTCCCACGTATAAATGCAAAGTTGCAGGCCAACTCTGGACACCGGTGTTTCAGGATTGTTATCCTTCATCAGCAGAGTATAGGCAGTTCTTCGGGGTTTGCTGTGCAGGCTGCCAAGTTTTATTGGGTCTGGTACATCTCACTGCGCGCAGGTGCGTAGCCTGAGCTCATCAGCTCGTGTGGCTCAAGGGAGCCATATTAAGTGAAAGTCCATAGGCCGCACTCTGCTCCACCCACCAGCAGGTATGCCCCAGGAGCATCATGGTAAATGCAGTTCTTTGAAGCGTGTGCGCTTTTCGTAGAGTCCCAAGTATAAATGAAAAGTTGCAGGCCAACTCTGGACACCAGTGTTTCAGGATTGTTATCCTTCATCAGCAGTGTATAGGCAGTTCTTCGGGGTTTGCTGTGCAGGCTGCCAAGTTTTATTGGGTCTGGTACCTCTCACGGCGCGCAGGTGCGTAGCCTGAGCTCGTCAGCTCATGTGGCTCAAGGGAGCCATATTAAGTGAAAGTCCAGAGGCCGCACTCTGCTCCACCCACCAGCAAGTATGTCCCATGAGCATCATGGTAAATGCAGTACTTTAAAGTGTGTGTGCTTTTCGTAGAGTCCCATGTATAAATGCAAAGTTGCAGGCCAACTCTGGACACCGGTGTTTCAGGATTGTTATCCTTCATCAGCAGAGTATAGGCAGTTCTTCGTGGTTTGCTGTGCAGGGTGCCAGGTTTTATCGGGTCTGGTACCTCTCACGGCGCGCAGGTGCGTAGCCTGAGCTCATCAGCTCGTGTGGCTAAAGGGAGCCATATTAAGTGAAAGTCCATAGGCTGCACTCTGCTCCACCCACCAGCAGGTATGCCCCATGAGCATCATGGTAAATGCAGTTCTTTGAAGCGTGTGCGCTTTTCGTGGAGTCCCAAGTATAAATGAAAAGTTGCAGGCCAACTCTGGACACCAGTGTTTCAGGATTGTTATCCTTCATCAGCAGAGTATAGGCAGTTCTTCGGGGTTTGCTGTGCAGGCTGCCAAGATTTATCGGGTCTGGTACCTCTCACGGCCCGCAGGTGCGTAGCCTGAGCTCGTCAGCTTGTGTGGCTCAAGGGAGCCATATTAAGTGAAAGTCCAGAGGCCGCACTCTGCTCCACCCACCAGCAGGTATGCCCCATGAGCATCATGGTAAATGCAGTACTTTAAAGTGTGTGTGCTTTTCGTAGAGTCCCAAGTATAAATGCAAAGTTACAGGCCAACTTGACACCGGTGTTTCAGGATTGTTATCCTTCATCAGCAGAGTATAGGCAGTTCTTCGGGGTTTGCTGTGCAGGCTGCCAAGTTTTATCGGGTCTGGTACCTCTCACGGCACGCAGGTGCGTAGCCTGAGCTCGTCAGCTTGTGTGGCTCAAGGGAGCCATATTAAGTGAAAGTCCATAGGCCGCACTCTGCTCCACCCTCCGGCAGGTATGCCCCATGAGCATTATGGTAAATGCAGTTCTTTGAAGCGTGTGCGCTTTTCGTAGAGTCCCAAGCATAAATGCAAAGTTGCAGGCCAACTCTGGACACCGGTGTTTCAGGATTATTATCCTTCATCAGCAGAGTATAGGCAGTTCTTCGGGGTTTGCTGTGCAGGCTGTCAAGTTTTATCGGGTCTGGTACCTCTCACGGCACGCAGGTGTGTAGCCTGAGCTCGTCAGCTCGTGTGGCTCAAGGGAGCCATATTAAGTGAAAGTCCATAGGCCGCACTCTGCTCCACCCACCAGCAGGTATGCCCCATGAGCATCATGGTAAATGCCGTTCTTTGAAGCGTGTGCACTTTTCGTAGAGTCCCAAGTATAAATGCAAAGTTGCAGGCCAACTCTGGACACCGGTGTTTCAGGATTGTTATCCTTCCTCAGCAGAGTATAGGCAGTTCTTTGGGGTTTGCTGTGCAGGCTGCCAAGTTTTATCGGGTCCGGTACCTCTCGCGGCGCTTCAAAGAACTGCATTTACCACGATGCTCATGGGGCATACCTGCTGGTGGGTGGAGCAGAGTGTGGCCTATGGACTTTCACTGCATTACATTTATGGCCATTGTATTTATTGATTTTTATGCTGTTCTTACAATGTGGTCCTAATTACTGGGGATCAGTGAGGTGATTTTAAGGCAACAAAATAGAGGATAACATAGAACATACTGAAAACGAGTTAGAGAAAGAAGGGAGAACTGCTGGTGAATTAATGAGGTATAGTTTGAAGTGGTTGATTTTGACTACATTACATAAAGCCAGTGGATTACAATTTAATCACGTCAACGAGGGATAGAGTTCAGTGCTCTTGGAGAAACGCAAGAAACGTCCTGCTCTTGTTTTTTTTTAATCCAGAGCGATGTGGTGTGAAGATTTTGTATCCTGTAAGAACCATGATGCATCGCTCTGAGGTGAGCAGCAGACTTTCTGGTAAGGCCAACCAGCCGTTAATTTGTGCTATGGAGAAGGTTGAGAACAGTTGTGTGTACTGGGTTCACAAACCTGAATCAGAGTTTGATGATTTATTTTTTGAGTATATATGATTGATACTAAGCACATCTGGATATTGTGGTGATCATCCATGTTGCCTTCTGGCCAGATTTAGAACTAATCGAGTTCAGGAGTGTGAGTAGAGAAGGGGAAATATTTGTGTAACTGTAGCAATTCAAGCCATTTCTGTATTGAAGAAGAAGAGTCATTTAAAATGAGAGTAAACACAGTTTGGTGAGATAGATTTTTAAAGAGAATGAGGACATCTGGGTCATGCTTTATGTTGGAATATTTTGGTGGTAGATTCCATTAATATGCTGAATTGGCAAAGCAAGAGAATGGTATTTTGCAGAACGCTGAATTATTGAGTGAGTACATCAATGCACCTCCGGTCTTGTCTAGGCAGTGAAATCGTGACTTCAGGAGACCAAAAATACCCTCCACCACACAATGTGTCTTCCCAAATACATTATTGTAGCGGACATCAGCTGGTGTCCTGGGATTCCACAGTGGGCTCAGCAACCAAGGACAGTTGGGATATGCAGAGTCACCTAGGTGTGAGAAACACAGATAAACCTTGTAATGTTACTGTGGCAGAGGACAGCATGTAACACACACAGCACACTATTTGACTATGCATACTCACCCACAATCCATACATGCTCAAGAAGCAGATTAGCCATCAGCTGTAGTACAATGCTGTTATGTAGGATATATGAGTCATGGGCTGAGCCTGTAAATTTGGCACACAAGTGCAAGATGATCATATCCGCCTGGCACACCGCTTTTATGGAGTGGAAATGTTTACGATTCTGGTAGATGTGCTCAAGTGCCTGTGGGGGAACAAGCCCAACTTGGGTGCAATCAATGGCACCAACAACATGGGGGATGTGTCCAAGGGCATAAAAATCTCTCTTCACAGCCATCAATTCACACCCCTGGAGAAATGGATATATCTGTCCTTGTAGACCATCATAGGGGACATCACATCATGCAGCACCATGCTTAACATAGTTTGCGACATCCCACCTGCATTGGACACCTTTTGCTGGAATGATCCAGTGGCAAAAAAATGCAGGGCCACCATCACCTTAGACATTGGGGTGAAAGCTATTGAATATGTAGTGCGAGGCTGCAGGTGGGGCTCCAACATAGCACATAGGTTCTGTAGGGTGGCTCTATCCAATCAGAATTTCCGGATAATCGCCTCATTCTCTATGTCTGCCAGCACTGTGAAGGGACAATGCAGATTTGATCTCCTCCTAGTTGAGATGAAAGTTGACACATGTCAATGCAATACACCATGAGATGTGTACAACATCTTACATTTTGACTGACAAAATGCCAACAATGATTGTCATCACAATTGAGTTACAGAGCAGCTTACATGTAGGGACACCTTCAGCTACATGTAGGGACACCTTCAGCTACACTACTTGTACACCTGTTCTCTTCCACACAGCAAGTACCTGCAAAACAACATCTGAGTATGAGAATGCACATAGGGATGTGGCCACAACTAGCATGAGCAGGCCTGAGAGTATTTCACACAGCATATGTGTGAAACTGCAACACCACTGTCTCATACACATATAGTGCACCTTTACCGAACATAAGCGATTCGGTTCATGCTAGCAGAAACCATCTAATTTTCTAGAGACTGCTGTATTCTTTTTAAAACAAAACCTTGCTACTTTGCACAACTTTTAAAATTGTGTTTAAAACTGTATTCCTTACTTGATCACGTTGCACATCGCTGTTTGAGGGAAGGATCTGTGTTCAATGCTCCAGAGGGGTATCTCTTAGCGCGGGCACTGTAATCCCAGGCTAGCGGTCTAGCTGCGACGGCTTCCTCATTTGCCACAGTTCATAAGGGGCGGCTGACACGACCACACAGTGAGGCAGAGCACATTTACCGAACATAAGCGGTTTGGTTCATGATAGCAGAAACAATCTAATTTTCTATAGACCACTGTATTCTTTTTTTAAAAAGCCATGCTACTTTGCACAACTTTTAAAATTGTTTTTAAAACTGTATTCCTTACTTGATCACGTTGCACATCGCTGTTTGGGGGAAGGACCAGTGTTCAATGATCTGGGAGGGGATACCTTAGCGCAGGCACTGTAATCTCAGGTTAGCGGTCTAGCTGCGACGCCTTCCGCGTTCGCCACAATTCACATAGGGTCAATGACGCGACAGCGTAACGAGGCAGAGCACATTTACCAAACTTAAGCGGTTCGGGTCATGATAGCAGAAACCATCAAATTTTCTAGAGGCCGCGGTATTCTTTTTTTAAAAAACCTTACTACTTTGCACAACTTTTAAAATTGTTTTTAAAACTGTATTTCTCACTTGAGCACGTTGCACATCGCTGTTTGGGGGAAGGACCTGTGTTCAATGATCCAGGAGGGTATCTCTTAGCACGGGCACTGTAATCCCAGGTTAGCAGTCTAGCTGCAACGACTTCCGCGTTTGCCACAGTTCATAAGGGGCGGCTGACGCGACCACGCAGGGAGACAGAGCACATTTACTGAACATAAGTGGTTTGGTTCTTGATAGCAGAAACCATCAAATTTTCTAGAGACCGCCATATTCTTTTTTTAAAAAACCTTGCTACTTTGCACAACTTATAAAATTGTGTTTAAAACTGTATTCCTTACTTGATCACGTTGCACATCGCTGTTTGGGGAAAAGAGCTGTGTTTAATGCTCCTCCAGGGGATCTCTTAGTGCGGGCACTGTAATACCAGGTTAGCAGTCTAGCTGCGATGGCTTGGCTGTGCACAGAGGGCCCACCACTGTCGTGCTGAAGGCACTCCTAAGGCAAGCCCGTCTGCGCCCGTCTGCACCTGACTGGGTCCAGAACTTCTGGTCCTCTTACAAGAGGTAAGTTCTCTTACACCGCAAATCAGCTGCATGACCTCAGAGAGATGGTGTTACATAAATGCAGTAACTCAATTGCACCGACAAACACTAGGATAAAATGTCCTCAATGTCCTTTTGAATTAGGCCCCCCGGCCACGGCGCCTGCTGTTAAGACCCCTACGTCACAAACTGTTTTTAAAATGTGCTTATTGAATTGTCATTCGATGCCTAAGCATGCAATTGAACTCCAGCTACTGCTAGAAGAACAAGATCCAGATGCCCTGTTTCTTACTGAAACATGGCTCACGAACACATCAGATACGGTGCTGGTTCAAGCACTTACCCCCGGATATCTGATTCAGAGGCAAGATCACGAACTAAGTCAAGGAGGGGATTGGCTATTATTTAAAAAGACAAAATCAATTGTCGTATTGCAGCAAGTTTGATTCCTGACTGTGAAAGTCTTTCCTTTGCATTTGGTCTCTCTGATACCTGTACCTTTACTGGGGTCCTAATATATATGTCTCCAGGAACCATCTGCCATTTCAGTAGAAACCTACCAGAAGTTAGAGCTGAATCAGTGAGTTCCCTCCCCAATTTCTCTGTACTACTTGATTTTAAATCCATTTTGACAATATGTCCCCGCTGCAGAAGAAGCAACCGATAGCCTGGTTGCTCTGTCACTTAATTTGAAAGTGACGGGCCCCACCCACCAGAAAGGCCATCTTCTTGACCAGGTTTTCTCCAACATTGATAACCTTGCTATTGGAAAACCCATCCCTATACCTTGGTTAGATCATCACTTGATTGCCTTCGCAGTGCCCCCTCCAGTCAGTAGTCTGCCACTTGAAACGGTTAAAAAATAGAGTCAGAACTGGTCTAAACTCCCCACTGAGTCCTGGGTACTAATTCTCGATAATACCAGACCCATGTTAGAGGGCGACCCTGAAACCGCTAACAACAAGTTTAATAACTGGCTTGACTCCTCCTAGATCTGTTGGTCCCTAAAAAAATGGATGACCAATAAAAGGCCACCAAAGCTTACAAAATAGAAATTAGAAATGACCAATCCTGTACTATGAAAAAAGGATCATTTCAGCATCCAACTCCCCTGCGAAATTTTCCAGATTGTGAAATCTCTCCTTAACCCCCTGCTCCTCCCCTGCCCTCTGATGACATTCTAGGACGGTGTAACAATCTGGCAAAGTACTTTTCTAAAAAAATTGAAGATATTTATTCAACTTTTCCCCCTATTCCAGCATTTTTAAACACCCCCCTTCTGGTGGAACAAACATGAATGCTCGATCTCCTCCTTGAGATAATTCCCCCCATGGACATGAAATCCTTAAAAAACTATCTCAACCAACTGAAATCTGGCTCCCCGAGTGATGTGCCCCCCCCCTACTATTTTGAGTCAGGTCACCGATATGGTTGCTACAACTATACTGGACCTTATTAACATCTCACTCTCCTCTGGATCCGTCCTCTCTCTTTGGAAACAGGCCATGGTCAAAGCCCTTCTCAAAAAACATGAGTTAGGACCCAGAAATATTTGCAAACTACCGGCCGATCTCGCTTCTGCCAGGGATCTCAAAAATTGGTGAAAAGTATGTTAACTGCGTTCTCTCTGCTTTTCTGGAGAAGAACTAATGCTTTTACCCCTCACAAACCGGTTTTAGACCAGAAAAAAAGGCACGGAGACTAACCTGCTGGCTGTTGTTGAAGAAAACAGGAACATTCTGGATGTTGATGGTTCTGTGGCGATTGTCTTGCTCAACCGCAGTGCGGTTTTCAACACAGTCAACCACCAACTCCTTATCTCAAGACTTAAAGAGGTAGGAGTGACTGGAACCGCACTCAAGTGGCTAGAGTCTTTTTTGGACAACAGATCATTCCAAGTATTTGAGGATAACTCTATTTCCGAAACTATGCCTCTGAAATGTGGGGTGCCTCAGGGTTCTTCCCTGAGCCCCATGTTTTTTAATGTATATATGAGCCCCCTCACCGAGGTTGTTAAGCCCCTCGGCATTCAGATTGTCACCTATGCTGATGACGTCCAGTTGATTGTGTCTCTTAACCAATCTGATAATGTGGAGATTAATCTGGCCAACTGTTTGGAAAGGGTCTCCGCGTGGATGGACGGCTCATTTTTAAAACTCAGTGGGGCAAAAACGGAGTTGATGTTTTTCGGCATAGCCTGCACACTGGATCCCAGCTTACTCTGGCCCAGTTGCTTGGGTGTCAGTCCTCCCCCCTAAAATCAGATTAAAAGACTTGTGTTTGGCTGGACCATGACCTAAACTTTAAAGACCAAGCACAGAGGGTGGCAGGTACCTGCTATGGGATCCTGAAGATGATTTGAAAAATTCTCCCTCTTCTGCCTTTCAATGCAAAGAGACAGTTGGTTCCAGCCCGAATCCTTTCTAGACTTGATAACACCAGCGTGCTTTAGTGAGGTTCTCCGTGCTCAACTACAAACCATACAAAACTATGCAGCACATCTCCTTATGCAGGTCCACAAGTGTGAATCCGCAAGACATCACATTGCCTCTCTCCATTAGCTTAGAGTTGTGGAACAAATTCAGTTTAAGGCACTGTGCATCGTCAATAGAACACTTTCGGCTAAGGGTCCACCGATCCTCCGATCTACCATCTCCCCCTATCATCCCAAAAGATCTTTGCACTCTGAGAATATACATCTGACAGCTGTTCCCAGGATAAACAGATCTCGGAGTGGTGGACGCATGTTGGAAAATACAGCAGCAAAATGTTGGAACCAGCTTCCTAACTACATTTGTCTGCAGGACAACTATCTGTCCTTTCACAAACTCCTGAAAACTTTTCGGTTTCCATGGTACCTAACTGTATCACAGTGATGACTCTGCTTCCAGCGCTGGGAGGCTTTCTGGTAGCCATGTGCTTTAGAAATGCATATTCATTAATTAAATAATTCATTCATTCATATCCAGCTGCTGTACCTGACACACCTTCAGGCGTAAGTTAAACATGGCAAACAGCAACAACACAATGACCACAGCCATAAATGACAAGTGTGTGCATGATCCAACATAAGAAGACAGGCTAATCTGCACATTATTCATAAAGACACACATCGCTGTGATTATCACTGCACTTTCACATTGACATGTGTACACATTGGTGAGTCCATAACAACACTGTTCTGTGTAAGTGCCCATCAATATCACAAGTGACATGTAAGGGAGTACATACCAATGTACAAAATCACATACACAAACATGGCACATGTAGTCAGCAGTGGGGTAAATGTAACATTGGCATTGTGTGCACAATGATGTGCCATTAACCATGTGGCCACTGTGCACTGTTGATGACTGCCCATTAGCCATTGACACAGCATGATGTGCCATACGTGCTGTCAAAGTGCTCTGCCACCCAAATCACGGTCACTCCTATCACTGTATGGCACCCGAATTGTGGTAGCTACCACCTAGCACCAGCAGTGTATCACTGCCATGGACCGTGCCCTTACAGCCAATGGGAACCGCAATCGCGGTAGCATAATGAAATTTTGAAAACCGCGGTAGGCGTGCTCCACCACCACGGGGCCGGTCATTGGATGCAATTGAAAGATGCACAACCACGGTAGCACCCTCCTTGCCCCTGCAGTGTGTCACCGCCATGGACCATCCCCTTACAGCCAATGGGAACCGCAATCGCGGTAGCTTAATGCAATTTTGAAAATCGCGGTAGGCGTGCTCCACCACCGTGGAGCTGGTCATTGGATGCATTTGAAAAAGGCAGATCTGGAACACCAATTGTAGCAGCTTAGAACCACTGAAACAATCCCAGGAGGCTATATATGTGTGGGAGAGAGCCTCACATTTCCACTGCTCCCAGGGCCTGCTGCCTGAAAACCCTCACCTGCTGCTTCCTCCAGGGACTGCTGCCTGAGACCCCTCACCTGCTGCTTCCTCCAGGGACTGCTGCCTGAGACCCCTCACTTTCTGCTGCCTCCAGAGACTTCTGCCTGAGACCCCTCAACTGCTGCTGCCTCCAGGGACTGCTTCCTGAGACCCCTCACCTTCTGCTGCCTCCAAGGACTGCTACCTGACACCCCTCACCTGCTGCTGCCTCTAGGGACGGCTGCCTGAGACCCCTCACTAGCCACTGTCAGTGCTGCTGTCATCTGGCCATAGTGATTGCAAGGACTGAGAAGATCCAGGCCAGTCCCTTCACCAGTAAGGAGCTGAAGGTCCTGATAGATGAGGTGCTCACACAGTGTCCAAGGCTATATGGTGCCCCAAATGTTGTGGTAAGTCTTCAACAGTGTGAGTGAGAGTGCAGTCGGGGCACACATGTAGTTGAACTGATGTAGCATGTACCTGAGAGTGTGGGGTTGTGTCATCCACTGCCTAACATTCTGTCTCCAGGGGTAAGGGGGGTACCCTATTATATACATTTCCATGCCTGCACATCAAGATTGGAGGGACATGTATTGTCTTTTCAGCCATACAGTGACACAGCAAGTTGGTAATGCAGGAGTAAGACAGTGACTGCTGGTGTATATGGCTGTGTGGGTCCCTGTTGTCCATCTCAGTGTGAGCCCACCTGGCCTGCACAGTCAACGCCCAAAATGACAAGGACACATCACTGAACGTACAGAGTGTTAGATGTGACTTTTTTCATTACTCTCCATCAATGAGACATCTCAGCCCTGTAGATTGTACATGACAGGACCTGTGAGAAGGGTGTGGGTTTGGGATATCATGTCCTTCATTGTGCCATCCATAACACAGTGAGCTATTCACAGGGAAAGGACATTTAGGGCTGCGCAGTGTTGAACACAGTGAGTGTACCCCCAAACACATGTTGATATGTAATGTATGTCTTGCTCTACCTGAAAATGGACGGTAGATGTGGGCAGACTACACATGGATTTCTGTGCTGGCATCCTGCATGTGTATGAGATGGGCAGATACTGTGTCCCCCCCTCACACCTGCATGTATTTATGTGTGCTTCTCCCATGATGATGTACCATGTGAGATGCATTCTTGTCTCTGAAAGACATATCTGTGGATTTGGGATGAGTCAGTATCATGTTCCTGTACTGAGAGATTTTGGTACATAACACTGTGTCACTGATGTTTTCCACCTTCTGTCTCCCATGCCTGCAGCTTAAAGTACACCAGTGTAAGGCTGAGTGGAGGGCTATTGCATGCAAGGTGCAGGCTCTGGGTGTCTCCAACCGACGTCGCACCCACTGTCACAAGAGGTGAGATGACATCTGCTGGCTGAGCAAGAAACGTGGTGGAGGTGACACTGGGGATGCTCTCAGCGCAGCATGACACCACTAATGGACCGCATCTTAGCCGTGACACAGCCTGAGCTGGATGCATGATTGAAGAAGCATCTGCAGCAAACTAGGGGTGAGTATTCTGGGAAGGTAGACTTTGGCTGTGAGTGGCTGCATGTGTACACAGCCTGGGCCAGCTCTGGGCTATGTGATGTAGGTAGTGTGATGCAGTGGCTTGTAGGTGGCCATTGTGCTGGGTGCAGCTGTCATGCATTTGCCCTACCTGTACTTCCGAATGTAATTTGAGTTCTGGGCATTTCCATAGCATTCTGAGTCGTGGGTTCAGGTATCGTCCGCATTGGGATAGTCTGGGAAATCCCATGGAAGGGAACGGCAGTGTGCCCAATATGAATGTGCTTTCATCAATGCGTGCATTGCCTGACGTCAGATTTGTGAGGCTTACACATCTGACACCAATGTGCAACAGAAGTTGTGCCCCAAAGTACAACATGGTGGATGGCATGAGCTCATGGCCATTGTGGAATGTCATGTTGGAGTCTGTATCTGTGTTGTCCCCTCCTGCTCCATCCAGATCTGACAGTGGCAACATGTTGTAGGGTTCATCCTTGCCCCCATCAGGGCCCTAGGTGTCTCAGGGCTATTTGTGTGTCTGGGTTAAAGGAGCCACCAGCAGGATGCTGTGCATTGTGGTCATCAGATGGCTCACTTATGCCTGGTTTTCTTGTTTACACGCGCTGCTCAAGTTAAAAATTGAGTGTGCACAATGTTATTGCACAGGGTGGTGTGCAACATGTCGATTTGATCATCTTCAGTGATGCTTTGCTTGCATATGATTGTTCTATTGATATCAATAAACTCACCCTACATCTCTCTCTCATGCAGCATCTACCGTGGGCACGGAAGGACAGGGGAAGGACACCAGTGGTGAGGCATCAAGCACAACAGCTGCGCAGGAGCACAGTGACACAGATGTGACCAGCGCCTTGGAGGGGGACAGGAGTCTGCTGGAGGAATCATAGCCAGAGATGCAGAGCTCAGCGTCATCTGACGCCAGCAGTGACACATCCATGTTGGCGGGCACAGGGAACAGGGACTCTGCCTCCTCTTCCCCCACACAGGGTCCAGTGCCCACCCTCCCACCTACATCCACTAGTGCTACCCGGGGTCGCACCAGTAAGAAGGGAAGAGTGTCCTTCACCCCAGGCCCGCTGCACCAGCCCCTGTCCCCCCTGCAGCCATCAGTGCTGAGTCTGTGGACCTTTTGCACCAGCTGTGCGTGGGCCAGACAGCTCTCCTCAATGCCTTCATTGACCACGACTTAAAGTTGGCACAGGAGGATACTTTGATGGAGGGTATACATTCAGACATGGGTGGTCTACACCGGACTGTCCAGTCTTTGTCCTCCCCAGTGACGGCAGCCCTTCAACAAGTGCAATCTCAGAGTCCACCTCCAGTCCCTTTGTCCACCCCTCTGCCAGTGGCCACATCTGATGAGAGGGAAAACGCACAACAGACCTCAAGGTCACCCATACAGCACACACAGCACACAGCAGCGCAGACACCATCCCCACAGAAAACTAAAGCCACCCCAGAGCGCAAAGACAAAATCCCGTCAGGCGACACCAAGGGCCACAAAGCCTTAAAGCAGACCTCAGGGTCACATGCCTCAGAGGCAACCAGAGCTAAGGACTCTCCTGTCCCAAAATCATCTTACAAAGACAAGCAGACAGCTTCTGTGCCCACTGAGAAGGTGATGCCTGCTAAGAGTACACATAAGAGGAGCTCCAAGGCAGATTCACCCACAACCTCGACTCCCATCCAAAGCCCAGTGAAGCAGGGAAAGGAGGGCACTGTAGGGGGAACACCTGGTAAACAGGGGATGGAGGGGCAAAGGCAAGGCCATACCAAGTGTACAGCTGGATCCAGCACGTCCCCAGAGGGAGGGCCACCATCTGCACCTGATACAGCTTTGGTGGTGAGTGTGCCTGTTGTGTCCACACTACTTCCCATTAATCCCAAGACAGGGAAGCCATTTAGAGTCCCAAAGAAGTAGAAAGGCACACCTCTACAATTTCCCACCCACACGGTGTCTCACGGCAGCATAACTCCACCTCCACCTACATGTGCCACTACACCACCTGGTCCAAGCAGCCCTCTGGCTTCCTAAGCCACTGATGCCTCTACCTCAGCTCGGCCTCTCTCTCCCTTGTCAAGTCCTCCAACTGTCCCCAACACACAGCCAGCTCCCAGTCCGACTGCTAGCCAATTCTGAGTGGTAGTCACCCTCACACACCTGTCTCTCGCACAGCATGCCTGTACTGCCCGTTTCTACTCCCCTGGCTGTCTTGCTTACCATGGCAGGGTACAGTTGCACACATTCCCTGTGCATCTTCTCATGGTCTTACTCTGCACAGTAGACTGGCCACTGGCCTTGTTCACTGCTGGTTGCCCATTGCCTGTGCAGCTTCTCATGGACTTACTCTGCACATTGGACTGGTCATTGGCCTTGTTGTTCACTGCTGTTTGCACCTTGCCTGTGCAGCTTCTCATGTAACTACTCTGCCCTTTGTGCTGGCCACAGGCCTTGTTGATCACTGCTGTTTGCACCTTGCCTGTACAGCTTCTCATGGATTTACTCTGCACATTTGACTGGCCACTGGCCTTGTTGTTCACTGCTGGTTGCACCTTGCCTGTGCAGCTTCTCCTGTAACTACTCTGCCCTTTGTGCTGGCAACTGGCCTTGCTCTTGTCTAATATTGGTGCCTATCTGTGCAATATGTGATTAAAGACAGTTGCTCCTGCTGTCTGTTTTGTCAGTGTCCTTACTGAGTAAAGTGTTTTCTGTGTGGGTATGGTTTACTGTGCCACAAGCTCTGTATGCCACTTCAACATTGCCAATGGCTTGTCTTACTTTTTCTAGTTTTTACAGGGGTGACAGGGACTTCAGTGCTTCCTGACTCCGATACTTGTGGGTGCAATGATGGTGGTTTTAGATGAAATACTGTTGTCATTCTCATTCTTTGTTCATGTTAGCTATACTGTACACATGTCAGGTTTGGCGGCACTGCCAGCACAGAGTGGGATTCTGTCCACAGGACTGCAGGCAGACTGGCAAGGGTCATCATGTGTGTGTGATCTTATGATATATGTTCTCAGCAGTGTAGGTGTATAGTCATCTTTTGATGGTCAGTCATTCAAGTCACATGGGTTACTTTCAATGAGTGCACTTGGGTGGTCAAGAAGTGTGCAGTGTGAAGGGGTGGCTTTGTCATGAGTGTTGATGTGTGTGTACCCCTGCAATGTGAACTACACACATTGGTCACCCTGGAGTAGAGTGCCTGTTTGTGTAATTGTTCAGCGTGATTGTGATTGTGTGCATGTATGTGTTGTATGTTTTGCACTGTGCAGTGTGTTGGTGTATCCTTTCAGTTTTAGCTGACTCCTACTTGTTGTTTTTGTCAATTGGGAGTATGCAGAGTGTGTGACTGGCAAGTCAGTGTTGTGTTTTGTTGATCAGCCATGAGTCATGATACTGTTTGTGGTGACTGTGCAGACCTGCTCAGCCACACTGACATTGTGGGTGTGTTTTCTCATGCATTGCTCTCACATGGGGCTTTATTGCCTCCAGTATGGCATGTGGTGTGTGGTGTCATACCATCTCCTATCTGTGCTTCAGATGCCTACCCATTGTGAGTCTGCACTCCATCAATTTAAGTATGGTACACTCCTGCCATGTCCACTACTGACGTGCTCAAAACTTCACTTTCATGTCAGCTGCCCCATTGAGTTGCTGTTGTATGTGACTCCCCATCACTTAATTTGTAACACTGTGCTTTGTGGTGCAGATCTTTGCACAGGAGCAATGTGCCACTCAGGATATTTTCCCAATTGGTTATATGTGACTTTCTTGTACTGTTTAACAGCCATGGTTGCTCATGTGCAGTTCAACTGTTTCTGCTGTCAAAGTCCTCTGGTCAAGTTATTTCCACTTTGGTGTCCCATACATGTGCATCTGTAGGTGTTGGGTTAGGTGTAGGCAGACCCTGATATAGAGGTCTAGCCCGGGACCAGGGTTCAATTCCCCACCTCGGCGGGTCTTGGGCTCAAAATTCCACGGACCTGATAATTCTCGCCTCGGTGCCTACTCCAATCATGGAGTCCCACTCTGCAACTCCGGGCAATAGCTTGCTTAATCTCCACAACAGACCCCACAACGCTAAGGATGCCTGGCCTCCACCTTGGGGGTGCCCAGGCGTGGATGCCTCACAGGGAAAGCCAGGATGGGTTCCACAGCGGTATTCGTGCAAGCGCCTTGAGGCCCTTGCGGGTGAGTAGTGCGCTATACAAGTATCAATTTACATTTACTTTTACATTTACATGTACTGCTTCACTTCCTGAGTGTGATGTTGTCAGTGTGATATTTTGATTGTTGGTGTGGGTGTTTATGATGTGTCACTCATATCTGTGTGGGACTGGTATGCTTGGTGTGTACACACTGCTTGGTGTGCAGGCAGTGCTGTGGGTGTATGTTACCTTGTCCTTGCCTGGTGTGCATCCCCTGATCTCCTGCTGTGTTGGCAATGTGATTTGTTGGCATGTGCATCTGTTGTGTGCTTGATGTGGCTGTGTGCGATGTTTGGGGTGTGTTGTCTCTTGAAATGATAGATGCTATGTGTGAGGTGTTCTATTTGCATGTCAGTGTGTGTGTTTTCTTGGTATGGTGTGTTTCATTCAGATGTGTGCTGCTAGTGTGGTGTGCCTTACGTGTGTGTCTGTCACATGAACTTAGGTCTATTCTAGTTCCTGAGATTGTGTTAGGTGCATCCTTGGTGTTTTCGCCTCTCATATTTGGGCTGTCTCTTGTCATTCTTGTGCATGTGCAGGCATGCGGTACACTGTGACACATGTTGACTTGATGGGTGGTGTGGTATGTCTGTCTGTGTGTCATTGTAGGCCCATTTCTCCCAGTATGTGTCAAGGATTATTTTGTGATGATGAGGTTGTGCACTCCTGTTTTTGTAGTGTAGTTCCTATATTCCCAATAGGCTCTGCGCATTGGAATAATATATTCAGCAGTGTAGACGTAGGACTGAGGTCGACTGGGTCTCTACTGACTATATTAGACTTCAGTTTTGCCAGCTAGCTCAGAGGTCACTAGAAACTTTCTCGAATAAACGAGGAGGAGTTTAACCTCCCTGGATAGACAAGAAGGGATTAGCTTCTGACAACCATATAACATGACAACTTTGCTCCCTAGAATAAGAGTGTATCTCTAGAGTCATGTGAAAACAATAGACAGCTATTTCACTCAGTCAATTGTGCGTACTTAGTTTCACCAGAGTGCAGAGAAAAGAGAGACGGGCGTTCTTCAATTAAAGGTATAATTTATTGAGCAGTCTTCCTTCTCATGCAAGAGAAATGAATTGCCACAATTGCAATACTTAATGTAAAGTAAAGTGCGTACAGTAAAAAGAGTATTATAAAATAATACTGTAAAAGCATTGATATGGTTTCTTAGCCATAAGATACTTAAAATGGATAAAAGATATACATACATATATACATTGACTAACCTAAGCCTAATACGTGGGAAGGAGTAAGTAAGTAGCAGTTTAAGTTAAGTTGGCTATGCCAAGAATCTGAATCAAGAATTCTCTTTAAGGGTTTAGTCAAGTCAAGTCAAGTCAAATAATTTATATAGCGCGCTACATACCCAGAGGGTCTCAAGGCGCTTGAAGAAGGGTGGGGAATTACTTGTCGAATATCCAAGTTTTAAGTTGCTTTCTGAATGCTAGGTGGTTCTGAGTGAGGCGAAGGTGAATGGGAAGTGAGTTCCAGGTTTTAGCTGCCAGGTAGGAGAAGGATCTTCCTCCCATGGTGGTTTTGTTGATGCGAGGTACAGCAGCAAGGGCTTGGTTGGAGGAGCGTAGCTGGCGGGAGGAGGTGTAGAAGGAAAGTCGTGTGTTGAGGCATTTGGGTCCAAGTTCGTAAAGTGCTTTGTGTGCGTGGGTTAGGAGGCGGAATGTTATCCTCTTATTGACGGGGAGCCAGTGGAGGTTTTTCAGGTGACTAGAAATGTGGTCTTTACGCGGGATGTCTAGTATCAGTCTGGC